>NW_022680460.1:0-632629 GCF_009764315.1 Trachypithecus francoisi
AACTGGCTCTTAGGAATGCTCTGCATCTGATGATTACGAGGAGAGGTATACCTCTGTGTGTCAAGTGGGTGACTTTTGACAATCAACTGAGCCATCAGCTGCCCCTTCCCAGTGTCTGCAAAGGACACACCTGAGAACAGCCTGTGTGTCTTCATCAGCTCAGGGTGCCCTAACAACATACCACTGACTGGGTAGCTTCAGCAACAAACATGCATTTCTCAGTTCTGAAGGCTGAAAAACCCAACATCAAGGCTTTGGCAAGGTAGATTTTGTCCTGGAGCCTCTTCCCTTGGCTTTCAGGCAGCCACAATCTCGCTGTGTGCTCACATGACCTCGTGTGTGTGTGTGCGTACGTATGTGTGTGCATGCACCCATGTGCACACGAAAGGGCTTGGTGGGCACAGAAAGTTTCCTGTTGTTTCCTCTTTTAAGGGCACTAATCCCGTCATGATAGTCTCACCCTAGTGACTTCGTCTAACCTAATCACCCCTGTCAAAGGCATCATCTTCAAACACTCTGACACTGGGTAGTTACAGCTTCAATATATGAATTGGGGTGGGGCACAAACATTGTCTATAAAACCATGATAGAGATCACACTTCCTAAGGAATCTCTGGCTCCTCCTGTGATGTGAGGTCTAATGTGCCTCCTTTATTTTAACTTGCCACTAGAACTGGGGTCTCCTTTGATTTCTCTAATCAGTGGTTCGTTACCTTAAGAAAGGCACACAATGACCTCTGGTTTGGCTATCTGAACCTCTCTCTGCACCATGCAGACAACTGCGAAGATGTCTTTCTTGGTGCCTGACTTGTAACCAAAATAATTTTCCCTCTGGGGGTACCCGTATCCATTAAAAAGTCTACTGACGGGAGAGAAAGAACCCATATGTAAGGGGTATGGGTACACTGTCCTTTAGTGTTCAGGCTTACTTCTGAAGTAGTATGTGAGGCACAAACACCATCCACCCTGAGAAGGCAGCCCCTAGGCAAACTGTTTCAGAGTTCAGTGGGCCTATGGCTGCCCTTGGTGTCAATGAAGGAGCCAGCATGCCTGAGCTACACAAAGAAAAGCTACACAGTGCGCCTGGGCACACGGCCATGTGGGAAGGCAGCAGTCGCTGGCCTCTGCAAATGTGGCATGGAGCTGAGGTGTGAACAAGAGACTGAGCAGGGTCCGCAAAAGGGCCCTAACTGTAGGGAACGAGCCCTTCACCAGGGACCTTGGCACAGTCGGGTTCCAAACGTCACACATCAATTCACAAAGTTGCAGTGAACAAAAATGTTTATTAAACAAGGAAGCCATAATTATTTTAGCTCTTAAGTGTCTCCATTGAGCTGATTTCAGGTTCCTTTAGTTGGAGTCCCATTCTCTCTGGGTTTCTCCAACAAGACTATGGAAGGGAGGCAGGGCTTAATCATCAGGGTCAAGACCTCAGAATTATTGTGGCTAAGACAAAACACCCTCTAGATTTACTAGATTGAAAAGCACTCTGGCATTTTTTTCTTTTTTCTTTTTTTTGTGTTGAAAACTTTGATCAGACTCTTGGCCGGCCACCTTCCTGTGGTAGAACATGGATATACAAAGCTGGGCAGGGCAGACGAGACATCAGATACAGCTGTGGCTGGCTGCTGTCACACCCTAAAATATTATAGATCACAGGCTGCCTCTGCAGCATAACTTCCAAGAAACAGGCTGTGCTTCACAAACAATTACAAACATAACCTATCAGAAAATGAGTAAGTCTCTACCTACTAACTTTATGCACCTTGAAGGTCCCCTGGCCATGCAGACCTTATTGGCCTGCCCCCTCCCCACATTTCCCCTCATGAGTCACACTGCTCCGCAGGCATCAAGTATCTCCTTTGGTCTGGCTGGTATGCAGCAGGGCCTTGGAAAGCCTGTGGACCAGGAGGAGGCCCCTCGACTCCTACCTCAGAAACTTGCACCTGCCAAGAAAAAGTGAAACAAGGTGGAATGTTTTGCTAGAGTTTGTGGGCCCATTTTTTGGTGGTGGGAGGAACCCTTTAGTTTGAATACGCAAGCTGCTGAGAAATACCTCTTTGGAATATGAGCCTGCAAGGTGATGGTAGACAGGGGAGCTACAAAAGATGAGGTTCCTCTCCTCTTCTCTCTCCCAGCAGCATCTTGGCTTAAGAACAGCGGAAGCAGACTCAGGCTTTCTCAAACTTGCCTTAAGGCTCCTGGGTCTGTGTCCGGCCCTCCCTCGTCCAGCTTCTCTGCCAGCCATGGTCGGCCAAGGCCATGAGCCTTGGATCTTGGGCTCAGTCATTTCTATGCTTACTCTGATTTGCAGCTACTTGGCCCACTTTAACAAAGTGACAGGAGAGGTACCAACCCACACTGGGGTGTGGAGGAGGGAGAAGGAATAGATACAAAGATGGTGTTCAACTATGGGCTGAGGAAGTCTTTCCTGGTTAAGGAGGAAGGATTCCTTGGGTTATATTGCAAGGTGATGCAAGATTTCAGTAAGTGGAATCCAAGGGGGCGGAGACGACACAGGGAGCAAAAGGAGCAGGGCTGGGCTCTGGACAAACAGCTGGAGGCGTCTGGGGACCTGCAGGCAGAAAGGTCCCAGAAGGCAGTAGGGATAAGCCAGGACAGGGCAGTGAGGGCTGGGAAGCTAAGAAGGGGAGCTCGGGCTTCATCCTGAGGATAGCAGGGAGCCCCTGAGGATTTGTGGGCAGGGAAGTTCCGATACGGTCCTGCCCTTGGCTTGTTCCACTGCTTTCTCCCAGCTGAGCAACCTTGCAGAATCTGACTTTTCCCACTTCCCTGGGCAACGTGCTCAGCCTTGTGCTGGCTTGGTCTCTCAGGACCCCCTGTAGGTGGGAAAGTGCCTCAAAAATAGGTGTAAAAAATGTTCTCAACAAAGTCTGGCTTGGTAACGGAACCATAGGGACCTATTGCCCACTCTGATCTCTCCATGTGAGCAGTCCCTCTAAGTGACCAAGTTTCTAGCAGTATACTGGTGGCACAGCTGGTCAAGGTGTATATGTGAAAATAATCACACATTTGCTTGCCTAAAATATTTAAACTCCTTTCTGCCTCAGCTTACTGTTTGTTCTGGTTGTTTTGGTTTGGTTTTGTGTTTGAAGAAAAAAAAGGTTAGGCTATAATAAGATTTTTAAAGCTAGAGTGAAAACACTTTTTGAAAGTTCCATTCATTCGTGAAATTGTGTGTGTGTGGTCCCCACAGGGCCCGTGGGGAGCAAAACCTGCTATGTAACTGCCATCTGGACCAGCTTCCATGCTGGAAACACGGCCACTGCAGATGGTCCACAAGGTGGGCCTGCCCTTCCAAATACGGGGTACTCCGTAGATGGATACCAAGCACATTCAACAGAGGGGCCCTAAGTTTATTTTTAGTACAAGGAAACATACCTACACTAGGTCCTAGATTTTGTAGCAGAACTAAAGATCCATAAGTCTAGAAGGAGGCTTGGGATCAGACAATAAGCTCAGATTAAAAACACGGCATGCCTCACTTTGCCCATGTAACATAGTTTTGACAGAAGTTTCAGTCAGATTGTATCTAAGATCCACTAGGCCAACTCACTTTTTTGAGGAACGCTGTAGAGAATATTTTTATTCAGCAATGAGTAAAAGTTAGTCGTGTGACTAACTGCCCTCAAATGTACTGAGCTTTGAAGTCTGGCTCTCACACACAGCATGCACTTGGGGTGTGTGCCTTATGTGGAAGGGGCCCAGAATCCCTCTTGACCTGCACTGGAGGGAAAAGGAGGAGGCTGTTGCATACCTGATGGTAGGGGGGTTGTCTGTGCAAGACGCCCTGCTCATCGCAAGTCCAAGTATTCACTTGGACAACAACAGGACGGAGTGGATCAGACAGCTCTTGCCAAAGCTGGATGTAATCCTCTGGGGTCTCCAGGGTGCTTATGGTTGAGTCTGAAGTTATGGGAGACTGAGGAATGCTGGAAGAAGAAATTGTCTTAGAGTTTGAGGTATCTATCAATGGCAGCTGATTCATGGGGGGCCCTTGATACGCCTCAGGATAAAAACTGTAAGAGAAGAAAGCTGTTGCAGTGACGTGGATCTGGACATGATAATCGATGAGACACTCATGTGGTCATCAGTAGGTGCTTCAGACACATTTGGTTTTGGTGGCCACACCATAGGATTCACTTGTTTGTATTCTCACTTTGGCCTAAGATTCAACTTGTCAAAGTAAAGTGAATGTAAATATTGACAGAAATTACAATCCTTTGTCTCAACTGGTTTTATTTATGTTACTTGGACAGTCTTGGTCCTGCTACAACTATGCTCTCTGTGGTCTTGGAAAGTCATTTCACCTACTTTGAAAGCACTCAGGGAGCTAATGGCTGAGAGGAGACTGTAAGGCAGATTTCCAAACTCCAAATCCAGTGCTCCCTCCACAACCCTAAGCCTGAAAGTCTTGTGATCAATATAGATTTTTGAACCCCATCCCAGACTCTGAATCTCTACTTTCCAAATCCTCCTCAGGTGGATTCTGATGATCAGGTCAGGTGGGCAATATGGCCCTAAAGCAGTCTACATGTCAAAGTCACTCATTCTAAAGCAAGGCCCAGAAGGAAGACCAGAGAGCTTTGGAAAGCCTAGCATTCATTCAAAACTATTTAGTGGGCCCCAACTATATGCTAAGCAATCCTTTCATTGCTGAGCAGAACCTTCTCTTTCTAGCATTTGGAACTGAAGACCTTATTATTGGGCAGAAATGTGTTTGTGTCCTATATTGCCACTCAGGACTTAGCCTTCATGTATTCTTGGCTGATCTTAGCAATCTAGCAATTGTTTCACACTCACTTCCTCCTACTGTTCATAAATGACAGGGAGATACCTACACTTGGCCTACTGCAATCACCAGATTCCAGGAAAGTTAGGGAATGAAACTGGAAGCCCAGAAGTTATTCAGCTGTGGGCACAAAAGACTTGTGCATAGACACCCTGCGCAAGAGATTAGGCTTGGAGAATGCAACCAAGTGATTTCAAGGTTTGTGGGCTAACTCCCTAGCACTGAGGCTTCCTTATCTAGTACTTTCTTCACTGGTACCCCTTTGTTCCATCAATGGATGCTCAGCCATGCACCACACATGCAGAAGGATGATGGCAGTGGCCACAAGGAAGGTAAGTTGAGAGCAAGTTGTTATTGATGAGAGGAACACTGATGCCACATGGACAGGTCATCTGTCTGTGGTCTCAGGCATGGGATCCAGCCATGAGGGAGAAGCAATAATCATAGCCACTATCACCATTCCATGCATGTCTTACCTTTGACTCTCATCTTCCTGTTGCCCACAGTTTTCATCTTGATAGAAGCCAGAGGACTGTTGTTCAGCTACTATCTGGATAGGAACAATGGGTTGGGTCTGTAAAAGTCTAACAGGGTTATTGCAGAGGGACGCAGATACACCATTTGGGTTTGCAGGCATATCTGCACCCTCTGATTCCCCACGATGACATTATGCTTCAGTGGCTGCTCTTGCAACAGCTGACTCTGCTGCTTCTTCTTTGGCTCTTTCTGCAGCATCTGCCTCTGCCGCTTCTTCCGCTCCTGCAGCTTCTCCTTCTTTTGCCACCTCTGCTTCTGCAGGTTCTTCTTCTCCTGCATTTTCTGCTCCTGCAGCCTCTTCTTCTCCTGCATCTTCTTCTGCTTCTGCACCTTCCTTTGCTCCCTCAGCTGTTGCAGCTGTTTTCGTAGCTGCCGCTGCTGCTCCTTCAGGTGTTGTTCTTGCTGCGCCAGTTGCTGCTGCATCAAAAGGCAACAGATAAAAGCACCCTGGTGTCTGCAAGAGCCCCCCAGAAATTTATTTAACATCCCCATTCAATTCTCACAAAGCAAAAGGCAGCAACAGTTGAGCCTTTCTGCACATAGTGATCTGTGTGACTGTCTACTTGTTAGACTGGATACTAGTTGCAGCCGTGCACCTGGCAGTGACAGTCTGCTAATCCAGCACATATGTACATGTAGGTACACATGGTCTAGTGTGTGCATTCAGGTCTAGGTAGCCCAGGATTTTTTACTATCTTGGGCAAATAAATTGCAGCCAACTGGATAGTCACTACCCCCTAAGGAAAACGAAGTGAGTCAAAGTCCTCAAGAAAACAAAATCCCCTTTCAGATACACAGTTAAAACAGCCTTTGCATACCTGGTTGAAGGCAACACAAGGCTCCTGAAGTTCCCCAGTGTTTTTGAGACAGTTGGATAAAGATAAACCACAGAAACACTTGACCTCCTTGGGATGTGAGAGAGGCCACTTCACTTGCCCAGTGTGTTGTTTCTTGGGCACTGCCTCTGAAGATTGGAGATCAGGACTGACAATGTGGCGTAATGTGCTTGGCTGCTTCTGTAAGGACACAGTACCACAAAGGTCTTATTCACAGTCCACATCTTTCCGTAGGGCATAAGACAAGCTGGGCATGGAGCAGGACTGCCCGTAGGCAAGCCTACAGGAAGCCTTGGCTATATATAAGCCACATCAACCATTGCCAAGGCCTGGCTGGGCCAGTCTAAGCTCTTGTAGTCAGGAGAAAAAGGCAAAACTCTAAGTCCCTGCTGGAGATCACATTAGATATCCCATATCACCCTGCAGGCAGCAGCTGTCACTACTGGCAGGCACTATTGACTAACTCCTTAAGGCTTGCCAAGGTCCCTCTCTCCTCTTCCTTCTGCTACTTTTATAGAACTGCTCTCTGACCTGAAACCTAGCATCCTCACTGACCTGAAGCTGATCCATCATCAATTCCAATGCATTCTGCTGGTTTTGGATGGCATCATGGAGCAACTGAGTCCTCTCTTCTAGCTGCTGCTTCAACTTCTTCATCAGTTCCAGTTCCCGGCTAATGATGTCGTAGGCAAGTGGTGATGATGGCTGTGGGGAGAATTACTTATGATTCATGTATAGTGACACTGGTTTCTCCAAGTCTTACCATCCTGTTTCACTTCAAAATTTCTGAAAGACTGAAAATGCAAATGGTAGCTCTCAAATTCAGATTTCATTCATTACTAGAAAGTTTGAAAAAAATGGTTAATTTAGGAATTCCAGATAAGAAATGGACCACGAAGATCATTTAGCCTGATTCTTTTCCCAAAAAGAAAGAAGTGGAATTGACCCAGAGACATGAAGCAACCTGCCCAAAGTCCTTAGTGGAAGAGTCATGGGCCAGTGCCAAAGTATTCTGCTCCTGGGTCAAATCACAAATGACAGTCCACCAATAGGGCCCCTGTTAGCAATGCAATAATGAAAACCATCAACTGGCACTTCCTTTGTTCCAGGCACTCTTCTAAACATTGCATGAAAACTCGTAGTGTCTGATCTTCACAGAGCCCTGAAAAGCAGGTACTGTTATTGTTCTCATTAACAATTATAGTACTTAGATGAACTCTCCCTAGGTTCTGGAAATCTAATTTTAACTTGGACAACAGCTTCACATCTGGAAAGAAGCAAATGTGCAGGTTTATAAAAGTAGAGAGTGTGTTATGGGGCAAATGATGCTCCAAATTGGCTGGAATAGAAGGAGTAAGGCAGGTCACATGTAGAGGAGAAGCCAGAGTTTTGTACAGGTTCAGGCAGTCAAGGAACTTGGATTTTATTCATCAGTCACCTGGTACTGCTGCTAGAAGATGTGTTCTACAATCCAGATCTTATCAGGGATGTAACATGCTCAGATCTCAGTTGTAAAACATGCCTTCTGGTAGCTGTGCAGAAGATGAAGTGGTGGGAGAAAAGAAGCGTGGAGTTCGGGACAAGTCAATTAGAAGGCTGTGGGAGTAATTCAAGGTAGACATAATAGGGGCATGGAACAATCCAGAGGTAGACGATATAAAAAGGAAGAGACATATTTGAGAGAAATTAAGAAATAACAAATGCTGGGCCGGGCGCGGTGGCTCAAGCCTGTAATCCCAGCACTTTGGGAGGCCGAGGCGGGTGGATCACGAGGTCAGGAGATCGACACCCTCCTGGCTAACACGGTGAAACCCCGTCTCTACTAAAAATACAAAAAACTAGCCGGGCGCGGTGGCGGGCGCCTGTAGTCCCAGCTACTTGGAGGCTGAGGCGAGAGAATGGCGGGAACCCGGGAGGCGGAGCTTGCAGTGAGCTGAGATCCGGCCACTGCACTCCAGCCTGGGCGACAGAGCGAGACTCCGTCTCAAAAAAAAAAAAAAAAAAAAAAGAAATAACAAATGCTGGTGAGGATGTGGAGAAAGAAGAACACTCATACACTGTTGATAGGAATGTAAATTAGTACAGCCACTATGGAAAACACTATGGAGGTCCTCATAGAACTAAAAATGCAACTACCACATGATCCAGCAAATCCCACCGCTGAATATACACCAAAAGAAAGGAAATCAGTAGATCAAAAAGGTATCTGCACCCCCATATTCGTTGCAGTACTATTCACAATAGCCAACATTTGGAATTAACCCAAGTATTCATAAACAGACAAATGGCTAAAAAAATGTGTTATACATACACAATGGAATATTATTCAGCCATAAAAAGAATAAATTCACGTCACTTGCAGCAACATGGATGGAACTGGAGGACATTATGTTAAGTGAAATAAGCCAGGTACAGAAAGACAAATATCACATGTTCTCACTCATATGTGAAAGTTAAAATGTTGATCTCATGGAGGTGCAGAGTAGAATGGTGGTTACCAGAGGCTAGGAAGGAAAGGTGGGAGAGGTAGATGAAGAGAAGTTGATTATTGGGTACAAAAATACAGTTAAACATTAGGAACAAGTTCTAGTACTCGAGTAGGAAAATTAGAGTTAAAACAATTTATTGTATATTTTAAAATAGCTAGAAGAATTGTAATGCTCCCAACACAAAGAAAAAACAAATATTTGAAGTGATGGGTATCCTGATTACCCTGACTTGATCATTACACATTGTACACATGTATCCAAATATGTACATGTATCCAAAACTATGTACAACATAATATATAGAGTGTATATATACTATATATAGTATATATAATATGAAAACCGTCAATTGGCACTATACTATGTATACTATATATAGTATATGTATATATATACACATATACACACATATAGTATATGTAATATATACAACTATAATATATCAAAAATAACAAAATTCTAAGAAAAAGACTAACATCCACAATATCTTAAAGTAAAATAAACTTTAAAAAACAATAATAAAAAAGAAGCTGAGCTGGGTGTGGTGGCTCGCATCTGTAATTCCAGCTACTCAGGAGGCTGACGTGGAGAGCTGCCTGAGGCTTGAGACCAGCCTGGGCAACAAAGCAAAAACCACATCTCTTTTAAAAAAAAAGGTGGATGGGATTTCTCAACTGATTGGCTGAGAGGCTGAGATGGACAGAAAAGAGATGAGATTCTTGGAAAATATCTTTCAAGGCTGAAGAAGGGCCTGGGAACAATTGCTATTTGCCCGGAACTGTGCTGAATACCATGCATATAAACAAGGTCAGAGAGCCACAGTCCTGATCGATAAAGAATTTACAATATTAATGATAAGAAAAAGGTACATATACTTGCAACTTCTAGAAACCAAAAATAGACTTATACTGTGGTTCATCAGTACCCTTTATGAGTAATGTAAGTACATAGATGAGTTGAGAGAAAGAGAGAGAACACCCTACAAGTTGTTGTTTTCATCATTTGGAATAAAAATTATATATGTATTTTTAGTCCATTGAAAACTGTTCAATTTGTCCTTCTTTCACTATGCATTGTATGTCTCTTCCTATACGAAAGCAGACGTTCATTAGACCAAAAAAAAAAAAAAAAACCACACACACATGAACGCGCGCGTACACACACACACACACACACACACACACCCCATACCCCTCTAAACTCAGGACTGGAAGAGACAAACCTTCCAGGTTCTCACATCCTCTCACCCTCTCCAAGCAGAAATCTTCTCTGCTGTTCCTGGAAAAGGAGCTGCCAAGCATTGGCTCTAACCTTTCTATTAAAGGAGAGAGGACTTGCTATTTCAAGAGGTGACCTAATCTCTCTGAGAAGGGCTAATAGTGCCAGACTGCTTCCTTGATCCTCTGGAACCACATCTTCCACTTTATGATCCTTCAACTATTTGGATAAAGCTGTCCTGTCCCTTCCCATTCTTCCCTTCTCAGTGTCTTCAGCAACTGATTAAGATGTTTTCCAGCCCCTTCCTCATCCTGGTCTCCATCTTTTGGATACACTCCAGGTTGTTGATACATGGCACCCAGAGAAGTAAGCCTAATACATTAGCACATGCAGAGGCAGATGACACACATTCATTGCTGGTTATTTTGGTGATTTTTTTAAAGTTATACTTAAAAATTTAATTACAAGTTAATTCAAAAGAGAAGATAAACCTGTCAACAGCAAAAGGAGGACCACAACTTTTTGGCATAATAAGGGCATAAATCAGGCCACAGCAGATTTTCACAGAAATTTCCTTTTAAATAGCTCAAAGAATTTTCACAGCAGTCTGCAAATCCCTGCAAGGCAAGACCATTTCAACATGGAAAAACTGAGACTCAGTAATTTGCCAAGGCCACACTGCTGGCACTAAACTCAAACAATTGTGTTCTAGCCCTTAATTCTTTTCATTAGATGAGGATCCTTTTGACACGGAGTCACTCGTCTTAGGCTTGGTGATGAATGCACACAATTCCATGTAACTGACCATAAACTCACTAGCTTGGCTTCTAATCCTGATTTTAATAATCCTGTCTAACATAAAAGATGATTGTTCAAATCCATGGTTATGTAAACACATTTCGGGGTAGAGGAACTACACAGTAGTTAATCCAACCATTTTGATTTGGCTTTGGACTGTACATTGGTACTGACGTTTCAAGGTTGGGTATATCTAACGACTCTGAAATGCATGTTCTAACCTAATAAAAATTCCACTGGGAAAACCTAGCTTGTGGTGCAGGAAGAGGGTTGGTATGGGTAGGCCAGAAGGTTGTCTTCCCTCTAGATGGTTAGTATGCTCTCACAGGTGATTAAAATCAAGGCTCTTAAAAATACTACCTTTTCTTAGTAGCTAAGCTTCCTATTTGGCTCAAACTTTTCCTCAAGTACAGAGTGTCCATGGGATTTCAAATTAAGAAGAGCACAGGGATTTGGTCTTCCTTAGAGAACCTCCCATATCCCTGTTTGTGAGGGTCCATTGAGTTCTCAGCTGCATCTGAAAATCCAGTACAACAGAAATAGTGATATAGTTTCGAAAAAGTAACAAACATACTTTCTGCAAAGTGAAACTGGTCACAAGAGTGAAAATTTGGGCTTTGCAAGGTTAGCTGTCTAGACAAACATGTGAAGTGAGTGAAGTGAGACTTTCAGAGGTACCTGAGCACTAGCGCCAGTAGCCCCCAGGTCCACTGAGTCCTCTGGATCCATCAGGCCTACCTGGTCTAACAGGTCCACTGGGTTCTCTGGGTCCTGCTGGTCCATCGGGCCCTCCTGGTCCACTGAGTACTCCTGGTCCACTGAGAACTCCAGGTCCACTGGGTCTGCCCTGTACAATGGATTCACCTCAGGCTCAACTTGAAAGTCCTGCAAGCATAAGGCTGAGGAAGAAAGCACAGGGGAGTTCATGACTTAAAAAGCAAAAGTACTGATGTTATAAAAAAGACTGTACGAGGGTCATTTTAGTGCATGTTAAGGATGAGATGTGCCAGGTGCCAGGAATCATTCAGAATATTGTTTTTAAAATCTGTTCATATTTGAAAATGAAGAAAAGGGAGAGAGTGTTTGAAGTTACCACTGCCTATCCTCCAGCTTAAGCTAGTGCCTAAACCCACTGCATTTGTTAGTGTCATTTCATTCATTATAAAATTATTTTGGCTCTGCTTTTGGAGATTTAGTACCATCCAACTGATAAAACCAAGTAAAATCTAGTCATAAATCACTTCTGAACAATTGGATTGCCCAGAATGTGGGACCTTGGGAGTGCTCAAAGTGCTCTGGGAGGTGTTATGACATGACTTGGCTTCAACAGCCCTGAAAAGGACAGTGGAGAACATTATTTGAATAATGCAAAATGGTACAGTTGTTTTTGAAAACACTTTGTCAGTTTCTAATAAAGTTAAACACATACTTCCCAAATGACCCAGCAGTCCCACACCAGGACTTGAAAACGTAATTCATACAACACAAAAACTTCTATGCAAATGTTAATGTAGCTTTATTCATGATCAAAAAACACTTGGAAACAACCCAGATGTTCTTTTACAGGTGAATGAAGTGTTAAAACTTGATAAATTCATAAGATGTAGTACTACTCAGCAATAAAAGGGAATTAACCATTGATTCATGCAAACATGGATGAATCCTAAATGCATTTTGCTAAGTGAAAGGGGCTAGACCAAAAAGGCTAGATGTCATATGATTCCTCTTACATGACATTCTGGAAAAGGGAAACCTGCAGAGGTGAAATACAGATCAATGGTTGTCAGGGGATGGGAGACAAAGGTTGAGTACAAAGAGGGAGCACAAAGGAATTTTGGGGGTGATGGAACTATTCTGTTTGGTACTGTGGTGATGGATACATGACTCTTAACATTGTCAAAATCTGTAGAACTGTATATATCAAAGAGTGAATTTTACTGTATATAAATTTGAAAATAAATTGATCAGGAGGTAGGATAACCTAGGTGAAAATGCAGACTGTAACAAATGAATCTAATTATATTACAAATAAATGACATATCCACAGTGACGGGGGTGAGAAATAAAGAAGCTAACGTAGGAACTTCGGAAAAGAGAGGTTTGCCTGGATACTGCAAAGCTAAAGACAAAAAAAAAATGCACACACAAATTAATTCCACATGGTAAATTTGTTCCTTAAGGGGTACAGGTTAGCAATTGTGAAACTACTTTTTATGAATGTTTATGTATTGGAAAAATCAATAAATATACTATACATAATGAGAGACAGATTTATCACTGTCAGAGATACAAATTACAAATAAGCAGACAGAAAAGGCGAGAATGAACCCTATGATACTGGGCTGGAGTAGGAAATATCAATGAACTCCTGCTGCTGTTGTTGGTTGTTACATGCTGAAATAAATACAGATGGTTGTATACGGTTGCATGGGTTAGTATGAACAGACATCTTTCTTAGCTGTTTCCACTGAGAGGGTTTAGAAGTAGTGACACACCTGTAACAATGAGTACAACTAGCACCCAGATCTTCGTTTCTAAATACCACTTTCCAAATAAAGGACCTAAATAAGGCTCCTTAAAGAAGGGGTTGATTTCAATGACAACATGTAATAACGGAAATAAGGAAGTGAAGGGAAAAAAAAAAGATGCAGACATGATAAAAGGACA
Organism: Trachypithecus francoisi; assembly: GCF_009764315.1. Taxonomy (NCBI): domain Eukaryota; kingdom Metazoa; phylum Chordata; class Mammalia; order Primates; family Cercopithecidae; genus Trachypithecus; species Trachypithecus francoisi. The sequence goes on from NW_022680460.1 coordinate 13,359, forward strand.
AGGGAGCCAACCTAAAAGAGCCCCATGAGCCAAAGCTGCAGCAATTTTTTTTTAATGATGATATTGGATTACAAACCAAATAATAAAAAAATGCCATGAATTCATCCTGATGTAAAGAATCTATGAATAAATGAATAAAAGAGAGACAAGGAACAACTCTTTCTTACAGCAAGATTGCAGCTAATAAATACACAAAAAATAAGGGAAATTAAAAAATGGCAGTAGAAGTAATTGCTGCAGGCCAATTCCACTGATGATGCTATAATGTGAAGGAGAGTTTAAGGAGAAACAGGAAACATTATTTCCATGTTCTCAATGTAGCTCCCTCAAATATTTGGTAAGTACAAAGGGGAAAACAGTACCACCTTAACCAAGCAATCAAGTTAACACCACCAGCAATAAAATATACCATTATGTATACTCTGATATGATGCACTAAGGAGGGCACATCACATCTGTGGTATTCTTTCCCAAAATGCAAGACCTCAATCTCATCTTGAAAAATCATCAGACGAATACAAATTGAGGGACATTCTGTCAAATACCTGGCCCATATCCTTCAAAAGTATCAGATGATAAAAAAAAGAAAAGCAAGACGAAGACACTGTCAAAGACTGGAAGAAACTAAAAACACATATTATTTAAATTCAATGAGGGATACTGGATTAGTTATTAGAACAGAAAAACAACTTTCTGGGAAAACTGAGTAAAGGCTGAAGCTCACTTAAAAGTATTGTATCAATGTTAACTTCTTAGTTTTGACAGTTGTACTGTGGTTATGTAAAATGTTACATATGGGGAAGCTAAATGAAGGTTATCCTAAATGGTATATTTCCCTTATTTTTCTATTTTTTTCTTTGTGCTATTTTTGCAAATCTTCTTTAAGTCCAAAATTATTTCAAGATTAAAAGTTTGGAAAAGAGAAACATCTGGATTAGGCAGAATGAACCACTCTGTCACTTCCTATCTGCTCTTTGCAGCCTGGGGTTGCATATCTTACTAGGCTATGGTCATGAGCAAATTGTCCTTCAATCATAGCATGAGTTTGGGATGACCATTGAAAATATTTTGGAAAATTCTGGTTTCTGGACACTTCCAGTGTTTAGGCCGTTGGCTAAATTTGTCTGCTTAACTCTTTTTCCACTAAAAGCCATTTTCCAAATCAGTTTAACATTTTTTTTTTTTCAGACGAGTCTTGCTCTGTCGTCCAGGCTGGAGTGCAGTGGTGCCATCTCGGCTCACTGCAACTTCCGCCTCCTGGGTTCCAGCCATTCTCCTGCCCCAGCCTCCCGAAGAGCTGGGACTACAGGTGCCCGCTACCACGCCTGGCTAATTTTTTGTATTTTTAGTAGAGATGGGGTTTCACCATGTTAGCCAAGATGGTCTCGATCTCCCGACCTCGTGATCCGACCACCTTGGCCTCCCAAAGTGCTGGGATTACAGGCATGAGCCACCGCGCCCAGCCCAGTTTAGCATCTTTTAATTTTCTGATTCCAAGTAAACAAAGCTACTAAATTATCTATAAGTGATAGTGAGAAACCTAGGAGTTACTTGACTTCTACCATATCAGCCATAAGCTGCTAGTCATCTCAGTATGCTCATTTTGTTGAAATAGTCATCTGTGGAAGGTTATAAGGATTTCTCCATCATTGGCTTAACAGTAGTAAACACAAATAATTCTCTATAGCAAAGTTACAATGGTAGGTCCAGACAAACAGGTTTAAAGCAATCAATCTCTTATAAATTTTAGAAATCACAATTATGAGTTCATAGAGTTTGACCTCTCCTGCCAAAAAATCAATTGTTTTGGAAGGAATTTTTTAAACACAGCTTTGAGATGGACAGCAACAATGGAAAAGTTGTTAACTAAGAGTTTTAAAAGTGGAGATACTAACACTGGATTTAAAAACTGAAAAAAGAGTGAAATAAAAATTAAAATAGAGCTTACTACTTCTATATAAGATTCCACATACCAATTATTTATGATCAGATTAATTAGGAGATATGATTGCATTATGCATCCACCATTTTCCTAAGTTTTGTACTTTTTAACAATTACAGTTATGAAATGTCTTTAATATGGAAACTCATGAAAGAAATATCACTGTTTTTGAGAGACTCTCACTTTCCCCCTTTATTGCCATGAAAACTCAATAACAAGAGGTTTCTTTGGAATCCAACTACTGTGTGATAGCAGATAGACTACATGAGTATAAAAAGATAAAATGCTATTCCTTCAAGGACTGAGATCCAGTGCCAATTTTTAGAAGATTAAAATTAAATAGGAGAAAAGACCATTTCCAAGCACTTGAACCTGTGATGAAATACTCATTTTTATTATTCTCAAATCATCATCTCAAATGTTTACAGAAGATGAAGAAAGCTGGAATTCACTCTGTGATTTCACACTATTATAGAGCATTATATTCATTTGAAAAACTGTAACTACGCTGTTGGTCACTATTTTTCTTCTAATAGTCCCTATCTAAATGCATAAATGTACCTACCTGGAGCTTCAGGAATAGTATACAGGGAAACTGTGCTGGAGCAATAAGTTGAATCAGAATCTACAAACATTACATGAACATTTTCTTGTGGTCCATACTGCTCAACCTCTGCAATATCGATTTGGTCCTGTAAATTTCCAAAAGAGAAAGATAGGACATCGCATTTTGGAGTTAGAAAGAATAGGAAACACAGGCAGAATACAAACTTGGATGCATTTCACATCACAATTTCTAACACTGCTGCAATCAACTGAAAACCTAACAAAAAATCACCATCAAATACCTCTTTAAAAATATTGCTGGAAGATAACAAGCAGAGATTATAGATGCCACAAGGTATACACTGACAAACTTAAGAAGAGAAACACAGTATATATAATACTAAAAATAAAGGCATCAAAAATGTTTATAGATCAAAAGGCATGGCAAAAACAATTCTGCCTTTCAGTGGTGTCAGTAGGATGCTGTCATGATAATAGCCAAGGATGGTAGTCACCTCATCTCCCATTCCTCATTATTAGACCCAAACACACTGGTTCACAGAGAAATGGGACAGCAGTGGGAGACCTGCACCACCATTGATAAGGCCATTTTCCCAGAGTTCCTGCACCTGCATCCTAAGCTTAGAGAAAGAAAAGGCCAACCGGGGCTGTTTAACAACTATTCCACGTCTTTAGGCAGATTAAAGTTGAAAGTATTATTAGCAAAAGTACTTTTAGCAGAGAGGTGAAAAGGTCTCTAAGAGCTTCTAGGCAATGTTCTCATTGGATAGTGTCAAAGAGGGCAAGGCCATACAGACAGACAGGAGCAGAGTGAGAGACAGAATCCATTGACTCCAAACCAATGCTCTTTTTCCTAAGTCTGGCTACCTTTAAGCCATTTGTTGCTTTACACTATATACGTATTTCTATTGAGTGATCCTGTCCTATTTCCTGAACAACTGGATCCTTTTTGAATAGTCTGTGGATCACTGTCCATTGAAATTTAAGTACCTTATTTAGCAGTGAAATATTTTACATCCCTGACAAAATATTTTTTTTTTACTTTTATTCTGGACTGGCTTAAGACACAGACCCATGGTGATTTTTCTACAAGGAATCTGTTGGATCACATCCCAGCATTTCAACTTCAGGAAATTGTGCAACCTCACTGTTCAAGTGACTATGTTTTATACTCCCTAAAATAAGTGATATGTTGCCGGGGATGTGACAATATTTTCATTATTTACGACGATATTAAGGTGAATCGGTATTCATTAAGATGAGATATGACCTGTCTCTTTCTTCTTCCTTCTGTTCTTCTTCATAGCCATCTATCGATTTAATCACTAACTCTTTGCTTTCTGGATTATTTTCAATAGAAATTTATATTCTCAAATGTTAATTAAGATGTCCACTTTTGGGCATTCATATGTTTGGGCTTATCAATATAAATGCAGTGAGCTTAAATTAACTTAAATGACAGCATTATGTGCAGTAATGGTAATTGGCCTGGAAAAAAACAAAGCCAAGAAACTACTTTGGAAGCAAAAAGATACCAGCTTAAAATGCAATTAGGACTAAGGTGGAAAAGCATGCATGGAGATAGGAAGACAATCAACATGCTTTTACAGTTTTGAGTGGAGTTTTGGATTCACCTTTATTCCGTAATTGTCTCCACGATTAGTATGCTAAAGGATTTGAAAAGAGAGGCATGGGTTTTGAGGCTGGACATACAGTAGGCTTCAAATGCAAACTCCAATACCTGATGGTTATGTAAACTGCAAATATGTAGGGGGAGAGGGGGAAGAGGGCATTCAAAAAGTTTGTCCCCAAATCTTTGCATTTTCCCTGTGGTGGCTTATTGTTAAAGTGCTCTGACTAATTTTTAGGAGATCCTTGCATTTTACTTTTTTGGAGGTGGTGGGCGAAAGGCCACAGGGCTTCCAATCAAGACAGCAGATTGGACAGACATGGGGAAAATGCTAGATAAAATAGAGCAGAATCTTTTTTAAAAAAATACACTGAGTTTAGAAATCCTCTCTGGACCTCATCTCTTATTTACCTGCCACCCCACTTATGTGATTTCCTTTATAGCAAAACTTCTCAAAAGGATTTTTTTATATACAATGTCTCCAATTCCACCATCTTCTCTTAAACCTACTCTGATCAGACATTATCTCTTTGAACCCCACCATACTCCACCAAAACTTTTGTCAAGTTTAGCAATGATCTACAGGTCCTAACTCTGATGGTCACTTCTCAATTGTCCACCTATCTAATCTATCAGCAGTATTTGACATTGTTCATCATTCCTTCTTCCCGTAAATACTTTCTTCACTTTGCTTACCTCCTACCTCACTAGTTACCCGTCAGTCTCTTTTGCTAATTCCTCCTTTTTCTCCCTTGATCTCTTAACTTTGCGTGTACTTCAAGGCTCAGTCCTTGGTCTTTGTTGCTATCTACCTTAGTGACCATCTTCCAGGCTTACAGCTTTAAGACCATCCATACTGATGATTCCAAAATTCAAATTTCCAGTCCAGTATTACATCTCCAGTTGGATGTTTAATGGGCATCTCAGTCATAAACATTTTCAAAACTAAGTCCCTGATATTACTCCTCCCCTCAAAGAAAACACCATTGGCTAGGCACAGTGGCTCATGCCTATAACCCCAACACTTTGGGAGGCTGAGGTGAGAGGACTGCTTGAGCCCAGAAGTTTGAGACCAGCCTGGGCAATATAGTGAGACCCTGTCTCTACAAAAAATTTAAAATTAGCTGAGTGTGGCAGTGTGTGCCTGTAGTCCCAGCTACTTGGGAGGCTGAAGTGGGAGGATCATTTAAGCCTGGAAAGCAGAAGTTGCAGTGAGCTGACCATACCACTGCATTCCAGTCTGGGCAACAGAGTGAGAGACCCTGTCTCGAAAGAAAAGAAAAGAAAGAGAGAGGAAGGAAAGAGAGAGAGAGGAAGGAAAGAGAGAGGGAGGGAGGGAGGGAGGAAGGAAGGAAGGAAGGAAGAAGGAAGGAAGGAAGGAAGGAAGGAAGGAAGGAAGGAGAAGGAAGAAGAAGAAGAAGGAGGAGGAGGAAGGGAGGGAGGGAGGAAGGAAGGAGGAAGGAGGAAGAAGGAAGAAGGAAGGAAGGAAGGAAGAAAGAAAGAAAGAAAGAAAGAAAGAAAGAAAGAAAGAAAACATCCCTAAGCTTGTGAATTCTTCCCATAATTTTTTCCATCTTAGTTAATGCAACATTATCCCATCAGTTGCTCATGTCAAGTACCTTAAAGTCATCCCTAGCCCCTCTCTTTTTCTCACACCCCTCATCAAATGCCAACAAATCCAAGGGCTCTTCCTTCAAAATATTTTTGGAAGGCCGGGCACAGTGGCTCATGTCTGTAATCCCAGCACTTTGGGAGGCCAAAGCAGGTGGATCACCTGAGGTCAGAAGTTCAAGACCAGCCTGGCCAACACAGTGAAACCCCGTCTCTACTAATAATACAAAAATTAGCTAGGTGTGGTGGCGGGTGCCTGTAATCCAGCTACTTGGGAGGCTAAGGCAGGAGAATTGCTTGAACCTGGGAGGTGGAGGTTGCAGTGAGCCGAGATGGCGCCACTGCACTCCAGCCTGAGTGACAAGGGCGAAACTTCGTCTCAAAATACATACATATATACACACACACACACATACACACATATATATACATATATATGTGTATATATGTATTATATGTGTATATGTGTGTCTATATACACACACATATATATACACACACATACATATATACACACACACACATATATACACATACATATATATTTTCAGAATCTGACCACTTCTCACAACTTCTACGGTTACCACCCTGCTTCAAGCCATTATCATCTCTCATTTGGACTGCTGAGATAGCCTCCTAACTGGACTCCTTAACTTCCATTCCTGCTCTTCCTTCCACAGTCTATTCTCAACACTGTGACTCTTTTAATAAACAAGTCAGGTCATGCCATTCTTCTGCTCAAAACTCTCTAATCATTCTCCTTTTCACTCAGAGTTAAAGCTAAACTCTATACAATGGCTTACAAAGCCTTACTCAACCTGACCTCCATTACATCTGTGACTTCATCAATACCTGCTCTCAGCTTTGCTCACTCTGCTCCAGCTGCTCTGACCTTCTTGTTATTCCTCTAAACACCGGGCATGCTTCCACCTCAAAATCCTGCAGAAGTTTTTCCTCTTCTTGAAATAGTCTCCCCGACCATAGATGTCTTCATGGCTAGCTTTCTCACCTTTTTAAAGTCATTGCTTATATTTAATATTGTACTCCCCCACCTCTTGCATTCCCAAACCTCCTCATCTTACTCTATCTTTTCAATAAGTCTTGCCACCTTCTTTTTTTTGTTGAGACTGAGTCTCACTCTGTCGCCCACACTGGAATGCAGTGACACGATCTTAGCTCACTGCAACCTCCGCCTCCCGGTTCAAGCGATTCTCCTGCCTCAGCCTCCTGAGTAGCTGGGACTACAGGCTTGCGTCACCACGCCCGGCTACTTTTTGTATTTTTAGTAGAGACAGGGTTTCAACATATTGGTCAGGCTGGTCTCGAACTCCTGACCTCGTGATCTGCCTGCCTCGGCCTCCCAAAGTGCTGGGATTACAGGCATGAGCCACTGTGCCTGGCCTAAGTCTTGTCACCTTCTAATCAATGATTTCTTTATTAATATTTTCATCTCGTTATTGTCTGTTTCTCACTGTTGGAATGTAAGTTCCTTTAGAGCAACAATTTTTCACTGTTTTGTTAACTAATGAATCCACCTCCCAATTTAAAACCGTGTCTGGTATCTGGTAGGTGTTCAATAAATAGTTGTTCAATAAATCAGTAAATGAAGGAATCAGAATGGCCTTTAAAAATAAACACATTAAAAATGTTCAAATATATAAAGAACAAAAGGGAAACCATGCAACAAATAGGACAATATGACAAAATAGTTTTAAAAGTAGATGCCTCACTGGGCAGTAAGAGACATAGATACTGAGATCAGACAGATCTGGGTTTGAATCCTGGCTCTGACATTTACTGTGTGACTTTGGGCAACTTATTTAATAGCAAGACTCTGATATTTGCCATCTGTAAAACTGGAATGATAATGCCTCATAGGTCTGTTGTGGGAGTTAAGCACCCAGCAAAATGCACAAATAGGAAGCTCTCAAGACACTTAGTTTTCAGTGTTATTATTCTTCTTCAGGGCTGACCTTCTTTGACTACTTTTTAGAATCTTAAATACATATCTGTTGAATGAATAAATGACTAAATGCCTACCATATAGTAGGTTTTAAAATCAATGCAAGATGCTCTCATGATTATTCCCTAAACCAGGTTAATCCTGGCCTCTCATTTGCACATAATCAGCTCTAGCAGACTGTTTCTGTGTTGTCTGCTTGTATCCTACCCAGCCCTTGGTTCATGCTCAGAGACAGCTGCTTCTGAAGATGCCACCCCACCTGCCACCTCCTGCAACAATGATTTGGATGCAAAAGCAATCTGATAATGCACAAGCTCCAATTCTGCCAAACATGCCTGTTTAGTGTAACATGGCTAAGGAGCAACCTATCTCTAGGGATGGATGGCAGAACGTGAATGGCTACTAACTTAAGTCACCTACACTCATCATTAAGAGAAGTATTTGGGACAGAGTCAATTAAAAAGGAGATCCAAACCATATCACTAGAGTTAATTTTTCTGCACACTTGATGCAAGACATTTCTGTGTACTCTCACTTAATGTCTTGTGTGTTATGAGGATTTCCAGTATGGCTGGTAGGAACAAGAACTATTACCAACCCTTTGTGAGTACTAGCATTGTTCTCTGTAATCCTCTGGAATGGTTTTCCCCTAGCCCCACTTCAAGTAGCTTCCTCAAGTTAATATGACAATCAATATGCTGCTGAATACTAGAGGGGGCCCCTCACAGATCTCTGGCATTCTTTCTCCATGCAGCTCTCTCTTCTCTAGGACTCTGCTAGCAAACTTAGTCTCCCTATACTCTCACCTCAATGTCAACTCAGGCAGTCCACTGGGCTCCATGTGTTCTCCCTCTCTGCAATGTGGCCTAGAAACTTGCTATGTAGTAAGCTCTGGTAACTGTGGAGCTCCTCTCATTGATTTCCAATTGCTCAATAATCTGTGGCCTTTGCTGCCTGCTGGCCATTATCATGAAAACTGTTATGTCATATATTTTGTCTGTTTTATTTTTGCCTGTTTCAGGTAGGCAAGTTAACCTGGTCCCCTCACTCCATCTTGGCTGGAAGCAGAAGTCTCACAATTTCATGGAATATTATACAGTTTTTAAAAATGATCAATGTGACTATAGAAAAAAATGGAACTTAGTGATAAGTGGAAGCCAAGGGTATGCCGTAGAATGTAAGCTATATTTTTCATTGTAACTACATGAAAAATATATACATTGGTGGACTAAGACTGAATGGGAATAAGCAAAATTAAACAGCAGCTGTGCCACAGCAGTGGGGTTATGTATTTCTTTTTTTTTTAACCCACTTTTCTCTAAATATTATAATTACTTAGGCATTATATGTTTTGTAAAATAAGAATATTTTAATCCAGCTTTCTTCGACACATACTAAGTTTAAGGACTTTGAATTCTTCACACACAGTACACTATAAACCCTGGATAAATACTTATTTACTGACGGGCTGATGAAGCAAGCCTGACAGCTGTGTAGATGTTGCACTGATTGCTGGAGCTATACGGTTGGCTTGGCCCCTTTTCCTAGCATACCTGTAATTAGTTTGTGTGTAAAGAGAACATTGCTCTGTCTAAATTAGCATTCTTCTACCTAATTTCCTCTTTGTTTCATACTTCTTTGAACAGAATATTCGGTTAAGCAGAGGTACTCATTCAGAATGGAGAAAGTTTTATTTACATAGACATACTTTGTTAAATGAGCAATACTTGGAAAATTCAATACAAAATCAGCACTTCACGTTTAAAATATGGTGCTCATGGCATCTCCATGTTACAGGAGAACTTAAATACTGAAAGGACCTGCTATCTGCACTGATCCCAGTACAAATTCATTCAGGCAAAACACATGGAGGCCTGAAAACCAAAGTTAGAGTCTATGCATGCAGCCTGTTTATACTGCTCTTGAAATCCCTTTACCAAATATTTGAAGAGTTCTATAAAAATAACAGAGTGCTTTAACATAGAGTACTCATTTGTGCATCTAATATTTATGACTGCCTACTATGTGTAACAAGCCTTGTTCAAAATACTGGGGATATGCTGACCAACAAGACAGCCAATGGTCTCTCCTCTCACAGAGGTTTCATTCTATTACAGGAGTAAAATAAATATCCTGGTAAGATTACTTTGAGCATTATTATATGCCTATGAGGTAGCCTGGCAGAGATTATTATTACTACTTCCATTTTACAGATGAGGAAACAGGCTGTCTGAGGTAAAATAACTTTCCCCAGGCCATGTACTGGCAAGGGCAGAATCAGGAATCAAACCCTTGTCTTCTGATGTCTCAGCCATGTTTTCTCTCTGTAGCACTTGTTACCACTGTGGTGATCCAGCCTATCAGCTGTGGTACATGCACCCATGGAGTGGCATGTAAGGTGAGGAACCACCCTGTCACTTTTTAACGTGGGAAATGCCTTCTGAGATACCTCTTCTGTTCTTCTCTGCCTCTCTCCTTGCAGTTTGATTTTATTTCCCAGACGAGAGTTTCATCAGATCACTGAGGGTAGACCCAGGTTTTAAATTTATATTAATGTATATCTCTTAAGGATTCTTTCTAGTAATATCCGGTTAATGAATAAACGGACGATACATTCATTGTCTTAGAGAACGGATGCAGACAACCTAGGCTAATTAGGCACTGGGTTCTGGCCTTCATGGCTTTTTTTTCTTTTTTTTTTTTTTGAGACGGAGTCTCTCTCTGTCGCCCAGGCTGGAGTGCAGTGGTGCAATCTCAGCTCACTGCAAGCTCTGCCTCCCGGGTTCACGCCATTCTCCCTGCCTCAGCCTCCCAAGTAGCTGGGACTACAGGTGCCCGCCACCACGCCCGGCTAATTTTTTGTATTTTTAGTAGAGACGGGATTTCACCGAGTTAGCCAGGATGGTCTTGATCTCCCGACCTTGTGATCCGCCCGCCTCGGCCTCCCAAAGTGCTGGGATTACAGGTGTGAGCCACTGTGCCCGGCCGCCTTCATGGCTTTCTACACCATGCAGGTCAGTAAACTTTCATTATGAAATGTACTCACAAGGCAAAAAGACCCTGAACAACATCTGGGATAGAGTTTAGCTTAATTCTTTTTCAAGCACTACAGGGACCATTCCAAGTCTGGCAGTTACTGGCTCCTAGTAAGAAATGTCTACAAGATGGCAACTGTGGAACACTGCTCATGTGTCATGTCCATACGACATACTTCTTGGTAACACACATTAACTAAATAATCAACATCACATGGATAAGGGTCCAAGATTGTAGTCTGTGGTCCTCAATGTACATACGTCTGAGATAGCAGCAGCAGCAGCGGCAGCAGCAGCAGGTTCAACATACACGAATTCCATGCTAGTATGTCCTCTTTGACCTTGACAGCTACTATAAATAGGTAAAAAGAGAGATGGTAAGCATATCTCACTTGCCATTTAAATCAAAATTTTCTATCATACAATAAAAAAGTTCAAATAAAAACTATTTGTTTTATTTTCCCTACTACAGAACATCATTAATCTTTGAGGTATCATTTTTCCCACAAAGTTGTTCTGCACATCTACACACAAAAAAATCATCTGGACCCTCATTAGAATGAAGTTTGCTGCAGGTCTCAATGCCTTTTTAACAGTGGGGAGCAAACCAGTATTTTTAAAGCCAAGGTGTATGAGTGAATATTCTTTTTCAATTTTTAAACCAACTGCAATTACAAAAAAATGCCTTTAGGCCCAATTTAATTTTGTTTCTTGTAATTAGAGAAACTCTCCATTCTCGGGGCTCATTAACAATTCATTTCTACCAAAATTAGAATTTCGATGCTCAAGGTGAGATGCAGCTTCATGGCACACTAGAGTCTAAATACTAGCTTACTTTTCACCAATTAAGTATGGGGGGGAGAAAATATGAATGAATGAGAATCTTATTGTTAATACTAATAATAGTGTTTCAAGCCTTAAAAATTTCATAACTGAGATTCTGTTATTGAAATGTATTTTGTTTTCACGAGTTTTTCTTTTGAAAAGCCCCTATTACTCCACAAAATGAGAAATTAAAGTCTGATGATAAATATTATAAAAAACAAGACCTCAGAGCAGCAAGACAGTGGCAAAACGGTATCTATAAAACTTTCGAAGCGTATTCAGAGACACGTAATTAAGAGAAAACCTGGGTTATTTCACATGGTTTCAAAAAGTGAATTCTGAGCCAATGGAGAGAAATTTTCCATTCTGTATTTCAGAGGACCCTGACAAAAATCTATTTTATTTATATCATTTATTTCTAACACTAAAAAATTAAGAGTTTGAAAAAATTTATTTCAGATATCAAAAATATGTAATATTTAGGAAGTATTTACACAGCATAAAACAACTAGTTAATAAGTTAAGTCAGTCATTCGTGTGTATAATTGGACTATATCGAATATAGAATGTTTAAAATATATAAGAAGCATATATTTAATTAAATATATTTATTAATATTTATGTTAATATTAATTAAAATAAATATGAACATGTAAAATATAAAATCTTTCTTACTCATTTGATTTTCAGTGTCATGAAACAAACATAAATGAAGTCACTTGTAAATCTGCCCACATATTATTTAAAAACAAAATTCCTATATTATTATATATTTTTAAAATATTTTTCAATCTCCGACTAAATTTATAAGCCAAGTTATTTCTTGTATTATCTGCCTTGCAGACCATGTCGTATTCCTTGGCTTCAACTATGGGTGACTCCCACAGCTCAACCTCAAGACCTCTTCCCAAGCTGTAGACCCACATATGCAACTGCCTTCAGCACATGCATGTGGATATCTAACCTCAATTCAACATGGTATAGACTCCTGTTCCCCCTCCAGTGTCTCCTACTTGGTGAACAGTGCCACCCTCCACCCAGTCACTCAAGACTGAAATCTACAAGTCATCCTAGACTCTTCCCTCTTTCTCAACTCTCTTCTACCTTATACAAATGTTTCTTATTACTTTCTATGTACTTTGTCTACGGGGTGAATTTCTTCAAGGCAATGAACATGCTTTAAACTTCTTGTATCCCAGGCACTTCACACAATGGAGAGCAATTACTATGTGCTTAATGGATATTTGCTAAGTAAATAAAGGAATAAACAGATAAAACTTAGCAGTCAATTCAATCAAAATGTTTTCACATCCTTCATCCCAATCTGCTTGGATTGACAAAATTATTTTAATGGACAAGCTGGAGCTTCTATTTGTTCCTTAAAAGCAATCTAATACCTTTATATTGGCTTCTAAATAGTGCATAACTTTATATCTGAGATAAACAATATATGAATGTATTGCTTGTTGCATTGTCCAATATGGCAGTCACTAGGCACATGTGGCTAAATCAAAATTTAAGTTAATTTAAATGAAATACAATTTAAAATGTAGTCTTCAGTCACAGTAGCCACATTTCAAGTGCTCCATAGCTAGTGGCTACTGTGTTGGATGAAGCAGATTATGGGCCACTGCAATCATCACAGAAAGTTCTACTGGATAGTGCTGTATTAAAGGATGCAGCAAGTTTTTCTGGACAAAACTCTCTGACAGCAATATATTGTGAAGCAAGTATGTTTTGTTTCAAATCCACTGACTTAAATATCAAGAATATAAATAAAAGTGAATATTTTCCAAATTATTCAGTGAATTTACATTTTTTGCCTCTCCATAAGTTAATATAAATGGCAAATATTTGATGTAGAATATAAAAGTCACAGGCACTCTGGGAGGCCAAGGTGGAAGGATCACTTGAGCCCAGGAGTTTGAGACCAGCCAGGACAACACCGTGAGATTCCATCTCTAGAAAAAATAAAAAATAAGTCAGATGTGGCGGTGCACGCCAGTGGTCATAGCTATTCAGGACCCTGAAGTGGGAGGATCGCTTGAGCTGGTGAGGTCAAGGCTGCAGTGAGCTGTGATCACGCCAATGCACTCCAGCCTAGATGACACAGCGAGACCCGAAAACAAAACAAAACACCTCACAATTAAAAGCCACAGAGAAGCACTTACAATTTTAAAGAAAAACATTAGGGAATATTTCATACCTAACTAGTTTGTGCATGGAAATAATGAGTTCAGGCTCAGGATATGGGATATAACATGTAACAGAGGGTTTGCAGCCATATCCACTGCTGGCCTTTGGGTAAGAACAGATACAAGCACAACTTTCTTTTTTCCAAATTGTATCACTTAATTTTTAAAAAGAAGGAGAAAGATCAAAGAACATTTTGACAGTTGTAGTTACATAAAAGAACACCTAATTCTACAAAGACAAGTACCTCTGTTTCATCATGTAAAATCTCAAAATGTTACTCTTAAATTGAGCCCTTCATGTTTCTTCTCTCTCTTCATTTTAAATATTTTACCGAGATCTGATATCCATTGGTAAAGTGCTTAACACTGCTGAATTACTTTAATGCAAGGTTGTTCTTGGCTTAAAATATCATCTACTTCTATTTGCTGTATAAATGAAACTGTAAATATGAAAAAGATGTCAATGGAATGCTATCCTTTCATACGTCAATGGAGTACAAACTAAGGTGTGTTTTGAACAGTTGTGGCAGAGAGTCAGGAAACTGATGACAGTAAAAATATAATCCTAAATGTCTCTCCCTATTTAATTTACAGCTGAGATTATATAATCTGAAGTGATGGAAGGAAAGAAAACCAGATTTCCTTTCTTGGTTGCAGGTTACGAACAAAGTTTAAGAAGCTAATTTTTAAGGCTACTCTAACCAAGGCTAGTCTACAGGCTCTCAGAGGAAGCTCACTACCATGCCCTGTCTGAAATGTAAAATCTTGAGTCAAGGATCAGGTATCAACTTTTCCTTCAAATCCAACTGCATCTCAGCCATCCCTGATAACTAGATACTAGCAGCTCCAAAGCCTACCTCTCCTCAAGAGTCATTATGTTCTTAGAAGAGGATTCCTGTTAAGTGGCTCCCTAGGAATCAAGCTGAAACAGCCTCTCTTTGCCCTAGCCCCCTACTATTTTATTCAGTATTCTAGGCATGCCATGGAAGGTGAACAGAAGCTGGGGTCACACACCCTCAATATTGGTCAATTATACCTAAATAAAGCTAGAAAAAATATTTTTCTCAACTCCACATACAAAAAGTGAAAACAAAATTCTGAAAAATTAAAAAAAAGAAAAAGTACATTGTAATCTGTAGAGTCCCCATAAGTGTGGTCAGCCCAAATGCCCTCATTAGCCATTCTTTCATTGAGCACCCTACGTCTCTAAGTTTCTATTCCACTTAACTATATGATTTGAGAGGTATGATACTGTAATTTGCTTTATAATTGTTCTTTTGTAATTTTAATTCTCTCTCCTAGAAAACGTCTTCCTGCAAGATGAGTTCTGCATGTGCTATCGTTTCTCTATTCCTTTGGAGTCAAGAAGCAGGTGCTCTAGTGTTAAGATGAGCAGAATAGAGATCAAGAGCCTGGGTGTTGTGACTTGAAACTGCACTGAGAGACTCGGGAACATTGCTATTGCTATAGATCACCTAGATCAATATCCTCCTTTGAGGGGGAGAAGAGAAGTGTGTTCTGTGGCTACAGGGCTCTGCATACAATGTACACTTGTAAATATCCTCTGAATCAATGTACAAATCTTGATCCTTCCGAATACAAAATAACTACACTGCCTTCTAAATATTTGACAGGTCCTTCTCTTTCAATATAGCAAATTTAACTAACTAAATAATTGGAGACAGTTGTCTTAACAGATTTACATTATTTGAAGATGAATTTAGTTCATTTTAGGAACCTTAGCTAAAGGCAGACAGTCAATGGATGTAATTTTGATCGGTTCAGAATATCAGTAACTTGAAGTGAATGTTTCATCATCACCCTCAATAATCTTAAGGTAATTGCTAACTAACCATATTCCCTACCCACAACCAATCTCATCTCCGACTGACAGAAAAGACACTATCATTTACCAAGTTCCTACTATGGGGTCTGTATCTTTTACATATTACCTTTCTGAGTCCTACAATAACTCAACGACATATGTTCTGTTATTGTCTCCATTTTATAGATGAGGAAAATAAAGCTTTATAACGTGAATAACATATAAGTTCACAACTAGTAAATGGCAAAGCCAGAATATGAACCCAGTCTGCTAACTCCTTATACCAGTAAGGACAATAGTTGTGTCATCATTAGGGAGTAGTAAAATAATCTCTAGTTTTGTTTAATCCCAGCCAGAAATGCCTTGATTTTCTCATGCCACACATCCAATATGCCCTAATTTGTTTATTTTTACTTTTATTTTTTATTTTGATTTGTGTGTGTACATAGTAGGTGTATATATTTACGGGGTACATGAAATGTTTTGATACAGGCATGTGATGCCTTCATTTGTCTCTATTACCAAAATGTGTATGTCTTTAAAATCGATAGGCCCATACGTTAAGATCAGTTCCATCACTTTATATTCACACCACGAGTTAACCCACTAACATCCTCCACAGAATGAACTGCAGATAACTATGAGCTACTACCAACTTTGCCAGGTAGTTTGTGCACACTATTGTTTCCAGAAAGGATGCAATCTTGACCCACTCTTGGCTCCTTCTTAGTTTTGCCTCTGGAAAGCCACTGCTTTTCAGTATGGAAGCATACCAACTTCCCAAGTCAATCTACTAATATTAAATTTTCCAAAAGTCAACTTGCCAGGAGACAAATGGACTGAATGAACATGAATCAAAGCATCAATTTGTCAAATTATCCAAATATATTGATTTACCAAAAACCTGTTTCTTTAAGCTATTCATAAAATTTTAAGTGTGCTGAGTTGGCAGAGTTTAAGACTATTGTAGGAAGGAAGGATTTCAGAGTCCTGAGGGCTTCAGACACCTGCTGAGTTCCTCATCTCCTTCTCTCATGGACTCATTTCCTCCCAACCCAACTTCAGGGGTTGGTAGCCCAAGCTGTGCTGGATGCTGGTTCTCCTTTGTTTCTTTCCCCCATCGCAAGTTCCCTTCTCTTGTCCCCTGCTCAATTCAGCTGCAGCAGTAAGGGACCTGGGGTACAGACAAATGGAACCTTCCTTAAAATGTTAACAGAAAAATTGGCCAAGCACAATATATCCTAAGTATCTTCAAAAACTGTTAAAATATTTCAATCCACTCTAAGTCATTAAGCTTTGTCAGAGTTCACAGATACTAGTTTGGGGAAAATGGTAAATTTGGCAAATGAGTCATTTGATGATATTGTTGATAAAATCTGAAAACATGCTAAATCATTGAAAAATTAGAAAATGAATTCTTTAAAAATGTATTATGAGATTAGCATAAACTAAAAACATTCATATGAAGTCCTGAAATTGTTTTTATTCAAAAGAATGGTAAACCATTCTGCAACTTTTAACTTTTTACAAATTAAACATTCCTTAAAATGTTGAAAATAATATCCATTGAGTATAATCAAGAATGTAGTCATTGCATATAATCAAGAATAATACATTGATATGAACAGATACTTAGTATACTGAATAGATAAGGGTTTTGTCCAAACTATGGCCTGTGAGCCAAAATCAGCAGCAGCCTGTTTTTTACAACGTTAAGAATGGATTTGGAAATTTGAAAAAACACGAGCAGGTGATTGGTTTCTTTCTCTCCAATGGAAGCAGAGGCAACGGACAACTTACAGCCAGAGAAGCCCATTGCATTCTCACTTGGGAGAGATCTTAATGGACCTGAAGCTGCTCAAGATCATGGTTTCTTGCTAACAAAGGGACAACAAATCCCATCATTTACCATCTTAGCATATGAATGTTTTAGGAAACTCTTCCTGAGTGACTGCTTCCAGAAATTTTCTTTTGGCTTAAGAAATTAACTTTTAGTCACAAAAAGTTCTGTCTTTTTTTGATGTGAGGGAAAAGTATGATATTTCATTCAGATATTCTGAATGGAAGGAGTGTGCTATTTGAATTTACCAGTTCTCTCCAGCAGAGTAATTTATTACCCCAGGGCCTAAAAGGATGGAAAAGGAAAATGTCTGGTGTGTGTGTGTGTTTGTTTGTGTGTGTGTGTGTGTGTGTGTGTGTGTACACGTGTGTACACGCCTATGGTGTGTATTAGGATTGAGAGATACGCAGAAAGTGAAACAAGATGACTCAGGAAATAATGCACCCTTCTCCTCTCCAATTCCCTACCCTGAGCATCACACCCCTTACTGCTCCCTGGCCACAGCATGAAGAGGACTGACTTTCATGAGACAACGAGTTAGGGTCTATACGCATCTTTCCATTTCAGCCTTCCTGTCTTCCTGTATGAGACACAGATATGGATTCTTGTGGCTTTCAAAATCATATTCTTTGAGTGGATTAACATATATATATATATATATATATATATATATATGATATATCTGAAGCTGATACATGACTGAAACTACACCATACAGATTAATTCAGATAATTTTACATATCAGAAAATGAAGATTTAAAACAAAATGTTGAATTTCAACTATTTAGAACATGAGGTCCTTTTTATCTGGCAGGTAATTACTTTTATGGCATAGCTAAGAAAATTCAATTATTCTTTTAGCTGTATGGTAAAGACTTGCTTCAAATAATTACTAATACACTACTGAAAAGAAGCCAAATGGTGTGACTCTGATACATTTAGGTGTTTTACAAAGGATGAAGTCAAAATGGGAAAATTTCCACTAAAATCATACTCCATCCATTTCATAGAAACCATCACTCTCTAAAGGGCCATTTTGAATTCCTCTAATGTGCTTTTTTGGTTACACCAGTTTTTCACAAACACATCAAAAGAGGAAAAACAGCGAACAGCACTTGGTGGTATTTCCTCACCAGAATTAAAAATAAGTAATGCACAATATTCATTACACTTAAAAAGTAAATATGATCATCAACATGGTAGAAATCTTAGTCTCATATACCCTGAAGAGCAAGTAATCTCTGGTAAGAGTTGCCCTAATGTCAAATAATAAAGACAAAACAGAAAAGTGAACACTAAGTCAACAAAAACTCTATTGCTCTAAAATTAACCAAAAAAGTTTCAAGGTTTTGTCATCTCAAAAAGAATATTGCTGATATTGGCTTCCTCTGAGCAGTGTAGAAATATTAAGTAAACATGAAAGTAACTTTAGAATCTGATTAGTGTTCTGTGGTCCGCCCCCTGCCCCTTTTCAAACGTAGGGAAGGCAATGTATAGCTTTGGTTGGTGAGTCACTGGAAAATGCCTGGATGCCAGTTGCTAACACTAAAGACATTCATGGGCAGAATGAATGTTAAGGCTACACAGTTCCCCATCATATATTTGTGGAAAATTCATTCCAGGAGAAATTCATAAATCAGACACAAGACTATACTAAGACCAGAACTGTGTGGTAAGATATAAAGAAAGTTTGCTCTGTTCCCACTAACTAATAAGCCCTTAAGGCCAAGCCTTCCACCTGAGGACAGGATGCTCTATAGGGATGCATCTCTCACTCAAAGAGGACAGGGTTTTTGAACGACTAGAACTGACAGCTCACATATAATTTCTACAGTTTGTAAGGTACTACATTGACTTTTATATTTCATTATTTTCATATTTGGATCCATTATCAAATATTTTTCCAGTCTAAAAACTATTTTATGAATTAATGTTTGTCACTATTCAGTTAAAATCATTTGCTTTCACTTCAATGAAACAAGACACACACAAACACACACACATTTTTACATCATAAAACAGGGCAGGTCCAACTTCTTTTTAATACAGCCAGTAACCTTAGAACGCCTGGACTAGGTCCATATGTTCATGCTAAGGTTTTGCCAAAGAGCCCATGTTTTATTTGGCATCTGAGTCTTCCTACTTTTGTAACCCACCTCGGTCATCCCTCTAAGGTAACATGGTGTATGGTTTTTCTGTCACTTTTATAAGACTATTATTGAGCCAGTTGGGGAAATAAAGCAACAGAGACCAGTCAAGTCCCAGCACATGTTAAAAGAAAATGTTTTATGTCTTTGCTACTTATTAAAATGCTAATGGCCTATGTGTTGGCTGTGCAAATATGAGATATGATTTGAAGTTTGCCCTTGTTTTCTTTTTGTTCTGAAAATCAGCTCTGTTAGTTTCCAATGGCAAGATGGACCCATGGATAAACACATGACTGTATTCTAGAAATCAGAAAATGAGTTAATTGAATAAAATGAGCTGGTCTGTGTACTGAGGGAGACACAAGCTGAATGCAATTTGGTCCCACTCTTAGCAAGCTTTTGATTTTCTAGGAGAGGAGCTAAGTCAGTCTCTGTGATCTCAAGGCAAAGTGGAGAGTGTCAGTAGGAGAGCAGAAAGCAGGGAGGAAGAGCTCTTCCGAACTGGGCACCAGGAGGAACTTCTCAGAGAGGGAAGATGGAACTGTTTCTTGAGGGGTGAGAAGGATTCAAGTATACAAAATACAGAGGGGAAAAACGTTTTAGTCCATGTAGAAATAGTGAATGAACTTAAATGGCATTTATGCAGAATGGTGTAGCTTCTTGTAATATTGTGGTTTCTCATTTAGTTGTACATCTCAGCACTAGGCAGCAAGTTTTATGAGGAAAGGCACAGTAGTGGGCACTGCAAACACAGTTTCATGGATCTTACAGTTTCATGGGAAATCCAGACAATGAATGATTAGTTTAGAGATAACTATAAAGTTAAAAATTGTAATAAGTATGATTAAGGAAAAGGGCAGAATGCCAGAGGAGAGAATAAAAAATGAACTTACGGGAACGAGTATAAGCCAACTATTGAGCAACATGATGGAAAAATATTTCAGGTTGAGGACACAAACATGTGCAAAGACTCTATGTTGGAAGAGTGTTGAGAATTCACAGAAAAGAGAAGCCAGGGAGGCTGAAGTCTGACAGACAAAAAGTAATATAACACAAAATGAGGTTTCAGAATAAGTAGGCATGAGAGCAGTATGCTTTACAGACCATACAAAAGGAGTTTGGATTTTATTCTAAGTGCAATGGGAAAAGCACTGAAAGTTTTGAGCAGGACAGTAACAAGATCATATTTCAACAAATGATATTGGAGCAACTGGACATCCATATACCAAAAACAATGAACTCTGACCTAAATTTCACACCTTGTAAAAATATTAACTCAAAATAGATCATAGATATAAACTTAAAATCCAGAATGATAAAACTTTTGGGAAAAAAAAAAACTAAAAATGTTTATGTGGCCTTGGTTTGGTAATGAGTTCTTAAGACACGATACCAAAAGCAATCCATCAAAGAAAAAAAAATAACAAAATATTCCTTCCTTAAAATAAAAACCCTTTGTTCTGCAAAATACACTGTTAAGAGAATGAAAATAGAAGTCCCAGACTTGAGAAAGTACTTGCATGTCAAATATTGAACAAAGAACTTGTATCCAGAATGTATAAAGAATTCTCAAAACTCAGACTGTGGTGAGGATGAAATGAGCTAAGATGTGTTTAAAATACTCTGAACAGTGTCTGATACATAGTAAGCACTCAGCAAGTGTTGTTATTGCTTTTCTTCTGTGGTTTTTTTTTTCACTTTAAGTTCTAGGGTACATGTGCACAACGTGCAGGTTTGTTACATAGGTATACACATGTGCCATGTTGGTTTGCTGCACCCATCAACTTGACATTTACATTACGTATTTCTCCTAATGCTTTCTCTCCCCTATTCCCCATTCCCTGAAAGGTCCCAGTATGTGATGTTTCCCACCCTGTGTCCAAGCATTCTCATTGTTCAATTCCACCTATGAGTGAGAACATGTGGTGTTTGGTTTTCTCTCCTTGTGATAGTTTGCTGGGAATGATGGTTTTATATGAGTATGATTTCATAGTTGAGGATACCAAGGTTCGGGGAAGTCAAGCTGCTAAAGCTATACAGCAATAAGTGACAAACCCAGAATTTGAACCCAGATTGTTAGCTTTGGAGACCACATTTTTAATTTTTACTGCTCTGACTTTACAAAATTAATATTAGAACAATGTTTGCAGGATGCTGAAAAGATTAAAGACAATGAATATGAGAAAATATTTTGTGAATAAAAAATGAAACAAAAAAAGAATTCTCAAAACTCAATAAGAAAACAAACAACAAAATTTTAAAATTAGGCAAAAGATTAAAACATACACTTTGTCAAAGAAGATGCAATGATGGAAAATGATGAAAAGATATTCAACAATATTAGTCCTTAGGGGGAATGCAAATTAAAACTATAACTCAATACCACGATGTGCCTATTAGTGGCTAAAATTTAAAAAATGACAACACCTTTGATGCATGCAACAACTCGGATGAATCTTAAAGGAATTGTGCTGAGAGAAAGAAGCCAGTCTCTAAAGATTGCATACTGTATGACTCCATTTATATGACATTCTCAAAAAGACAAAACTATAGGGATGAAGTATAGATCGTGGTTGAAATGAGTTTAGGGTGAGGTGGGGTAGGGCTGACAATAAATAGGCAGGACAAGGAAGTTTTTTGAGGGATAACAGAACTGTTCTGTATTCTGATTACAGTAGTGGTTGAATGAATCTATAGCTTACTTAAAATCCACAGAACTGTATACCAAGAGGAAAAAAAAAAAAACAATTTTACTACACAATTTAATAGATAAATTGTTAAGAAATAATTTGAAAAATGAAAATACAGGCCAGGCACGGTGGCTCATGCCTGTAATCCTAGCACTTTGGGAGGCCAAGGTAGATGGATTACCTGAGGTAAGGAGTTCAAGACCAGCCTGGCCAACATGGTAAAAACTCCATCTCTATTAAAAATGCAAAATTTAGCTGGGCCTGGTGGCAGGCATCTGTAATCCCAGCTACTTGGGAGGCTGAAGCAGGAGAATCGTTTGAACCTGGGAGGCGGAGGTTCCAGTGAGCTGAGATCACACCACTGCACTCCAACCCGGGCGACAGAGCGAGACTCCATCTCAAAAAATTAAAAAAAAAAAAAGAAAAAAAGAAAAAGAAAATACATATCCACAAAAAGCCTTTTTTAAAAGAATGTTCATTGCAGCTTTATTTGTAATAATCCCAAACTAGAAACAAATGTCCATCAAAAGGTAAATACATAACAAATTGTGGTATAGTCTTACAACAGAATACTCTCAGCAACAAAAAGAATGAACTACTGATACATACAATTACGCTGGGTTAGAGGGCAGAATCAACAGAATATATATTGTCTGGTTCTATTTTTATGAAGTTCTAGTAAAGGCAAAATTAATCTACAGTGAAAAAATTTAAAACAGCAGTTGCCTCTAGATGGGAGGATGTCAGAGAAGGGGCACAAAGAAGCTTTCCAGTGTGCTGAAAACATTGTTTATCTTTAAAAATTTTTAATTAAGAAGTAAAAATTATATATTTCTGGAGTACAATATAATGTTTTGATATATGTATACACTGCGGAATGGCTAAATCAAGCTATTTAAAATATGCAAGCATTACCTCACATACTTATCATTTTTGTAGTGAAAACACTTAAAATCTACTCTCTTAACAATTTTCAAACATAAAATACAATGTTGTTAACCATAGCCACCATGATGTACATTGTACATCTTGACAGGAATGAGGTTTACATGGGCTTCTCCATTCAAAGCTCATGGAATGGTAGACTTAAGATAGGTGTATTTTACTACATGTAAATTTTATTTTACAAATGTAAATAATATTAAACTCAATTTAGAAGGTTTTCTTTTTGCAATGACATAAGTTGGCAATCCTAAAACTACTTTCTGTGCATCTGATATTTGAGCAAGTAAGTAACTATATTGAGGACAATGGGGCCAGGCCTTTGCGATTATTGGAAAAGAGTGTTGCAAATACAGAAATGGAAAGGCTAGAATGAACCCTATGGTTTTGGCTTAGAATCTGAAGCATCACTATGAACTCATCATTTGTATTATTTTATATACACTCATACACAAAGGTACACATACATACAGATGGGTAGACATGGAAATACATATAGATATATATCTTTATATGTAGGTACATGTGTATTTGTTTCCTAGTTCTGAAAGCACTTAAAAGCAGTAGCACACAAGTAACAATGACCACAAGTAGTGCCTAGATCTTGGTTTCTAAACACTTCCAATTAAAGAAGCTGGAGTTGCTCAGACTAAGAGAACTGGCTGATTTCTCTGAGGCAGAGAAAGTACAAAATGAACCTGAACAGTCTTGTGCCAGGTAGTAAGGGGGATGCTCAAGAATGATGGGACACATTAAAAAGAGATGAATCAGCTGGAAGAGGCTCCCACTGGCCAATTCCGAGACAATGTGAGCACTGAAATAAGTAATAATAGTAATATATTATAAGCCAGTGAATAAATAAATAACAAATCAATGAGGCACAGGGGAAACTTCCTAACCAAAATGCCAACCAATAAATGTAGAAGGTATGATGGTGTTAGAAAATTATCAACAGGTACTAAGACTAGAGGGTAAAAATTTCTTGAGGAACAGAGTATTTACATGTCTTCAAGTACTTTCCCATAAGTTACTTAAAATTTACAAAGGGAAATTTTACTTCACAGGTGAGAAACTTGGTGGACATCTCTTCAACCATGCGATCAAAGTTAATATCCGCTTGTGAGAAATATCAACATCATCCATCTTTTGATATGTTGTACTGAGAATACAACATTGCTTCTGTGGTATTCCTGACAAAAATGCGTAACTTGACTCCAGTTAAGAAGACACATCAGACAAACCCAAATGGAGGGACATTCCATAAAATATTCAGTCTGCACTCATCACAAATTTCAAAGTTAAGAATATCAAAGGGAGTCTGGGAAACTATTCCAGATTAAAGACATATGACAACTAAATGTAATCACGATCCTAAATTGGATCTTATACCAAAAAAAAGCTACAAAAGATAACTGACAACATTTGAATATGGACTGTGGATTAGATAATAATATTTCACAGATACCAAAATTCCTGATTTTATAACCATACTGAGGTTATGTATTATAATAAACTTAAACACAGGAAATACATAAAAGTATTTGAGAAATAGAGGTGTACTTCCATAGTTCATAATAAATTACACACACACAAAATATCTATCTATATGGAGAGAGAGAGACGAGAGAGGGAAGAAAAGATGGGAAGAAGTTGAAAGAAGGAGAGAAAGGGAGAGAATGATAATAAAGCAAATGGGGCAAGCTGTAAAAAGTTGTGAGTATAGATAAAAGAGGACACATATAGTTCCTGCCAATATTCAAATAAAAAGTTAAAAAGTAAAAAAAAAAAAGGCAATGGAGCTAAAGCAAAAATGGTCCCAAGATAAGAAAGAGGTAAAGCAAAAATCACTAAGCGAAAAGAGAGCTGGATGAATCGCATTCCACATCTTCAGATGACCAACACAAAACTGGGCATCTATATTGTGGAGTGACAAATGAATACTGTGAGAAAAAAATATTATTATTTGAGCAGAATATGCAGCTGTCAGAATATTTATTTAAAATTGCTTTTCATAAAATAGGCAAATATGTCAGGTAATTCGTCCCAGTTTTTTAAACTTTTATATTTATTAGACTCTTTTTTTCATTAGTGTCTAAACCGTCAGTGATTTGTGTTGCTTCAATGAGTTTTGAGTACAAATCCTTACACAGAGCTTTTCAAAAAATATTAACAACAAAATTGCTCTTAGCAATCGCAAATCTAATAGTATAATGATTTTATGCTTTTGGACGATCAAAATAATTTGTCATGTAGCTGAAGATGGAGTATGGGTTGGCTAGAAGTCACATCATAAAGAAAATGATATGTAAAACCAGGAATCCTGAGACCGCTATCCCTGCTACCTATGTTTTTTGATGTCTGTCCTTTTCAAGGACCAGGCCCTGTACATACTACTAACATGACTAGTTAAATGTACACCAAGAGGCTGGCTTCAAATCTAACAAATACAACTGCATGGGAATGGGCTCAGGTTCTTTCCCTGGATGTCAGCCTGAAAAGCCCCAACTCCTTTCCTTATCTGTTAACACCAGGTGTCAGCATGTGAATTATCTCTCTGGTGGGTGTAAGAGCATAGAATCATCTGGCTGGATGTGGCCTCCAAGCTGGAAGTTTCATCATATTCAAAGTTGGCCACACCCACTTCACCTGCAAGGAGACATGGATGCTCTTCATGGAATAACTTGGTTGTTAATGGAGAGAGTACCATCTCAGTATGGAGGTTAAAGGGTACTGGCTTTAAGCAGAAAAAAAATAACTACCTTAAATGTATAGAAAAATAATAAGAATATTGAAGAAATCACCAGACACAAACTTCAGATCATGACTGTCTGCTATGTTCACAGGTAGCCCTTTGTATTTAATAGTGTCTGTATAGATTAGTCAGGACTATAGTGTTAAATTATAATTACTCCATATTTGGAAGGACTTTCTAATTCATAATAATCTGACTTGCATAGTATTTTACAAAACATATAGATCTATTTCTTTTTTTTATTTGAGCCTCATACCCATTCTGCGGTAATTATCTTCACCATTTATAGATAAAGAACGTGAGACTTAACAGGCTTCTCCAAGATCACACAACCTGTAAATGGCAAAACTGAGAAATAAAACCTGAGCATTAGTTTTAAAAAATTTTAATTTTATGTTGTTTTAAAACTATACTATAAGACCTCCACAGTATTTGCCAAAGGTGACAGGTAGAATTAGGAGACTAGAATTAGTAAAAATGGCCAAGTAACGTGCAAAGGGAGAGCAGGTAGTGTTGACTGAGTCTCCACACGACATTGAAAAACAAGAGAAATAATGGTGAATGACTCTAGCAGGAGCTATTCCACAAGGCAGGGTCGAGCTGACATGATCCTGGTCCTTCCTTCACAGTTGCTCACAGGCCCTGCATGCTCTGAATGTTCCTCTCTGGTGACTCTGCTCCAGCTACACTGGCTCCTTTGCTGTTTCTCAAACATACGCTTCTGCCATGTACTTCTGCCTCAAGGACCTTGCATCTGCTCTTCCCTCTGTCTGGAATATCTCCTCCAAAATCCACGAGGCTTGCTCCTCCACTCCTTTCAGATGTTAACTCAAGTCACCTTCTTGTTGAGGCCCTTTCTGGCCACAAGGGAACCACAAGGAATTGCCAACATTACTCCATTTTTATCCTATAAAAATGCCATTTCAAAATCTAGTAATATTTAACCTTCCCCCAATAACATCCCTATCCCCCTTTCACTGCTCAATTTTTTTTCCCTTGGCCCTCATCATCTCACCTACTCTATAGTCTATTGATTTGTTTATTATCTTTCTCCTCCACCAGAATGTAATTACCATGAAGATAAGGACTTTTGCTCACTACCATATCCTAAATCTTGGAACAGAAACTTCCACATAGTAGATGCTAAATATTTTCTGTATGAATAAGTAAGTTTCGCTGGGACTAAAGTGATAAGACTAGGCATGCTAGCCACATTTGCAATGATGTGCAAAGCTCCTCCTCTGTTCAAGATGGGGCAGACATAAGGAATGGAGTCAATACGGTAAAGTACGGTAAAAAGACTCAGTACAACAAAACCTCATTAATTAGGACCATTGCACGTCTCTGCAAAATTTTCCCCATACCTTTGTACAAGGTGTGTCTTCACTGAAAGAGGAATTAGGCAGGAACATTCTTTCTGGTGGAGTTGCTAACAGATGGAGTCTCCCCAGGGACCAATTCCAGTCCTGTAGCAGAGTTTCTGAGGACTTTGCAAGCACAGGTAACACCTATCAGACCTGGGAAATACTCGTCATTTGATTTTCCAGTGTTTTCTACTTTACTTTTGGGTAAAAATGTGCCATCTTTGTAAAAAGTATTAGGACTAACTAATTGGTATAATCTCCTCCCTCTAAGGTGAAATTATAAAGAAAAATGCTTTTTCTTAGTAACATCCCTGGTCACATACTTCCCAAAGACTCATTGAGTTTTCTCTCTTGAATCTTTTTTTTTTTTTTTTTTTGAGACGGAGTCTCGCTCTGTCGCCCAGGCTGGAGTGCAGTGACCAGATCCCAGCTAACTGCAAGCTCCACCTCCCGGGTTTACGCCATTCTCCTGCCTCAGCCTCCTGAGTAGCTGGGACTACAGGCGCCCGCCACCACGCCCGGCTAATTTTTTGTATGTTTTTTAGTAGAGACGGGGTTTCACCGTGTTAGCCAGGATGGTCTCCATCTCGACCTCGTGATCCGCCCGTCTCGGCCTCCCAAAGTGCTGGGATTACAGACTTGAGCCACCGCGCCCGGCCTCTCTCTTGAATCTTATACCAGCCACAGCTCCTGAAACTGGTGTCCTCGTGGAATGGAGCCTAGGATAAGTTAGGTCCCAAATACAGCTATACTGCCTAACTAGCTGTGTGAGTTTGGGTGAATCATACATCCTTTGCGAGTGCACTTTCTCACCTGTACAATGAGTCTAAAATCTACCTTTTAGATGTGTAGAAAATAACTGAGTAATAAACATAATATAGCATCATGAAGTATGAAGAACAAATTGCACTGTGTTAAAAGATGATGCTATGATAGGAATTTGGGCCTTACCAATACATACAACTGGGTAAATCCAAAAAGTAACTTAGTTGCTTACTTCTGACTCCAGCAGTAGCAAGACAGCAGAGGGCTACTCGATATTCACTTCTTTGCCTGACCCTCACTGACTCACAAATCCCTTACTTCTTTCTACCTTCAGTAGTCCAGGAAAGCAAGACTTTCCGAAAACTCCAGTGCATCTGTAGCCTCAATGAAAAATACCCCAGCTGTTCAGGCCCTCTCCTGGAATGAAAGATTTTTAAGCCTCAAATCTTAAACATGCACAAACAGGACATTCTATGTGGAAATACACCCTTTCTTCTAAACACTTCAAATTCCCATCTTTGTGTTTCCTTCATAAGTGTAGAAAAAACTCAGCAGGATGCTTCTTACTCTTAAAAAATTGAATTACCAAGATAAGGGAAACATTTTGGGAGCTGTAGGTCCCTATGACCTTTGTGACCAATTGCTTTTCTAACTATCCCCCAGAGGGTAAAATGGGAGCCAGACTATTAATAACTAAAAATTACAACCCCGATACAACGCAATCTCTTCTCCTTTTTAATTGAAAACATCATGGGGACAAGGGACAAGTCTATGAAAAAATCAAACAATAGGGTACTGGTTTGCACTTTTTTCTAACAATACTGCATAATGATTGAGAGATCTCATGGCCTGGAATGTATTACCATTTTGATAAGATCAAGTAACCAATCAGTTAATGAGCAGATGTCACTTCTGCCTACTCAATATCAGGCTCTGTGCTAGACAAGGATGAGGGTGACAGGTCCTGCCTTACAGAGCTCAGGTTAGTGGGCCAGCCAGGTCCACTAACAGTCCATCACATGAGAGCTGAAGAGACTGGGGCCAGAGTAGTGGCGATGGAGTTGGAGGAGGGAGGGATATGAGAGGGACAAGCAGTCTGGAATTAATCAGACTTTTCTTTATTAAATGCATCCGTTTTTTCCTTAAGTGTCATTTTCTATCTTACTTCCTACATGATAAACAATCCATTGTCTAGTTTTGAATTTAAGGGGAAAGAGTGTGCATTCACCCACAATTGAGTCATAATTTCTTACAAAATTAGAAAAGACATAATTTTAAGCCTTCAGAAAACACTTTTCTTATGTATCTTATGAAGATTATGGCATAGATGTGGTAGTTGGCTCCTTGCTGCATCAGAATATTTTTCATCCAATTAAGCTCTACCTTTAAATAAAATACGGGTGTCTTTGTTCTCTAAACTCTCACTATCTGAATATTTGCTACACTGATATGCTAATTTTTAAACAAAATTCATTACCCAAACCTGCTAAATAAATCTGTTTTAGGGCGCATGCAAGAATACCTTTAAGTCATGCATGCCTAGACAAGAGCACGCCAGTGTGCTGCTATTGTGTCTCAGTCATTCTCCTTATAGCGTCTTGAGTTCATGTTGTTTAAACATGTTGTCTTGTATGTATCTTATTCTCCACATTATTCAGTAAAAGGTCTTTTAAGAAACTAGAGAAGCTAATGAAGGAAGTGGGCAAGACTAACAGGCCTATTGAAGTCCATGTACTATAAGAAAAGTTGGGAGCAATGAAGCACATTCAGAGACTGGCTAGAAGTCTTAAGTTTGGTCATGCATGTGCTCCCCACTCCTAGGAGCCAAACATAAAACACTGAAGATTCATTTAAAAATCTAGATTATGGCCAGGCGCAGCGGATCACACCTGCAATCCCAGCACTTTGGAGGCCGAGGCGCGTGGATCACGAGGTCAGGAGTTCAAGACCAGCCTGACCAACATGGTGCAACCCAGTCTCTACTAAAAATACAAAAATTAGCCGGGCGTGGTGGTGCATGCCTATAATCCCAGCTACTCAGGAGGCTGAGGCAGGAGAATCACTTGAACCCAGGAGGCGGAGGTTGCAGTGAGCCGATATTGTACCAGTGCATTCCAGCCTAGGTGACAGAGTGAGACTCCTTCTCAAAGAAAAAAAAAAAAAATTAGATTCCATAAAAACAGCATGCTGGTACAAATAAATGTGATCATGGCATGAGCAGACATGTCACATTGTCACATTCAACACACAATTACACAATTATTAATACAAATGCAGCTTTATGTTAACAAGAATTTTTAACCAAGCAAAGGGGATGTAAATAGCTAGCCACCATGAGTTCTGTTTCTCATCCCATTGCTCTGTGTGTAGCATCAGACAATGGTTGACAGCCAATCACCTCTGTACTCTTCTGATGGGAATGGAAGATTCTCCCTGCCTCCTCTTAAATCCAGATGAGCCTCAAATATTTCCTGTTTAACTCATTCCTTCACCAGCTCTGGCTTCCTTACCTCCTCCTGCCTCTGAATAGTAACAGTGACCACAGCTTCCAGCTCACTCTTCTCACCATCAGACCTCATACAAGCATGCCTTTGATCCCAAGAAACCTCTTTGAAAGTTCCCTTGTTTGCTTATTTTATTTTGCTAAGTATTACTGGCATACAGTGCACATCTTTAATATATTTAATATATTATTTCATTATTTATTTACCAGTACATGTACACTGCAATGTAGAAGGAAAATGGAATCCATTCCCAATACCAGACACTATGGTATATGCTCTTGTGGCTAACTACATACAAACGTACCTAACAATTAGTTTATCAAATGCTGAATAACTGTACAGTATTATAAATAATTTACATTTTACAGAATTCCTTTGTGGTTTGTTAAATAAGTTTATAAAGGGGTGTTAGTGGTATCTGGCATATTAATCAGCATTTTCCTGGGGGTTAGGAATATATTTTTACTTTTCTCATGTAAAATAGTGGAATATTGGCTTCTACTCTCTGAAAATGTGTTAGTAAACAAATTTTAAAGAACATATTAGATTCACAAAAGAGGGATGCCTGTATAATTAGCAGTTACCACAACGCATACTTGCTTTTCTACCATTTAAAAGTGTCTAAACATTACCTTTATTTTCAAGAAAAAAAGTAATGAAGTAGTATATTAAAATGCATTACCTTAATTTGAAAGTCATTACATGTCTGGGTCAGTTAAGTTTTCTCTATTTATTGCTTTAATGCTTTTTTAAAAACAATAAAAAGCCAATCACCTGTATTTATATTCTGTTGGAAAAACACGTGAATTATATGAGCTGGGAAAGGAAGTTCAGACTAGTAGACTGCTATTCTGGTTTTATTTATTTATTTAGTGACAGGGTCTCAGTCTGTTGCCCAGGTTGGAGTGCAGTGGCACGGTCACTGCTCACTGCAGACTTGATCTCCCAGGCTCAATTGATCCTCCCACATCAGTCTCCCAGCTAGCTAGGACTACAAGCACATGCCACCATGCTTGGCTAATTTTTTTTTTGTATTTTTTGTAGAAACAGGGTCTCACTATGTTGCTCAAGCTGGTCTCAAACTCTTGGGCTCAAGGGATCCTCCTGCCTCAGCCTCCCAAAGTTCTGGGACTACAGACATGAGCCACCATCCCTGGCCCATTTGTTTCTTTTTTCTTTTTATTTTCAATTTGATGGGAAAAAAATATCTGTAGGTGTTATTTCTCTTGTTTTAGTTTTGCTCAGTAAAATTGTATTCTAGATCTTCATTACCTTTATCAATACTACCTCTCACCTGAGCTCTCCCACAAAAGGTTTCTCATCTGAATCTTGCATAAGTTTAGCTTCGTCACTGGCTGCCTTTGAAGTGTAAAGTTGCTGCAGAAAAATTCAAATATTTAGATATTTAGTATGTATACAAATAGTAAAAATGCATAGCATATATTAATTTTGGAGGCATGCTCATATCCAATGTTACAAATAATCTGCATATCAATGTGAAAATGCACTGGAGTTTTACAGATTTGAAAAACTCAAGATTATAGAGATATAATGATTTGACCCAAGAAATAGAGCTAGTAGATCTAGGAGCAGAATTTCAAAGTTTGAACTGTGAGTTCATCACTCTTCCCACTGTACTACACAGTCACACTGTGAAAAAATCTTCCTCCAAAAAGCCATCTGTTTGCACAAGACTTTTTCTCCAAAATGTCCACTAATATGGAACAAACATCCTACAAACCTAGAGAGAAACTGGACTAGAACACAAATAGAGTTCCTTGTGCTGTAAGGGCAACCAAGGTATTGGGCCAAATAAGATTTTTTTCTCTTTCTCAGAGAAGGAAGTAGGTACTGGGGTTGACTTCCAAAGTGGGATGTCTGTATTCTCATAGCAGATGTGACAGTTCAAATCCCACAAGGCTACAAAGAAGGAATAATGGAAGGGGCAACTGAATTAGGCAACCTCCTTAAACTGTCTTTCTTCTATACTGCTTTTCTTACCATCTTAAATTTGAAGAAATGATGACATATATTACTTGTTCTAAAACTGAATGTAAAGGCCCCCTCCACAATTTCTAAAATGTGGTCTGAAAATCCCACATTTTAAACCAGAGATGAAAAGTAAAGCAAGTATGTTGCCCTCTCTGGATCACTGGCAGTAATAATGACAGTAATAACAATGATCACGACAATTGTAATAGCTCACATTTACTGAGTGCTTGCCATATAGGAGAAACTGTCTTATTTACTCCTTACAACCCTAATAGAAGGTACTATGACTGCCATTTATAGAAAAAGAAACTGAGGCTAAAGGATGTGACTTGGCCAAGGTCACACAGCTGGTAGGGAAAGGATCTGAACATAGGAAATCTGGATCAGAGGCTTCCCTTATAAGGTAATGAGTTGGATATGTTTTATGTTGTAACGTCAACACAATATTAACATGGCCCAAACAGTGCTGTTGATTTTAGCCTCCCACACTGCCTGATCCACATTGTCCCAGTCTTGCTAAAATCAGTTAATGGCACCTCCATTTGTTGAGTTCCACAAGCCAAAAAGCTAAGAGTCCTCCATGAGATGTTTCTCTCCCTTCTCCTAGACACTTTTAACTCGTCAGCAAGGGCACTATCTCCAAAATATATCCCATATCAGAATACTTTTATCTCCATTACTACAATCATAGTCCAAGCCCCTGTCATCTTTCACTTAGGTCTTCTTGCTTCCATTCTTGTTTCTCTATACTCTATTTCTCACCCAGTATTTAGCCTGACCTTTAACAAAGAAAATCAGATCATGTCACCTTCCTGCTTTCCAACGCACTTGAAATAAAACCCAACTGATTACCATGGATCTCAAAGTTCTACATAATCAGTCCCCTGTCTCTCTCCTGGATCTTATTTTCTGTTGCTCCTTCCCACTTTCACCTTACTCTGGTCACATAACTTACTTTGTTACTTGGAACTCTCCAAGCTAGTTACTACCTCAGGTCTTTTACAGATGTTGAACCCTCTACCTGCGTTGCCTTCCTTTCTTAGCATCCCTAGGGGTCTCTGCTCAAAAGACAAATTATCCGAAAAGGACCTTCCCTGACGACTCTGTCTGAACTCCTCACCCGCACTAGTCATTAGCACATTATTCTGTCATCCTCCATGGCACTTTCCAATATTATTTAGCTATTGCCTATCTCCCCTAATGTCTCTCTAGCACCTAGCACAGTACCTGGAACACAGTAGGTGCTTACTAAATATGTTACTGAATGGATAGATTAATGGATGCTGAATCTATCAGATGAATCCCAAAGTGAATTATTTTTAGAGCTAGAATTGTGAATGGTATGTTAGAGAATACAAAGAGAGCAGAAGTCTTTACAATCAGCTACCCAATGGGGCTGTGGTGGAGCTGCCTCAAAACTCACCTGGTATCAGAAGCCTTCCTTTATCTACCTGCCAAAATGCTCATTTCTCTTAATGTGTTTCAGTTCCCAGCACCTACCTTTTATAATATTTTATATTATGTCAAGACTACTTGTAAATGATTGTGCATTTCTTTCGAGTGTGTCCAAATTTTCATTGAGATGTTCACTTTCTGAAACATAGGAGCTGACTTTCCTTATTTGCATACCCTAGCACAACCCTCTGCACACACTGAGTAATTTAGCAATGCTGTCCTGTAGCTGAGAGACCAAAGGGGAAGTGACCCTTCAAAGGAAGCCCACGTCACCACAATGGGGGAAGCACAAACACAGTATACCCACCCGCAGGAGCTGAGTCCTGAGAATGCAAACATTTCCCACAAGATAAAACCGATCCTCCTGAGGAATACATGCAGCAGACAAGTCAGCATGGAGGTGGTTGGAAAATAAGCCACTAAAGACCACAGTAGACTCTAAGGAAGATAGACACACATGTGACAACAGAAAGGTGGACCAGTAAAACAAGAAGACAAATACCTGCCACATCCATGTGCTGTTTGCTAACCCACTGACAATTTTCAAAATTCTGAGCCATGGGATTTTTCCTGTCTTCTTTCCTTTTCAGCCACCCTCCCCACCAAAACATAAATAATTCATTACTGAGAATCAAATGTTGAGAGTTAAGATTGGTTTTCAGTCTTCCGTTATTACCCTGTGGATGGACATTTTAGCCTCCAAAAGAGATGTGGCTCCTCTCTTTTTATGTAGACCACATGGGTAGAGTGTGTGAGAGTGTGTGTGTGTGTGTAACCTGTGCACAAATAGTCAAGTAAGATTTTTTCAAAAAGTATGACCTTTAATTTCCAAGAATCATGACAAATATATCAGCCAGCTTTTGCGTGAGTTAATTTCATTTATTTATTAATTTCTCACATGTTCACCAATATTTGGTATTATTCACACTTCTAATTTTTCCCATTCTGATGGGTGTAGAGTGCTAATGTCATTGGTTTTTAAATGTTTCATTCTTTGCTTATTTGTGAGTTTGAGTATCTTTTCATATATTTGTTAGCTATTTGGGCTATTTACCTCTGATTCAAGTCCCAGATATTTTAACGGCTCCAAACCAGTTAATATTAATTAATCTATGTTAATTTCTCAGCTTGCAGTTTCTGACACCTCAAAATTTGTAAAATGGACCCTATATCCACACACAACAAAAATTTGGGTTTTCATTTCCGGTAAGTGGCACATTTTGTCCATTCAAATTCCCAGAGAGAGATGATAAACCCACTCACTATTCCGCTGGGCCAATGGACAGAACTTTATTGATCACTTTATTGATCTCTAGGTTTTATATACTGGTGCTTGACTGGGTGTTAGAATTCCTGACCCCAGCCAATGGAGCCTATGCATGACTTAAAACCCACCAAGGCCACCACAAAATCAGCTTCTTCTTATCATTATCATACTGCTTTAAACTTTAATTTCTGGTACACACAGACACATAGAGTCCCCATTATTTTAAGCTTGGATATGCATTAAACTTCTTTTGTTATATGTTTGCAATCATTTCCTTGTTTTATAAAAGGAAAGAGCCATCCTTAACAACTCAGTGTCCCCCACTTTGTAAATTTCACTGTTAATTTTTTAAAAGTCTAATTAATGTGAGTAGTCAGAAACTGTGGCCACAGGGATATCAGACAGTTTGCAAGTACCAAGCAGAAGAGCATTTATGTTAGTAATGAGCGGCTACATAACTCATAAATGTCATATAGATAAGATAAACAGAATTGCTTACCATTACAAATATCTCTTACATTCACAATAAATTTCACGTATTCGTAAGCAGAACTATCACCATGTTCAACATTTCCTCTTTTTAAATGACAGCAAAATTCAATATGTGTTTCTAATAAAAAGAGAACAAATACAAAACAAGTCTACATTTGTACTTTATCATATTCTACTGGATTATTTCATATCACCAATGTCTTACTTGGATTAGATTTTACAAAAATATTATTTTCTTTCCATGAACATTAACATTTACATAGCTATCTATGCTGTATCAGTAGAGCAGGGCACCAGCTAGAACACTACACACGATGGTCCATTATTTACACAGCACTAATGCAATTGTACAAATGCTACAATACTCAGAGTCTGTGGTGAAGAATAAGATTTAATGGAGGAAAGATTTTTTAACACTAGAAATAGTTTGCAATATTATATAAAAGTAAATTAATATATGATCAACAGCCATATATGCTCTAATTATCTTTTTAAAAATTAATCCATTGAGTGATTGTTACTTGTCCCTTAAAACCTTAGAATTTACTACTTTAAAAAATATACATACCTGAGTTTAACAAAGGAAATCTGAGAATAATCTTTTGGTAGACTTCATCTTTCTCTCATCAGGCAGAAGGCTTAATAATTTTTTGCCCACAATCTCAGCCTGGCGGGAGAGGAGAGGAGGAGGTGAAGGGGAAAGGGAGGAGAAGAGGGAGAGAGTAAACTTTTTTATCTGTGTTAATACTGTTCAGTTCCTTTTTTTATCTGTGTTAATACTGTTCAGTTCCTCTACCTCCTTACCTCCAGCGAGCTCATGCTCTGCCCCACCTCAGCCATCTACAGTTATATCTGTTATACCTCTAAAAAATACAATTCACATTATCCTACTTTATGACCACCACCTTCTACCTTTCCAGTGCACTCATACAAATACCCCTCTTGTATATACCACCTCTCCAACAATGATTCCATCCACTAAGACCTCTAACCCATTTCTATCACATTTTCACTGTACATTATCTTCCTCAAATCATCACATCTTTCCCTATCCAGTTCAGATTCCATGGTCACTGTAATCATTCCTATGTGCTCTTTCCCGCTACCACACTTGCCTGGGAAAATTTCGACTCTAGTTACTTCCAACCTTTCATTTACACCTACACCTTCACCAAGCAATTGAATGTAGATGAAGAAAACCCACAACTAAGCAGTATATTGTTTGAAATACGTATTCAACTCTGCCCAAAATTCATTTATTAGACAATTTGCTCCCCTACTCTTTTTCCTCCTTCAAACCTCCAACGCCCCAGCCTTCCTTCATTTTCAGCTGACCTAATTTCTTGTTTCAGTCAGTGAAAAAAATGGGAAACGTCAACATCTGACACCAAATTTACCAACCGATAATATCTGTTCCTGTGCCTAGAGACCTGCTTTCCCTCCTCTTCCAACGAATAAGCTGTTACCTAAATTTGACTCCTTCGCCTGTGCACCGCATCCCATTTTCTATAGACTATGAAAAGACATTGTTCTAGAAAGTCTTACTCTACCCCATACATCAAGTTTTCTTTTCCTCTCGACTGGGTGTTCCAATAAGCATACAGAATGCTGTATTATACATGCTATGATATCTGTCATCCATTTGGTCATTAAACACTGTATGCATGTATCCAAATATCACATGTATGCCATAAATATGTACAAATATTACATATCAATAGAAACTTTAAAAATAATCAGGAAAACAAAAACAACAGCACAAAATTCTAAAACGCATAACCTTCCTTTACATTGCTGCCTCTCCCTTCAACTATAACTCTACTTATCTGGAGTTATGTACAAATATTATACATCAATAAGAAATTTTAAAAATAATCAGGAAAACAAAAACAACACAAAATTCTGAACATGCATAACCTTCCTTTACATTACCGCCTCTCCCTTCAATTATAACTCTACTTATCTGGTCCACTTTGGGACAAAAATTCCTGAAATGAAACTATACTTGTCACCTCCCCTTTCTTCACTTCTCACTCTTTCTTGAAACCACACTAATGAAGTTTATATCTAACCACTCCACTGAAACTGCTTTTGTCAAGGTCACTAATGCCCTCCTGTTGCCAAATCAAACCATCACTTCTCAGCCCTCATCTTACCAAGCATCTCAGCATTTGATGCAATTGATCCTTCCTTTTCCCTTGATACATTTACTTGACTTGCAGGACACCACACACATGCGGATATACTTCTACCTCAAAGGCTACTCCTTCACATTTGCTAGATCTTACTCTTGCTTCCTGAATACTAGGCATCGGAGTGCCAGGGCTCAGTCATTAGGCCTGTTTCCCTATGTGGTCTCTTCCACTTCCATCTCATTAAATACCACCTATCTGTTAATGACTCGCAGATACTCGTCTGTTGCCCGCACGATAACTCAGTTTGAATGTCTACTCAGATTTCAATTTTAAGAGATCCAAAAAGAACTCCTGATCTTTTCTTTGACAAAATATGTTCCTCCTTCAGTCTTCCTAATATCAGTAATGGCAACCAGCATTTACCCATTTACTTGTCCTTGACTTGCCTTTTATCTCTGACACTCAACATCCATCAGCAATCTCTAATGGATCAATTTTCAAAACACGTACAGACTTAGTACACTTTTCACCACCTGGTCCAAGTCTCATTTCCAGTTTGGATTACTGCAGTAGCCGTAACTGCTCTCCCTGCATCTATTCTTGCCATGCCTCCGCCACCACTCCATTCTCTATAGAACAGCCAGCGTGATCCTTCCAAACATAAGCCACATCATGCTATTCCTATGTTCACTCAAAATTTTCCACTGATTGTCCAAGTCATTCTGAATAAAAGCCAATGTCTTTATAAGGGCTTTCACCACTCTATATTCTAGTTCCTTGCTGCTATTGACCTTATCTGCTCTCTCCCTCTCTCTCCTCTTGCTCACTGCACTCCAGGTACACCTAACTCCTTATTCATATCCAAACACAACGAGAGCAAATATTCATTTCAGAGCCCTTGAACTAACTCCTCCTTAAATGTGAAGCACTGGTTCCCAAATACTTGCAATGGCTTTCTCCCTCACTTAATACAGGTCTTTACTCAAAAGTATTTTACATAGCACCAACTCCTTGACATTCTCTTATTGCTTTTTTTGTTATCTGTTTATTATCTGCTTTCCCCATTAAAATGTAAATTGCAGTATAACAGAGACCTTGCCTGTCTTATTCACTGCTATATCCTCAACACCTAGAACAGAGCTTGGCACTGGTAAGCATTCAGTAAATATTGGTTGAATGAATGAATAATATTGTATCATGTAGCTGAAATATGGTGAGACATGGATAAATTGAATATCAGATATAGAAGTAATGAGCTTTTAATGTGATAGCAACAAAGTAATAAAGTATTCTTTGTAGCTGAATAATGGCTTTGTGTGACGAACCACAAATTCCAATGATTTTTTTAACTGATTAGCATTAATAATCTACAGTCAATATTCAGAAATATATCTTTATGGCCCATTTGTAGAAGCCAGCCTATGAACTGGTCAATGCTCGAATTAGCAGATGGATGCTGTCTCAATCAAGTTTGGCTTGATTAAGGATAGAAATATTACCTTAATTTACCAAACAAAACATTATGCAACTAACAGGCATACATCTTGACAGTGAAAGTCACACAGTAAAAAGAAGCGTAGATTTTTTTCAATAAATTTAACTTTTTCAATAAAAACGTTTTTGTTGGTTTAGTTATAAAATAGACTTTGGATGCCAAACTAGGTTACCTCTGTGGAGACGACTCATTCATTCACTCATCTAACACACGATAAACAACTGCTCCATGCCAGTCACTGTTCTAGGTATGTTCACATATACAAGCTTACTTAATCTCCTGGGAGAGTAAGAATTATCCCTTGTCTTATTCTTCAGGAAATTAAGGCTTCTCCAATTGTCAAGAGTTCAGAAACGCAGAAATGAAACTGACATGAAAGCTACATCTAATTCCATGTCTATTGTTCCTTTTACTACACCATAGCTGCCTAAGTCCAATTTGCATCAGGAACAGAAAATTTGCTACTGGACCAGTTCCTGTATTTTGGACATTCTACATGAAGTAATTCACTGAATAAGATTTTACACTTATTTCTTATAAGGGTTACAAAAGGTGAACCTGACAATGAATTCCAATGAGCACATAGTCTAGTAGGGCAGATTAAATATGCACAATCAATTATGATGTAAAGTATAAAATAATACCCTAACAAGAGGTACAAAGTGCTATGTCTCATAAGTTCTTTCATTAGTTGAAAAATGAAGATAGCATTGTCACTTAAGAGTTCAAAGTGAGCTATCTTTTGATAGTCTACATTCTCTTGGATGTGACTAGTGGTAATGAG
The DNA here is from genome assembly GCF_009764315.1 of Trachypithecus francoisi. Taxonomy (NCBI): domain Eukaryota; kingdom Metazoa; phylum Chordata; class Mammalia; order Primates; family Cercopithecidae; genus Trachypithecus; species Trachypithecus francoisi. The sequence goes on from NW_022680460.1 coordinate 53,576, forward strand.
TTTCTTTTTGATTCTCTAGGGATAGGAATAGTGACAATAAGCCTTATAATTAACCACCAATTGAAACAGTGGATCTGTTCCAGTGACCTTGTTCCTTAGTTAGAAAAAGGGCAGAGACCTGAAAGCGTGATTAACCTCATGTTATTTTTGTAAATTTTTAGCATTTGCTCTTATTACACAAGGTAGAAAGATCAAGGTACTTAGAACTTAATGAAGCAAAGATAAATACCAGCGAAAAATTAAGGTGTTTTTTCAAAAGCCAAGTTTGCAAATATCTATTAGTTGTCACACAAATATTAGCATGGTGAATCTCAGTCACGCCAAAAAAAAAAAAAAGAATTAAGAAATTTACTGGGGACTCCATGACATTTACTGAGAATCTAGGCAAGAAGCATCTTTTTTACTGCCAAAGACATTCATATTACACATGCATTAGAAACAAACCTGAGAGAAACAAAAATGGGGAAAGGATTCCCTATTTAATAATGGTGCTGGGAAAATTGGCTAGCCATAAGTAGAAAGCTGAAACTGGATCCTTTCCTTACTCCTTATACGAAAATTAATTCAAGATGGATTAGAGACTTAAATGTTAGACCTAATACCATAAAAACCCTAGAAGAAAATCTAGGTAGTACCATTCAGGACCTAGGCATGGGCAAGGACTTCAGGTCTAAAACACCAAAAGCAATGGCAGCAAAAGCCAAAATTGACACATGGGATCTCATTAAACTAAAGAGCTTTTGCACAGCAAAAGAAACTACCATCAGAGTGAACAGGCAACCTACAGAATGGAGAAAATTTTTGCAACCTACTCATCTGACAAAGGGCTAATATCCAGAATCTACAAAGAACTCAAACAAATATACAAGAAAAAAACAAACAACCCCATCAAAAAGTGGGGAAAGGATATGAACAGACATTTCTCAAAAGAAGACATCCATACAGCCAACAGACACATGAAAAAATGCTCATCATCACTCGCCAAAAGAGAAATGCAATCAAAACCACAATGAGATACCATCTCACACCAGTTAGAATGGCAATCATTAAGAAGTCAGGAACAACAGGTGTTGGAGAGGATGTGGAGAAACAGGAACACTTTTACACTGTTGGTGGGACTGTAAACTAGTTCAACCATTATGGAATCAGTATGGCAATTCCTCAAGGATCTAGAACTAGATGTACCATATGACCCAGCCATCCCACTACTGGGTATATACCCAAAGGATTACAAATTACTCTACTACAAAGACACATGCACACGTATGTTTATTGCGGCACTATTCACAATAGCAAAGACCTGGATTCAACCCAAATGTCCATCTGTGACAGACTGGATTAAGAAAATGTGGCACATATACACCATGGAATACTATGCAGCCATCAAAAAGGATGAGTTTGCGTCCTTTGTAGGGACATGGATGCAGCTGGAAACCATCATTCTTAGCAAACTATCACAAGAAGAGAAAACCAAACACCGCATGTTCTCACTCATAGGTGGGAACTGAACAATGAGATCACTTGGACTCGGAAGGGGAACATCACACACTGGGGCCTATCATGGGGAGGGGGGAGGAGGGAGGGATTGCATTCGGGAGTTATACATGATATAAACGTTATGCACATGTACCCTAGAACTTAAAGTATAATAAATAAATTAAATAATAAATAAAACCATGCCAAAAAAAAAAAAAGTAATTCCATAGAAGTGACCCAGAATTGCTGATTAAAAAAAAAAAAAAAAAGAAAACTATTCAACTGTATGGGGCACAGGGAAGGATAAGATCCTCTGCAGGAGATTTACGCTGCATCTCAAATCAAATGAGAGTCATCACTACTACATCTCTACTATCTGTAAGCTTCTCAGGGAAAACAGAGCAAATCTCATCACAGTTATCATAAACTAACCATGTACCTATGTTCAAAATCCGCTAAAGTCTAATCTCTTAAAGATTCAATGCTGAGAATCTTTTCAGATGTAGTGTATGTTTTAAAAGTTTCATTTGCTTTAGAACTGCAAAAAAGAATAAATATATGTAAACTCCCAGATTTGATTTTATTTTCAGGGGGAACGTTGGAGTAGGGTGAGTAGGAGGGCAGGCTGCTAAGAACAGGGGGCAGTGACTAGAACTTACTACTACAAATGACTATGAGTTTTTCCAAAGGAAAAAAAAAACTGTCAATGAAATCAATGATTGGGAAAATATGATGGCAGGTTTCAGATAAAAGTTTAATACCATGATGATGATGATAACAGGCATCATTTTATTCATGGTATGTGTTGTAACAGCATAACTTGGACACATCTTATCTCTCTGTCACACCCATCTTCAATACATCAGCAAAACAACTTATTTTACCTACAAAATACTTTCACTGCCACATTAATCCAACCCACTACCATCTATGGCCCTCCAAGTGGACTCTGTACTTCCATGCCTGCCCCTCATAGCCAATTCTTGACATAACAGCCAAAGTGATTCTGATAAAACTTAAGTCAGATCATTTCTTTCATCTGCTCCAACCTCCCCAATGGCTTCCTCCCATCTCAGAGGAAAGGGGATGTTACTTCTCCTGTTACTGCTCTGATTTTATCATCTCTATTTTCCTTTTGCTCACACCACTCCAGTCACACTGTTCTCTTTGCTGTACCTTTTCCTGCTTTCGGCTCTTACATATGCTTTCCCTCTGTCTGAAAGATACTTGCTCCATTTACCTGCATATCACACATACTCCATTCAGGTCTCTGTATAAATGTCACCTGATCAGACAGGCCTTAGCCAATCACGTTATTTATAATAACTCATCTCCCAGCACTCTCTAAGTAATATTATTTCCCCACTTACAGAAGAGAAATTAAAGGTTACGTAGAGAGAAACAAAGCAAATTTTAATTTCTAGATTATTTGATTCCAAAGACCAAGTTCTTTCCATTCCACCATGCTATTAGTTTGGAGTTGCTCCACAGACAGAGGTGCCTACATGTGCAATGAAACTGAAGATTCCTGGAGCCACGCAGACACTCTACAAATGGTTCGGTCTCCATTTTATAACATAAGTTGGATGACTTATAAAAGGAAATTTTTAATCAAAGCCTGAGAAAAAGATTGCCTGTTTCAAAAAATTAAGAACAGTTAGGATTTAATGAGGAAGTGTGAAACTATGCCTCAGGTGTAGTCGTTTTTAACCTTGTTTTATAGGAATATATAACTTAATTCCCACTTAATGTTTACGTACAAATATCATAGTTATACATTTATTTTTAAGTACACTGATCTCAGGTAAATCAAGTCTATTGTTTCAGGCTGACAGTTCAAAGCACATGTCCCAGCTACCTCTCTAGACCTTGTGGTTTTGGGGGCGGCGTGTGTGTGTGTGGTATCTCAAATGTTGAAGGGTGAAAGAGCTTCTTGATAATGAAAACTTTGAACCAAATACATAAAGAAGCAAGATCATATCATAACTAACACCATCACTATAATAAATCCTCACATAATAAGAAAAAGTCACCAGTCTCAGCAAATGACCAATTTGGTTTAAGCAATATCTGATGCCACAAAAATTTGGGTAGTTTTCTGGTCTTCATCATAACAAAATTTAAGCTGTAATGGATCATACTCGCACATTCCTTCTTTTAATATAGATTTTAAAAGACTCTTTTCCTTCTATGATTCAAATATACTAAAGTGCAATCCAATAAATATCTCTACTATTTGCATTTTATTCAGCTGTTTTGGTAGCCTACAAATATAAGCTGAATTTGAAAATGTAAACTGCTTTTTAAAAAAACGAAGAAAATGAGAAATAAAAGAGATTGATTCTAGCATCTGTAATTTTTTTTTTTTTTTGAGACGGAATCTCGCTCTGTCACCCAGGCTGGAGTGCAGTAGAGCGATCTCCGCTCACTGCAAGCTCCACTGCCTCCCAGGTTCACGCCATTCTCCTGCCTCAGCCTCCCGAGAAGCTGGGACTACAGATGCCCGCCACCACACCCGGCTAATATTTTTTTGTATTTTTAGTAGAGACGGGGTTTCACCGTGTTTGCCAGGATGGTCTCGATCTCCTGATCTCGTGATCCACCCGCCTCGCCCTCCCAAAGTGCTGGGATTACAGGCGTAAGCCACTGTGCCCGGCCGCATCTGTAATTTTTTTTAAGGGGTATAAGGACTCTTGAGTTTCCAAGCAGGCCATGGAACATGCCAACTGGCCTGGCTAAACTAGTGAAATGTTTTTAATCCACTTCCAACCTAACTACAGGATAATCTAACCCTAGCTTCTATTAACTTCCATGTTCCAAACTTGAGTGCTACAGATCTCTGGATCAGGGTTTGTCAAGTTCTTGAGACAACTCTGTGGAATGAGGAATATGTAATGAAAACAACAACCGAGATATGATTGTTTTACACTACCACCAATAGTGCATAGGGGTTTCAATTTCTTCATATCCTCTCCCAAAACTTTTTGTTAACACAACCATGCCATGGCAGACAGTTTGTGTGGGAGGGTTGTTGTTGGTAAATGTATTCTAGGTAACCCCTCCTCAAACACCTGTGTAAGTGGAATATCAAGGCCTTGCTACAGACTGAATGTTTATGTCCCCCAAAACTTTATATATTGAAATAATCTAACTGTCAATGTGATGGTATTATATTAAGAGGTGGGGTCTTTGGAGATTATTAATGGGATTAGTGTCCTTATAAAAGAGACCCCTAGGCTGGGCATGGTGGCTCATGCCTTTAATCCCAGCACTTTGGGAGGCCGAGATGGGCAGATCTCTTGAGATCAGGAGTTTGAGACCAGCCTGGCCAACATGGTGAAACCCTGTCTCTACTAAAAATACAAAAATTACCCAGGTATGGTGGCGTGTGCCTATAATCCCAGCTACTGAGGAGGCTGAGGCAAGAGAATCACTTGAACCCAGGAGGCAGAGGTTGCAGTGAGCCGAGATCGCACCACTGCACTCCAGCCTGGGTGACAGAGTGACACTCCATCTCAAAAAAAAAAAAAAAAAAGAGCTCCCTTGCTTCTTCTACTATATGAGGTTATAATAAGAATAAAGATGTCTATGAACCAGAGAGTGGGCCCTCACTAGACACCAAATCTGTTGGCACCTTGATCTTGGATTTCTCAGACTCTAAAACTATAAAATATGAATTTGTGTTGTTTACAAAGGCACCCAATCTACAATATTCTGAAACCAATGAAAATGACAATAAAACAGGGGCACGTTTTGACAACATGGAAAACATCTTCTCTGATGAGCTTTACGCTCCTGAAAATAAATAATGAACCCCTAAACAACAAACCAGAATGATCCACTTTCCAAAAGTAGAAGGAACTTACTGGTAAATGTCCAAGAAGAGAAGAGATGTTTTCAGCCACATGAATGATCACTCCATCTGCGCTCAGTGTAATCATAAAGCCATCTAATAACTAATGACGAGAGGATAATAATGTAATTAAATAGTGGAACAATAATAAAATGATAACTTTATTGCTAAATGCTTAGATAATTATAACAGCACATTGAATATAGTGCAGTCCTTAAATATCAATAAAGTAGGCACAGACTTAATTAAAATTCCATTATTCTGCCTCCTACACAGAATCTACTTAACCTTAAGCATGAAATGTTTATCAAATGATGCGTCATTTAAACAAACAAATTTCAATGTACACCCAATTAGCATGAAATTCTCTAACACAAGCTAAGAAGATTCATTTCCATGTGTAGGTTGTTTCACTTTAAGAACATTTAATTTCAAAAAAGTTAAAAATATTTTAAGGACACTTTCATTTGTGGTTAGGTTAGTCATCTCCTTATAAATATGGATACTGCCATCACTTTCCTGCTATATAATGGATTCAATAGCCAGACAAATGCCTCCTGGTAGAGAATATCTAAAATGATGAATAAAATATATTAAAACTTATTTTTCAAAACAGGACCAAGCTATTGGTAAAGTAAGGGAATAATCTGGTATCAGAAATGACTTGATTGTGAGAATTAAGACATCAGAGAATATTAGACCCTGTATTTGCCTTGAGACTATCTTCCAACACTGATGGCCTAGAGCTTGGGGGACAAAAGCAAAGCCGAGGCCTGTACAAGGCAGGAGGTGAAATCAAAGACCACAATATGAAGCCAGGTCTCCAAAAGGGTGACACCTTCAACAGGTGCAACAGAAAAATCTTATCCAGTGAAAGGAGACAGGGAATGTGCATGCCTCCCTCAGCCTCAGTCCTGGGAAGAGTAGGAAAAGAGAAAATAGTCAACTTTAGGAGGCACTAAGCAGAAGCCCACCTTTACACAAACTTGGAGCTAGAATTCATACACTACCTGTGTGGCCCTCAACAACCAAAGTCTAATATTTAGTTTAAAGTGATCCTGACCCCATATGTCTAATAAAAGTAAATCAAAATCACATCTAGACAATTATTTTAAAATGAGGGTTCAAAGAACTCATGCAGATAAAGTTACAAATAATATGAGCTTATAATAAAAATAAAACACAGGAAGAAATGAAGCATTACAAACAAGAGGCAATAGACATAATAAAGAACATAATAAAGAATCATATTTAAAAAATAACAGATATTGGAATTATCAGATACAGAATACAAAACAAGTATGCTTAATAGGCTTAAATAAATAACAAAGCAGAATACAAAACAAGTATGCTTAATAGGCTTAAATAAATAACAAAGGGCACTAAAAATATGAAGAAACAAGAGACTCAAAACTGACTCGTGAGATATAAAACATAATCAAACAAAATGTCTATAGATGATATTGTCATCAAAATTAGAAACTTAATGTATAGGTTAAATAGTATGTTAGAACACAGCCAGAAATAAAATTGTTGAGCTGGAAAGAGCTGAGAAAATGACTCAGAATGTAACACAAGGAGACATACAAATGGAAAAATAAGATAAACTCATTTCATGGAGAAGAGAATGAGAAAGTCCAACATATGTCTGATCAGTGTTCCAGAAGGAGATGATATAGCAGAGAAGAGGAAATACGCAATGAGATACAGGTTGAAAATTATGCAGAAGTAATAAAATACACCAATCTTAAGATTCAGGAAGCCCAAGTAATTGCAAACAGGATTCTACATTTGGATAAAGTCACGAAATCCTCCAACCCATTAGGATGGGCTATGATTAAAACAAAACAAATAGTTTTGGGACAAGATATGAAGAAATTGAAACCCCTATGCACTATTGAGGGTAGTATAAAATGACAAAGCTGCTATAGAAAACTCTATGGCAGTCTCTCAAATAACTAAACATAGAACTATCATGTGATTCAGCATTTCCACTTCTGGGTGTATAAAAAAAAAAAAAATCTGAAAGCAGGAACTCAAACAGATATGTGTACACCTATGCTCACAGAAGCATTATTCATAATGGCCAAAAGGTGTAAACAATCTAAGTGTCCAACAGATGAATGTATAACCAAAATGTATAACAAAAAACAAAATATTATTCAGCCTTCAAAGGAAAGAGAATTTTGCCACGTACTACAACATGGATGAAACACGTCACAAAAGGACACTACTGTATGATTCCATTTATATGAAGTTCCTAGGACAGCCAAATAGATACATGCACAAAGTAGAATGGTGGTTACCAGGAACTGGGAGAAAGTGAGAATGTGCAGTTATTGTGTTTCAGTTACGCAAGCTTTTAAAAGCTGGAAATGGATGGTGGCGATGGTTGCACAATAATGTGAATGTACTTAATGCCACTGAACTCTATATTTAAAAGTGATTAAATGGTAAATTCATGTTATATACATTTTACAATAATAAAAAAACAGGCCAAATAATAAGTTATAATGGAGATTAGAAAGTATTTATGATATAATAATTTTTTAAACACCATTTATCAAGACTCGTGAAATGCAGCTAAAACAACATTGGGAATCTTTGCCTAAATGTATATATTAGAAAAGAAAATTGGTTAGAAATCAATGAATTAAATAATCTAAAATTGTTAGAGAACAAAAAACGAACCCAAAAAAGTAGAAAAAAGTAAATAATAAAAACAGCAGAAATTAATAAAATAAAAAATAATGACACAATGGAGAGAATCAAGAAAGTTAAAAGTCAATTCTTCGAAAAGAACATTAAAATTGACAAACCTCTGGTAAGATGAATCGTGGGGCAAAAAACACAAACAATATTAGGAGTGAAAAGTGGATATCATTACAGAAGCTTCATTATGAACAACTTTATGCCAACAAATTTGAAAGCAAGTCTTAGAAAAATATAAATTACAAAAAGTGACTTGGGAAGAAGTAAAAACTATAACCAATCACATCATCATTAAACAGCAAAATCACTACTTTAAAATATTATCTTATCTTTGTAATGTTTCTCCTTCATAGCATACACAAAAAAGAACTCAAAAAGTATGAACACATTAAATATAATAGATAAAACGTTAAAGCTTTTAAAATAAAATATAAGAGAATATATTTATTACTTGTGGTAAGTAAGGATTTTTTAAACAAGAAAGTAAACACTCTTTGGTAAATTTCATTACTTTAAAATTAATAATTTCTGTTTGTCAAAGGTCACCTTAAATAGTGAAAAGGCAAGTTTCAAACTAGAACAAGAATTTTGTAACACATAACTTGCAAGTGATTCATTTCCAGAATCTGTTTTTAAAATCTCCAACATATGAATAATTAGAAAGAACAACAATACCATAAGAAACTGAGCAAAGGTTAGAAACAAGCATCTCATAGAAGAGGAAACACCAATGCCCTCAAAATTTGTGAAAAGACGCTCATTCTCATTTGTAATGAAACAAGACACCATTCCATTCCCAACCAATTGACAAAAATTTAAAAATTAGACAATAAATTGTTAGCAAGGATGTGGAGCAATAAGAACTTTCATCCACTACTACTAAGAATATAAATGAACAGTAAAATACACAATGAAACACAGCCACTTGAAAAGCATTGTCATTTTCATGTAAAGGGGAGCTACCCTACCACTCCACCCTACCCTCCAGCAATCTCACTCCTAGATATACACCTAGAAACACTCTTGCTTATATGGAAAAGGATATACAAACAAAAATGTTCAAACCAAAACTGCTCTCAATAACAAAAACCTACAGCTCTACAAGACCCAGTTATGCGCCTCTGATTCATACTCCATCCCACCCTCAATCAAGTCAGGGATTTTAGCTTTCCTTTTGCAGTCCCAGCCTAGTCTCCTAATTCCGCCAGCAGTAGGGGTTTCAGTATCTATCCAAAGTGACTGGATTCATGAAAGCAGTAACTTCATCCACCTTGGGGCATCGGATCTGGGTACCCTAGTGGGTTTCCAAAAAAGCCAGGTGACTTTTGACTAATGACAGGAGATAGAAAACGACAGGAGATAGAAAGGAACTGGTAGATACAGTATTTTCCCTTCCTCCCCTATACAGACTATTCTAAGGTGTGGTGCCTTTTACATAGTTTAAGAGTGACTGAACAACCCACTGTGTGTTCTTGTGAAGCTGTATCCAGCTTGGTAATAAACTATCCTAAATTTCAGTTCCCTTCGTCCCTGCCTTACTTTTCTTTCCCCCTCACCCTTGCTATCCTGAGAATGCATATCCCCTAAAACCTCAGCATGTAAGTTTTGTTTCTGCCTCTACTTCCTAAGGAGCATGAGCTAAAACAGATTTCTAGTGCCCATCAACAGTAAAATGGTTAAGTAATTGCATAGTATGTTCTAACAAGAATACAGAAGTAAAAATGAATGCACTAGAGTTACATGCAGTGTCATGGATGAACTGAAAAAGGTTGAGCAAAAATATCAAGTCAGAGAAGAATACATACAATATAATTCAGTTTATATAAAGGTGAAAGTCATGCAAAAGAAAACAACATATCACTTACAGATGCATACACTTGTCCTAAAAATACAAAGCAAGGCAAAGGAATATTGATACAGAACTCAGGAAATGGTAGGGAAGAAGTGGTGTGGAAGAAGAAGATCATGACAAAGGGGATTTCAAAGGATCTGGTAATGCTCTATTTCTTAACCTCAGTGTTACCTGTACTATTTTTTAACTGTTAATATATGTTATATATATACATTTTTGTAAGATAAAATTTTAAGTAAAAGCTTTTAAAATTGGGTGCTTGCTATTTCCTATTAGACGTCAAAAGATAATGTCCAAAACTGCCACATGCCTGAAGTGACCTTCCAAACACATAGGTTCAGAAAAGAGTCTAGGCAGATCTGGTAAGGCGTTTTGCTCCTCTACTCATTTTTTGTATGTCTGCTTGCTTTTGGCATTTTGATTACCACATTCTCTACTGAGATGGTTTGCTCTGAGTTAGTCTGGACCCCCATGGGCTGGAGTGTAAGTGAGGAAACATGGTGTGCTACTTAGCTGTGCTACTCAACAGGTCTTGGAGTAGCACAAGGTGCAAGGTGCAAGCTCTCCCAGCTTTGGTCTCCTCTTTCCTACAGTAAAAAGGATCAACATCATTATTAACTTAATCATAGGCTTCTTATGAGGATGAAATCGGCTACTCTACATGAGAGCACTGTGTAGGTTGATACACAGATGTCAGGAGGCTGTTACATTTGATCAACAGTATGGCAAACAGGAAGGAAACATCCAAAGCTAAGTCATTGCTCTGAAATACAAGCCATAAGAAACAAAGGCACCTTGATCTCTTGCCCTCCAAACTCCGCTTTCTTTCATGCTTCAAAAGAATGGCCAAAGCTGTAATGAAACTGGAAAGTGAACAGAAAGAGCCCTCTACTGTCCCTCTTCTCAGATTCCCTGATGTTTCCATCTCTCTGGCTGAAGTCAGCTCTGATTAGTCAGACTGAGCTTGTTTATTGCAAGAAAAAACTTCATGAATAAAGAACAGACTTTTCTAGGGAAGTTATTAAAGCCTAATGGAGGGGAAAAAAGTGGAAAGCAGGGAATTACCCAAGATATTCTGATCCTTCCAGTTGAATGCCATATATTCTGTAGTTGTGAACATAATTATCCCTCTAGGGTGTAGTTATACCTTGTCTAGCTTCTAAAATATTTCAAATAAGCATCTGGTTTCATAAAATTGGTAACAGGATTTCACATAACACATTTTAAGTCCTCTATTTAGCAAATATTTGTGTATAGGATCCCTAAAACTAAGCCTTTAATAAAATTGAGAGAGGGTCGTGTGTAGTGGCTCATGCCTGTAATCCCTGCACTTTGGGAGGCCAAGGTGAATCGTTTGAGCCCAGGAGCTCAGGAGACCAGCCTGGGTGACATAGTAAGACCTTGTCTCTATAAAGAGTTATAAAACATAATTAGCTGAGCATGGTAGTGTGCACCTCTGGTCCCAGCTACTTTGGGGGCTGAGGTGGGAGGATTGCTTGGGCCCAGAAGGCTGAGGCTGCAGTCAGCCACAATCATACAACTGCACTCCAACCTGGATGACAGAGTGAGACCCTGTGTCAAAAAAAAAAAAAAAAGTGAGAGTCTGTTGCTTAAAAGGAAGAAAAATGAAGTAGAATATTAAAATATGGCTCCACTCATTCACAGTCAGTAGAATTTTGCCTCTAACATTGGGATGGGTTTGAAAAGATTCACTCACACAATGCCTTTCTCAGACACCATTATGACCACTAATGGTCATAGTGCTGGGTGATCAGCCAATACTGAAAGAGAAAAGGGACCAGACTGATAATTACTTGGTGTCTAACATTGCCAAACAGTGTGCTATATATTTTACACATGTTCACTTCATTTTATTCTCACATCATCTCAATGAGATAAAGATCATTTTTACTCATTTTAAAGAGAAAGAAATCAAGGCTCAGAGATGGTAAGTCAGTCAAGACACACAGCAAGTAAGTGACAAAGGCAAAATCTGTATCCTTATCTGTCCAACTCAAAGGAATATGGTCCTTCGGAGTGCAGTTTGTGGCTTGTGAAACTAACCAGTTCACTTGGAGATAGAAACTATAAACACCTTACATTCTTGAGGGGGGAACAACTACTTGAAGGCTAATTCATTAGAGTATAACCATCTATATTGAAAGAGTCTACCGTATAACCACTTAACTTGCCACTAACCTATGCAAAGATTTGTTTGTGTTTGTTGTCACTCAAAATCAGTGTTTCTCAAAACTCAGTTGGCATAGGAAGCATCCGGGGAGCTTGAGAGAAATGCAAACTCCTGGCCCTAACAGGTTTGAGATTCTGATGTGGACGATTTAAATTATCAAGCTCCCTGGTTGATTCTAATGCATATTATCTCCTAATCACACTTTGACAAACACTTTTCTTTGCCTTCTATTACATGTATTCAACATATGAAGTAATCAAAGAACAAAAGCCCTCTTACCTGTAGCATCATTTGGTTGAAGTCATCATAGGTACGAAAAGATGGAATCCAATTTAATTTCCTTTGAGAGCTTTTTGGATTGACTTTGTCTTTTTAGAAAAAGGAAGAAAGTACAGAACAGTGTCACATTAAAATGATTAGCTATGGGTATTAGATTTTTCAAAGTTATACTTAATTTATAGAAAAGACTCATGAGAAAATGCTGAGTGCTAATGAAGGATCTGATGTTGGCTAACTAATTGTATATAAATGATCACAAACACAGAAGTGTTTGGAATTGAAAAAGACTTTGAAGATCATCCAACTCAATTTCTACCACACACATTATGACCTGTTCAACACTTTTATGATTTTTCAACTTCTAGTTCTTTTTTTCCTCTTGAATTCTACCAAAACCCAGTATCCATAATCTGCCAGGTAAGTCAAGGGGCTCTAAGCAGATCCAGACCCCCAAAGTCCTCCCTAGTCCTGACTAAATTATGAAATTCCACTCTTTAGTTTCATCTATTTAAGCTTTACACAAGGTCCCTTAACTAGAATATCTTCAAGCCTTATCTTTCTTTTTTTTTTTTTTTTTTTTTTTGAGACGGAGTCTCGCTCTGTCGCCCAGGCTGGAGTGCAGTGGCCGGATCTCAGCTCACTGCAAGCTCCGCCTCCCGGGTTCATGCCATTCTCCTGCCTCAGCCTCCGAGTAGCCGGGACTACAGGCGCCCGCCACCTCCCCCGGCTAGTTTTTTTTTTTTTGTATTTTTAGTAGAGACCGGGTTTCACAGTGTTAGCCAGGATGGTCTCGATCTCCTGACCTCGTGATCCGCCCGCCTCGGCCTCCCAAAGTGCTGGGATTACAGGCTTGAGCCACCGCGCCCGGCCTTATCTTTCATCTCTTCCAAGCTACTGGTACTGTCCTCTCCCCCATCCGTCCTATCACATTCTTCAGGGTTTTCTGGTTTCCTCATGAGAAGTGTGTTTCTGCTCCTGTGTTTAGTCTTTGCTGTCAACATGTGCCCCTCTCTACCTCCCCAACTCCACCCTACTCCACTAACTTCACTAGCAAAAGGACTTCACTAACACAGCCCTCTAATCTCAAGTGATTTTAATATTTCATGTCAATAAACATTAGTTCCTTCTCCTCACAGAAAAATGAGACCCACAGCATACAACTTTGATCTCTATTAAAAATATAAAATCGTATGACAAGGATAATGTTGACAGTGGCTACTGCTTTCTTGACAGGCATGAGTCTCTGACTCTTTCCTAGAAGTAGAGTTGGGTAAGAGGGAGGCCATGCATAAGGAGAACTTTAGAGCCCTCACTGATGAGGGAATGAAAATAGGGTGTGTAACTGGGTGTGAAATAGGAGTAACATGAAAAGTAAACCATGCCAACTGCACAAACGCCTCAAGATCAGTGATCCTGACCACTGTCCCAGCTTGGAAACTCAATTCTAGGCATAGCTCTTCAAACTCAAGAAACAACTCATGATACTCTTCCACAGTCAATTTCTGAAGAAATTTCTCCATTGCCTTCCAGTTCCATCTAATAACTTTCACCTCCTATACTTCATTCAAAGAAATAAAAAAGATAGGGAGTTCATATACGGCCAAGAAAGGATAATCACTGTATTTTATAAATAAATCATAAAGGACTTTTCTACTTTACTATTACCCATGGACTTGTTTTTGTTTATTCTCTAAGGTGTGCATCATATCCAATTCTTCACCATATCCCCAATGTCTAACATGGTACTTAAGTCATGGCAGGGATTTAATACTTGTTAAACTGAACCTCTTTTATTCATTTATTTAACAAATGTTTACAGAGCTTCTGCTATGGGTCATATTCTGCTTTACAGGTCCAGGATATAGCATAAACAAGAAAAATAAGATGATTGTTCTTTTGTATCTTACAGACTGATGGGGCAGCGTAGACAAATAATCAACAAACAGACAACACAACAGACAGTTTCAGGTATCTGCAAGTACAATAATTGGTAAGATCGGATGATCAAGAAAAGCCTTACTAGGAAGGTACTAGGAAGGTAACATCTGAGCTAAGATTTGATAGACAAGAAAGCGACTGTGTGAAGATATGGGACCAAATCATCTCAGGGAGATGAAGCAGTAAGTGCAACATGAAGCAGGAAATCATTTTGCCTATTTGAAGAGACGAAAGGATCCCAGAGTGGCCACAGTGGGATGACCGGGGGTAACGCAGTAGGAAAGCCTGAGAGACAGGAAGGGCCAGATCATGTAGGGTATATGGTAAGAAGTTTATATTTTATGCTGAGTAAAACATGAAATGCTTTTAGTTATTATTATTCTGAGATGGAGTCTCGCTCTGTCTCCCAGGCTGCAGTGTAGTGGCGCGATCTCAGCTCACTGCAACCTCCACCTCCCGGGTCCAAGCCATTCTCCTGCCTCAGCCTCTTGAGTAGCGGGGAATACAGGTACCTGCCATCATACCCAGTTAATTTTTTGTATTTTTAGTAGAGATGGGGTTTCACCATGTTGGCCAGGCTGGTCTTGAGCTCCTGACGTCAGGAGTTCAGGTGATCCACCCGCCTCGGCCTCCCAAAGTGCCGAGATGACAGGCATGAGCCAGCATGCCCAGCCCATGAAGTGCTTTTAAGCAGGAGAGTGACATGGTAGATTTTTACAAGATCCCTATGGCTGTTTGTTGCAAACAGAATGAAGTGGGTAGTAAAGACAGAGGCAGAATCTAGCTATGAACCTTCATCAAAAGTAAGAGATGAGGGAATGGGGAGATGTTGGACAAAGGATGCAAAATTTCAATTAGAATAAGTTCAAGTTCTATTACACATCATAGTGACTACAGTAAATAACAATATATTGTACACTTGAGAATTGCTAAGAGAGTAGATCTGATGTGGTCTCGTCGGAAAAAGGTAAGTATGTGAGGTATGCATATATCAATATATCAATTAGCTGGATTTAGCCATTCCACAGTGTATACATATATCAAAATACCATGTTCTATACCATAATCCACACAATTTTTATTGATCAATTTAAAAAAGAAAAAAAGTAAGAGATGATGGTGGCCTGGATTTGGGTGATACATCAAGGCTACGCAAATGGTGAGAAATGTATAGATATGAAACATACTGTCTAGATAGAAGCCAAAAAAATATTGCAGAGGAATTGGCTAAGATGGTGAATGAAGTGAAGGAGACAAGAACGGCTTCTAAACTTTTTGCCTGTGCGGCTGGCAGAATGACTGGTGGTTGCCAGTTACTGATATGAAGAGAACTGGAGGTGGGGATGAGACAGGCAATGCAGTGGAGGGGTATCAAGAGTTCCTTTATGGCCATGTTAACCCTTCTATTTAACATGCAATTGCGGACATCACGTAGAAAACTCTTTTGCTGATTGTATAGTAAGTATGATTCTCAGGGAAGGAGCTCAGGGCTGGAGATAGATTTTAAAAGTGGAGGTCACTGATATCTACCTAACACTTCAAATCAAGGGAATAGATAAGGTAACCTGGAAAATGAGTACTGTGTAAATATAAAAGAGAAAAAAAGAAAAAAGTCCAAGGACTGAGCCATGGGTACACCCATGTTTAGAAGTTGAAAGGGGAGGAAGAAGTAAAAAAACACAGATAAAGAGTGGCCAAGTCATATGGTTTGGCTCTGTGTCCCTGCCAAAATATCATCTTGAATTGTACTCCCATAATTCCCACACATTTGTGGGAGGGACCTGGTGGGAGATAATTGAGTCACTGGTGCTCTTTCTCCCATATTGTTCTCGTGGTGGTGAAAAAATCTCACGAGAGCTGATGGTTTCATAACGGGAAACCCATTTCGCTTGGCTCTCATTCTCTCTCTTGCCTGCTGCAATGTAACATGTGCCTTTCCCCTTCCGTCATGATTGTGAGGCTTCCCCAGCCATGTGGAACTGTAAGTCCAATTAAACCTTTTTCTTTTGTAAATTTCACAGGCTTGGGTATGTCTTTAGCAGCAGTGTGAAAGTGGACTAATACGCCAATGAACCAGGAAAGAAACTTGGTGATTGTGCTGTCCCGGAACCTGAGGGAAAAGTGTTTCAAAAAGGAGGGAGTGGTCACATGTCCAATGTTTTGGAAAAGTCAAGAAAGATGAGGACAGTTAAACCAAATAATTCAGCAATGTGAAGGTCACTGGTATTCCTGACAAAAGTAGTTGTAGTTGAATGGTAGGAGCTAAAGCCTCAGTGAAGTGGGTTGAAGAAAGAATGGGACGTGAGCCAGCGGAGACAGGGCCCATAAAATCATTTCAGTAAGTTTTTCTGTGAAGGAGGAGAACACAGAAATAGGGCAATACCTGGAGGTATCATGGGGTCAAAAATTATTTTAAAGTAAGAGATTATTACAGAATAATTACATATTTATGGGCATGACTTACTCAGATGTTTTGAGTTAAACCTACTGAGTTAAACCTTAAAATATTGTAGGTAATATTTTACAGGCTCAGGGTCATGTTTCCCTCAGCAACATTTACCACATACCTTTAAGTGCTTAAGATACAGAAATTTGCATTATTTCCCACATATGCTTCTATTAATTTTCATTTCCTTGGCCCACTTTTGCATGAATCTCAATCACATTTTAAGTGTCAACCATACACAAACTTGTGAATGCAAAGAAACAAACTATCTGTGTATTAGAAGGTACTTCAAGAGTTCCTCTAATCATTAATTCTTCCCAACGAATGTCTGAGGTAAAGTGAGAGACGAAGTTGTCCCACCCACAGCTAATTTTCAATGTGGCTAATTGAAAACCTATAATGATGGTGGAGGCCGAACAAATCAAACCTTTGTCCTCTTGTGAAAGGACAGTGGTGTTCCGTAATGTTTCCAATTTGTCTCCTTTTACAGGATAGCCATGAGTTTGCAGTATTTTGCGGAGTCTTGTCAAGACGGCATTTAATTCGGCCTTCTTTGCCTTTTCGAATTCATCAGATTCATCCCTAATTGAGAAAAAGAAAACCAATCAGGGTTACTAATGGCAAGGGTGGGGCGGGGAAATCAGATAGTGGAACACTAGAAGGTAAGAAGAGAGAAAGGGAGAAGTTAATGTCAATATTTGAGCAAAAATCCAGTCCTTTGATTACCCATAGAGCAACAATAATAATCATTATTAAAATAAGGAAATGAAAGCCAACTTCATCTCCCTTTGCTGTGGGGCCCTTGAGGGTAGGGACCATATCTGTCTCCTTGTCTCTTCCAGAACAAAGCCCCGCACAGTACCTGGCACAGTGACCAAAGAACTATATAAAATAAGTCCAAATTAATTTGAATTTAACGGTGGGTCTTTGTTCCACCATATATTATTACATCCTTTAGCAAGAGTGTTTCTGATAAAATTAAATTCTTTCTAAGTGGTCTATAATCACACAAGAGGCTCTCTCAAAGCCAATGCTCTTCTCAGAGAGAAGACTGAATCATAAAATGCTACTTGATTTTTTTTTTACTTTTAAAGACCACAGATCATACTGCAAACTTTTGACAAAAACTTTTTGATCAGTGTACTTGAATTTATTTTAGAAGTTTGATCTGGAAAAATAAGTGAATTTATCTTCTCAAACACAAATGAATTTAAGCTGTAGGCAAGCCAAGGCTCAAAAATAGTCTTCTAAAAATATCAGGGACTGTATACTTGTCAGTCATTTGACAACCATTAGAGTCAGCTCTGGGCAGGCACTGTGCAAGGCATGGAGGACACAGTTTGAGGAAGAGGGCTCTCAGGTAAATAGGTAATGTGCTAAGTATGATAATAGAGTTGGGGCTGAGAGTTATGAAAAAAAAAAGCAACAACACTGGAGAAACGACATTTCTCTGAGTGAATTAGGCTTCCCTGAGGAAGTAGCATTTTGCTAGATGTGAAATGGGAACAGAGCACGAGGGAGAGGGCTTTGACAGAAATGTCAGTCAGTTATGAATGCATACCTCTCCTCTTTCTCTCTCTCATCCTCATTCATTATTCAGTGATGTAAGGAAGACTCCTGAAATCAAAGTGAAGCAATATTTTACTAAGAAATCAGTTTTAGTGGTGAATCACAGTAAAGCAATAAGGATAATCAAAATTCTCAATTGCGTAACACTTTTCCCTCAAGGAATGCCTACTTCTTTTAAAGATAGGCTTTCATTAAGTACCAATAACATTCTCATATGTTATGTAGATGTTGAAGACTTGCTTTATTGTGTAATCCCCAATGAATATTTTTGATAATAACATTACAAATGAATATATTTGTAAAAGTTACAAAAACATTCTGTGGTTACACCACTTAATCAAAAAACAAAAACAAAAACAAAAAACAAGTATTTGTAGTTTTAGTTCCATACCCTTAAATTCATTTAACTTTCATTAACTTTGAGAAAATTTAAGGAAATGAAGACAGATGCAGTTTGAAAGCTTCATGCCAAGCATGTACATGCCACGCATGTACATGCCACAAAAGAGAAAAATCTGCATTATTGTTGTTCACAGAAATCCTTGGTATATAAAACAATGGCCTTGAAATCACTGAAGTCCTCTGCTTTGAGCTGTACAATTAGACTCACACATCACCTCAAGGCCAAAGCCTCAAGGTAGATGTCAATGGCATCCCAATACATATGTGTTACAAAAAAGTGATTAAAATATAGCAAACATCCTTTAAATGCTCTCTAAGTAAGGAAAAGTTTGGGGAGTCAAACACTCGAAAGGTACTAAGCAAGAAATATGAACCCGTGCTTGGCATTAATGCTCTCCTAGATAAAAAATAACCTGAACAGGAAAGTGAAACTAAAACTCACCATCTCTCCCTATGTATAGCCAGAACTCCCAGAGGCTAACATTACATTGAAAAAAAAAATGGATAAAAAATAACCCAAACAAGGAAGTGGAATTAAAACTCACCACCTCTCCCTACATGTAGCCAGGACTCCCAGAGGCTAACATTACATTGAAAAAAAAAAAAAAAAAATTCCTCCCACCAACAAAAGAAGAAAACAGGAAGCTTGTCTGTCTCAGCATGTTCTCTGGGTGCAGGAGAAAAGACACCACCATCCTGAATCAACCTTGGGGTTCCAGAAAAGGCAAAGATAAACCCCTTCTGGAGAGAGATACTTTCTAAAGACAGATTCCACAAAATTTCCACAGATAAGGTACTGTTGAAGATGAGCTCACTATTCAAAATTAGAAAATACGTAAGGAAATAATCTATCAATCCCCAAACTAAGGGACACACACACCCCCCAACAGTATGAAACCCCTAAGAACTTCAAATAGCTGTGGAGAAAGATGAATTAGAAGTTATATAAATAGATATATTCAATGAAATTAATTTTTAAAAGATGGGTTGAACAATGTATTAGAAACATCAGATAAGGAAATTAATAAATGGAACAGAGCTATGAGGAAACTTGCCATACAGTAGGAGAAAATGGGTTGGAAAATATGAAACAAGAGGTTATGAGATATGAAGGACAAACTGGGAAGGCACAGTATATATCTAAGAGAGGTTCCAGGTAGGCATAATAGCAAGGGTAGATGAGCAGTAAGGAGACAATTTTAAATTTTCCAGAATGGAAAATGTGACCCAATCTGGATAAATTAAAATAAAACCACACCTAGAAACATCACAGTGAAATTTCAGAGCACCAAAAACAGCTAACCCACTCTAAGCCATAAAAAAGATCAACACATACCAAAGAATATTATCAAATAGACCGTATTTTCTGGCCCAAATACAATTAAATTAGAAATCAATAATAAAAAGATAATATAAAACCTGATCGATTTGAACATTCAAAATAACAAAACTTCCTAATAGCTCTGAAAAGCAGAAAATACTCAGAACTAAATATTACAAGTATACCACGTTAAAAATATATTAAAGTAAAATGCAGCTAAAGTAGTACCAAAGCATTTAGTCTTAAATGCCTATTAGGAAAAAAAGTAAACAAAGTAAACAATTAGTAAACAAAATGAGTAAGTTGGCCGGGCTCAGTGACTCACGCCTGTAATCCCAGCACTTTGGGAGGCTGAGGCGGGCAGATCACCTGAGGTCAGGAGTTCAAGACTAGCCTGGGCAACATGGTAAAACCTTCTCTCTACTAAAATACAAAAAAAGGCCGGGTGTGGTGGTGGGCACCTATAATTCCAGCTACTCAGGAGGCTGAGGCTGGAGAATTGCTTGAACCTGGGAGGCGGAGATTACAGTGAGCCGAGATCACACGACTGCACTCCGGCCTAGGCGACTGAGTGAGACTCCATCTCAAAAAAACAAACAAACAAAAAATCAGTAAATTAGTAAACAAAAAAAAATTAAAAATAAAAGTAAAGCTAAAGAAAGGAGAAGTAAGAAAATACTAAATAGGACCAGAAAATAATGCAATAAAAATAAAGATAGAACAGAAATCTTAAAATGGTTTCTTAAAATAAAAACTAGTGAAATAAATAAAGCATTGTTATACAAGATTAATCAAGAAACATGGAAGAGGACACATTTTGGAATAAAAGGGCATACTATGAATACAACATAGTAAAAAGCAGTATGATCAATTCTATACCCATAAATTTGAAAACACAGAAACAGAGATAAAATGGGATACTGCTTTGGAAAATGAATTTTACCCAAACCTATTTAAGGATACAAAAAAACCTGAATAAACTCTACAAATCTAAATAAATAAATTCGGTAGTGAAAAATCCATCCACAGAAAATAACCTAAACAAATCTAAGCAAAACCTGATGATTTCACAAATGGATGCTTCTAAACATTTAGAGAACTGATAGGTATCTCCTATCTCATGCAAATTATGCTAGAAAACACATAAA
Organism: Trachypithecus francoisi; assembly: GCF_009764315.1. Classification (NCBI taxonomy): domain Eukaryota; kingdom Metazoa; phylum Chordata; class Mammalia; order Primates; family Cercopithecidae; genus Trachypithecus; species Trachypithecus francoisi. The sequence continues at coordinate 74,763 of NW_022680460.1, forward strand.
AAGAGAAACTACCCAATCTATTTTATAATGCTAGTATATTCTTCATACCAAACCAGAGAAAGGCAGCATCAAAAAGAGAAACTTTATGTCAGTTTTGTTTATGATCCATATGAAAAAATTCTACATAAATTGTAGAAACCCAAAGCAGCAGGGTATTAAGAAAGTGGAGTTAATCCAGAAATATCAGGATACTTTCACATTAGAAAAAATATGTAATTCAACATCCCAGATAAAAGAGAAAAAGCATGTGATCATCTCTGTAGATTCAGAAAAATATATTTGATGTAATTTAATACACACATACGATTTTTGAAAATATTCTTAACAGACTAGGAATACACAGGAAGTTCCTTAACCTGATAAAATGTATCAACCAGAACATACAAACCTCCTATGTAAAGGTAGAACATTAAAGGAATTTTTTAGTTTCAGGAAAAAAAAGAGTGGTTGCTAAAACACTTAACACAGTGCTAAAAGTGCTAACCAATGCCTTAAGGCAAGAAAAGTAAATAAAATGGATAATTATTGGAAAGGAAAATAAAACTGTCTGCATTCATGAACACTCTGATTATCTACAGAGAAAACCTAAGAAATTCTGCAAACTATTAGAAATAAAATAGTTCAGCAAGGTTGCTGTGTACAAGATTAATATTAAAAACGAATTTGTTCCTACATACCAGCAACCAAAATTAGAAAATATTTTTAAAACATACAATAGCACCAAAAATTATAGAGGTCTGCTATGGCTTGGTTGTGGTTTCCTGTCTCCACCAAAACTCATGTTGAAATTTGATCCTTAAAAAGAGGCAGTGCTAGAAGGTGGAGCCTAGTGAAAAGGTTTGGGTTATGAATGGCTTGGTGCCATTCTCCTGGTAGTTGAGTTCTCACTCTCCTGATACAGGATTACTTCTCAGGGGAATGGATTAGTTTCTGAGAGACTGGGTTGTTAGACGCTGAAGTTCCTCCTCCTTCTTGCCTCACTTTTTGCTCATGTCCCCTTCCCCTTCAACTTTCTCTGCCATGTTGTGATGTAGTACAAAATTCCTTGCCAGAAGCTAGGACCACACCCTTGAACTTCTCATCCTGCAGAACCTTGAGTTAAATAAACCTCTTTTCTTTATAAATTACCCAGTCTCAGGTATTCTGTTATAACAACAGAAAACAGACTAAGACAGGATTGTTGCTTATCACTAGAATAACTGATGTGGGAACAGCCCTCCTGCCATGAACAACTAGGAAACTGGACAAATTATAGGAAACGCCTGTTCTAAGACACTGGAAAGAGGTAGCACATGCCTGTGATCTTTGAGATAAGAGCAAAAATGAGAAGAGCTCCACAATAATCCCAGATTTCTACCTGAGGGCACTTCCAGAGCATGATTGAGGGAGAAGGATCTCAAGCAGAATAAAGTGGTCTCATTAAGTTTTAGGAGACAGACATAAGAGTTCAGAAAGCCAAGAAAGATGGTTACAATTTATGGAGCAGAGTATCAGAAAGAAGGGAGCTCTGGGGGAAAAAGAGTTCCAGAAATCTGCATACATGTTTGTTTTTGTTGGTTTGTTTTTTGAGATGGAGTCTCACTCTGTCACCCGGGCTGGAGTACAGTGGCACAATCTCGGCTCACTGCAAGCTCCGCCTCCCGGGTTCATGCCATTCTCCTGCCTCAACCTCCTGAGTAGCTGGAACTACAGGTGCCTGCTACAACGCCCGGCTACTTTTTTTCGTATTTTTAGTAGAGACGCGGTTTCACCATGTTAGCCAGGATGGTCTCCATCTCCTGACCTCGTGATCCACCAGCCTCAGCCTCCCAAAGTGCTGGGATTACAGGCGTGAGCCACCGTGCCTGGCCTGCAAGGTGACATTCTACAAGACCAGTCCAAGATCAACTACCAGGGAGAGAACAAATGGTATGAATACAAAACTAAATAACCACCACAGTTCATGCACAGGTGGAAGACATTTGAGTTGTATCTAGCCAGTGTAGAGGAAAATGAGCAGAGTCTCTCTCAGTGTGGGATGGTATCAGGCCATCTAAAATATAAGTTACTAGATTCCCAGAAGAGGGAGGCAAACATATTTTTTGGAAAAATAATTACCAATTTTTTTTGCCATACTGGATGAAAAATATAAACTCATATATCCAAGAATATTGGTGACTCCAATAAAATAAACACAAAGAAAAACTAAAAGAAATTGCTGAAAACCAATTTTAAACAGAAATCTTAAAAGCAAACAGAAATAAAAGATACATTTAATACCAGAGGAAAAATAATGTTTTCTGTCTGGCTTCCCATCAGAACAACTCAAACCAAAAGACAATGAAACATCTTTAAAGTGCTTGGAGGGGGAGTTAGAAAATCAACCTAAAATTCTACATCCAGCAAAAATACACCCTTTGAGAAAACTAAAGATATTTTCAGGTGAACAAAATCTGAAATAAGTCAATGAGAAGCATACCAGCTTTAATAGAAATGTTAAAGGAAGTACTTCAGGTGGAAGGAAAATGATCCAGGTGGAATCTCAGATCTACAAAGGAATGAAAATCACTGGCTCTTAAGAATATGTATGTTCATAAATATAAAAGAATGTTTCTCTTTTTTAATTTCTTTAAAAGATAATTGATGTAAAAGCAAAATATTCTAGAGTTTATAATATATGCTGAAATAAAACCTGTGACAATAATAGCACAAAGGATGAGAGGGTGGAAAATAAAAATCTGCTGTTGTAAGCTTCTTACATTATACATGAAGTGGCACAATATTAATCCATGGGCAGACTGTAATAAATTAAAGATGTATATGACAAACTGCTTAGAGCAACAAATAAAAGGCACAGATATAGATTATAAATCAAAAAAGAGATAAAATGGAATACTAATTAAAAGTTCATTTAATCCAAAAGAAGCAGAAAAAAGAAGACAATGGAAACAGTGGTCAAATAGGACAAACAGAAAACATATAGTAAAATGGTAGACTTAAATCAAACCATACTCATAATAATATAAACTATCAATGGACTAAACACACAAATGTAGTTTAGGATTGATGATTAGATTTTTAAAAAGCAAGACCAAACTATATGTATAGTCTATAAGAAATTCAATTTAATTATAAAGACACAGGTTAAAAGTAGGATTAGCCATTGTGGGAGACAGTGTGACGATTCCTCAAGGATCTAGAACTAGAAATACCATTTGACCCAGTCATCCCATTATTGGGTATATACCCAAAGGATTATAAATCATACTACTATAAAGACACATGCATACGTATGTTTATTGTGGCATATTCACAATAGCAAAGACTTAGAACCAACCCAAATCAATGGTAGACTGGATTAAGCAAATGTGGCACATATACACCATGGAATACTACGCAGCCATAAAAAGGATGAGTTCATGTCCTTTGCAGGGACATGGATGCAGCTGGAAACCATCATTCTTAGCAAACTATCACAAGGACAGAAAACCAAACACTGCACGTTCTCACTCACAGGTTGGAATCAAACAATGAGAACACTTGGACATGGGTCAGGGAACATCACACACCAGGGCCTGTCGGGGGTCGGGGAGCGGGGAGGATAGCATTAGGAGAAATACCTAATGTAAATGACGAGTTGACGGGTGCAGCACACCAATATGACACATGTATACCTATGTATCAAACCTGCATGTTGTGCACATGTACCCTAGAACTTAAAGTATAATAATAAAATTTAAAAAAATAAAAATAAAATAATAAATTTAAATAACTACAAAAAAGTGGGATAAAAACATATATACCACTTAGCCCTAATAATAAAAGATTTGGGTGACTGTATTAATATTACACAAAGTAGACTCTAGGATAAATATATCACTAGGGAAAAGGAGGGATATTTCATAATGATAAAGGAAGTCAATCAAGAAAACTTAACAACCCTAAATATGTTTACCTCTAATTACAAAGCTTGACAGTGAAGTAAAAACGGACAGAAATGAAAGAAGAAATACATAAATCCACAATTAAGAGTTGGTAATTTAAATACTCCCCTTAGTAATCAATAGAATAAATAAAGAGAAAATAAGTGAGGGGCGGAGCAAGATGGCCGAATAGGAACAGCTCCAGTCTCCAACTCCCAGCGCGAGTAACACAGAAGACCGGTGATTTCTGCATTTTCAACTGAGGTACTGGGGTCATCTCTCTAGGGAGTGCCGGACAATCGGTGCTGGTCAGCTGCTGCAGCCTGACCAGCGTGAGCTGAAGCAGGGCGAGGCATCGCCTCACCTGGAAGCGCAAGGGGGAAGGAAATCCGTTTTCCTAGCCAGGGGAACTGAGACACATAACACCTGGAAAATCGCGTAACTCCCACCCCAATACTGCGCTTTAAGGAAACAGGCACACCAGGAGAATATATCCCACACCTGGCCGGGAGGGTCCCACGCCCACGGAGCCTCCCTCACTGCTAACACAGCAATCTGCGGCGATCTATCCGCAAGGTAGCAGCGAGGCTGGGGGAGGGGCGCCCGCCATTGCTGAGGCTTAAGTAGGTAAACAAAGCCGCTAGGGAAGCTCGAACTGGGTGGAGCTCACAGCAGCTCAAGGAAACCTGCCTGTCTCTGTAGACTCCACCTCTGGGGACAGCCCACAGCTGAGGTCCAATAGGGAAAGCAGCGGGGGCGGTGCAGAGCGAACGACTCTGTCTGACAGCTTTGGGGAGAGCCGTGGATCTCCCAACGCGGAGGTTGAGATCCGAGAACGGACAGACTGCCTGCTCAGGTGGGTCCCTGACCCCTGAGTAGCCTAGCTGGGAGACATCCCCCACTAGGGGCAGTCTGACACCCCACACCTCACAGGGTGGAGTCATCCCTGAGAGGAAACTTCCAAAGGAAGAATCAGACAGGTACACTGGCTGCTCAGCAATATTCTATCTTTGGCAACCTCTGCTGCTGATACCCAGGCAAACAGGGTCTGGAGTGGACCTCAAGCAATCTCCAACACACCAACAGACAGTCCTTCTGACTGTCAGACGGAAAACTATCAAACAGGAAGGACACCTATACCAAAACCCCATCAGTACGTCACCGTCATCAAAGACCAGAGACAGATAAAACCACAAAGATGGGGAAAAAGCAGGGCAGAAAAGCTGGAAATTCAAAAAATAAAAGCGCATCTCCCCCTGCAAAGGAGCGCAGCCCATCGCCAGCAACGGATCAAAGCTGGTCAGAGAATGACTTTGACGAGATGAGAGAAGAAGGCTTCAGTCCATCAAACTTCTCAGAGCTAAAGGAGGAATTACGTACCCAGCGCAAAGAAACTAAAAATCTTGAAAAAAAAGTGGAAGAATTGACAGCTAGACTAATTAATGCAGAGAAGATCATAAACGAAATGACAGAGATGAAAACCATGACACGAGAAATACGTGACAAATGCACAAGCTTCAGTAACCGACTCGATCAACTGGAAGAAAGAGTATCAGCGATTGAGGATCAAATGAATGAAATGAAGCGAGAAGAGAAACCAAAAGAAAAAGAAGAAAAAGAAATGAACAAAGCCTGCAAGAAGTATGGGATTATGTAAAAAGACCAAATCTACGTCTGATTGGGGTGCCTGAAAGTGAGGGGGAAAATGGAACCAAGTTGGAAAACACTCTTCAGGATATCATCCAGGAGAACTTCCCCAACCTAGTAGGGCAGGCCAACATTCAAATTCAGGAAATACAGAGAACGCCACAAAGATACTCCTCCAGAAGAGCAACTCCAAGACACATAATTGCCAGATTCACCAAAGTTGAAATGAAGGAAAAAATCTTAAGGGCAGCCAGAGAGAAAGGTCGGGTTACCCACAAAGGGAAGCCCATCAGACTAACAGCAGATCTCTCGGCAGAAACTCTACAAGCCAGAAGAGAGTGGGGGCCAATATTCAACGTTCTTAAAGAAAAGAATTTTCAACCCAGAATTTCATATCCAGCCAAACTAAGTTTCATCAGTGAAGGAGAAATAAAATCCTTTACAGATAAGCAAATGCTTAGAGATTTTGTCACCACCAGGCCTGCCTTACAAGAGACCCTGAAGGAAGCCCTAAACATGGAAAGGAACAACCGGTACCAGCCATTGCAAAAACATGCCAAAATGTAAAGACCATCGAGGCTAGGAAGAAACTGCATCAACTAATGAGCAAAATAACCAGTTAATATCATAATGACAAGATCAAGTTCACACATAACAATATTAACCTTAAATGTAAATGGACTAAATGCTCCAATGAAAAGACACAGACTGGCAAACTGGATAAGAGTCAAGACCCATCAGTCTGCTGTATTCAGGAGACCCATCTCACATGCAGAGACATACATAGGCTCAAAATAAAGGGATGGAGAAGATCTACCAAGCAAATGGAGAACAAAAAAAAGCAGGGGTTGCAATCCTAGTCTCTGATAAAACAGACTTTAAACCATCAAAGATCAAAAGAGACAAAGAAGGCCGTTACATAATGGTAAAGGGATCAATTCAACAGGAAGAGCTAACTCTCCTAAATATATATGCACCCAATACAGGAGCACCCAGATTCATAAAGCAAGTCCTTAGAGACCTACAAAGAGACTTAGACTCCCATACAATAATAATGGGAGATTTCAACACTCCACTGTCAACATTAGACAGATCAACGAGACAGAAAGTTAACAAGGATATCCAGGAATTGAACTCATCTCTGCACCAAGTGGACCTAATAGACATCTATAGAACTCTCCACCCCAAATCAACAGAATATACATTCTTCTCAGCACCACATCGCACTTATTCCAAAATTGACCACATAATTGGAAGTAAAGCACTCCTCAGCAAATGTACAAGAACAGAAATTATAACAAACTGTCTCTCAGACCACAGTGCAATCAAACTAGAACTCAGGACTAAGAAACTCAATCAAAACCGCTCAACTACATGGAAACTGAATAACCTGCTCCTGAATGACTACTGGGTACATAACGAAATGAAAGCAGAAATAAAGATGTTCTTTGAAACCAATGAGAACAAGATACAACATACCAGAATCTCTGGGACACATTTAAAGCAGTGTGTAGAGGGAAATTTATAGCACTAAATGCCCACAAGAGAAAGCAGGAAAGATCTAAAATTGACACTTTAACATCACAATTAAAAGAACTAGAGAGGCAAGAGCAAACACATTCAAAAGCTAGCAGAAGGCAAGAAATAACTAAGATCAGAGCAGAACTGAAGGAGATAGAGTCACAAAAACCCTCCAAAAAATCAATGAATCCAGGAGTTGGTTTTTTGAAAAGATCAACAAAATTGACAGACCGCTAGCAAGACTAATAAAGAAGAAAAGAGAGAGGAATCAAATAGACGCAATAAAAAATGATAAAGGGGATATCACCACCGACCCCACAGAAATACAAACAACCATCAGAGAATACTATAAATGCCTCTACGCAAATCGACTAGAAAATCTAGAAGAAATGGATAATTTCCTGGACACTTACACTCTCCCAAGACTGAACCAGGAAGAAGTTGAATCCCTGAATAGACCAATAACAGGCTCTGAAATTGAGGCAACAATTAATAGCCTACCCACGAAAAAAAGTCCAGGACCAGATGGATTCACAGCTGAATTCTACCAGAGGTACAAGGAGGAGCTGGTACCATTCCTTCTGAAACTATTCCAATCAATAGAAAAAGAGGGAATCCTCCCTAACTCATTTTATGAGGCCAACATCATCCTGATACCAAAGCCTGGCAGAGACACAACAAAAAAGAGAATTTTAGACCAATATCCCTGATGAACATCGATGCAAAAATTCTCAATAAAATACTGGCAAACCGGATTCAGCAGCACATCAAAAAGCTTATCCACCATGATCAAGTGGGCTTCATCCCTGGGATGCAAGGCTGGTTCAACATTCGCAAATCAATAAACGTAATCCAGCATATAAACAGAACCAAAGACAAGAACCACATGATTATCTCAATAGATGCAGAAAAGGCTTTTGACAAAATTCAACAGCCCTTTATGCTAAAAACGCTCAATAAATTCGGTATTGATGGAACGTACCTCAAAATAATAAGAGCTATTTACGACAAACCCACAGCTAATATCATACTGAATGGGCAAAAACTGGAAAAATTCCCTTTGAAAACTGGCACAAGACAGGGATGCCCTCTCTCACCACTCCTATTCAACATAGTGTTGGAAGTTCTGGCTAGGGCAATCAGGCAAGAGAAAGAAATCAAGGGTATCCAGTTAGGAAAAGAAGAAGTCAAATTGTCCCTGTTTGCAGATGACATGATTGTATATTTAGAAAACCCATCGTCTCAGCCCAAAATCTCCTTAAGCTGATAAGCAACTTCAGCAAAGTCTCAGGATACAAAATTAATGTGCAAAAATCACAAGCATTCTTATACACCAGTAACAGATAAGCAGAGAGCCAAGTCAGGAATGAACTTCCATTCACAATTGCTTCAAAGAGAATAAAATACCTAGGAATCCAGCTTACAAGGGATGTAAAGGACCTCTTCAAGGAGAACTACAAACCACTGCTCAGTGAAATCAAAGAGGACACAAACAAATGGAAGAACATACCATGCTCATGGATAGGAAGAATCAATATCGTGAAAATGGCCATACTGCCCAAGGTTATTTATAGATTCAATGCCATCCCCATCAAGCTACCAATGAGTTTCTTCACAGAATTGGAAAAAACTGCTTTAAAGTTCATATGGAACCAAAAAAGAGCCTGCATTGCCAAGACAATCCTAGGTCAAAAGGACAAAGCTGGAGGCGTCACGCTACCTGACTTCAAACTATACTACAAGGCTACAGTAACCAAAACAGCATGGTACTGGTACCACAACAGAGAATAGACCAGTGGAACAGAACAGAGTCCTCAGAAATAATACCACACATCTACAGCCATCTGATCTTTGACAAACCTGACAAAAACAAGAAATGGGGAAAGGATTCCCTATTTAATAAATGGTGCTGGGAAAATTGGCTAGCCACAAGTAGAAAGCTGAAACTGGATCCTTTCCTTACCCCTTATACGAAAATTAATTCAAGATGGATTAGAGACTTAAATGTTAGACCTAATACCATAAAAACCCTAGAAGAAAATCTAGGTAGTACCATTCAGGACATAGGCATGGGCAAGGACTTCATGTCTAAAACACCAAAAGCAACGGCAGCAAAAGCCAAAATTGACAAATGGGATCTCATTAAACTAAAGAGCTTTTGCACAGCAAAAGAAACTACCATCCGAGTGAACAGGCAACCTACAGAATGGGAGAAAATTTTTGCAACCTACTCATCTGACAAAGGGCTAATATCCAGAATCTACAAAGAACTCAAACAAATATACAAGAAAAAACAAACAACCCCATCAAAAAGTGGGGAAAGGATATGAACAGACATTTCTCAAAAGAAGACATCCATACAGCCAACAGACACATGAAAAAATGCTCCTCATCACTCGCCATCAGAGAAATGCAAATCAAAACCACAATGAGATACCATCTCACACCAGTTAGAATGGCAATCATTAAGAAGTCAGGAAACATAGATGTTGGAGAGGATGTGGAGAAATAGGAACACTTTTACACTGTTGGTGGGATTGTAAACTAGTTCAACCATTATGGAAAACAGTATGGCGATTCCTCAAGGATCTAGAACTAGATGTACCATATGACCCAGCCATCCCACTACTGGGTATATACCCAAAGGATTATAATTACTCTACTACAAAGACACATGCACACGTATGTTTATTGCGGCACTATTCACAATACCAAAGACTTGGAATCAACCCAAATGTCTATCTGTGACAGACTGGATTAAGAAAATGTGGCACATATACACCATGGAATACTATGCAGCCATCAAAAAGGATGAGTTTGCGTCCTTTGTAGGGACATGGATGCAGCTGGAAACCATCATTCTTAGCAAACTATCACAAGAAGAGAAAACCAAACACCGCATGTTCTCACTCATAGGGGAACTGAACAATGAGATCACTTGGACTCGGGAAGGGGAACATCACACACTGGGACCTATCATGGGGAGGGGGGAGGAGGGAGGGATTGCATTCGGAGTTATACATGATATAAACGTTATGCACATGTACCCTAGAACTTAAAGTATAATAAAAAATAAAAAATAAAAAATAAAAAATAAAAAAAAAAAAAAAGAGAAAATAAGTAAGGATATTGAAGACTTAACATTACCAGCAAAAATATTCACAGAACACCACATCCAGGCAGCTATGGGATGTACATTATCTTCCACTGTATATGGAACATTCAGTAAGATTCAATATCTACAGTTTCAATAAATTTAAAGCATTAAAGTCACACAGATTTTGTTCTCTGACCACAACAAGATTAAATTAGTAATCAATACTAAACAAACAAATATCTGGAAACCCCTCAAATATTTGGAAATTAAATGCCATACTTCTAAACAATCTGTGGGTCAAAGAAGAAATCACAAAGAAAATTGGAAAATATTTCAAAATGATTTACTATAAAAATTAATTTTAAATTCCAAAAACTTCAATAATCTAATTGTAATTTATTAAAATTACATTATACATCTTCACAGTATATATTTCCATCAAGAAAAGTTCTCTACAATTATTCAAACCCGTTTTTCAAGTTCTTAAATAACATTTATAGGTTTCTCCATATAGGAAGGAAACTATACAGTGCTTAGTAGCTAATTTAACAAAAATGCACAGAAATACTACACTGGAAATAATAGGGCTTTATTGAATCATATAAAATAAATAAATGCTGTGACAATGCCAAGTCTGTGTAAGGGACGTCTCAATATCATCAATTTATGAGATCTTCCCAACTAATGTACAAATTAACATAATTCTGATCAAACCAGTAAGTTTTTTGTTTTGTTTTGCTTTGTTTTTCTATGTAACTTCACAAGTTAATTACAAAATTCCTGTGGAAAGTAAAGGGCCAAAATGTCTATGATAACTTTGAAGAACAACAGCAATATAAAGGGTGTGCCTACTAGACATCAAAGTTTATTATAAAGCTACAGTATTTAGGCTAATGAATAATGGTGAAACACATACATGTAGTAGAGAAGAGACAACATAGGAACAGATCCATGCATAAATTGAAATTTGATTTATGATAAAAGAGGCATTAAAATTTTGAAGTTTTACCACGGAGAGAGAAAGAAAAGAGAGACACAGAGAGAGAGAGAGAGAGAGAGAGAGAGAGAGTGCGTGTGTGTGTGTTTAATACAGCCTTTTCTGTGTTTTGGGGCAACAAAATTTGTTTACAAGTTCTTTGAAGACAGAAGCCATGCTTTGCATATCTTTGATACCTCCAGCAGCACACAGCTTCACACAGAGCACACACTCAAAATACACAGATAAACAACTGACCACTCTCCTTACCTACTGGACAAGGTAGGCTCAAACACCTAACTGCTAATGGACTTTGTACCTTCTCCACTCAGTAATTCATTCTAAAACAACAGATTCAGAAACTTATGTCGGTGAAAGAACACGGAAAGACTGAAAAAGAGTAAGGCTAATTAAAAGCTCTCAGGCCAAGGATAGTCAGCCCTCCTATACAAAATAATAATTAATTGGTTGGAAAAAGCAGTTTACGTAAGTACATTTTTCCAAAATCAATAGGAAATAATCTAAAATCCCATCAAATTGTATTACTGAAGTATAATATAAAGGTCAAGAGGGTCACACTTGCAAACATTTCTTCTAAGAGCTGGGGGAGGGAGTGTTGTTCTCATCCATTTTTAATTTTCTGGAAAAACATATGATAGATGTGTGTGTACACACACGTCTATACACACATAGATATTTGTTTTAGTTTACAAGAAAACACACTGAATAGGTGGATTTAATTCATCACTGGTTCTCTGTGGTTGAGAATCACTTAGATATATACTTTCCGGCATGACTACTATGATAATATAGATTTATCAGTGTCTAATTGGGATAATGTCCACAGTCAAAAGAATCCTCAGTCTAACTCTCTCAGTCTCAAAACTTCCAGGACCCAAATATCAGACTTCCGGCTCAAGCTCCACAGCAATACCAACCTTTTCTAGAGACAAGCAACTTGCTGATCAAAACCTGGGCTCCTGGAGATAATGTTCCTGAAGCATGCTGCAGGAGTTCTATCTGGGACCTATGTGACATACATGTCATGTGCCATATCTCCCAGAACAAATAGTTCAGGACTAAATGACACTAAAGTTGTAATCCTGAATTAGCAAAGTGAAGCATGTCCTGGCTGGGTGCAGTGGCTCACACCTGTAATCCTGGCACTTTGGGAGGTCAAGGCAGGAGGATAGCTTGAGCCCAGGAGTTCAAGACCAGCCTGAGCAATATGGTGAAAATATAAGAAATAAGCTGGGCATGATGGTGCGCACCTGTAGACCCAGCTACTGTGGAGGCTGAGGTGAGAGGATCGCTTGAGCCTGGGAGGTGGAGGCTGCAGTAAGATGACATGGTACCACTGCACTCCAGCCTGGGTGACAGAGTGACAGAGTGAGACCATCTCAAATAAAAGTAAAAATAAAAATAAAAAGTGAAAGTGCAACATGTCCTGAAAATGAGTCCAGGACCCATTTACTATGGGGTTAGGTTCAAAGTATTAAACCTTCCACCATCCACGGACTACTTTATAATGCCAGACTTTTACTACACCTGACAGCTGTGGAAGGAGAGCAACCAGGCTGAGGAGCAAGAATTGCAAGATCATGACTTTCTGAATGCAAACCTAGGGGACTAGGAAAGAGTTTTAGAATAAAGACTAAAGCACTGTAATTCATAAGTTTACTTACATATCTCAGGGGTGATGTCCTTTCCAACAAATCCTTCACAAATTCAGGTAAATACTTGTACTCATCCATCTTTGCCTGCTCTGCCTTTTAAAGTTGAATTTTAATGCGGTTCCATGTGAAATGTCTATATTTGTGGCATTCTTCATTTCAGTAGAGTAGGACTAGGAGTCCAAGCTCCCTTTATTCTCCTGCCCCAGATTACATTTCTTATTTCATGGAGTATCTCATTTGTGACACTCCCCAGTAGATTTTTCATGTTTTGTAATCAATGCAGAGGCTAGTGAAAAGCATGTTTGCAGAGAATCTGTATTATGAAAAATACTTATTATAATGTTGTCTGAAAAAGGTTACAGGATTGTATGCGCCATATGAACCCAATCATGTTAAGCAAATGATCAAATGAAATATTGTGTAGAAAACAGAACGAGAAATAAAAGCAAAGCATTCACAAGGTGTCCTTTAGTGATAGAACAATGAGCAAGTAAATTTTTTTTATATTTTTAAAGTTTGTTACATTTAGTATGTGTGTCATTCAGAATTAAGAAACTACTCTCAAAAATAATGTGGACGCTAGTGTTGAAGAGTGAAGAGACTGGGCTCTGGAATCAATTGGATCTGGGTTTAAATCTCAACTCTCTACCTGTTTATAGATGTGTGACCTTTGGTCCTTAACTTCTGTGAGTCTCAATTATCTCAATTTTAAAATGGGGGTTATAATACCTACATGCCAAGGTTTTTATGAGAATTAAGTTAATGTATATAAAGTGGCTAGCACTATGACTGACTCATAGCAACCACCCAATAAATTATGGCTTTAATTAGAAATTGTTAATAGCAGTATAAAATCTAAAAGACTGTGACAAGGATGCAATCTTCTCAGAGGGGTCAGTGATGGCAAAAATTTGGCAACACAGAGAGGTTTCTTCACATCACCTGTTGTTGCAACAATGAGAGAATTGTGTGGAGACCAATCTCCATGTAGTGGGCCTGCCAGGTAAATCTAACATGTCATGAATAAGTGCTGTCTCAGTCTGGGTGCAGAGTCAGGGTATCACGGCACCTAATGTATGTCCTCGTAATGTGCAACATGTGGTAGAAGAGAATAACTCTGTAGTGGTAACGATCTGCACAGAAGTGACATTGTCCCCAACAACACAAAGAGAAAACATATCCTCTCTCTTCCACATCTGAAGAGGTTAAAGTTAACTAGTTAGTGCTCTAGAACCCAGGAATAACTGCCCTCTCTGTGGGCTTGCCTAAGTCACAGGTAGTTCCTGGCAGGCCTAATCAGCGATTTGTCAGAATGAGTACTATTTCAGCAGTACCCAGAAACGTGCTCTGCAGATCAGTCTGAACTCCCTCACCCAGTCTGTCAGTCAGCTTAGCCAGACTGACAGAGAGAAGGAAAACTCTATGGCTTCACGGTGCAGTAATGGCCAGAAAGTGTTTGGCTCATGTAAACATCATTTAAAATGTTTACATGGAATTTTAAAAAAAACCAGAGAAGGTCAGAAGAAAAGCAGAATGCAGAGACTAATACATCTTTGGATATTACTTTGGTTACAATATTTGTTTATTTTAAAGTAAAAACCTCAAAGTATTTAAAATGTTATTGTGGAAGATAATCACATCATATATTTGTAGTTATAAAACTTGCTGTGTGCTATCAGGGATCAACTCTGTCTTTATATATACAGAAACACATACACACTCTTTATAAACAATTGCTCAAGCAAAGGAAAGTGGTCTTTCAAATCTCAATACGGTTCCAGGAATTTGTTTTAAGTTTATAGGGGAAAATGCATTATGGCAGATTTCATCAACTTTAGTGAAGTCATCTTCTCATATAAGGTTTATTAAAGGCATTTATCAGTGAGAAAGAATGAAATATTTACAATTCTCAAGTAGATAGTAATGATGTTAAATGTGTATGGTATAAACATATCAACCAAGTCAGTGGAAATTTCCAATTTATTTTCAATCAAAATTCCTTCAAAAATTACAACTCATAAGACAATATTTTATCAGTTACTCATCCATCTTAAGGGAACATAACTTTCCAACGGATAAAATCAAGAATGTAAATTAATCTACACTGGATTATGTAATATGCATGCCATACACAACACTGAATATGCCAGGAAAGGCAAGTGGCAAAGTCATGCTCCAAAAGAGATCCAGGAACAGAATCAGGTGTCCTAGTTTTTCTGAGGTATCCCTACTGACTGGCTGTGCTTTTCTCTAACCTTAGTTCTTTCAGTAAGCTCTTACTGCACAAGCATAGACCCTGGCCTGGACAACGTTGTGAGGGAATCCAAGCAATGAAGAAAATGAACTGAATTCCACGGAAGCATGCACACACACATACACACATACCTGCATGGGTAAAATGCTCACGCTTTCCTAGACCAAAGCTGAGGTGCATTCTAAGCACAGGTGCATATTTTGTGGCCCCTTCTGAGAAAAGGGTCAGGCCAATTTTGTCACTTATTGTATTCCTAGCACCCTAAACTGTTCCTGGTAGGAAACCCATGTTGAATAAATGTTTGGTGGATGAATAAATGAATGAGGGATTGCTGAATCCTACCTGGAAAAATGCAAATGGTCAGCCAAAGTTTGCTGAATACTTCCTCTCACCCAGCTAATCCTGTTCCTAAAAGATAGATACAAAAAAAAAAGAGGCAAACCCAGATCTGTAAAGAAACAAAGTCAGATTTAAAAGGGTATTTCTTACTGATTTCCCTCTTTTGGGAATTCGTATGCCATGTTCTCTTAGTCTAAGACAATAAGGAATACTAAAGAAACAGAAGATTTCTTGCATCCCTGAACATTCCGGCAGAATATTTCAAGTTTCTAGATGGTCCAGCAAAAATTTCTGCAGACTCTAAAACAGATCAGCAATCCATTAAACGATTAATCCTAGTCTTATTCCAATTAAATCCATAAAACCCTTCTGTGCTCCTGCCAGTTCTGAAATCTCAGCAATTCAACCCCTGTCCCTGCCACACCCTGGCAGTACACAGGCTTGTGGGGAAGACTCGCACCTATATAAATCCACTGATTCAGGCAAGGGGCAAGGGAGTAATCAATACTGAACTAGAAGCTTCACAGAAGATGGCAAGTTCTAGGGCTGCCCCAGACATGTAGAATCAGAATCATCATAGCATCAAGTTCTCTAAGCCATGCTTATGCACACTAACCTTTGAGAAGCACTTAAGTTAGAAGACCCAAGGAGTTCAGCTGGGAGAGGTTGGGGCCTTGAAGCAGGGCAGTGGCAGCAGAGGTAGAGCCATAATAGCCAACATTTACTGAGACTACTACATAACATACTAGGTCCTGTGTATTTCACAAGTCACCATTTAATTCTCACAACAGCCCTGTTCTATAGGTGCTATTACTCCCATTTCCCACATGAGGGTACTGAGACTCAGAGTTTAAGTAGCTTGTCTGAAGTTACATAGCTAGTACCTGACAGCACTGGAAAATCAGTCTGTAAACATTTGCTTCACCATCTTCTCTGTAGTGCTTTTCAATTCTCAAGGAAAGTGATCTTTCCCTGTCTTGCTACGCTACCCACTTTCTTTCTCTCTTACTCAACTCTGCAGTGATTACCCTAAAAGCTCTCTAAACTATTTTGGAGGCCCAACTGATGTGAAAGTGAGTATCTGAATAAGTGGGACACTTTAGAATTCAGTTTGTAACCACTACATTCTCCGGACAACACCACCTAAGCTTTCGTAACAGCCTTCACATTCACTCTAGCCCGGGAAAGCTCTCTAGCTACTCTCTCAGATGCAGTCTTCTACATCTGAGAGATGTAGCATTTTCCTGGGTTGTACATGAAGCCCCAAAGCAATCTGCTTCCTCTTCCATGGTCAAACTGACTGCCCTTCCCACAACCCTTTCCTCCAGAATCCCTAGGCCATGTAAGAATTCTGCTGATCAGTATCAGGCAGGTGATTAAATGTTTGTTACTTTTCCTTCCTTATTTATCAACAGAATGCAACATTCCCCTTCCTTGGTTGAAACAACAGAAATTCAGTAGAATTAAATTTCTACACTTATTGTATAACAATCCTCTGAAAGGAGTAGAAAGCCAGGTATTCATATTTACCTGGATATTAGCAGAGAAAATTCCAGTTATATGACAAAATTCTCAAGCACGAATATCATCAATCTATTCCTGAAAATGATGGTTGCCAAGTCAATTTTCATAACATCTCTTCCTTCTCTGCTCTGGTTTGGGCCCATCTGACCAGCATCCATAGCCTGTCCTTGGATCCCATCTTTGTACTATTGCTCACACTTGCCTGCTCCTACCAATCCTCAATGCCAGGCCTCAAGCTCAGGCCCTTTCACCTCAATTCCTGCAACCACCTCTTCCTCCATGGTCTCCATTCTTGCCCCCTCTAGTCCATCCTCAACCAGCGGCCAATATGATCTTACACACTGACTTGATCTGTCCTTCCACTTAAAGTCCTCCCCTGGGTCCCCCATTATCCCAGACTACTGGAAAGTTCCTGCTTGAAGCCCTCTGCAGCAAGTAATTTATTTGTCACATCTCTTTGAGGTATGATCTGATGTTGTCTTCACTTTACAGATGAAAAAACTGAGTCACAGAAAGGTAGCCCAAGATCAACCAGCTAGTAAGTAGTAAATCAAAGATTTGAATCCAGAGAGTCTGGTATAAGGGTTAAAAAGTACACTGGATTTCCTTATATACCTATGCTACTGTTTCCAAGAAGTCTTCCCGGATTACCCCTAAGTCTTTCCTTTGAAGACCTCTTTTCCAAACCTTGCCCTTTATGTGCATTTTTCTTATGCACATAAATGTAAGCTTCCTCAGGACAAGGAAGGCTTATTCCACTTTCTATATCCTAAAACATCTAGAACTGTGCACCATAGACACAAAGCATTGGTATTTGTTCAATCAAATTAAATGTATATAAGTACAAAAGATGATATAGATAACTTGGTGCAAACTATGTTACCATAACAGCTCACCCTCCACTTTGCAAAGTGCAGTGACAGAATATGGTCCCATATAATGAGATGATAAAAGAGAGGAAATGAGAATTTAGAATACCAAAATTAAAGAGATGGGGTCACTAGGAGTCCTAGGATTTTACAGAACAAATAATTCCAGAGAAATCCAGCATATTTAACTTCCATAGCGAATTCTGTGTGATGTTTACCAACCTCATCATGTCTAAAGACGTTTCAAAGGGTTAGAGAACGGGTAATAGACTGTGGAAGCATTTACCAGACAAATCGATTCCAAGTTTCTTGCATCTAGTGGTTAAAGGGCTGTTTCACACTATCTATAACTGTCCAGGGCTAACTCCACCCCCAATAGGCAAAGGGAAGTTCATTATCACTTTGATTTCCAGTAAAACAACAAGACATCCTTGCAGGACTTCACTTCCTGGAAAAGGAAAATTAATCTGAAGTCTGTTACTCAAATGTACATATTATCACGGCTAGTTGCAGTAGCTGGACAATAAAACCTAGTGAATAAGACCTATAGATACCCAGGTGACAAACACGAATTGTAAGATTTTAAGTGGAATTCAATCAGCCTGTAGAACTTAATGTTCTTCATTATTCCCAAAGCATATCCTAATATTAAACACAGAAATCAATCTGTATAGGAAGCAATAAACCCCCCTGATACAAAGAAAAGAAAAGCTTCTGCTTTTCTTCTGGATGTATTGTCTGGTGCTATCTTTCCCTGATTGATTTCTTTGATCTCTATTTCAAAGGCTAGCCTTCACTTCCCAATGAGAGTGGTCTACTGTGGGATTCAGAGGGGAATTCCAAAGTTATTGTTAATGGTCCCTACATTTCCAGCTATGTCACAATTTCCATCCATTTGTGACCTTCTGCTCACTAGGAATGTGCCTATATACCAACCTTGATGTTCTATTAATCCATGAAATTCATACTCTTCTCCAGATTGACATCTTATAAAAATTTAGCTGAGAACTGATAGAAATATCAGTAAATTTTTATCTCTTTTAGATTTTCTTTTGATTTCCCTTAGACTTAGCCTGAATTCTTCTAGGACTGGGACACATGAAAGCACCTTAAGTCGAAAAGCTGAAGTACTGCATTTATTCCCAATACATTCACGAAGTGCCTACTCTGAGCCAGCCTTAGCAATACCAAGTGTGAGAATCCAGAGATGAAGATGCCACAGTCTCTGTCCTCACAAAGTCCACAGTCAATAAGGAGAGGCATTTAAGTCAATCATTATAACTCCACAATTAGAAAGGATTTTGTCAAGATTAAAACAGTCTGTGAAATCTAAAAGACAGGTAGAACTGAAAAATATTGCCAATTTTTAAATTAATTATGAAGAGTATGGTACTCTCATTCGTCTCGAAAATCACAAAAAAAACTACGCTGGGACTTGACAGGGAATCTGTCCTCAGGTCCCTTGTTACAAGAGTTCCTTGAAGATGAAACCATCCCCTTATGTTACTTTTATATTTAAGCAATAAACCTCACTTGGAATGGGGCTCATGTGAATTTAGATTTATAGCAGTAGAAAAGTATAAGATTTTAGAAAAATTAAAAATAGTAATAACATTAAATGATATTTATTAAACACTTAAACTACATCCCAGGCATTATCTTCCCCATTTTACACATGAGGAAAATGGGTTCCAAATATTTTTGCTAACTTTCCTAAGACCACCTTGAGAGTTCATGGCAGTGCCTGAGCACTCACTCGCTGTAGTGCACTGCCTTTTCATTACTTAGCATTGGCCCTTTTTCAACACTCTTGCCCATCTGCAAGTGTCACGTGTTGTTTCCTGACCACCCCCCTTACACCCACCCCCAATTTCCATCTGTGACCTTCAGCTCACTAGGAATAAGCACCAACATCTCATATTTCTCCCAATTCTGGTTCCCTTGCCTCTCAACAAATTACTTTGATGTTCTGAAGCAATTACATTTATGTCCAATAACTTTTTGGCAATTGATCATGCTCTTGAAACTCACAAAAAAATCATAAATATGGTGACAAAGTGTCTGTAAACACATCAGTGTCGTTCATTAAAAAAAAAAAATAGGAGAGTTTGGTTTCCATCATGTTGAGAGCTCGGTCCCTTGACAGTGATTGCTAAGACACGGGATTTGAATATTTGAGAATTCCTGGTGTATAGCAAGGAGTGACAGTCCAGTGTACTTCAAACCTCTAGACAGTATCAAAGCTGAAGTGCAGCAGCACTTTAGGCTTCGGAGGAGGTAAGAATCTTGAAGTGCATCCCATCCTTGTTTCTTCCTCATTCCTTCCCCCTCCAGTATTTGAGTTGTAGGCCCCTGCTATACCTCTCTCCCAGCTAGAGCTCTCCTAAAGCCCCTTTGGGTGTTTGTTACTGTCATATCCGAGTGGACCATGACACTGAACCAAGGCTGATACTCTTAGATGCACTCAAGATCCAAAGACAGGCCAGGCATTGTGGTACAGGTCTGTAGTCCCAGCTACTCAGGAGGCTGAGGCAGGAGGATCACTTGAGCCCGGGAGGTCAAGGCTGCAGGGAGCCATGATTGTGCCACTCACTGACTCCAGCCTGGGTGACAGAGTGAGACTTTGTCTCAAAAAAAGGTGGGGGGGGGGCAGGTGCGGTGACTCATGCCTGTAATCCCAGCACTTTGGGAGGCCAAGGTGGGTCAATCAGGAGGTCAGGAGATCGAGACCACTCTGGCTAACACGGTGAAACCCCATCTCTACTAAAAATACAAAAAATTAGCTGGGCGTGGTGACATGCACCTGTAATCCAGCTATTCGAGAGGCTGAGGCAGGTGAATCACTTGAACCCGGGAGGCGGAGGTTGCAGTGAGCCAAGATTGTGCCCTGCACTCCAGTCTGGGTAACAGAGCCAGACTCCGTCTCAAAAAAAAAAAAGGTAAAAGAAAAAAGAAAAGGATTCAAGGACACACGATTGGGAATACTGCCCCTGAACACCTCCTAAAGAAATTTTCCTGTCTACTCTTCACACATTGTAACTCTATCCTATCTATTTCAGCTACTCGTTGAATTGAGAGCTATGCAAAATTGAACTGACAGAGCTGGCTGTTCATGGCCTCTCTTTCTAGGGTTCATTAGTGGACACTTTATTCCTGTATCCTGCTCTTTTCCTCTCTCCTTTTTCATCATTTTGTCCCCAAGTTCCAATATGGGTTCCTCTTCAAAAGAAATCAACCAGAGAATTTACCAAAAATGAAGAATGAGAAACTCAAAACGTGTAACTGATAGTTCATATATAAGAAAAGATGTAAAGGGAGCATGTTCGAAGGAAAAGGTCAAGAGGAGAAAATCCCATATTCTAGTATCCTGGTTCTCTTTACCAGATAGCACTTATATGAAAAGTAGAGACTCGTTTGTGGAAGTAAAGATAACACACATCACGTAATACCTCTTTCCGGAAGAGTCCTCTGTAAATAAAATTCCACTTATTCATTTAACATTTATTCATTTTATAGACATTTTCTAAGTGTGAACTCTGTGGCTGACTCTGGAGAATAAAGGGATGAAGTCAATTCGTTCTGCTCTTTGGAGATTAGACTTGTAAATAGATAACTAGAATACAAGGTCAAAATTTATAAATCCCTTTAAAAAGTTATACATAAAGTGTTGTGGAAGCTAAGAGGGAGAAATAAAAATGAAGAGCATCGATGGAATACAGAAACAGAAGCACAGAGAGTCAGCATCTAGTGTTATGGACAGCAGGGGAGCGCCTGGGTTAAAGTAATCATACTTTTTCTTAAATGCCCTGAACTCTGCTAGAGTAAAGCTCAGGGTTCCCTGGCTAATGAAAAGCTCAGGCTGTCATTCTTAGACTCACAGAGAAAATAGACTACACTGCTACTGAGATAAAGAGAGCAAACCATTATAGAAGAAAAACTATTTTCACCCATTATATTTCAATAGAATTTCCATTTCAATCCACTGAGGCAATCCAACATGTGTAATCTTGTCTAATAAGAAAAATAATGTGAAGTACTAAGTGACAGCCTCTAACAACCCAGCATAGAGGCTCTTTCCTGCACATCTCTCCCACACCTCCCATCTTCACTTTCTCCCAATAATTTTTATTCAATGAATAAATAAATGAATGAAGTAATCATGTTTTAGTATTAGTTAAAGCATTGGAGTTTGCAAATGATTACTTAAAAAGTTAAAATTGAGTCAAGATTACATTACTCTCATGTCCATTTCACTATGCCTCTTTCCTTAAAATGTTTACAGCTTTTAAGCTTCCTAGTTATTCCTTTGCTCCTTACAAAAGCTGAATAACAACTTATCCTTTGACTTGGATTCTACAGATCTGCATAACACTTTTAAAACTTCTATTATTACTCATGTAAGGGTAAAACTTCATTTCATATATATTTTCTCACTTGAGTTTATTAAAATTTATAGAAACTAAGGTTTTTCTAGTCACTCACCTTATTAAAAAATTTTGCAAAGTTAGTAACATGCTTAAGTTAAACTTGAAGCCTTTACCGGCTTGTAAGATTAACATTTTATATGACATTGTCCACACTGGATCTACCTTATATACAATATAAACAGATGCTGACTTTTAAAAATTATGTATTAAACAGAATTCCAACCATATACACTAAAAATAAAACTCACTGAAACTTGATCAAAGAATTTCAAAGTTTTGCGGAATGGGAAAATCACATTTTACTGTTTCCTTAAAAAAAAGTTAATTTGTCAAACTACAGGCAAACCCATTTTTCTACAGTATTTTAAAGGATGGGTTCTCAGAAACATGGAATGGGATTTGGTCTGTGACTTAAATGCCCAACAGATGACCTGAAAAAAGAAAAAAAAATCAATAATATATTCTAAAACTCTTTTCTTTAACTCTTCAATGAAGCAATCCACCTTCCCAGCTTCCTTGGAAGGGGAGGAGCCTCTTTGTTCACCACAGTTGTGATGCTGGTGTCCACACTTTCCCTCCCACGACGTGAACTCAGTTATCAAAACCCACCATCTCAAAACCACTCAGAGGAGAGGGAGAGGGGAGAAATCTCTGGCAAATGTCATCCCCATGCAACAGCATCTAAGATCAGAGGGGACTGTGTCAACAGAGTAATTCTGGATTTGGGGAGTTAGGCTTGTTTCTGTTGTCTCTGCAGCAGAGAAAGTTCTTAAGCCTGCAAGGCCAGTTTTTGAACCTACTGGAGATATCTCAGGAGTTTTTGCTGCCTTCAAACCTGCCAGAGCTTTAATCAATACATCAGGGAATTTGGCACAAAAACATTAATAACCAGTTGTCATAAGAAGTTTGACACTGCAATTAGCTGACGGTCTTCTTGCTCAGAAATGGCTGGTCAATATTATTCCTGGGGATTCAACATAGCTGAGCCAAATACCATTGATCACATATATACAATGGTATACAGGTAACAACAACTTTCCTAAAGGTCACTGGTCCTGCAGAACATGAATACCAAAAGATGTTAATAGAATTAAGCAAAAATAAAATAGGTATTAAGTGTTCCTTAGTGGAGAACATTTGAAAAATGCTGGTTAAATACACTGAAGCAGATTTCTTGACACAAGACATCTCAGCACTTTTAATAGACCTAAGAGCACAGAGAATCTCCAAGATGACTTCAATATGTCTTTGTCTTGTTTTACTCTCTATCCTCAAACACCTATGCATGCGTTTTAGCTTACGCATGACGCAATGGAAACTTTGAAAGCCTAACAAATATTGAATGGTCTCTGTGACAAAAATACTAGTCTTAGGATCACCTCCAAGGTTTATGAATGGTCCAGGGAAAGACGAATGTGGTAATAGTAGAGATCCTTTTTAACTGGTTTACTGGTTGTAGTTCAAAGTGCTCCCATAAAGGTCCCCAGCATAGCCTGCCCAAATACCTGGGAAACAACTCTAAGAATCAAGGACTCTCAGGGCCAGGCGGAGCAGCTCACACCTATAATCACAGCATTTTGGGAGGCCAAGGTGGGCAGATCATGAGGTCAGGAGATCGGGATCATCCTGGCTAACACGGTGAAACCCAGTCTCTACTGAAAATACAAAAAAAAAATTAGCTGGGCATGGTGGCGGATGCCTGTAGTCCCAGCTACTCAGGAGGCTGAGGCAGGAGAATCACTTGGACCCGGGAGGTGGAGGTTGTGGTGAGCTGAGATCACACCACTGCACTCCAGCCTGGGCAACAGAGCAAGACTCCATCTCATAAATAAATAAATAAAGACTCTCACCTAACCTTTCTTTTACAAAACAATTGCAATGACTGTGCATTATGGTATATGTCTCTGTCAGAATTATCTGTGTAAGATAAGTCTCCTTCAGGCAAACAGTATGAACCATAAATTAATAGGCTATTAATCCCTGCCATCGAAATAACTTTGAAGACAGAAACAAGGTAAAATCTGTTCACTATATGTACCACCACAGTAGAGTTCCTATACTAAGGAAATGGTCCCAAAATGGAATTTCAAGGCTGTGCAAGGATAAAATGTGTTTCTATTGAGAATTTTTTATTAAATGAGCAACTTAACATAATAGAAATGTAAATCTCATTCTCTCGCTCTCTTTCTCTCTCTTTCAAGACAGGTCTCACTATATTGCCCAGGCTGGCTTCTATTAATAATTCCTGGGTTCAAGCAATCCTCCCACCTGAGCCTCCCATATAACTAAGACTACAGCTGCACAACCACTGCACTGGGCTGTCTCATGTAATTTCAAAAAATATATTTAGAGAACTGACCAGCTGCATAGCTGGAAAAATGACCCCTTTGAAAGAATTGGGTGAGAATGAGCTGTAATTGTTATATCTTAAGATTTATAAATCTATTTTCTATATCTATTTACTTTTTCATTACAGAAGTATCAAATTACATTTATGGCAAATCATGTAAAAAAAATACATTTATGGCAATAAATATATGCTATGTTTTGAGAGAATACAATCATATAATATCTATATAAACATAAAATTACAGTAGTTGGCGATAATTAACATTCAAGTTCATTTCTGTTTGCAATTGTTCTACAAATGAGTACACATACACACGCGTGCGCACACACACATACACACACACACTTCTTATTGATCTACAATCACCAATTTATCAAAACTAAGACATCTTTCCTTCACTTGATTTTATAATTCTCTGAGGGAAATTAGAAGAGTGCTACATTTAAAGTGATCAAGTAGAATCTCAAGATAAAATATGATTTGCACTTTAAATCTGTAGTTGTCACTGGTAAAAATCAAGAACATCCATAAACAGATATTTTTATTATTCATGCTACACAATTTCACATGTAATCAATTCACTAGGATAAGGGTTGATTATGACTATTTGAATGATGTTACATCTTGACTTGTGCTTTAAGCCTGACTGAGCATTGTATGAATTACTAACTCAGGCGTTATTATTTTAAAATGCAGTTTATTGCTAGGCAAGGTGGCTCACGCCTACAATCCCAACACTTTTGGAGGCTGAGGCGGGAGGATCACTTGAGCCCAGGAGTTCAAAACTAGGCTGGGTAATACAGGGAGAAACCGTCTCTACAAAAAAGTAAAAAATAAGGACTGGGCACGGTGGCTTAACACCTGTAATCCTAGCACTTTGAGAAGCTGAGGTGGGCAGATGACTTGAGGTCAGGAGTTCAAAACCAGCCTGGTCAACATGGTGAAACCCTATCCCTTCTAAAAGTACAAAAAAAAAAATTAGGCGTTGTGGCAGGTGCCTGTAATCCCAGCTACTTGGGAGGCTGAGGCAGGAGAATCACTTGAACCCGGGAAGCAGAGGTTGCAGCAAGCCAAGATTGTGTCACTGCACTCCAGCTTGGATGACAGGGTGAGACTCTGTCTCAAAAAAATAAATAAATAAAAATAAAAATAATTTAAAAAATAAAAAATAAATTAGCTAGGCATGGTACTGCATGCCTGTAGTCCCAGCTACTCACTGGCTACTGAGGAGGCTGAGGTGGGATAATTGCTTGAGCCCTGGAAGTCGAGGCTGTAGTGAGTCATGATTGTGCCACTGTACTCCAGCCTGGGTGACAGAGACAGACCTTGTCTCAATAAAGAAAAAAAAAAGTCCAGCTCATTACTTAGATTTTCCCCACTTACAACTTGATGATCTGTTTCAAACTACAGAGGAATCTTACTTCCATTGCAAGTACATAGTAAAATATAAAAAGGTAAGTACAAAAGTTAAGTCTGAAAGACAAAAATTGTTTTCTTACCTGAGAATGAGAGATTTAAAAACTGATGAGTGTTGTGTATGGGCACTGGATAGTCTATCCAGATCATCTTAGGAAAAAAAGATGTTTTTAAATAAAAAATAGCCTGTCTAGCAACACCAGGGAATTCGATAATCACATAACTGAAAATAAAGGTAAGAGAAACTTTTCAACCACCAAGACTTTCCAGATTAGAAATGACTTTTCATAGTGTTACAATTCTCACAGAAATGCTATCGACTGGAGAAACTGGGAATGTTCATCACCTCCCCCTCCCTGAGAAAAAATGTTCTTAAACTGCTTTTACCTTTTGCACGAAGTCAAATGTCTTCAGTCTCCTTCCAATTCCGGTCCCCTGCAATCACCACGGTGGTCTACTTGACCAAAGGGACTGAGTTTTCTGATGCTATTTTGTCCAGTGGTCTTTTATACAAGCCCTAGAGATGGTGTTTAGATCTACCTCTAAGGGAATTCTCCTTTCTCTGCAATGTAAAAACTCTTGCTTGTAATCTTTAACTTGGTTTATAGATACAAAAGTGAGTGACGGCTAGGAGCAGTGGCTCACACCTGTAATCCCAATACTTTGGGAAGCCTGAGACAGGAGGATTCTTTGAGCCCAGGAGTTCAAGAACAGCCTAGGCAACATAACGAGACCTCATCTCTATTTTTTAATAAAAAAAGAAGAAAATGTAAGTGTTGATGTTCAAAAATTTCTTTTAATGGATTCTATGGACTTGCTTCACTTTAGGCAAATAGTATTCTTGCCTTTTCTGAGGGACACACCATTTTTGCGTCTGGAGCATACCAATGCCAAAGCCAAATAGTGTAGTCCCAAAAAAGCAATCTGTTTCTGATATTTGGCAAAATAAACCCCCACAGTATCTACTGGGTGTAAAGGTATGTGGAACCTGGAACCTGGATGTATGCACTTGGATCCCAAAGTACATCATTTTTTTCAAGTTTTTCCAGATTCAGGTAGAATGCACTCTCATAAATGTTTTCCTCAGCTTCCTTCTCCCTGAACCCTCTAGAATTCATTGTCCGCTACTGTCTCGGGGCACTTGCCACTTTCTAAGATGTCTGATCACTATTTGACCCCTTGTCTGTCGTCCCCAGTGGAGTATGAGCACAAGGTCAGAATGTGGTCTGATTTCTCCCTGTCTGCAGCACCTAGCACAGGGCCGAAGCTCAAAAATCATCCGGTGACATGAACTGGAGCCACTCCTCAACAGATGACTTTCATTCACATCAGCCAAGGAGCATCTGGCAAGAATCTGGTTAGGTGCCCACAGTTGGCACTTATGCCCAGTGCTTAACTTCACTAGTGACTGGCACTTGGGACTACCTGTTTGGCACAATTGTGACTTCAAGGAAGATCCCCTCACAAGGTTTGTCGCTTGAAAACATTGTGAAGCAAGCAGGAGTAGTCATGTGGACTTTGGAACGCACTTAGTTAGATAGGTTTGAGTTTGGTTTGGTTTATTAAATTCATTTCTACCTTGCCTCATTACAGACATGTTAGTAAAGGGAAAATATAAGAAGTTCAATATATGATTTCTCCACAAATATTTATTGAATATGTTCTCCTATTATAATCACATGTGTTCTTGTCTGGAGATTTTAAGCATCACCACAGTAAAACTGTCTCAGCCTGTCACCCAAGGCTCTCTATAATACAACCCAACTCACCTTTCCAGTCACACCATTCATGAATTCCAGGAAGTACCCACTATTATCCAGACACTCACTCTTCATTCCTACTGCCCAGCCTTTGCTCATGATCATCTCCTTGCCTAAAATGTCCTTCCCTGTATCTTTACTTAATGAAGTAATATAAATCTTTCAAAGCACTTCCCCCAAAGCACCTTCTCCAAGAAGCCTTTTCTGATACTCTCTCCTCCATCTCCATAGCACATTGCCTGTACCCCTTATGGCACCTGCCTTACTTGGTACTGTTTCAAAGTCCTGTATTGTCAGTCTCTCCCTGATCAGTGCAGCAAACAGGGTAAGCTCTCCACAACACAAGGCTATCTAAACATAGCCTGTAAAACTATGAAGAATAACATTCAGCTAGTTGAAAACTGAAAAATCAAGAACTTGTTGTTTCTCCAGAGATTATGAGATGCAAGAACAGAATGACCTAAGACATAGAAAAAAATGTAGGAAAACATGAAGGACAGATGATGATATAGCTTGAATATTTGTCCTTGCCCAAATCTCATGTTGAATTGTAATCCCTGAGGTTGGAGGTGGGGCCTGGTAGGAGGTGACTGGATCGTGGGGGTGGATCCCTTATGGCTTGGTGCTGTTTTCTCCACAGTGAGTGAGTTCTTGTGAGATTTGGTCATTTAAAACTATGTGGCACCTTCCCCCAATCCGACCCCAGCCACCACCCTCACCCCAAAACTCCCCTCCCTCACCCCTGACTCCCATCCTCTACCCCCAGCATGCCCTTCCCCATCCCCTGTCACCACCGCATCCTCCTGCACCCCCTTTTGCTCTAGCCACATGATGTGTAAGCTCCCGCTTCACTTTCCACCATGAGTAAAAGCTCCATCCAGAAGCCAATACCATGCTTCCCGTAAAACCTAAAGAACCGTTAGTTAATTAAATCTCTTTTCTTTATAAATTACCCAGTCTCAGGCATTTCTTTGTAGCAATGCAAGAACGAACTAATACAGATGACTTAATATGGAGATAGTCATTTCTGTTCATATAAAGGTATATTTCAAGTGAATCATTTAAAAGACATCTTCATGAATCATTTAATTAAGAATTTGATAGGTAAGTTTTTCTCTGTCTCCAGTCCATTTTCAATTTAAAATATTGACAGCCAATCAGTAAAACAATCTAGAGAAAATGATACTGGAACACTTCATTAAAGGACTTTTTAAACAGAAAGATTTACATATATAAATGAAAAGAAAAATTTAAATTTAAACCATAGAGAACCTGAAAGTATTACAGATTATAGTGGAATATTTTAGGCCACTCTCAGTCCATATTTATTAAGGTTTCCCTTTACTTGACGCCATAGGAATTTACCAAGGAAGAAAGAATACAGTTTCCAGGAGAGTGAGTTCTACATTTCTGGCTTCTGGGAAAATCAAGTTAGCTACAGTGATTTCAAACACTTTTATTTATTTATTCATCATTCATGCCCCCCAGTTATCTACTATGGGCAAGGCACTGTGTCCAGTGTTTTCATTGCTATTGTTATTATTGTTGTTGTGGGGTTTTTTGGTAAATCAAAAGGACCTAAAGAAAAATTAAAATATTACTATTTCAAAGAAGAACTATAGCTCTTATAACTGTCAAAATGATTCTCTAAAACTTGAGCAGCTGGAATGTTAAAAGGTGATAAGAAAAATCAAATGAGAAAATCAAAGTGGTCAGGTCAGGCTGGATTCTCTAACTGAAGATATTAACATTTTTATTTAATATGTGAGGTAGCTGGGCACTACTAAAATTTTCCGAGAATTGACTTACAAGATCAAACTAATTTTAAAAGAGGTGATGCAAGGGGAGCTCAAGCAGACAGGCTGAGAAAAGGTTCGAGGTTAGCTGTTGCAGAAAGAAGAGAAAAAGGCTGCAAGAGAGGATGCCTCCCAGATGTGCTATGAAGGAGGTACACTAGTATGAGAAGGAACAAAGATTAAGAATTAAATGGGTTGCTACTGTTATGGGCCTGGGGCAGTGGGGGCTAAAATAGCTAAAAGTCAGAAGAGGAGAGTGTTCGTTCCTAAAGAAAAACTGAATCATGGAAAAGTACTGACAGAAAAGTCATCAACTTTAGGTTCTCTTGCATGCTTAGGCATCAATGAAACATGGAAGAAACTCCAACCTCTATTTAACAAGAATTGTCAATTTGACCACATAGACATGAGTAGGACAGATGACTTGGAAGTCTCTTTCAGCTTGGGGAATCCATGACTCTACAAGGCATGTTCACAGAGAATACCTGAAATTAGACTAATTACTTGAGCGCCCCAAGGGAGTGACTTGAGGAAAAGAAGATAAGACCTTGGAAATATTCTATTAGATGGGTGGAGGCAAAACACAGCAGCAAGGACAGAGAAAAGAGCCACAGCAACTAAGGAGGAGATGAGCACAGATGGGAGCAGCCTTTCCACTCTGAACAAAGCAAAGCAGCTCAGGATCAGGGAGGAAACTAGAAAGGAACTGGAAAAGACAGATAAAGACATAATGTTATTTTGCATAATGCCAAAGGACAACAATTTCAGCACTCCAGAACTCTATGGCACCTCAATCTGTTCCATTTTAAGAATAATCTGTTCTTCCCAAGTAACATCTTAAGTGCAAGTTTTGCCAGTGTTCAATTTATTAGCAATGACATTTACAAAACCGCCTCAATCCACTTTTCTTCCTGGAAACACCTAATCTAGGTGATCCCCCAGACTTGCACAAAGCCTATTTGTCCAGAAAGGCTTAGCTGGCCTCTGTCATGAGGGGGCCTTTGGACAAAGGAGAGAGATTTGCATAAAGGTGGTCAGCTTAATACAGCCCCTGTTTGAGGCTGTACAGCATTGAAAGGGCCATTCTCCAACCTGGCAGTGTAATCCTAATGGAGAGCTTTTGTCCCTAAGGCTGTGGTGGGCCGCTTTATTCAGCTGACAATCCACAGTAAAAGAATGAATCAACCACCTCCTTTTAGTAAAGCTAAGGCAGCTGGCAGCCCACAGTCCTGACAGCTTACCACAGAAGAAGCAGGACAATTATCAGCCTCAGACCCAAAAGGTGCTCCATGAGGGAGTGACCACAGCTAGGGCTCCTGGCGGCATGCTGGGCGTTTACCACTCAAGACAAAGGTCCCAGAGCCCAATCTCCACACAGGAAAGGGGCTGTGGGAGTGCCAGCAGAGCTGTTCCCTACAGTACTTCCCAAAGAGATCAAAAACCTTTCATGACTATGTAGCTCCTCGGCCAGTTTTGTGGAGCTCTATAATCATTTTCCATTAGAATGCTGGGAATGAGCCAGGCTTCTTGCTTCTTTTACAATTTCATTTTTTTAAAAAGAATTTATTTTGTTTCTTTTTTTAAGAGTGCCAAATTTACAAAATAGAAAGGAGAGACAACACAAGCATAATTCTACCACTCTGAGGGAAACATTGCCTTATTAGAGTATTTCTTTCCAGTCTATTTTACATGGCTGTGAACATTCTGTAAATACAGTTTTTGAATCAGGGCAAGTCTGAGTAGGGAAACAAACCCTTTAGCAATTAGGTATCTAATTAGGTTTCCCCTAATTTATTTTATTTCAACTTCAAGAAGAGGAACAGAATCCTAACTTCCTTTAAATCCCTTATCTTCAAGTAATCCCCAGCCTAACCCCCGGTTCTCCTGAGTAGACAACTTCTCTGCTTTTTGGGATAAGGCATCCCTGCAGTAGGCAGGCTTATCCAAAAAGCAGAGAAGTTGTCTCCTAGAAGCTGTTGAATAATTTTTTTTATAAAGGGCTATGTCCACACATAAAAATCTATATGCAACAAAACTAATTTAAGATGGATATACAAATTAAGTATTAATATCACATAAAAGTTCAAAAAATATATACCACTGAGTGAAAAGGTTGACAATATATGAGCCACATCGTTTTCAAATTAGAAAAAGGGGCCAAGGAAACCTTCCACTTCCCGAAAGAAATGCTATGGACCTCCTCACTTAAAATTATCTCTGTAATTGTTGCTGACTCTTGGCTACCTGATGCCAGAGCCCCTCTCCCCACCTCACCCTCAGCCCCTACTCCTGTGCCATTCCTTTTCTCAATGCCGATGGTTAAGACACTTGCCCTTAATGTGAGGCTCTGCAAATGCCCTGGCTGCCAGTTACAATATACTCTCTGTTCTATACACTTCAAATGCCTTCTGTAATCACAAGTTAGAACTTTACTCGAAAGCTCTAACTTGTTTCTTATGGAATGTATAAAAAAACGAAACAACTCTCAATGAGAGTTTCCAGATTCTTCATGTTGATTGACCTTGTTTGTGAATTTCACCTTAAAGTACAATCATTTTGTGCAGAAAGACTTTTCAATTTCCCCCTCAATTCCTGCCTGTTACTTTAAAGCTTTCTCATTTCAAAGTGCTGTGTGGTTCATGCCTTACAGCACAGCTTACACCTGTATTTCTGAAGATGATTGGCAAAGGAGGCTGATATGGGAGAAGGAAAAGAGTAAACAGCCCTAAGTCCTGTATGAAGAATACCCAGGAATGTTTCAAAGTGATCTTGATGCAGCCCAAGGAGGAGAGTGAAACTGCCACAATTTATTGTCTACACTAAGGAATATATTTATTGCTTTCTACTAGAAAACTATTAACCTACAAGTTCATTCTCCCAACTGGGAGACCTAAAGTTAGAGGAGAGCAAGCCAACAAAATATACTTGCCTTAATTCACACTTTAAAATTAGTGACTTAAGTAGGGGGAATTGCAAAATCAATGGAAAATCAACACCCCTCTTGAGGTCAGAATTCTTGGGATCTAATCCCAGCTCTGCACTAGCTGTGTGATCTTGGGCAAGTCACCTAGCCTGTCTAAGTACCTGTAAAATGGTGCTAAGCCCTGGCCTCCCTACCACATAAGGCCGCTCTCAGGAGGATCAGATACCACATGGATGGAGAAGTTCACTGAAAAGACTAAGGCGCATTCATTGCTCACCCATATATTTGGTGAATGTCTCAAATGATAAGGATCACCTTAACCTTGAATGTTAAGGTTCACCTTAACAAGGAGACAAGCTTAAAGAAAGACACACTAGTTCAACACTTCTTAGATCCTTTCCCTAAATATCAGTAGTATTCATGAAATCAGCAAATATTGCTGCAAGTGAAACATACATCATCAAAAAAATAAAAACAAAAAGGAGAAATCTTGGAACATTGTGTGCATACATACATTATGGTTAAATATCAACGCAGAAAGAAGAACACTATTCAAATTCATGAATTTATGCTTTAACTTCCAAAGCTAAATATTAGCTTGACTGAGTAATATCGTGTGCCTTGATCTCAGGTATTAGCATATAAAAGAGCTGATGGCCCTTAGCTCCCTGCCATCCCAAAGGTACAACTTGTATGTTTAAATATGGGGAACATTTATTAGTGGTCATAAACACTCTATAATCAAGGGACAACCAGTTACTTAAACAATGTGCTTAATTGTTAGAAATAGAATCAGAAGAAAAACTCATCAACGTCCAAAACATACTACCCTACTGGGACATTAGCTAGACTCAAGTCAGAACACACACACTCCATGAATACATATCAAATAACAAGAATGGTATTCTAGTTCTCATAAACAACATTTGGAAGTCAATTTAATATTTATATAGTGTTTGGAGAAAGCCTTGCCAAAATCTTAAGCCCTTGATAAAGGACAAGGGGCAAATGTAAAGTTTCAGTGTAAACTGGGACGTCAAAGGTAGTTTGTATTTTCCATTAAAAAATACAACAATTGGCCGGGTGTGGTGGCTCACACCTGTAATCCCAGAACTTTGGGAGGCTGAGGTGGGCGGATCGCTTGAGCTCAGGAACTCAAGACCAGCCTGGACAACATAGCAAAACCCTACAGTCTCTACAAGAAAATACAAAACTTAGCCGGGCATAGTGGCATATGCCTGTGGTCCCAGCTACTCAGGAGGCTGAGGTAGGAGGATCGCTTGAGTCCGGGAGGCGGAGGTTGCAGTGAACTGAGATCATGCCACTGCACTCCGGACTGGGTGACAGAGTGAGACCCTGTCTCAAACAAAACAAAACAAAACAAAAAGACAATTGCTTAGATCTTGTCTTTTAAGAGACTGACTTTTGGGAATTACCTTCTTGAAAATCTAGTGGAAGCCTTTCTCACACAGACCTTTGCCTATCAACATTCAGACACAGTCTAAGTTACATCAGCATGACTATAAACAGCAGCTTTTTATGTCTAGAGCAGGGTAGGCATTTCCCTGACTGATTTCCCTGACACCAGAGCCATAAAGAGGTGCCAGTAGTCCCCAGAAGGCTCTGCCAAAAAGAAACCTTGATGACACTGCATCTTTATTTCCAGCTGTGACTATTCCTTTGAGCTCCAGCTCGAGAAGCATATCCAGTGACTTCCTAGATATTTCACCAGCACCTTATGCTCAGGTTCAAAACTAAAGTTACCAAATTGCTCCTGGTCCCGGTGCTCCTCATCTCAGTGAGTGGAATCAGTTGTATAAAACAAAAACTTGTAGGATCTTTGCTAACAGCTCCCTCTCCTTCACCCTGCCTCCAAACAATCCAATCCAGCAAATCCTCATGAGTACACCTCTAAATCAAGTGTACTCATGGTTGAGCATCCCTGGCTCGAAAATGGAAAATCCAAAATCTGAAATGCTCCAAAATCTGAAACTTTTTAAATTTTATTTTTGTTATTTATTTATTTATTTTGAGACGGAGTTTCACTCTTGTTGCCCAGGTTGGAGTGCGGTGGTGCAACCTTGGCTCACCACTACCTCCACCTCCCAGGTTCAAGCAATTCTCCTGCCTCAGCATCCTAAGTAGCTGGGATTACAGGTGCACGCCGGGCTTGGTAGAGACGGGGTTTTTCCATGTTGGTCAGGCTGGTCTCAAACTCCTGACCTCAGGTGATCCACCTGCCTCGGCCTCCCAGAGTGCTGGGATTACAGGCGTGAGCCACCGCGCCTGGACAAAATCTGAAACTTTTTAAGTGTAAATATGACACTCAAAAAAATGCTCACTGGAACATTTTTGGACTTCAGATTTTCAGATTAAGGATGCTCACCCAGTAAGCATAATGCAAATACATGTATTCCAAAATCTGAAATCTGATACACTTTTGGTCCCAAGGATTTTGGATAAAGGATATCAACCTGCATAGGGAATCACTTTCTTAAAATCCTGCCATGGCTCCCTACTGTTGCCACCCTCACCTGGTCACCTCCTGCTTCGGAAAATGCTAGGCGTTATTGCTCCTCCATCATTTTGTTAATATGTGTGTCTCCCTCCGCCTTCTTCTTCCAGAGTTATTAATCTCATAATTCGAAACCCAATCTAAATCCTCCTCTTTGGGGAAGATGGGCTGAGGCCCTAACCCAGGGTAAATTGATCACTCCCTCTCTTTGAAGTCCAGTGTCTGGGTTTCTTATTCACATATTATAGCTCAAAGCAAATAATGGGATATAATAATTTGTTTGCACGTTTCTCTGCTCCACTTGCCTGTGGACTCCCTAAAAGCTTGCATCTTTATTCTCAGTTGCTTTGCCCTATATCTTAGCTCAAAACGTGCCTCTAACAGAACTTCTGAATATGTGTTGAATGAAATGTTGAGACTAAAACCGGAAAGTTAAACTACACTTTTATCACAAATTTTCGTCTTACTACCACAACCAAATGCTCTCCCCACAATCCTAATTACCTTATCAACCCTATCAGCTTTCAGTTAAGAGTAGGAGGATTTGTAGTGTAATTCTTATCACCCAAGAAACTGGGTATCTGTGAAGACTTTGCAAAGAAATCTGCACATAAAGGCCAGCCATTGGAAAGCCACTTCCCACTGGCTCCTGACTTGCTGGGGGAAAAAAAGGAGGAACACCCCTCAGCCTGTTCTTTGCTGATGGAAAAGGTCCAGTTCCCGCCCCCACATCCTCCCTCCATCACTCCCAACTCTTCCAAGGAAGTACTAGGCTAATCTCAGAGACAGATGTCTAAGTAAGTACTGACAGATTGGAGGGCATCTACTGGCTACATTTGCCTGAATACTTTCAAAGTCATGAGTCCAATGCTTTCTGCCCGTTCTCTTGAGTTTGGTGGAAAGGATTGTCTTTTGCTGCCTGAGTGTCTTAACCCCTCAATACTCTCTTTTCTAGAACAGGCAGAGAAATAAGCACAACAAATCTACGTTATATACAAACTGAGCTTACTGAAAGAACTAAGGTTAGAGAAAAGCACAGCCAATCAGTAGGGATATCTCAAAAAAACTAGGACGCCTGATTTTGTTCCTGGATCTCCTTTGGAGCATGACTTTGCCAACTGCCTTTCCTGGCATACTGTGTGGTGTATGGCATGCATAATACATAATCCAGTGTAGATTAATTTACATTCTTGGTTTTATCCGTTGGAAAGTTATGTTCCCTTAAGATGGATGAGTAACTGATAAAATATTGTCTTATGAGTTGTAATTTTTGCAGGAAGTTTTGAATGAAAATACAGGGTCCTGCTCTGTTGCTCAGGCTGGGGTGCTATGGTTCATTCATGACTCACTGCAATCTCGAACTCCCAGGCTCAAGTGATTCCTCCCACCTCAGTCTCCTGACTAGCTGGGCACCACACGCCCGGCTAATTTTTGTTTTTTGCTTTTTGTTTTTTTTAATTTTTGTAGAGAACAGTCTGCCCAAGCTGGTCTCAAACTCAGCCTTACGAGTAGCTGAGACTAAGGTGCATGCCACCGGACCCACGCTCACCTCCATTATAGGTCTTCAGATAGTGGCTGCTGCCACTTTCACGCTAATCTGACTCCATTTTGTAAAAATACATTTTCTAAGGTAGCCACAACTTCTGTGTTCTCCGTCTAAGTGTGCCCAAATACACATCCTGACATAAACTCATCATTTGAAATACAAAAAAGCGAAAAACAAACCCAAATAACAACAAAAACCTCAAGGAGATCCTCCGAAAAGCCACTGCTGCCCTCAAAATTCTGAAGTCTGAGATTTCACGTGCACAAACTGCTTAATCTGCTAAAAGCCAGGCAAACCTCTTGATATGCACGCCCACCACAGCACACCGTCCTCAACCGTCGTAATGGAGACGCGCCCAGGCCTACCGGACAAAGCCTGGCGTTCTCACTCGAACCGCGCGCTCAGGCCAGCCTATTCGCGACAACCCAAGCTTTCCTTTCATCCCAACTCTGCTTCAATTTCTCAAAATGTCCAAAGAAAACTCAACGGGTGCCTTCTATGGTGCACCTGCGCTGGTGCCCAATGTGAGAGGAGGTTCAAAATGTTCAGGTCTTCCTCGTGCAACCCCCAGCTACCCACTGCCACCTCTCCCCCTCCCCCTCATCCCAACCAACCTTCCCAGGATGACCAGGAAAATGAGGGCCCTGGAGGAAATGTCTCTGATGGAGTAGCTTGAGCTCCTCAGCCACGGAGGGACAAAGGGGCTGGCTCCCAGCCGCCACCCCAAGTCATGTTACTTTGGAGTAGCTTTCATTAACAGACTTCACTCACCCTTGTGGAAGTCTTCACTGCTGGAGGCTGTAGGGACTTGGGATGACTTGAAGCTCCTCCCTGTGGTCTCCGGTGAGAGACCGGGAACTGGGTGGGCTCCCGGAAAGTCTGCAAATGAGGAACAGCTTCTAACTGACTCTTCCCGCAGTGAGCTCCCCAGGGAAGTGCGTGGGCCCCAGAGTGCAAAGCGCGTGGTGGGGGCGTGGCGGGGGGGGGGCAGGCACGGAGGCAGCGTGGCTGCGGAAGTGGGGGGAGGAGTGGTAGCATTTCTCCCCAGACCTCGCGATGTTGGAGTGCGAGATACCTACTGCCTCTGAAACGGGGGGTGCAGATAAACCACTTCAAGGTAGCCCTTACCTTGTCGAGTCAAAAGGTTCCACCCCAATCCGGGCTCTCCACCCTCCCTGGACCCTGGAGCACTACCTGAGCAGCACTTAAGGGAGCCCAGAAAATGTATGGATCACAGAAAAGAGGGGTATTTTTGAGTCCAATCACGGCTCTATTGTGGAACTAAAGAAGGTAGGACCCCATCCTGATCTAAAGGGCCTTTGTAGCCTCACAGAGCAAAATGCGACCCTTGTTGAGTATCAAGTCCAGCTTAGCAGGGCATCAGTGGGTGTCTGGAACCCCAGAGGTCAGAGGGAGGGCAACAACTGCAGTGTTCCCCTTGACCTGCTGCCTCATTTAGTATGGTTGTCTCAATCACAAGGCCAGTCTTTTTTTCACACCTCCCAATCCGCCCTCCTCTCTGGCCTTTTCCAGGAGACACACCCACTGAGCTTTGCAGGGTTGCCCTATGTTACACCATTTGATTTCTCCAGTCTGTTTCTAAACACTCACGGGGAAGGTGATCTCACAGCCTCCCTCACCACTCATTCCAGAGTTGAATAAATCCTCAATGAGGAATAGATTTAACACTACATGTTATTTTCTTAAACTGACCAATTTTGAGACAAGTTAAAAAGACATTCAAAGAGTTAAAAGATCAAAAACCAACTTTATTTATTTACTTATTTATTTATTTTTGAGACAGAGTCTCGCTCTGTTGCCCAGACTGGAGTGCAGTGGCGTGATCTCGGCTCACTGCAAGCTCCACCTCCCAGATTCATGCCATTCTCCTCCCTCAGCCTCCCAAGTAGCTGGGACTACAGGTGCCCACCACCATGCCCAGCTAATTTCTTTTTGTGTTTTTAGTAGAGACGGGGTTTCACCGTGTTAGCCAGGATGGTCTCCATCTCCTGACCTCGTGATCTGCCCACCTGAGTTTGCCAAAGTGCTGGGATTACAGGCATGAGCCACTGTGCCCGGCCCAAAAACCAACTTTAATTCTGCTGTATCGCTAAGCACAGGAAGAACAAAGTACATATTAATTTAACAGCATTACTATTAAACTTTATTCATAATAGTGATAACCCCTGCCCCTCTGACAAGGAGGATATGTCACAGAAAGGGCCCTAGACCATTCAGCCTCCTACTCAATCCTTGTAATGTCAAAAGTTGACCACTCTGAAAGGTGGTCTTTGGATGTGTTATTTTCTCCACATCAAAACTGAAGATCAATGAACTTCAGAAACAAGCTCCTAAACCCAGTTTCAGAAGGGACTCATTTTAAAACAGCATGGGTCTTCCTGACGGCATTTTAAATAAAACATTCTGACTCACAGCTGTATCTGCAACCTTCAGTCTCTACAAACAAACTCTAATTATTAAGTGTAAAAGCTTCAGTATGACATGACATCTGAAATAACCAGGAAATGATAGAGCAAAAAAGTTGTTTTGCGAGGCAGGCATTTATGTAACACTTCTAGGAACCTAAATCACAATGCCCTTCTAGGGGCAGAGAAATCAGGTCTCTTCTTCCCCAACACACATGCAATTCTTGTCCTTAAGCAAATCACTTCCCTTCTTTAAGTGCCATATTACATGCAAAGGGGTGATAACATGTATGTATGCAATGCTGGTCATTTGTAGAGTATATTGTCTGCATAAATTAACTTTAATTGTAAATTTAGTAATGAGTTGTCAGAAACGACGTTCAAAAAGGATTTTTACATGCTTTTCTCCTGATAGAATCTCAACCAAGCTTCCTCAGAAAGGAGGCATGACTTGCGCCACAAAAGCAGAGAGATTAGCGGCAGCAAAGAAAGGGAAGAGTTTGGGCTTAACTATAAATCCTGACCAGTCTTAGAGAACGTAATTAATATCTCTGAAGTCATGGTGTCCTTCTCCTAACAACGGTCCCAGTAATAAATAGTACTTGCCTCACAAAATTGGGATGCTTCAATGGGATGATACATGCAAAGCACTTAGCAAAGGGCCTGGCAGGAAGGTGGTCCTGGTCAATGAGGCTGTAATTACCACCGGGAACCACAATAGAATATTCACCAAAAGCAGGAAGGGCTTCTAGATGTCCATCCCACCTGAACATGGGATGCAGGATTTGGGGAACTTTGGCCTGAGACTCTAGTGGTCTTTCTTGGAATTATCATCTTACCTCTGCTCTTTCTCGCAGGGGGACTGGTCGATATCAAAGACTAGGCACTTGTCTGCAAAGAAAAGACAGTTGTGAGTAGCCTGTACAGCAAGCCCTGAAATTTCATAGAAATCTCTGGAGGAATTCCTTGGAAGACATAAAGGCAAGTGAGGTAAGGTTTTATTTCTATGTGGTCATCAAACTGTCATTTGTTTGGTTCATCCTCAGAGGAGATAAGTATCTCATTTTCACATCTCTTGAGGCAAAACAGAGCAAACTTGTACAAAATCAACGTGAAGTCATCTTGGCTTGTAAGAATACTCACACTTTTGTTCATCTCCAGTTTATTTGAATGCAATTTTGTGAAGCCTTGGTAATATTTCCATTACGTCTGAAATACACTGATCAATGTGTGATTTGAGTTTTCCTCAATAGTCCTCCATTTTTCTGGGGGAGGGGGGGAAGTATGATGTTAATACATAGTGGTGTACCTTAAAGACATCTGCTCTATTTTACTTGTGGAAAAACTTAATGATAAATACATAAAAGGAATTTAAGTAGTGCTATTTTAATTCATTTGGAATTTTTTAAAAAATCAACCAATTAATTCTAGAAGAATCCTCGTTTTATGTCTATACAGTTTTCAGCTCTATTCATCAAACATACAGTGGGTGACTTCTATTTCGTTACCTACTATAGTCTTCATAA
Organism: Trachypithecus francoisi; assembly: GCF_009764315.1. Classification (NCBI taxonomy): domain Eukaryota; kingdom Metazoa; phylum Chordata; class Mammalia; order Primates; family Cercopithecidae; genus Trachypithecus; species Trachypithecus francoisi. The sequence goes on from NW_022680460.1 coordinate 115,253, forward strand.
TTCCAGGAGTACAAACCAGATATAAGATCCATTTTTAGATGCCAAGTCTCTCCTATATAGCATGATTATTGCTCTCTGGCAAAAATCTCAAAAACAGTCAGGCTTTCTGGTGCTAAAAATGTTCTTTAGGCACAAGAGATGCCATATGAACTGTCCTCTCCTCCATCACTGGCACTGCTTTAGTTCACATCGCCATCAACTCTAGTCTACACTCCTGACTGGAGTTCTTGCTGCCTCCACTGTCGACTCCTCCAAACTGTTCTCCGCCGAGCAGCCATTGTGACCTCTAAAAAGAAGTTCATGTCACATCACTTCCATAATGGGAATACTGTCAGCTCCCCTACCGCCACCGCCACCATTTTTGCTTGTTGAGAAAGGCCCAATGCCAGCCTCACCTCCTCTAATACCCCTCCCAGTTATAATGACAGCTTTTCTCTCCTCACTCCGCAACAGGTGAATATACATAACTTTGCTAGAGTTTTTTATTGTTTTGATTTTTATTTCTTAAATATTATCATTAGGGTTGAACATCTTTTTATAGAGTAATAGATCATGTATTTCATTAATTTTTTCTTGGTGAATTGCCAATTAATTTCCCTTTTTTTTCTTTTACTTTAAGCTCTGGGATACATGTGCAGAACGCACAGGTTTGTTACATAGGTATACATAGGTATACATGTGCCATGCTGGTTTGCTGCGCCTATTAACCCGTCATCTAGGTTTTAAGCCCCGCATGCATTAGGTATTTGTCCTAATGCTCGCCCTCCCCTTGCCTCCCAACCCCCAGCAGGCCCTGGTGTGTGATGTCTTTCACCTTGTGTACATGTGTTCTCATTGGTCAACTCCCACTTATGAGTGAGAACATGTAATGGCCCTTTTTTTGTTGTGTCTCTGCCAGGTTTTGGTATCAGGATGATGCTGGCCTCGTAAAACGAATTAGGGAGGAGTCCCTCTTTTTCTATTGCTTGAAATAGTCTCAGAAGGAATGGTACCAGCTCCTCTTTCTACCTCTGGTAGAATTCGGCTGTGAATCCATCTGGTCCTGGGCTTTTTTTGGTTGGTAGGCTATGAATTACTGCCTCAATTATAGAACTTGTCATTGGTCTATTCAGGGATTTGATTTCTTCCTGGTTTAATCTTGGGAGGGTGTATGTGTCCAGGAATTTATCCATTTCTCCTAAATTTTCTAGTTTATTTGCATATAAAAGTTTATAGTATTCTCTGATGGTAGTTTGTATTTCTGTGGTATCAGTGGTGATATCCCCTTTATCATTTTTTATTATGTCTGTTTGATTCTTCTCTCTTCTTTATTAGTCTGGCTAGCGGTCTATTTTGTTAATCTTTTCAAAAAACCAGCTTCTGGATTCATTGATTTTTTTGAAGGGTTTTTCATGTCTTTATCTCCTTCAGTTCTGCTGTGATCTTAGTTATTTCTTGTCTTCTGCTAGCTTTTGAATTTGTTTGCTCTTCTCTAGTTCTTTTAATTGTGATGTTAGGGTGTTGATTTCAGATCTTTCCAGCTTTCTGATGCCGGCATTTAGTGCTTTAAGTTTCCCTCTTAACATTGCTTTGCTGTGTCCCAGAGATTCTGATACTTTGTCTCTTTGTTCTTGTTGGTTTCAAGAACTTCTTTATTTCCGAGTTAATTTCGTTATTTAGTCAGGAGTCATTCAGGAGCAGGTTGTTCAATTTCCATGTAGTTGTGCAGTTTTGAGTGAGTTTCTTGATCCTGAGTTCTAATTTCATTGCACTGCTGTCTGAGAGACTGTTTGTTATGATTTCGTTTCTTTTGCATGTGCTGAGGAGTGCTTTACTTCCAATTATGTGGCTTATTTTAGAATAAGTGCCATGTGGGACTGAGAAGAATGTATTTTCTGTTGATTTGGGGTGGAGAGCTATTAGGTCCACTTGGTCCAGAGCTGAGTTCAAGTCCTGAATATCCTTGTTAATTTTCTGTCTCATTGATCTGTCTAATATTGACAGTGGGGTGTTAAAGTCTCCCACTATTATTGTGTGTGAGTCTAAGTCTCTTTGTAGGTCTCCAAGAACTGTTTTTTTGTGAATCTGGGTGCTCCTATATTGGGTGCACATATATTTAGGATAGTTAGTTCTTCTTGTGGCATTGATCCCTTTACAATTATGTAATGCCCTTCTTTGTCTTCTTTGATCTTTGTTGGTTTAAAGTCTGTTTCATCAGAGACTAGGATTGCAATCCTTGCTTTTTATGCTTTCCATTTGCTTGGTAAATATTCCTCCATCCCTTTATTTTGAGCCTATGTGAGTGTTTGCATGTGAGATGGGTCTCCTGAATACCGCACACAGATGGGTCTTGACTCTCTATCCTATTTGCCAGTCAGTGTCTTTTATTTGGGCCATTTAGCCCATTTACATTTAAGGTTAATATTGTTAGGTGTGAATTGGATCCTGTCATCATGATGCTAGCTGGTTATTTTGCACATTAGTTGATGCAGTTTCTTCATAGTGTCATTGGTCTTTATATTTTGGTGTGTTTTTGCAGTGGCTGGGACCGGTTTTTCCTTTCCATATTTAGTGCCTCCTTCAGGAGCTCTTATAAGGCAGGCCTGGTGGTGACAAAATCCCTTGGCATTTGCTTGTCTGTAAAGGATTTTATTTCTTCTTAGCTTATAAAGCTTAGTTTGGCTGGATATGAAATTCTGGGTTGAAAATTCTTTTCTTTAAGAATGTTGAATATTGGCCCCTACTCTCTTCTGGCTTGTAGGGTTTCTGCATAGAGATCTGCTGTCAGTCTGATTGGCTTCCCGTTGTAGGTGACCTGACCTTTCTTGCTCTGAGCCCTTAACATTTTTTCCTTCATTTCAACCTTGGAGAACCTGACAATTATGTGTCTTGGGGTTGCTCTTCTAGAGTATCTTAGTGGTGTTCTCTGTATTTCCTGAATTTGAGTGTTGGCCTGTCCTGCTAGGTTGGAGAAGTTCTCCTGGATAATATCCTGAAGTGGGTTTTCCAACTTGATTCCATTCTCCCCATTGCTTTCAGGTACACCAATCAATCATAAGTTTGGTCTTTTCACATAATCCCAAGAAATTTCACATATTTCTTGGAGTCTTTGTTCATTCCTTTTCATTCTTTTTTCTCTAATCTTGTCTTCATGCCTTATTTCAGTAAGGTAATCTTAAATCTCTGATATCCTTTCTTCCACATGATCAATTCAGCTGTCGATACTTGTGTGTGCTTCACGAAGTTCTCATGCTGTGTTTTTCAGCTACATCAGGTCATTTATGTTCTTTTCTAAAGTGCTTACTCTAGTTAGCAGTTCCTGTAACCTTTTACCAAGGTTCTTAGCTTCCTTGCATTGGGTTAGAACATGCTCCTTCAGTTCAGAGGAGTTTGTTATTACCCACCTTCTCAAGCCTACTTCTGTCAATTCATCAATCTCATTTTCCATCTAGTTTTGTGCCCTTGCTGGAGAGGAGTTGTGATCATTTGGAGAAGAGGCATTCTGGTTTTTGGAATTTTCAGCCTTTTGTGCTGGTTTTTCCTCATCTTCATGGATTTATCTACCTCTGATCTTTGAGGCTGATGGCCTTTGGAAGGGGTTTTTGTGTAGAGGTCTTTTTTGTTGATGTTGATGTTGTTGCTTTCTATTTGTTAGTTTTTCTTATAATAGTCAGGCCCCTCTTCTGCAGGTCTGTTGTGGTTTGCTGGAGGTCCACTCCACACCCTGTGCACTTGGGTGTCACCAGTGGAGGCTGCAGAACAGCAAAGATTCCTGCCTGCTCCTTCCTCTGGAAGCTTCGTCCCAGAAGGGCGCTGGCCTGATGCCAGCCAGAGCTCTCCTCTATGAGGTGTCTGTCGATCCCTGTTGGGAGGTGTCTCCCAGTCAGGAGGCACGGGAGTCAGGGACCCACTCAAGGAGACAGGCAGCCTGTCCCTTAGCAGAGCTGGTGCGCTGTGGTGGGAGAATCCCCCTTGTCAGGATCAGATGCTCTCTCCAGAGCTCTCAGGCAAGAAAGATTAAGTCCACTGAAGCTGCGCCCACAGCCACCCCTCACTTCAGGTGTTCTGTCCCAGGGAGATGAGAGTTTTATCTGTAAGCCCCTGACTGGGGCTGCTGCCTTTCCTTCAGAGATGCCCTTCCCAGTGAGGCAGAATCTAGAGAAGCACTCTGGCCATAGCCGCTTTGCCACACTGTGGTGAATTCCTCCCAGTTCAAACCTCCCAGTCACTGTCAGGGGAAAACTGCCTACTAAAGCCTCAGTAGTGGCAGATGCCCCTCCCCCTGCCAAGCTCCATCCTCCCAAGTTGCCTCCAGACTGCTGTGCTGACAGTGAGAATTTCAAGCCAGTGGTTCTTAGCTTGTTGGGCTCCATGGGAGTGGGACCCACAGAGGGAGACCACTTGACTCCCTGGCTTAAGCCTCCCTTTCCAGGGGAGTGAACGGTTTTGTCTCACTGGTGTTCCAGGTGCCACTGGGGTATGAAAAAATTCTTGCAGTTAGCTCGGTGTCAGCCCAAACAGCCACCTAGCTTTGTGCTAGAAACCCAGAGACCTGGTAGTGTAGACACACAAGGGAATCTCCTGGTCTGTGGATTGCAAAAACCATGGGGAAAACATAGTACCCAGGCCAGGTAGCACAGTCCCTCTCGGCTTCCCTTGGCTGGTGGGGCAGGGAGGTCGCCCAGCTCCTTGCACTTCTCCTGTGAAGCGACGCCCCACCCTGCTTCTGCTTGCTCTCCTTGAGTTGCACCCACTGCCTAACCAGTCCCAATCAGATGAACTGGGTACCTCAGTTGGAAGTGGAGAAATTATCCACCTTCTGCATTGGTCTTGCTGGGAGCTGCAGAACGGAGCTGTTACCATTTGGCTATCTTGTCTTCACTCCTAGAGTACTTACTAAATGTTTTGATGGGACCAACTATGGAAGAAACATGTTCTGGCATTGGAATCCAGAAAAAAAAATAATGCCTTTCAGAAACAGCACTAACTAAAAAGAAATAAATGTCAAAATATGTTCTTAGAGAGCCAAAACCTCTATGATTTATTCTTCCTCTGATCTCAATTTAGCAAGAACAACTTTAGGCCAGGTGAGGTGGCTCATGCCTGTAATCCCAGCACTTTGGGAGGCCAAGGTAAGCGGATTACTTGAGGTCAGGAGAGTTTGAGACCAGCCTGGTCGATATGGTGAAATCCTGTCTCTACAAAAACACAAAAATTAGCTGGATATGGTGGTGTGTGCCTGTAATCCCAGCTGCTCAGGGAGGCTGAGGCAGAAGCATGGCTTGAACCCAGGAGGTGGAGGTTGTAGTGAGCCGAGATCGCGCCACTGCACTCCAGCCTGGGTGACAGAGCAAGACTTCATCAAAAAAAAACCAAAAACAATAATCAAAACCATTGAAAATACCTATGTCCTCTGGCCGGGCGCGGTGGCTCAAGCCTGTAATCCCAGCACTTTGGGAGGCCGAGACGGGCGGATCACGAGGTCAGGAGATCGAGACCATCCTGGCTAATACGGTGAAACCCCGTCTCTACTAAAAAATACAAAAAACTAGCCGGGCGAGGTGGCGGGCGCCTGTAGTCCCAGCTACTCTGGAGGCTGAGGCAGGAGAATGGCGTAAACCTGGGAGGCGGAGCTTGCAGTGAGCTGAGATCGCGCCACCGCACCCCAGCCTGGGCGACAGAGCGAGACTCCGTCTCAAAAATAAATAAATAAACAAATAAATACCTATGTCCTCTAACCTACAGAGTGTTAGTGAACCTCTGAAAAGTCTCTCACAAGAATGAGAGAAAGGCAAAAGTAGGAAATTTACTTGGGGTCTTGCCTTAGTGATCCTGGCATAGCCAAGATGGCCATTATGGATGGTCTCGTCCAAGCCCCTCACTTTCTAATGGAGGACAGTGAAGCCCAGGGAGTTCTTTGGGTAGAATGATCAAATCCCAGGGCTAGAGATTAGTTGTACCCTGATGAGAAGCCCTGGATGCTCCCACTTTATCATGCCCACATGTATTTTGCTCCCACAAAAAGGTTGCTTGGAAACAGCATGAACAGGCTCTAAAGTTGTTCCTAAATTTCCAACAAATAGTAAGATGGTAGACTTAAACCCAGACACATCAATAATTAGATTAAAAGGAAATAATAGTATGAAAACCTCAATTAAAAGACAAAAATTACCAGACTGGGAAAATAAAGCAATTTGAACTGTAATCTCATATATAGGAAACACCTCTTTTTTTGAGACAGGGTCTCCTTTTGTCATCCAGGCTGGAGTACAGAGGTGCAGTCACAGCTCACTGCTGCCTTGACCTACTGGGCTCAAGCATTGTCCCACCTCAGCCTCCAGTGTAGCTGGAACTACATACAGGTGTGCTCCACCACACCGAATACTTTTTTGATTTTTTTGTAGAGACAAGGTCTCACTTCGTTGTCCAGGCGTCTTGAACTCCTGGACTTAAGCAATTCTCCCATCTCTGCCTCCAAAACTGCTTGGATTATAGGTGTGAGCCATCACATCCAGCCTATAGGAAATGCCTTTAAATACAAAGATGAAGAGAGGTTAAAAGTAGGATGAAAAACAGGCATCACACAATATTAATTATAAAAAAGATGGAGTAGCTCTATTAATACTAGATAAAATGGACTGCAGGATAAGTAATCTTATCAGGAATAAGAATAACATTTCATAGTAATAAGAGTCAGTCCAAGAAGGCATAACAGAGCATCAAAAAGAACAAAATGCTTAGGAATAAACTTAACCAAGGAGGTTAAAGATTTGTGCACTGAAAAGTACAAAATGCTAAAATAAATGCAAGAAGACACAAAAAATGGAAAGGCATCCCCAAGTTCATGGAAGATTTAATGTTGTTAATATGTCAGTACTATCCAGAGCAATCTACAGATTCATCCCAATCCTTATCAAAACCCTGATGGCAATTTGCAGAAATATAAAAATCTGTCCTAAAATATATATATGGAATCTCAAGAGACATTGAATAACCAAAATAATCCTTTAAAAGAACAAAGTTGAAGGTCTCACACTTCCTGATTCCAAAACTTACAACAAAGCTACACGAATCAAAAGAGTGTAGCCCTGGCATAAAGACAGACATATAAAGAATAAACTAGGCCAGGCGCAGTGGTTCACGCCTGTAATCATTACACTTTGGGAGGCCAGGGCAGGTAGATTGCCTGAACTCAGGCGCTCAAGACCAGCCTGGGCAACACGGTGAAACCCCATCTCTACTAAAATACAAAAATTAGCTGGGCATGGCGGCGGGCACCTGTAGTCCTAGCTACTCGGGAGGCTGAGGCAGGAGAATCACTTGAACCCAGGAGGCAGAAGTTGCAGAGAGCCGAGATCATGCCACTGCACTACAGCCTGGGCAACAGGGCTAGACTCCATCTTAAAAAAAAAAAAAAAAAAAAAAGAATAACTAGACAGCCCAGAGATAAAAGTTCACATATATAGTCAAATGATTTTCAGCAAATGTACCAAGACCATTCAATGAGGAAAGGGCAGTCTTTACAACAAATGATGCTGGGAAAACTTGGTATCCACATGCAAAAAAGTTTTAAATGAAGTTGGAGCCTTACCTTATACCATATACAAAAATTAACCCAAAGTTAATCAAAGACATAAATGCAATTGCTAAAACTACAGAACTCTTAGAAGAAAACATAAGGGAAAAGCCTCATGATATTAGACTTAGCAATGATTTCTTAAATATGGCACTAAAAGCATACACAACAAAAGAAAAAATGAATAAATTGGCTTTCATCAAAATTTTTAAAATTTATGCATTAAAGGACACTATCAACAGAGTGAAAGGCAGCTCATGGAATGGTAGAAAATATTTGTAAATCATATATCTGATAAGGGATTAAAATCTAGATTATATAGAGAACTTCTACAACTCAACAAAAATAACAAAACGAAAGGAAAAGGACTGGAATAAACATTTCTCTAGAGAAGCTAAACAAATGACTGATAAACATATGAAAAGATGCTCAACATCACTAATCATTAGGGAAATGCAAATCAAAACCACAATAAGATTACATTTCACATCCATTAGAATAATTATTATTTTAAAAACAGAAAATAACAAGCATTGGTGAGGATACTGAGAAATTGGAACCCTTATGCATTACTGGTGGGAATGTAAAATGGTGCAGCTGCTGTTAAAAAATATATATATATATGTAGTATGCTGGCGCCCTAGAGAGCTAAACATAGAATTATCACATAATTTAGTAATTCCACTTCTGAGTACATACACAAAAAATTGAAAGCAGGGACTGAACAGATATTTGTATACCCATATTCATAGCAGCATTATTTACAGTAACCAAAAAGTGGAAGCAACAACAGATTAATAGCCTAACAAAATGTGATATATAAAGAAAACGGATCAGCTAAGCATGGTGGCTCACACCTATAGTCCCAGCACTTTGGGAGGCTGAAGTGGGAGGAGAGCTTGAGCTCAGGAGTTTAAGACCAGCCTGGACAACATAGTGAGAACTCCACCTTTACCAAAGTAATTTTTAAATCAGCAAGCTGTGGTGGCACATGGTTCTGGTTTTAGCTACTTGGGAGACTGAGGTGGGGGGATTGCTCGAGCCCAGGAGTTTGAGGTTGCAGTAAGCTAAGTGAGCTATGATTGCACCACTGCATTCCACCCAGGGCAACAGAGTGAGACCCCCTCTCTTAAAAAAAAAAAGACAATGAATTATTATTCAGCCTTCAAAGGAAAAACATTTTGGGCCAGGCGCGGTGACTCAAGCCTGTAATCCCAGCACTTTGGGAGGCCGAGACGGGCAGATCACGAGGTCAGGAGACCGAGACCATCCTGGCTAACACGGTGAAACCCCGTCTCTACTAAAAAATACAAAAAATTAGCCGGGCGAGGTGGCGGGCGCCTGTAGTCCCAGCTACTCGGGAGGCTGAGGCAGGAGAATGGCGTAAACCCGGGAGGCGGAGCTTGCCGTGAGCTGAGATCCGGCCACTGCACTCCAGCTTGGGCGACAGAGCTAGACTCCATCTCAAAAAAAAAAAAAAAAAAAAAAAAAAAAAATTTTGACACATGCTACAATATGAATGAATCTTGAGGACATTATGCTATGTGAAGTAAACCAGTCACAAAAGCATTACATAATATGAATCCACTTATAGGAGGTATCTAGAGTAGTCAAACACATAGAGACGAGGGCTGGGGAGGATATATGAGGAGTTCTTGTTTAATGGGTACAGAGTTTCACTTTAGGAAGATGAAAAAGTTCTGGAGATGGTTGACAGCGATGGCTGCACAACAATGTGAATGTAGTTATCACTCCAAACTTAACACTTAAAACTGGTTAAAGTGGTAAATTTTTTGTTACGTATATTTTACCACAATAAAATGAATTTTAGAATTAAAAAGTAAGGATACTACATTATGACCATATAGAATTCATCCCATAAACACAAGGTTGGTTTAACATTTAAAAATCAATTAATTTAAGTTACCAGAATAAAGGAGAAAACCCAGAGGATCATTGACAGAGATATAAAAATGGATAACATTCAACACCCATTCCTTATATAAATATAAATATATATTCAACAATCCAGGAATAGAAGAAAATTTCCTCAACCTGACAAAGGGCATCTAAAAAAGACCTACAGTTAACATCACACTTGATGAAAAATGGAAAGCTTTCCTCCTAAGATCAGAAGTAAGACTCAATTATAAAAGACTAACTACTTTTTCTGTGAGTGGGAACTATTCAAATATGTCCTCTCTTTCCAGTTTTATTCAACATTATACCAGAGGGCCTATTCAGTAAAATAATAATAAAGAAATATAAGACAAAGATATTAGAATGTAGGAAGCAAAACTATTCAGATGACATATATATGCACATAGAAAATCTATGGAATCTACAAAAAATCTGCTAGATTTAAGGAGTAAATACAGGAGAGTCAAAAGTTACAAAGTCAATGTACAAAAATCAATTGTGCGTAGATCTTAACTAATCAAAATAAATAAACAAAAAGTGAAAGGAAATGGTAACTATGTGAGGTGATGGATATGTAAATCATTTAACATTTCACAGTATATACATATGTCAAAATATCCAGTTGTACACCTTAAATATATACAATTTTTACTTACCAATTATGCCTCACTGAAGCTGGGGAAAAAATCAATTATGGGACTTCCATTTTTGGGAAGGTGGAGTTGACATACTTCTCCCTGTTCCTTCCACTAAGTACAACTAAAACCCCTGGACAATAGGTATAAAACAAACAGAAGTAGACACTGAAAGGTGGAAAGAAGAAAATTGACTCTTTAGGGACTTCAGGACCCATGGAACTACTCAGTGGTGACTTCTGTGGGTTTTCTTTCTGCCTCACAGATCCCAAACTTGGAGCTGAAGAAACTAGCAATCTGGAAACACCAATGGGTGCAGACAAAAATACTCCAACAAAAACTTGCTCTCTCCAGCCAAAGGACCAGGAAAGGGGTGCCTAGGACAGAAAATATTTGGACAATAACTCCTCTAATTCAGCTAAATACCATAGAAAAATTACTGTGACCCCACCTTCATTCCAGCCAGCAAAGGCACCCCAATCTCCCCTTCAAGCCAGGGTCAGAAAACGCCAAGTAGGAACTTCCACCATAGCTCACTGGAAACAGGATCCTGTCCCTTCCCCTCTCCATGATGACAGCTCCTGTGACCTGCCTGGCAGGCCCTTTGAGGGAAGTCTAGCCTCATCCATTCACTCACTCAGCATTCAGAGATGGTGGCCAATACTCTGGCCTGGGCCTTGGGGATTCATAAATGAGGAAATCCCAATCTCTGCCTTCTAGGGGTTCATAGACTTGGAAGTAAGGGTTGACAGTTGATTTAACAAGTTACAGTGCAATGTAATAGGGGAAGGCTGTGGTGAAAGAAGGCACAGGGGGCTATACTTGCACCAGGGAGGGACTGTAACACCACAGAGATGGGGAGGAAGGCAACAATTCTAGCAATGCTTCTCAGAGGGGGTGATGGTGATTGCAGAGCTGAGTCCTGATGAGTCTCAAGTAGCAAGCCAAACAAAAAAGTGATGAAAGTGCTTTCCAAGCAGAAAAAAAATAGCATATGCAAGTCACTAAGACATTAAACATCCTACTGTACTCGGGAGGCTGAGGCAGGAGAATGGCGTGAACCCGGGAGGCGGAGCTTGCAGTGAGCCGAGACCGCACCACTGCACTCCAGCCTGGGCAACAAAGCGAGACTCTGTCTCAAAAAAAAAAAAAAAAAAAAAAAAAAAAAAAAAAAAAATCCTACTGATGGAATTGGGTATCATTCTTTTGGCCTGGAGCATAGAGTATGAAGGGCAGGTGGAAGAAGATGAATCTAGACATGTAAGGAGGGGCCAGATCATGCAAGACCTTGAAATCTTGCATGTAGTTGACTCTTAATAAGTATTTGGTGAAAGAATAAATAAAAGTCTTAATGGGATAAACAATCAACTAACTTCAAGCTGTTTTGAGGTTCAATTCTCAAGTCTTTCAGGAGCCACTGAAATGTAGTGAGAAAGATATAGTCAGATGGGATATACTAGAAAAAACAGCAGAAAGGAAAGTTACATGCACCCTACCTGCACAGCATCAGGACAAGGCCCTTAACTTCATAGCCAGTACTACTAGGGAACACAGAAAGCCTTGAGACTGAAAATGTTGGTAACAAACATGAACAAGATTGCCCCTAAACATTTTCAGACTTGCAGGAACAACCAGAACTGTTTTGCCTAGAGACAGGATGGTAACACAACCAAAGAAGACTATGGTCTTTTCATTGCAACTTGAAACTCAAGACATTTCAACAGAACGCAACAAACTAAGCTCTGAGGTCAACCATCTTCCATTTTGGCTGACACTGCCCTACTTCTGCCTTTTGTAGAGGGTGGACTGTTTTCTAACTGGGTGTGTAATGAGAACAGAAATGGATTCCTTCGGCATATCTTGACTTTCCTGATTTAAGTGGGCTGCCAAGAACCTGAGCTAACAGGGCTGATGATGCTTCCCAACTCCTCCGGAGTGCCGTGACTCATGATGGTGGGTAAAGCCTCTTTGGCAAACTGTAAACATGGCAAAGCTGACCAGGTTTATTTCCTGCTCCTGTTCCTTAAGTCTCCTTCCTCCTACCCTGTGGTGGTCGGCTTGTTGGCCTTAGAACTGCAACACTTTTCTTTTCACTAAGACAGCCAAATGCCTAGGCAGATAAAAAGGGGTCCCTGGAGAGAATCTCCTACCTGCCCCACAAGTGTTTACATCAAATGCTTGTGTGCAGATGAAGAAATCTGCCCAGGGCTTGTCTGGGCATGCCCACAGTGGACTGGAGTCCGACATATACACTGGGAGAAGTGGGTGGAGCCACAGGGAATTCACATCTTAAGCAGAGGAGGACTCTGGTCTCTTCAGCTTGTGTGGTGACCTGGGAAGCAATCTGTGAGGTGGAGGGCCTGTTAGCAAGACTCCATATCGCTTTGCTGAGAGGTTTTTTTTTTTTCATTTTCACCCAGTAAATTCCTCTCTAATCACCCTTCAATGTGTCTGTGCACCCAATCCTTCCTGATCGTGTGACAAGAACTTGGTTTTTTCTACATTTTTGGTGGCCTGTATGGGGACATGAGAAAAGGTTAGTAACATGCAAACCAAAAAATATTTCTTCCTTTCACTTCTAAGCCTTTTTGTCCTCAGACTTCTTCTGAGGGTAGAGAAAATTATGCTTCCCCCATTCATGTTGCTCCTGGGGGTCGGGAACATCAGCTTTTTCCTTCTTTCTTCGGGATGGACGGCGAACCCACAGCTCCCCAGCTCCTGTCTTAAGTTTCTCTCCCTTAGGAGCCCATTGGCATAAGAATAAGAGGTTCTTTCCCCAGGCATCTTTCCAATCCTTCACTTTAAACTTTTTTTCCTTTTCTCTACCTTGTCAGCAGTTAACACAGCCCTGTACTTTAAGCTTGCTTTCTTTCTCTACCAGGTCATGAGTTAACTTTTAAGTGAGGTGTTTTTTTTTTTTCTTTTCAAAAAAATGTTTTACTAGGCCAGTAATGATAAAGTTCACTGTTTATATTCTCTGTAAAGTTTTAATTATGAAAAAGGATTTGTGAGGGTGGTCTTGAGCTGTAGCCAAAGCCAATGCTTTGTGTGTCTTTCTATATGGTACATAGCAAACTTTGTGGCAGGCCTCCATCTTGTTTTACCTACTTGGGAGCATGACCTGTAACCACATAGCAATGCTTTGTTTAGCCTCTGCCATTTTACAGTGGTGGCCCCGATTCAATCCTGGCTTAGGGAATGAGTCCTTTCTAGTTTGATATATTTGTGTCCTTTGCTATTTGTTGATTCTCTTTCCCTCCACTAATCCTTGGATTGTCCTTTCTCTGAGCCTTTAGTAAGGTTTGAAAGTCAGAAATATTGGCCACTTGGCATGGCTAAAGTTGGATAATAAGGGAGTTAAAATGATTTTCTTAAAGAGTGCTCGGCTTAATTAAAGTGGATATCCAAGTTATAGGTATTTTTTTTTATTATACTTTAAGTTCTAGGGTACATGTGCACAGTGTGCAGGTTTGTTACATATGTATACATGTGCCATGTTGGTGTGCTGCACCCATTAACTCGTCATTTACATTAGGTATATCTCCTAATGCTATCCTTCCCCCCTCACCCCTCCCCACAATAGGCCCCGGTGTGTGATGTTCCCCTTCCTATGTCCAAGTGATCTCATTGTTCAATTCCCACCTATGAGTGAGAACATGTGGTGTTTGGTTTTCTGTTCTTGCGATAGTTTGCTGAGAATGATGGTTTCCAGCTGCATTCATGTCCCTACAAAGGACATGAACTCATCCTTTTTTATGGCTGCATAGTATTCCATGGTGTATTATCTGCCACATTTTCTCAATCCAGTCTGTCACTGATGGACATTTGGGTTGATTCCAAATCTTTGCTATTGTGAATAGTGCCGCAATAAACATACATGTGCATATGTCTTTATAGCAGCATGATTTATAATCCTTTGGGTATATACCCAGTAATGGGATGGCTGGGTCAAATGGTATTTCTAGTTCTAGATCCTTGAGGCATCACCACACTGTTTTCCACAATGGTTGAACTAGTTTACAATCCCACCAACAGTGTAAAAGTGTTCCTATTTCTCCACATCCTCTCCAGCACCTGTTGTTTCCTGACTTTTTAATGATTGCCATTCTAACTGGTGTGAGATGGTACCTCATTGTGGTTTTGATTTGCATTTCTCTGATGGTGAGCGATGATGAGCATTTTTTCATGTGTCTGTTGGCTGCATAAATGTCTTCTTTTGAGAAATATCTGTTCGTATCCTTTGCCCACTTTTTGATGGGGTTGTTTGTTTTTTTCTTGTAAATTTGTTTGAGTTCTTTGTAGGTTCTGGATATTAGCCCTTTGTCAGATGAGGAGACTGCAAAAAACTATGGAACGCTTCATGAATTTGCATGTCATTCTTGTGCAGGGGCCATGCTAATCTTCTCTGTATCATTCCAATTTTAGTATATGTGCTGCCGAAGCGAGCACAGTTATAGGTATATTTAAAAGGCCTTTATGTTTTTCTTTTCTTGGACCTTGTTTTGATGGAAAAAGGGGTTTTCTCAGTCGATTGAATTCTTTTTCTCTATTTTGCCTTGTCACTCTTAATACACACATGAGAATGGGGAGACCTCTGTTTTCCTCATGGAACCCCAGGAATTAAAAGCAGATAGATCCCTCTCAAAATCTGTTTTCACCCCACCTATGTCTGTTTACTAGGCCTTAGAAGCTACAAGTTTTCTGAGCCCTGTCTCTTAAAAGGACTCCACCTGGAGGTCAATAATCCAATTAGGAGATTGGCAAACAAAAAATCTTATGGCAACTGGGTTTTCTTCTACCTGTCTCTGTAGCCATATATGTGTTGTATGTGTGGTGTCTATGAAAAAGAGTTCTAATTAATTGGCCTAAAGGAAGATAAGTGCTTGGATCAAATATTTTTTAAAGGGAAGATAAAGCTCTGGTACCTTTTAGTTCACTTGACTGTAATCTTTGAGAAATAAAAACAGCCTTAAAGGTTATTGGTAAAGTGCAGATGTTGTCAAAATATTAATAGGTGAACTAAATTATGCAGGTCAGATACTAGGTTTGCTAAATGTTTTAAGGTTATAACTGATTTTTTTGTTTTTTGAGAACTATTTAACTTGCCTGCTTCACAATTGGTAAGGCCTGGGGACATATGGAACTAACCACACCCTTAATTATGCTGGAAGGAGTCAAACTTGGCTGTACCTAGCACATAATTAAAACGACTTACCAGGTTTTACATTAAAGTTAAAAATGTCTAGGAGCTACCATTATAACATGTAATTGAAACTACTAGAAATAATTTACATGCAAGGTGTGTAAGAACAGTAAGGTGTGTTTTTAATACAAGATTATAAGAAGGTGTGGAAATGTAAATTCTTGCCTAGGGTTAAAGGATTGTTTTGAGTTAGATAAGATAAAGACAAAAGGTCAAATATGTTGTGAAAGGATTGTAAAAATTAATATTGCCAAAGAAATTCTGTGTGTTAACTTATTGACTAAATTCAAAAGGATATTATATGGTTTTTCTGTAAATTGATCATTGAAATAAAAGCGCAACAAGGTACTCTTAAGGCACTGATCTGCTCTTTAGCAAAATTTGTAAAGGGTTGTAGAAGGTTTTTGCTTTCTCAAATTTCTAAGTCATCATTTTGGCAAAATAACGTGGTAATTTGGATTTCTATTTCATAACATCAAGTGTTGTAAACCTCTAACATATTTAATAGGCTTCCAAAAATCAAACTTCAGTTTCAAAATTGTCTTTCCTGATGCCTGGCTTTTGAATACAACAGAGGGCCCCTGGAGTATCTAAAAAAAGAAGTAAACAGGAGTATTTGATATGTTGAGTTACATGGGATTTCCAGAATCGTGTCTGGTATTCTTTAGGTTATATTTTGGTGAATAATACTAATATATGTTCCAAAATTATATGGGTTTTCTAAAATTCTAATGTCTAAAGCATATGCTATCAATCACAATTAAGATTGCTATGTTAAGTTATTGTAAACCACAGAGATGACCAAACTTTTTGTCAATTGTGTTTCTAACTGGAACTACCCTGGATATTTTGTTATTCACAGACAATTGTTGTCTTGTTTTGATCCTTTTCAAAAGATGATTAATAATCTATAGAACTTTGACAGGTGCTCTCAAATGCAGGTTTCTGATAACTTTGGAGACTGTGACATTGGAATAAAAGAAAAATGTACAGGACTAATAAAGAGGTGAAATGTTCACAAATATCAAGCAAAACAAGAGTTAGTTGAATGGACTGAGCTAATAGAAAACTGGAGTAGTCTTTTTGACTTTTTTTTTATTATTATACTTTAAGTTCTAGGGTACATGTACATAACGTGCAGGTTTGTTACATATGTCTTTTTGACTTTTGCTTGAAATATTGCTGATGCTTGTTTTGTTTTTGAGAGTCAAGGAAAATTACTTTGAACAATTTAAGGCCTTTAATAATTGAGTAAGATATACTCCTGTGTACAAAATTTGGAGCACATTTGTCTCTCTCTGCCTGGCTTCTCCAGAATTTGGAAACTAGTTGTGAGTATTCTTAACTCATGGCAATATAATTGTTTGCATCAGTGCAATAAGAATCCATTTTCTTTTGCAACAGGATGCAATTGGAGAAACTGGTTGTTTTACCAAGGCTTTGACTGGAAGGGTATGCTTTCCTTTAAGGAGTCAAGCTCGACTTGCAGAGCCGATAAAAGCCCCTTGGGAAAACTGGCCTCATACCTTGTCTACACAGTCCCTGTACAGGGTTCCTGACCTGTGGTGTAAAGAATGTCACTTTCTGACAGGCCCAGGAGCTCTGAGTTTATCTTGGGACCTTAAGATGAGAGGATCAGTCAACTCACGGGTATTTGAGGATACAAACCCATTATTGGGCTCAGCTTTAAAAGGTCTTATCTGAGATTCCTTGTGGAACAAAGTTCCATCAAGGCTGATCTAAAAGGCCTATGTAGAAATAATAATTCCTGCTGTACTTTATGTAAATAATTAGGCCAAATATAAACCTCAAGTCTATTTTGCAAACAACTTAGTCCTATCATGATCTGTTTTTTAACAAAAATGAGGACTGGAGAGAGAGAAATTATGTTATAAAACTTATCATACATTTGTCATTAAATTCTAGAATCATTAGTTGTTTTAAAGTTTTTGCCTACATTTTAGACTAACCCTGCTTATTCATGTGAACCAAGCAGCAATCTCCAGCTGCAGCTCAGAAAGAACAAAAGGGATAGGTAATGTAGAAATCTGGATCAACATTCTAGTTCTGAGCAATTATCCTGCAAATCCTTTCAGGGGATGGGAATAAATAGGATTCCCATCACTTGGAGGTTTCCTTTTGGGGAAAGTAGGACCAAGGGAGCTAACCAAAGCCAAGCCCCATGCACCCAAATCTTAGCAAGCCAAACTATAGCCACCAGTTATCTGAGCATGTTACAAAACATCTTTTTCTCTCCCTTGTTGCAGGAAGACTCAATTCCACAGCTTCACCTTAGCAATAGGCTTATAAGGAGTCCATGCAACCACCCCTCCACCCCCACAAGACACAGTTTTGTCTCAAACTCAATTCCAAGCTTCAGGTCAAAGCATTAGGAAATAAAACTGGATCTGAGGGATCCAGAGGCAGATGATAATGGGAGTTAAACAGCCCAGTGCAGGTGAGCATGGCTAATTCCTGCCAATTAAGCCAAGCTTCCTGTTTTACGGATAAAGGCCATGCTAGTATCCATGACATAAATGAGGTTTAGAGAATTCAAAGGCTACTGACAGTAGGGGAGATAGGGCATACGTGGGTAAGAACAGGTACTCCCACCTCCAGGCCCCTCTGTTAACATAGGTGAAAGCCACTTTGACACCCATGGGTGACACCCTGTCCCAGTCGCCAGGACTCAGGGATACAAAGATGGAGGAAAGAAAGAGGAATGCCTTGCTTTCCCTCTCTCATATACCCCAGGTATTTGCTAGTTAGAGAAAGGAACCAGGGATGCCTGTTCTCCTCTTTCTAGATGAGTAACCATTCATCTTCAGCCTGTACCCTTTTCGAATGCACCCTGAACCCTGGGAGTCCTCTGAAAAAAATACCTTCTTTTCTTTCCTCCTCTGTCTTCTCTTCACTGATAGGTAATTGTATCTCCATACTATGGGACACTCCCTTCAGATGCATCATCCAAACTGGGAAGAGTTAATTTCCCAAACTTTAAACAGTTTTTTGTTTTGTTTTGTTTTGTTTTGTTTTGTTTTGTTTTTGCCTGCCAGTCTTTTGGCCTCCCTCTCCCTGTGTAAACTGGTGAAAGGCCTTGGGATTTTTGAACTGTCCTTACCCCTGACCCTTGTTTCGTTTTAATACATGTTTTCTAATAACCCAATTTGTCTTTTCTTGCCTTCAGGCCAGCAAACTCCAAACTGGGGTGCAACCAGAGCCTCAAACAATGATCCCTTTTTCCAGGGACCCTTTGATAGGCTTCTGAGGGAGCTCTGACTGTCATTTTCCCAAAACAGCACCTGCTGTCAGCAGGAAGCAGTTAAGATCACTCTTTGTCCTTATCCTTATTCTGACAGCAGTTAGATGTACTTCTTTAGAAGGGGAAATGAGACAGCCAATGCCTAGGCAGATAAAAAGGGGGTCCCTGGAGAATCTCCAACCCACCCCTAACAAGTGTTTATATCAGATGCTTTTGTGCTATGAGGAAACCTTCCCAGGGCTTGTCTGGGCATGCCCACAGTGGACTAGAGCCCAACATGTGCACTGGGGGAATTGGATGGAGCCACAGGGAATTCACACCTTACTCAGGGGAGGAGCCTGCTCTCTTCAGCTCATGTGGTGACCTGGAAATCAATCTGTGAGGTGGAGGGTCTGTGGGGCTGTTAGCAGGACTCCATATCATTTTGCTGAGAGGTTTTTTTTCCTTTTTTCCTTTTCACACAATAAATTCCTCTCTAATTACCCTTCAATGTGTCTATGCACCTAGTCCTTCCCGGTCATGTGACAAGAACCTTTTTTTCTACAACATCACTGTCATCCTCACTCCCTTCCCCTCAGTATAACATAAACATACTAAAATTGTGTATTAAAACCACACTGAGATACTACTACATACTAACTAGAATGAGTTCAAATTAAAAGACTGATAATACCAGGTATCAGTGAGAATACAGAACAACTGAAACACTCATACACTGTTGGGAGTAAAAACTGCTGCAGCACTTTGGAAAATAGTTTGACTTCATCTAATAAAGTTGAAGATATCCATACTTTTGTGACCCAGCAATTCCACTACCAGGTATTTACCCTACAGAGTTGTGTGCACCTGTGCCCCAAGAGACAAGCACAAGGAATGTTCATGGCAGCATTGTTCACCATACCCTCAAACTTGAAACAACCCAAATGTCCATCAACAACAGAAAAGAGAAAGAAATTGTGCTATGTTCATACAACAGAATCCCATACAGCATCAAAAACAAACTACTGCTACACACATCAACCTAGATGAATCTTGTGGACACAGTTCTGAGAGAAATTCACCAGGCCCCAAAAAGTACATACTCCATGATTCTATTTACATAAACTTCAAAAATGGGCAAAACTAAACCCTACTTAGGTGGTCATACAGTATAGCTAGTAAGTTGGAGATTATTACACCTTCAGGAAGAGGTGGACATACCAGGCAAAGGTTTGCATAAGTGAGAGGCTCCCTTCGAGTTTATTAAAATCAACAAGTAGATGCAAAATGAATGAATGAATGGGAATGAATAAAAGACTGTCAGGAAAGCCTGGCCAGCAGCAGGCAGCTCCAGGCTACAGATTAGTGTGGTGTCTCCAGTGAGAAAGGACAGAAGGGAGTGTTCCTGGGACCTCTGCAATAGGAAACATCCTGGTTCAAGTTGACCAGAGAGCCTGCTGGCTCCATGCTATTTATGCCATCTTGTCCTCTTATTACACATCAAAGACGTCTCTCTCATGGGTACTTAGTACATGCATGCTCATGACTGCCACAACCAGGCAGTCAGAGTTTCTAGGAAGTTCCAGATGGGTCTTGCCGCACATCACAGGAGAGGCAGAATGAGTCTTGATCCTAATTTCCCATGATCAAGCTTACTATTTTTATAAATGTGCCAAAAAATAGACATGAACATTAATTTTTTTAAAAAGAAATTATTCTGGCCAAATATATCTTCCAAACTCTATGCAGTTCTTTAGTAAGAAAATGAGGAATGTACAGGGCACAATAATCCTTCCATATGGACACTACATCCCAGTGAGTTTCAGGTGGGAGATCCAGTCACTGGCCTGGACTCCTAGTGTATATCTCTGGGCTAGACTGTGGCAATGGCCCTTTAACTGTTCTGGCTTTCTCTACCCTATCTGGTCATCAAAACCCAGGGGGCCTTTGCTTTGCTTGGCAAATAGTGGACACTATAGGTGTTAGCTCCTCTTAGCCTTCCTGAACTAATCCAGGGCTTCTTTCCCATTTCATGTCTCCTGACTCCTAAAGTACAGCTTCTGTGCTAACCATGCCACATTTCTCACCCGCCCAAGACTTCTCAACTGGGAAACACTTCTACATCTCTTTGATCTGGGTTCAGAATTATGTGTACCACTATCTGGTAGCTCACAGAGGGCAGGGACCATGTGGGGAATTCCCTGTCTTCCCAAGCCCCTACCACAGCGTCAGAGCCTGGTTTGGTGGATGAATAGGAAAGGGAGCAGGGTAAGGATCAATTTAATATTGTGATTTAGTGCTACAGTAGCCCAGATAAATTTCTCCTTTGAGCTGCCTTAGTATCACACATTTTACATTTCCAAGTAGCCCATGTAATGTTGCATGACCCTGAGAGTAAATGCCTCCTTAAATGTTGTGCCCTGAGCGCTCCACTTGCTACTTCTTAGTTCCAGCGTTGGTTGCCAATTCTCTTTTTATGTGGGATCTCAGGCAAGTTGGGCCATCTCTAAATTGTATTTCTGGGCCTCTGCAATAGGAAACATCCTGGTTCAAGTCAGCCAGAGAGCCGCCTGGCTCCATGCAATTTATGCCGTCTTGTCCGTCTTTTAAAACTGGTATCCAGTTTGATGAACTGTGTCCATCTTTTTAAATTGGTTTACATGAGACCCTAGAACTGCCCTAGCCAGCCCAAGTAAAGAGCCTTGGAGCACTAACTCTTTCCATTCTGAAGCAGTTACTATTGCCCAAGCAATCTTAGGGTAGCTTAAATCAAAAGCACAGGCTGTAGGCACAGAACTTTAAAATGTTTTTATAGGAGAAAATGTCTTCACCTAAAGATTGTGAGCAAGCCATGTTTTTGCCCTCTGGTCATTTTTATATTGTTTTGTTTTGTTTTGTTTTTCAGCATTTGTGTAATTATTTGTGTCTTCAGTTGCTATTTAAGAAAAAAAAAACCACTTACCATGACAAGTATAACAGTTTTGTCTCAATACAATGAAGCTTCAAAAATACTGAAATATGTAGGACTCTAATATGTCTCCTTTTAAAAAAAAAAAATCAACAAAATTTTCTTCTCTTTAGAAAAGCCACCTCACTATTCTCCACTTTCTCTGTGTTACTTGTCACAGAAAGCCAGAAGACTTCAACAAGGAATACCCAAGGGCTAAAATCAAATGAAATTTTCATAAAAAGCCAGGTCATGAAAAATCAAAGAATGACAAACTAGAGATTTATCATGGACATATTCTGAAGATGTGTGCAGGTTCTTTTACATACAACGTTTCATTTTATCATGACTTTACCTCATTTTACAGAAGAGAAGAACACTCAGAAGTTCAATCACTCATCCAAAGAGGCAAGGCTAACCCAGGGCAGACCTGCTCCAGTGATCATTCTCTTCTGGCTTATCACAACATTGTTTATTTAAGCAGTCTGGTCACCTAATTATTATAATCAAGCAAAAACTGAGCGTTCAGAATGATCTTCTTCAAATAGAAAACTAAGAGTTTTTGTTAAAAAATAAAGTTGATCCAGTTACTAGTCTTCCTGTCAGTATACCTTTGGAACAACTATAATCCCCTCTCACCTGGCTCCCTCTGCCCTAAGTCAGATCAGAAATTGCAGGGTTAGGGAGGCAAGGAACCCCTGCTGCAACCCACAAGAATGGCTATCAAAAGGACAAATAATAACAAGTGTTGATGAGGATGTAGAGATATTGGACCTCTCACACACTGCTAGTGGATATGTAAAATGATGCAGCTGCTGTGGAAAACAGTCTAGTGGTCCTTCAAAAGGTTAAACACAAAGATACAATAGGATCCAGCAATTCCATTCCTAGGTATATGACAAAGAAAATTAAAAAATTTACATCCAAAGAAATACTTGCATATGAATGCTCCTAATTCATATTATTCATAATAGCCGATAAGTGGAAACAACCCAAATGTCCATCAACTGAAGAATGGATAAACAAAATATGGTATATCCATACAATAGAATAGTGTTCAGTCACAAAAATGAAGTACTGATTGATGCTACAATATGAATAAACCTTGAAAACATATGCTAAGTGAAACAAACCAGTCACAAAAACACAAAAACTATATGATTAGCTTGTCTGAGGTTCCTAGATTAGTCACATTCAAATAGACTGAAGGTAGAATGGTAGTGGCCAGGGGCTGGGCAAGGGAGGAATGGGGAGTTAGTGTTTAATAGGGACAGAATTTCAGTTTTGCGAGATATAAAGACTTCTAGAGATTGGTTGCAAAACAATGTGAATGTACTTAACACTACTGAAGTGTACACTTAAAAATGATTAATATGGCAAATTTCATGTGATATGTTTTTACCATAACAAAAAAAACAGGTTCTGTTTATACGAAATGTCCAGAATGGGCAAATCCAGAGAGACAGAAAGTAGATTAGTGGTTGCCAGGAGCTGGAAGGAAGGAGACTGGGAAGTGACTGCTAATGCATGGGGTTTCTCTTGGTGGTGATGAATATGTTCTGGAATTACATAATGGTGATATTTGCACAACCTTGTGAATACATTGAAAAAACACTGAATTGTATGCTTTAAAAGGGTAAATTTTATCTCAAAATTTTGATACAAGAATATAAAAGAATCTGGAAGTAGGAACTGGAGTGTATGTCAGAGATGAAAGGAAAAGGAAAAACAGGAAATTGATGATTATGAGAAACCAGGCAAAAGCAACACATTGCTTCCCTGCTCACAAACATGAAAATGAAATGAAAAAAAGTGAGAAGTTTCTTGGAAAGTGGACTGAGCTTTTAATTCTTCAAGGGACCCTCAGCACTCTTGGCATACTGAAGTGAACGCTCTGTAGCTAAGTACCACTGAATCCAGCAGGTGAGCTTCCTCTCAGGTTCATCTTGCAAGATTGGCTTCTTTGCTTTTCCTTTTTCAAGTAAGTTATTCTATTCCTGGCAATGAATAAAATGACCAAAGTGAATGCATACAGAATGAAGCTAAAGTCATGCTAGAGATATTGTCAAATTTAAGTAGACCACAGTACAGAATGAAGAGCTCAGAGACCCAGCAAGATCCAGCTATGCATGGGATTATAGGACACAATAAATGTGGCATCACAGGTTACGGAAAAGCATGGATCAGTTAGTAGACAGTGCTGGGAAAATTGTCTTATTATGTGCAGAACAATCAAACTAGGTTCCTATCTAACAACCTATATGAAGATGGATTCCAGATGATTTCAAGGATAATCATGGGCCGGGCATGGTGGCTCACGCCTGTAATCCCAGCACTTTGGGAGGCTGAGGTCAGTGACCTCCTCACCTGAGGTCAGGAGTTCGAGACCAGACTGGCCAACATAGTGAAACCGCATCTCTACTAAAAATACAAAAATTAGTCGGGCATGGTGGCGTACACCTGTAGTCCCAGACACTTGGGAGACTTAGACAGGAAGATCACTTGAACCCGAGAGGTGGAGGTTGCAGTGAGCCGAGATAGTGCCACTGCACTCCAGCCGGGGAGACAGGGCAAGACTCCATCTCAAAACAAACAAACAAACAAAGAATAATTATGAAAGGAAAAAATGATAACAACAAAAAAAATTGTGAAATATTGTTTTTGTCTTGGAATGGGAAAGGATTTCTTAAGACTCTAAAACCAAAATTGTGAAGTCTATGTTAATTGATTTGATTGCATTACAATTAAGGATTTTTGTTCAATGAAGGACACTATGAACAAAATTCAAGATGGATGGCAGGATGGGAGAAAATACTTGCAATATTTAAAACCAAGAGGAACTAACTTTAAGCTAGATAAGACACTTCTAAAAAGCAACACAAAAAAAGACAGAAAGCATAATAGAAAAATGATTAAAGTATAAAGGAGCAGTGATATGATTTGACTCTGTGTCCCCACTCAAATCTCATCTCAACCTGTAATCCCCACGTGCGGAGGGAGGTGACTGAATTGTGGGGGCGTTTTCCCCCATGCTGTTCTCGTGATAGTGAGTGAGTTCTCACAATATCTGATGGTTTTATAAGGGGATCTTCTCCCTTCACTAGGCACTTCTCCTTCCTGCCACCTTGTGAAGAAGGTGCCTTGCTTCCCCTTCACCTTCTGCCTTGATTGTAAGTTTCCTGAGGCCTACCAAGCCATGAGGATTGTGAGTCAATTAAATCTCTTTTGTTTATAAAGTTTCCAGTCTTGGGTAGGATTTTGATAGCAGTGTGAAAATGGAAAATACAAGCAGGTATTTTATAAAGGAGTTAACCCCAAAAGCAAACACACATATCAGGAGACACTCCAATTCGTCATAATCAGAGAAATGTAAATTAAAGCAACTATGTAATATCACCTTATACCTACTGGACAGGAAAAATTAGAAAGCTGGAGATTACCAAGTATTGACAGAGCTGAGGTATTATAGGAATTTGCATGCTTTGTTGTGGGAACATAGACAGGGCCAGCCAATTGAAAAGAAATTAAGCAAATACTGCTCAGTTAAATTAAGTGTACGCAGTCTCCATGGTCCAGCAATTTTGCTTTTGTATGTATGTGTGCATATATGTATGTACGTGTGTATGTATATATAGGAGTATGTGTATATATATAATATTAACTAATAGACACATGTTCAGAACAGCATTATTCATAATAGCCAAAAAATGAAAACAAGCCAAATGTTCATCAACTGATGAATTGATAAATAAAATACACTCATACAACAAAATGCAATTTGGCAATAAAAAGAAATAAAGTGGCAGGTGCAGTGGCTCATGCCTGTAATCCCAACACTTTGGGAGGATGAGGCGGGTGGATCACGAGGTCAGGAGTTCAAGACCAGGCTGGCCAAGATGGTGAAACCCAGTCTCTACTAAAAATACAAAAATTAGCCCGGCATGGTGGCGGGCATCTGTAATCCCTGCTACTCAGGAGGCTGAGCCAGGAGAATCGCTTGAACCTGGTGGGCGGAGGTTGCAGTGAGCCGAGATTGTACCACTGCACTCCAGCCTGGGTGACAGAGAAAGACTCTGTCTGAAAGAAAGAAGGAAAGAAAGAAAAGAAAAAGAAAGAAAAGAAAAGAAAGAAGGAGGGAGGGAGGGAGGGAGGGAAAGAAGAAGGAAGGAAGGAAGGAAGGAAGGGAAAGGAAAGGAAAGGAAAGGAAAGGAAGAAAGAAAGAAAGAAAAGAAAGAAGGAGAGAGAAATGAAATACTGATATAGGCTATAACATGAATGAACCTTGAAAAGGTTCATTATGCTCAGCGAAATAAGCCAGACACAAATGGACACATGTTATATGATTCTACGTAGATGAGATATCTAGAATAGGCAAATCCATAAGGACAGAAAGTGGATTCATGGTTGCCAGGTGCTGGAAGTTGGGGACATGGATCACTAGCAATAGATTTGTTATTTCTTTTTTGGATGATAAAAATCTTCTAAACTTAGACCATAGTAAAATTTGCAAAACTCTGTGAGTATACTAAAACCATTGAATTGTATACTTAAAATGGGTGAATTTTATAGTATGTGAATTATAATACAATAAAATTGTTATTTAAAAAGGAATGAATGAATGCATGCATGCAATAGTAAACAAAAACATAAGCAGGGTTTGCATGGACTTATGATGAGGATGTGCCCATAACAAAAGAGTGTGATTAATTCAATCCTGTGCTCCAGTGGTACCTGCCTCTTTTTTTCTGACTTTGCTGATCTTCCTGGACATTGTAGATTTCTGAAACATATGATATTCTTTTTTGACTTTCTCCTGCTCACCTTGTCCCAGGTCCTCAGCTCTTCACATTCTGGGCCTGGGTTGGGCCTTGGTCTGAACCATGCTTCACATATTGTAGGCTAAGTAGAGCCTGGTGCAGATAGAGGACATGGTAGACAACTTCTGACATGGCTCTCAGTGATTTCTGCCTCCTAAAATTCATGACCTTGGGTTATCCCCTCCCCCTTAAGTGTGGGCTGGACTTAGTAACTTCCTTCTATCCAATAGAATATGGCAAAAGTGATGGAATGACAATTTTATGATAAGATTACAAAAGACTGAATTTCATCTTGCTGTCTCTCTCTGTGTGTGCCTCTCTGTCTTTTTTATTGTTGCTGTCTCTTGCTCTCTAGCTTGCTTGCTGTTATGTTGTAAGATATTTATGGAGAGGCATACATGGCAAAAAGAAACACAAGAAGTGCCTCTGATCAATAGGTCATGAGGAACCAAGGCCTCAGACTAAAAACCTTTAAGGAACTGAATTTTGCCATGTACCATGTAAGTTGTCTTGGAAGTGTATCCTCCCAAAAATGAATCTTCAGATGAAACTGCAGCCTTAGCTGACACCTCGAGTGCAGCCTTGTTAGAGATTCTAAAATCAGACAACCCATCTAAATCACACCAGAACAATCGATCCATGAAAACTGTGAGATAAGAATATGTGTTAAGACATTGAGTTTTGAGATAACTGTTTATGCCACAGTAGAGAGGTAGACAACGAATACAGAGGACAAAGCATATTAAACATGCTCCTTCTCTGTCACCAGAACTTTGGAACTAAGTTTCTCTTGCAGTTGGATGGGGTAAGTGCCTGGCCCATAAAAACCTCTCAATTTGGTGATTTGTTTTTACAGTTCCAAACCCACCCTTGGACTGGGCATAGCGGCTCATGCCTGTAATCCCAGCATTTTGTGAGGCTGAGACAAGAGAATTACTTGAACCCAGGAGTTTGAGATCAGTCTGGGCAACATAGTAAGATCCCATCTCTACAAAATTAAATTTTAAAAAAATAGCTAGGCATAGTGACATGTGCCTGTAGTCTCACCCTCCCTGAGGTGGGAGGATCGCCTAAGCCTGGGAGATTAAGGCTGCAGTAAGCCGTAATCGTGCCACTGCACACCAGCCTGGGCCACAGAGTGAGACCCTGTCTCAAAAACAAACAAAAAAAAACACCCTTGGCTTCCCAGTACCCTCAGAGTAAAATCCAAAATAAGTCTTTACTGTAGCCTACAAAACCTTACATGTTCTGGTCCCTGATACCTTTCTGGACTCATCCTAGTCTCCTTTCACCCTCTCTTCCCCAGACACACTGGTATCCTTTCTGGTCATTGAAACAAGTATGTTTTCACTTTGGTGGCTTCACCTTTTAGTTTCTCATTGGAAAGGTAATCCCTGCAAGACGTTTAAATAACTCACCACTTCACTTCTTGCAGGTCTCTGATAAAATACTGTCTCCTTAAAGAGGCCTTTTCCAACAACCACTACAGTAAGCTTCAATTCTCAGTCTCAGTTCCCTTCTCTTTACTTTTCATGATAGAATTTATCACTACCTAAAATTGCACGTACTTACTTGTGTATTTGTTCTGTCTCCTCCCTATAGAAAGTCAGTTCCATGAGGGCAGGGGCTTTCTTTTGTTCACTGTTATATCTCCAGTGCCTAGAACAGTGCCTGGAACCTATGGCCAGATCAGGGAGGAGAGGGTATTGGGAGAGATGACAAGTCACTTCCCAGAGACATTGTATTTTGAAGCAGAAAGGGGCAGAAAACATCCAGAGAGAAACAGTTGCGCATTCAGGGAGCTCCAAACCTGTCGCATCAGCAGCGATTCTTGGATTCTTGAGGGATGCCAGAATATGCAGCACAAAGCAGACAATTCTCAGCATATCTCTCACCTTAACTGTATAATTAGTTCTGTAAAAAGGTATTTTAGATGGTTGCTCAATAGGCTTATCTTCATATGTGGCTTACTCTTTATGAGGGCTGCTTTTTCTAAGTTTTCTTTATTTGCATTTTGTTCTTGTCATGACTAATTATCACGTATAATTTAACTGCATGATTTAATTAATTGTCAAAATGCAAAAGTGCAAAATTTTATGTAGAAATAATACTGATACAGGCAAACACTTGTTACTTTAGAACGAACGGCTGGTAGCTAATTTTGCTCACAATTACCTAATTGTAGGTTTAGCAGTATCTGAATTTGTTATATATTCAAAAGAGATTCCATCTTTTTTAATAAATTTTTTTTCTAAATTCGAAAGAAGAGTACATATAAGCAAAAGGTTAAAACGTGATTTTGTAAAACACGGAGAGGAATACTATGTGGAGTAAAATCTAATTAGAACACTAATTAATGAGAACAGATGAAGTGAAGTTTAGGACTGTTTATTGTTGCAGTTAACAGATTCTATAATATTGACAAAATTCAATGGGAGAAGATCGAAAACATTTATGAAAAGCAAAAAACAGAAAAAAAAGTGAAGTAAATGAATGCATTGTCCAGTGGTTCTGTATATCATGAAGGCATAAATGAGGAAGGACCAAAACAAAGACAGGTTAACAAAGGGAGCTAAGGAAAACTGTGGAACTCAAGTAAGAATTTGGAAGCCCTAGGGATGCAACATTGAGGGAAATAAAATATCTTGATTCTCTATGTTATAGTTACACATTGAATGACTAATTCTATTAGAAGGCCAGTCAGTCCTTGGAAAACAGTGCGGACACATGTGAGCACAACCTTTGAAACAGCGACCTCCTTCCTGATCATAATCTCCAAAGCGGGGTGGGGAGGATGAGCCTACGCATAAAGCTACTTGTTACAGTTTTACACACCATATGAATTATTCTGGGAATGAATAGAGCACAGTAAAATGAATATTATAAAATAAAGAGATGACTTTATGGAGATTTTAACAAATGAGGAAAATTAAAAGGCTGCCTCATTCACTATCACGTCTATGTTTTTGTCAGAAAGCAGTTAAAAGCCAATTTAAAACTTGATGTCATTTTTTCATGCTGAATTTTCTACTTAGATGTAAGAGGAACAAGAGTTATTAAACACCTTGGTTGGAGAAAAGACATATTTTTGGCAGTTTTTTGTCATGGTGATTTTGCTGCTTATAGTCAATAAACTTGTTAATCAGCATTATTCGGCTACATAGTTTCAAGTATTTTGAATGAAGTTTAACCAAATATATTGTTAATATTTGATTTTTAAGACAGCATGCAGATGATCCTTTTAAATTCTACTATATTTTATACAAGTCATGTATTTGGGGCACAGTTTATCTGCTAAATAAAAGTCTAATTTTTAAAAAAAAGTTATATATACATTATCTATATCTATTAGCAACTAAAAAACAACTACATCACTATCAATAAATTTGTGTTCTTGCATTATTTACTGAATATTTGTGAAGCTGAGTCCCTTCTCCACTAAATTATTCTTTTTTTTTTTTTTTTTTTTTGAGATGGAGTCTCACTCTGTCTCCCAGGCTGGAGTGCAGTGGCGTGATCTCAGCTCACTGCAACCTCAACCTCCTGGGTTCAACCCATTCTCCCTCAGCCTCCCGAGTAGCTGGGATTACAGGCATCCACCACCACACCCAGCTAATGTTTGTATTTTTAGTAGAGACAGGGTTTCACCATGTTGACCAGGTTGGTCTCAAACTCCCGACCTCAAGTGATCCACCCACCTCAGCCTCCCAAAGTGCTGGGATTACAGGCATGAGCTACCGCACATGGCCTCCACGAAATTATTCTTAACCAGAGGAATTAAGCTAGTATCTTTACTTCTCAATTTAATTCTATAAAAACACTTTGAATATCTACTATACACAAAGCAGTGTATTTTATTAGCAGCATTTCATCAGAAATATTTCAGCAGCAACATTTCAGAGCTATTTGATAAAAGAAATTCATGGTTTGGGCTGGGGAAGTTGGTGTTTACACATTAATCAAATGAAATGCACCATTGTTTTTTTCTTCTTTTCTGTTTGTTGTTGTTGTACTTGTTGTTGAGAGAGGCTCTCACTCT
The DNA here is from genome assembly GCF_009764315.1 of Trachypithecus francoisi. NCBI lineage: Eukaryota > Metazoa > Chordata > Mammalia > Primates > Cercopithecidae > Trachypithecus > Trachypithecus francoisi. The sequence continues at coordinate 145,610 of NW_022680460.1, forward strand.
GTTGCACAGGCTGGTATGCAATGGCATAATCATGGCTCACTGCAGCCTTGACCTCCTAGGCTCAAGTGATCCTCCCATCTCAGCCTCCCAAGTAGCTGGGATTACAGGCATGTGCCACCATGCCGGACTCCTACTTTTTTTATTTTTTGTAGAGATGGGGTTTTGTCATGTGGCCAGGCTGGTCTCAAACTCCTGGGCTCAAGCGATCTGCCAGCCTCGGCCTCCGAGAGTGCTGAGATTACAGGGGCAAGCCACTGCACCTGGCCAAAATGCACTTTATCTTTTTTTCTACCTTCCAGTTTCGAGTCAGAAGAAGCTTTATTCATTTATTTATTTATTTATTTATTTATTTATTATTGAGACAGAGTTTCACTCTTGTTGCCCAGGCTGGAGTGCAATGGCACGATCTCGGCTCACTGCAACCTCCACCTCCTGGGTTCAAGTGATTCTTCTGCCTTATCCTCCTGAGTATCTGGAATTACAGTCACCCGCCGCCACACCTGGCTAATTTTTGTATTTTTAGTAAAGACAGGGTTTCACCATGTTGACCAGCTGATCTTAAACTCCAGACCTCAGGTGATCTGCCCGCTTTGGCCTCCCAAAGTGCTGGAATTACAGGCATGAGCCACTGCTCCCGGCCTATTTATTTATTTTTAAAATGGGGTCTTATTCTGTCTCCCAGGTTGGAATGCAGTGGTGCGATCATAGAAAGAAGCTTTTGTAAAAAGAAGGGAGCATCATTGTTTTCAGATTATTGATATAACTGTGTTCTTTCTGTGTCTATATCTCAGCTTCATTTAAATCCCACTCAAGCTTCACCTCCTCAATTAACCCTGACTCATTTTGCCTAGCCCTGATTTTTGCCCTTCTCTGGCTACCTTTAATATCAATCCTGTGTTGTATATCTTTTTTTGTATTGAATTAGCTATTCATGGTTATAAACATTCTCTAAGACTTACTTCTCCAGCCAGATTGTAATTTCGTTTTGCAAGAAATGGGGATAAGGCCTGCTATTTTTCAATGCTATCCTACTGTTGGGCATGCTGTGAGAATATCAGTAAATGTGGATTGATTGCTTGATAATGCTGCAGTATAATCTGCAAATATACTCTAGGCAATTGATGTACATATTAACTCCCTAAAATTCTGGAAAACCTATAATCAGTTGTTCAAAAATGTAGTCAAGTCTCAGAAATCCTAGAAGAGGCTAAGAGTTATTCTGAAACATTCAGAAGTTAAGTTTAAAGAGTATTTCAAAAGACAGGCATTTTCGTTATTCCATTCCAATGAAATACTTTCATTATTCATTTACCAACAATATGAAGATGAGAAAACACTTACCAGAAGTCTGTGCCAAAGAAGAGATGTGAATGATATGCAAACAGGATGCTACTTACCTGAAATGGATGAGGTAAATTTACCTGAGAACCAGGTCTCCATGGTTCACCTGTTTCTTGTCTACCTTACCTCCTTCAACTTATTCACACACATTACTTAGCAAAGGTCACCTTGCTAGCTCCCAAATGTGAAACTTCATCCTTTCTTAGCCTGATTTACCATTACTTTATAATTTTAAAATTAAGAATCTGTAATGTTTGACCATGGAGGAAACTCATGACTGTTCAAGCCAAAACAAACAAAAAAATCTCCTGGGGAGCTTGACTTAGTGGTTCTTCCCTGAAGGAAAATGACCAAGCCCTGCCTAATGTCAGCCTCAGGGAAAGCCTTCAGAACCAGGAAGAAGGATTTAAAAATTCTTAAAATTGCTTTTTTGTTTATACTTTAATTTTGAAGACTCAACAATTATTTTAAATTTTGCTCAGTGCCTTAACCAGAGTGTTTCCATATTGAAAGCATTAAGTGGAATGACTTCTGGCTGGAAAATACAAACAAATTTTAGTTATCTCAATCACTAAGAACCAGAGAGTAAGGCCCACCCTGCCTGGGAAACAAGGGATTAGCTTCTTGGCTTTTGGGGCTAGGAGAAAATAGTTAATGAACTTGCGAATATTCACTGTCTGCTGAGTAATTGCTGACTCCTCAAGCCCCACATCTATATTGTGAGGGGTGGAAACTCTCGGTGATACTGTTTCAGTATTCTGAACCCCTCCAGTAATAAATCACTTAATGATCTCCCAGAGAGAGAATATCCGATTTTAACATGCATCTCAAAAGCTATAAGCTGTCCTGTGCATGCAAGCAATAGGACCCTAAAAACAGTGCCTTAACAAAAATGTGCAAGACTTAACAAAATGTTTGAGCCCGATTTCCTAAAACCTCCTGACTTTACATTGAATGGTGTGCAATCAGCTTTGCCTTACAGGAAACAGAGTTTTGTGTCCTTCACTTACCTGAAAGCAGTATTTATTCACACCCAATACTTGAAAATGGGTTAATATGCAACATTGGACTGGGGGACTGGATAATGTTTAGTGTCAGGCACAAGAGTAGAAAATGATTCCCTCTGAATGTTTTCAAATTATATACTTCCCTACTGATGTGGTAAAATAAGCTTTAATTTAGACGGCCCCTCTGGATAACGTTGCATATTGGTTTGTTGTTGAACATCCACATATCTCTTTTAACTCTAATTATTTGTTTATTTGAACTAGTCTTAGCTCTGGTCAGTGGTAAAATGTGAAGGGCTAATTTCAGCACATGTTTGAAGCCAGCTCTGCCTAAAGCTCTGTAGGGAGCCTCTACACAAGAGCCGTGTGTCGGGTGAGGGGGAAGGGGGTAGAGGTCAGGGTCATAGGTAAATCAATACCAGTTTCCAAGGAATGAAAGCAGAAGCAAATCAGAGACCTGGAAAGGTCTCATCCTGCGAAATGAGAAAGAAAGATACTATATGAGCAGTTACAAGGTTGGAATAGAACACAGAGGGAGGAGATGATGCATGAAGATAAAGACTGGGTAGCTGAGGGGAGAGAGATGCTAAAACGACAATTTACAGAATGGAAGGGCCAGAACAGGGCTAGATCAAGCCTGATGATTAGTTGGTGCCTTCTATAAGAATGAGGTAGAATGAGGTGCCGGAAGTAGGATGTGTGTACTATTTCTCTGCCAGTTATTGCTACCCAGACACTGTCAACCTACCATTTTGGAAATGCATCTCCTTAATCACGAAAAGAATTTAGGGAGAAAATATGCAAGGTTGAATTACCTACCTCCATCCACATGGTTGGACAGACAGCACCTACTGCCTAAGATTCAGCAGCAACATGATGTATAAAGAGCCTTTTGAGCATTCATTTCCATTCTCATCTCCTGTGGAACAACTCAAAAAGCACCCTTGCCCCTTTGTTCATTTCAAAATAGATTAATCTTAATCTGCATCTGGGAGAAGTATCTATCAAATGGGAACAGATGATCCACCTGCTGATTCGTGAGTTATTAAGGCAGCCAGTACCACATAAATACAAAGACTATTCAAATGAAGGTAACCTTTCTGTACAAAATGCTACCTACCAATTAAAACTTGTGAAAGTTGTCTTTGTCCCCATGTGGAACAGTATGGTTGTTAAATAGGTGCTACTCCATTATGTTGAAATTTCAATTGAATATTCAAAATATTTACATAGTACTTCTTCAAACTAGATTGAAAATGTCAAAACCATGTATATTTAAATTACACTCTCATTGTGTGAAATTAGAGGACATAGACAAAATATTGTTTTTGTTGGAGAGTAAGTGACCCTTTCATTAGAACTTAGCAATTTCGAAGGATCAGTTAATCAACAGAGAGGTCTCTGGAGTTATCATTTGTGCTTTTTACCAATATTACGCCAGCATTGTATTGGCAACTGTGTGAAGAGTACACATTGTGATTTTTGAAAACAGAGACTGATAGGAATTATTTTCCTTATAAATAATGCATGAGAAAGAAAACAAAGTCTTTTTCACTATTATTTTTCAAGTACTTTATTTTAATCATTTTGGAACAACTGAACATACATCATCTTGTCTCTTTTTATGATTATAAAAGCAATACATACTTATTGTAGAAAAATAAAAAGTTTGAAAAACAAGTTTCCAAAAAAGTCTCATTAAGCAGAGGTAATCATCAATACTATCTTGGCATGTTCCCTTTTATTTATATTTGTTTTACATGATTGAGACCATATCGTACATACAATTTTATCTTCTGATTTTAGAAGTTACCATTATAATAAAGTTCTTCACGTTATTAAATAAAATTATACAACCTGATTTTAATGGCTGCATAATAACAAGTTATGTGGAGATTCAATAATTTATGTTAAAATAGCTCCACTATTGTACATTTAAGTTGTTTCTGCATCTTCTCTCAAATGCAAATCAATCTATTTTGAAATGAACAAAGGGGCAAGGGTCCTTTTTGAGTTGTTCCACAGGAGATGAGAATGGAAATGAATGCTCAAAAGGCCCTAAATACATCAAATTACTGCTGAATCATAGGCAGTAGGTGCTGTTTGTCCAGCCGTGTGGATGGAAGTAGGTAAACTTTGCATATTCGCTCCCTACGTTCTTTTTATAATTAAGGATGATGTTTTAACCATCTTTGTGCATAAAACTATTGCTTTAGAATAGTGTCAAAGAAATGGTATGCATAATACTATTTCCTTAGAGTCAAAAAATGGAATTATTAAGTCAAGAAAAGTCTTATGTTCCTTAATACACATTGCCAAATTGTTAACTGAAAATGACTAAAAAAATTACTTTTCAAATTAAAAAGCAGGTGATTTCTCCCAGCTGTCATGCATTATTTGAAAATAATGACAATTACCTGTTTGTTTGCTATATGAAAAAACAATATATTTGCTATATTAAGAAAGAAAATTGTCCGGGTGTGGTGGCTCACATCTGTAATCCCAGCACTTTGGGATGCCGAGGTGGGCGGATCACGAGATCAAGAGATTGAGATCATACTGGCCAACATGGTGAAACCTCGTCTCTACTAAAAATACAAAAATTAGCTGGGCATGGTGGCACAAGCCTGTAGTCCCAGCTACTCAGGAGGCTGAGGCAGGAGAATCACTTGAACTTGGGAGGCGGAGGTTGCAGTGAGCTGAGATCGCGCCACTGCACTCCACCCTGGCAACAGAGCAAGACCTCGTCTCAAAAACCAAACCAAAACAACAACAAAAAAACACAACTAAGTGCCTTCTATAGCCAATCATTTCCATTAGGCACTGGATTTACTTCATGGTACAAGCCTCTATGAGCTAACTATCTACAAAGTTTTTGTGGAAAAGATGCAGTCCAGCATAGTTTTTGATAGAAAAGAGAGTAGAATTGAAAAGAAATTGTTAAGAAAAACTTAGAGATCTTTGTAATTTTATCTGGAAAGTTCTTATTTTTGACATGTAGTAGAAGAGATCCTAGCTTGGGAGGGAGGAGTCACAGATTAGTTACTAATTACTATGGAAACTCACTCTGGTCTCTAAATTTCTTTGGACTTCAGATTTCCAAATCTGTAAAATAAGACATTAGGTCAGATTTCTAAAATCCTACTTCACTTAAAAACACCATATTGGGTTATATTTTCATGTGGAATCATTCAGACATTATTATGGACAAAAAACACTGTTGTCTCATGCCTGCTAATAAACCAGAATACAGTCTGGGAGACCTCAGATTAGATATAGGAGATACACTTTTACATATGATGAGCATGATATAGTAAGAAAATGATACTGACTCACCCAGAAATAACAGTGATATTACTATGCCCATCTTACAGTTTATTTTTACATTTTAAGGATTGAACTCTCCTTTTATCTGGATTCAAAGTAACCACCTAGTTGACCATACCTGTGTTAGGCACTATGATGTTTATAGAATCTGAAGATAAAATAGTCCAACACAAACCCTTTAGAAATGATTTTTGCTGAATAAGTTGATTACAGAAGTTATCCACATGGATAATTTAGAGTCTGACTATGAAGACTGGAGAAAACAAACATCATTTAGTAAATTCTACAACTTTTCATATTAACATTTCTGATCAAGCCGGGCGTGGTGGCTCAAGCCTGTAATCCCAGCACTTTGGGAGGCCGAGACGGGCGGATCACGAGGTCAGGAGATCGAGACCATCCTGGCTAACACGGTGAAACCCCGTCTCTACTAAAAATACAAAAAACTAGCCGGGCGAGGTGGTGGCGCCTGTAGTCCCAGCTACTCGGGAGGCTGAGGCAGGAGAATGGTGTGAACCCAGGAGGCGGAGCTTGCAGTGAGCTGAGATCTGGCCACTGCACTCCAGCCTGGGTGACAGAGCGAGACTCCGTCTCAAAAAAAAAAAAAAACATTTCTGATCAAGTCACACATTTCTTTGTTGTGAAATGAATTTAGGATCTACTCCTTAAAAAAGACAGAATGTTCCCTTTTCTCTGATATTTTAATACTGTATTAAATTTGTCATAATCACTCTCTTGAAAAATATCACCTTCACTTGACTCCTAATATTTTCCTCAGAATCAATCATACACAGAAGTTCTAAAGTAATGTTGAATTCTTCATTTTAGCAATATGTAAGAATTACATTATCCTCCTCTGAAGAAGCTTCTTTGCAGCTAGTAAAATAGTTGAAATAGAAGAAACAGAACAGAATTAAAATCTGACTTTGAGAGTGTCTGTAAATGAGCACAAAAATAAGATTAGAGACCAAAAAGACTTCAGACTTTTCAATTACGTAGCCACATCAATTTTAACACATGTATTGATATATCTACAGGTGAATGTGGAGATTATTTTATTTCTATAACTAGAGAGTGCAGAGCTCTGAATATAGTCTAATTGGTATATTCTGAAGTACTGGATTTATTATTTGGATGCTGGGTCTCTCTATGGCTCTGGTAATTTTGTATTTATCTCAATTCTAAACAAATCAATTTCCACTTCTAGGTATCATTTTTCTGATTGTGCCAGAGGATAGTAAAACGTGACACTTTTCTACTTTAAAAATACTTTTCACAACCACTAAATTCTTCAGTTTAAGTTATTGTTGACCAAGTTTTAAATATAACTTAACTTTAAAAGGGGCCAGATTTACTACAGTGTACCTTGGTTTTACATTTTAGTCCCAGACTATCGAATACCAAATAGCCAGTAACCTAATACATATAAAAGTATTTCTATTAATAGAATTCTGTATGTCTCTGAGCACTGAGGTATCTTGGTAAGCATCTACTTTCAACTCCTTTACGAAGGGACTTCAGAAGCAAAGAGGGCGTGGGACGTGCCCCAGGTGACACAGGGATTTTTGGCTAAAACTAAGCTACATGTCTACTGACTCACAACCTAGTACTCTTCTCATTGCACTATACTGCCTTGCAGGGTTTTTTTAAACATCAGAAATCCCTATGATGGGATATTTTAAACTTTGGTCAAGCCAATCCATTATAATCACTTTAAACAGGAAGCCAGATATTTTTATTACTATTAACCAAAGATTTTATAGAACTACAGGTCTGGAACAGAAATGTAAGAACAAAAGTTTGAAAGTTAAATGTCTAGTAATACCCCACAAGCACAGGCAACCAAAGCAAAAATGGACAGATGAGATCACATTGAGTTAAAAGGATTTTACATAGCAAGGGAAACAATCAACAAAGTGAAGATACAATCTGCAGAATGGGAGAAAATATTTGCAAACTACCCCTCTGAGGATGAGGGATTAATAAACAGAATAGATAAGGAGCTCAAACAACTCTATAGGAAAATAATCTCATAATCCAACAAAAAATGGGCAAAATATTTTAATAAACATTTCTCAAAAGAAGACACACAAATGGCAAACAGGCACATGAAAAGGTGTTCAACGTCATTGATCATCAGAGAAATACAAATCAGAACTATAATGAGATATCTTCTCACCCTAGCTAAAATGGCTTATCCAGAAGACAGGCAACAACAAATGCTGGTGCAGATGTAGAGAAAAAAACACCCTCACACACTGTTGGTGGGAATGTAAGTTAGTACAATCACTATGGAGAACAGTTTGGAGGCTCCTCAGAATACTAAAAATAAGAGTAACTATATGATCCACCAATTCCACTACAATTTCTTGGACAGTGGGCCAAGAATTATGAGATATGTAAGGAAAGTTGCTTACATGAAAAACAAGACCAAAAGCAAACATAGTAACCAACAAAAAAAGGAAAATTGAATGAAATAGAGACACAGCAGGGAACAAAATAAAACTTCAAAGAATCTACAAATAATGTCATCAAAGACACAAGATAATATTCATGTATAAATTAGCAAGGAGGGCATAAAAAGGAGCATTTAGAAACGAAGAATAATATCTTGGACATTCAAAAAGACACAAGACAATATTCATGTATAAATTAGGACAAGGAGGGCATAAAAAGGAGCATTTAGAAACGAAAAATAATATCTTGGACATTCAAAATATGAAGGGAGAGGGGGAGAGCCATGATGGCCAATAGATACAGCCAGAAAGAGTTTCTCTCACTGAGAGAGACCAGACATCATCAAGTAGACCAGCACACTCAAACAGATCTTCGGAAAGAAGGCATTGAGAGTAAACAGAGGGAAGAGGCAGACCCCAGCTGAAAGAGAAGGAAGCTGGGACCCTGCACAGGGTCGCCAAGAAGCGGTATTTAGTTCCTGCCCCTGAGCACCTCTTAGGGAAGGGGTGAGTGAAATGGGCATGGAGTAGCCCACTTTTGCCACAAACCCCTGATATTCTAGCTGTGGGAGACCCTACAACCACCATGGTCATCTGAACTGGCAGGGAGAACTTCCTAGAGAACTGGCAGAGACACAACTCCAGCCTGCATGGAGCCCGGAGGGTTTGGCGCAGGAACGGCTGCAGTGGAACATGGCCATGGATGCCCACTTCTCAAGATTCTCCATACTCCTCTAGTTGGCTCTAGCCTTTGTTAGCTGCTGGACCTGGACAGAGCAAGGCTGTCTTAGCCGTGGGATGGGGCCAGTATGATCTGAGTGCCCCGCTGTCTGCTGACATCTACCAAGGTCCCTGCCTGGCCACACTCGTTTGCAGCGCAGCCTCAGCTTCCCAGCAGTCACTGCCATAGCTCTTTTGCTGGCAGACCCTGCCCAACTGTCAGAGAACTTTTGCAGATGGACCCCCACCACCTTGCACCTGCAGCCTTGCCTCACCACCATGCACTCACCTGCAGCCTCCCACACTGTCCCGCCTACACACTTACATGGGGTCCCCTGCCACTCTGCATGTGCTCACACACGGGGGCCTCTGCTGCCCTGCTGGAGCACTTTTGCCAGCAGCCCCCATCACAGTGTTGTTGCCATGGACACAACGCAAACACTCTGGCCCCTCCATCACAGCGGGTGCTTAACCTCAAGGGGCCAGAGAACAAAGTTGCAAGCCTGGTCCCAGTCCCTCAGGGTTAAGCATGTAGCCCAGGAGTGCTGAGCTGACCTTTGGCCTTGTGAAAGAAACCTCACAAGAAGCAGAGCCAGCCTCTTAAGTGGAAATTTGTCTCCAGTGCTCAGTCCTGACACAGTCCTTATCCTCCTTGTCTGATTAACTGTGGACCTGTCAGTCTGACCCCAATCCCGCAAAACCCCCCTCCCTCCCTTCTCACACACCACCTCTTCCCTCCCCACCATCCTAGAACATGCGGGCACTCAAATCATTTTACAACAGGTTCATTTTATTTTCATCACCATGGGGGGTGCCCTGTGGTGTGCAAAATGTACCATAGACCCTTTTGGCTATTTCTCTAGGGTTAGACCTCTGGAGACCTCTCAGATAGATCTAGGCCTCTGAACTTGCCCTGAAATTACTGGCTGTCCAGGGAGACGCTGGAGATGGTGGAAGTCTCCTCGCTTTCTTGGTCCTGCTGTGGCTCCTTTTGATTGAGTTCCTTGTTCAGCTGGTCAGAGTGGCTGGATAGTGTTGGCCCTCTCCCTTCCTTAGGTTTTCTTGAAGCGGCGGTCTTTTGGGAGTGGCTTTTTTCCTGGAACTCCCTCAAAGAGTCTCTTTTCCCTTCCGGGTTTTCTTGGGAATCTGGAAGGACAACAGGGAGATCACAGAAGGGCACTGGTTTGGCGGAAGAGGATGGGGGAGGGGTGGGAACAGGGGCTTCATGAGAAGGGTGCAGGCTGAGGTGGGGGTGTGCCAGCGAGGACAGGGTAAGGTGTCTTGGGAGGGAGGAGGTAAAGGGGAAGACAGGGAAGAGTCAAGGGGAAAACAAGGAGGAGCCTGGGTGCACCACTCACCTTCAGAGGGCTTCTGAACTTTGGTTGAGAGGAGGCCTTTCTCTTCCTCACCTCTTTGGTGTTGTGGGTAGTTGTCCCTCAACAACTGGGTTGGAGGCTTGTGCTTTGCTGGCCATCTTCACCACATCAGCCTCTCTCAACTGTCTTCTCCACGTCACCTGGCCTCCCTATATATAACACTTCCAGGACAATGATGAGCCACAACCTTAAGCTTTGATTGGCCAGCAAGCCACTACCCAGCCAATGGTAGGCCTGTTGGGAGGGGCTTAGACATCACAAATCCCATCAGGACATTGTCATAGGGTAGTGGAGAATAGGAGGAGGGGCCAAGTATAGGGAAGAGGAGGGGACAAGGGGAGGAGTGGGGGGTCTTATGAAGAGGCCAGGCTGGTTGGAACAAAAGGGGCATTTCTTTAGCACCCCTAAAAACTTTACCAAACTGACCTGGCACCCTCCTCATCTTCTCTTGTCAGTTCTGGTGAGTCACATGGCAAGGATAGGGTGTGTCTTCCAAAGCCTTTCTCCACTGCCAACCCATTCAGTGGTACATCCTGTTTTCTTCCACCTTTGAGCTTTATCTAGTTGTTGCATGTCTTACCTACAATCTATTCATGGTAACAATTTATGCTGATATATCATGGCCATATTTAAGTGTCTGTGGAGATGTCAGTCATCCAGTTCCTACCTACAAATCTTCTAAGCATTTTGAAAACCATTAACTTCTTGGCTTGCTACCAAGAAACTTCTTTATTCCATGTACTTTTTCTAGTGTCCATGTAGCTTTCCTCAGTTTTCTGATCTCCAGTCTCAAACCACTGCCTTCAGACTATGAAGACTTCAGTGAAGGGCTGTACATGATGGCTCACGCCTATAATCCCAGTACTTTGGGAGGCTGAGGCAGGAGGATTGCTTGAGCCAAGGAGTTCAAGACCAGCCTTGACAACATAGCAACACCCCATCTCCACAAAAAATAAATTAGTTGGGCATGGTAGTGCGTGCCTGTAGTGCGAGCTACTTGGGAGACTGAGGTGGAAGGATCACTTGAACTCAGGAGGTCGAGGCTGCAATGAGCCATGAATATGCCACTGCACTCCAGCCTGGGTGATAGAGCAAGACCCTGTGAAAGAAAGAAGAGAGAAAGAATGAATGAGTGAAAAAAAGAAAGAAAAGAAAAGAGAAAGGAAAAGAAAGAAAAAAGAATGGGAAGCGGATGGGAGGGAAGGGGAAGGGAGGGACTTCCTTAATAGACTTGCTCTTCTGGGTATCCTGTTCTTGTTTCAACTCTGCTTAGCTCAACAAGTATAATACTCAGACTTAAGCTTTAACAGTGTTAGGGGGATGAGGCAGATTTATACATGCTCCAAGTTGTGCTGGGTGTTTGCATGCAGAAAATCACAACCTCAAACTGATGAATGCATACAGGAAGGAGCTTGGCTTAACCAGAGTCATGCACATCTTATGTGAAAAGCTCTTTTCAAAATGTGCCCTCATCCACCAGATAATTTTCTTATCTTATTTTACTGCTGTCTCTTAACATCCTATTTTCCTTTCTTCTCCTGAGGCCTTCTGAAGAAATAGAGCTTACCTTAAGTATAAACACTCATGGAATTATTTTTCATGAACAGTTTTAACAAGCCCCAGCTTCTTGGAGGAGACACTGTGTGATCAATTTCAGTTCATTCACCTCCCTAAGTACAGGACCTCTCATTCAGGTTTTTGTCCCTGGAAGAAAGGGATGATAGAGTTACCCACAGGCTGAAGTGACTGCATAATATACAAAATCTAATGTAATTAGGGGAAGATTATATAACATAATTAATGTAATATAGTAATATGTCAATATATATAATGACATATAATATAATGAAAAAGTCATCTAGACATGATGTTTCCCAACCCCCATCTAACAACAGAAGGCAGCCTATTCCTCCCTAGGAGTAAATGGGAGCTCAATCAGCAACACTAGGGAGGTTAGCAGCATCACCAGATGGGATTAATCTGAAACTCCTTTGACAGTTTGCAGCCAAGAGAAATGTTCTTCTTCACCATTGTGCATGAGACTCACCCTCTCCCTAGAGACTCTAGGAGTCCCAGAGCAAAAACCAAGGGTATCCCTGCCACAACAAGTGATCCAGCTCAGCTCAGGAAATGGTCTCTGTCACTTCAGGCCAGAGAATCCTTTCCTCTACCAAAAATACCAGGTGATCCAGCAGAACTGACAAGGGCATACTAACACAATAAGCAACATCAGAAAAATAGTCCAATAAGTAATTACAGATTCTCATGAAACAAATGAAAAAGTAGAAAAGCTCAGCAAAGAAGTAGAAGTTATACAAAATGACCAAAGGAAAACTATAGAAATTAAAAATAAAATAACAAATAAAAACCTTGCTGGACAGGCTTAATAGAAGAGTGGACATAACAGAATATAGAATCAGTGAACTTGGGGACAGATCAATCGAATTTCTTCAGTCTAAACAGCAGAGAGAAAATAGGCTGAAAAAAAATAACAGAGCCTTAGGGACTAAAGACCTGATATTTGTATCACAAGAATTTCAGAAGAGAAAGAGTGGGGCTAAAAGCATACCCAAAGAAATATTGGGTGAAAACTCAAAAGTGGCAGAAGACATAAACCTACAGATTCAAGAACCTATGGAAAACTCCAATAGGATAAAGCTAAAAAAGAACCATGCCAGCCGGGCGCGGTGGCTCAAGCCTGTAATCCCAGCACTTTGGGAGGCCGAGACGGGTGGATCACGAGGTCAGGAGATGGAGACCATCCTGGCCTACACAGTGAAACCCCGTCTCTACTAAAAAAATACAAAAAACTAGCCAGGCGAGGTGGCGGGTGCCTGTAGTCCCAGCTACACCGGAGGCTGAGGCAGGAGAATGCGTGAACCGGGAGGCGGAGCTTGCAGTGAGCCAAGATCCCGCCACTGCACTCCAGCCTGGGCGACAGAGCGAGACTCCGTCTCAAAAAAAAAAAAAAAAAAAAAAGAACCATGCCAATACAGATAATAAAACTCAAAGAAATACATGTCAATACATAACATAAATTTACAGTTCTGGAAGAAATTGGGGAATAATTAGTGAAGTATATTGGTCAGTTCTCACACTGCTATAAAAAATTACCTGAGTCTGGGTAATTTACAAATAAAAGAGGTTTAATTGACCCACAGTTCTGCAGGCTGTACAGGAAGCATGGCTAGGAAGCCTCAGGAAACTTACAGTCATGGTGGAAGGTGGAGGGGAAGTAAGCATGTCTTACCATCACATCATTGGAGCAGGAGAGAGAAAGTGAAGGGGAAAGTGCTACACATTTTTTAAAAATGAGATCTTGTGAGAACTCACTCACTATCACAAGACCAGCAAAGGGCAAATCCATCCCCATGATCCAATCACCTCCAACCAGGTTCCTCCCCTAACATTGGGAATTACAGTTCAAATTGAGATTTGGGTGGAGACACAGAGCCAAACCCTGTCATTCTTCCCCTGGTCTCTCCCAAATCTCTTGTCCTTCTCACATTTCAAAACACAATCACGCATTCCCAACAGTGCCCCAAAGTCTTAACTCATTCCACCGTTAACTCAAAAGTCCAAGTCCAAAGTCTCTCTTGAGACAAGGCAAGTCCCTTCTGTCTATGAGCCTGTAAAATAAAAAACAAGTTAGTTACTTTCAAGATACAATGGGGGTACAAGCATTGGGTAAATGCTCCTATTTCCAAAGGGAGAAATTGGTCAAAACAAAGGGAATACAGGTCCCATACAAGTCCAAACCCCAGAAGGGCAGTCATTAAATCTTAAAGCTCCAAAATAATCTGTTTTGAATCCATTTCTCACATCTAGGCCACTCTGATGCAAAGAATGGGCTCCCAAGGCCTTGGGCAGCTCCACCATTGCGGCTCTGCAGAGCTCAGCTCCCATGGCTGCTCTCACGAGCTGGTGTTCAGTGCCTAAGGCTTTTACATGTGCATGGTGCAAGCTGTCAGTGGATCTACAGTTCTGGGGTTTGAAGGACAGTGGCTCTGTTCTCACAGCTCCCCTAAGCAGTGGCCCAGTGGGGATTCAGTGTGGAGGCTCCAATCCCACATTTTCCCCTCCACACTGCCCTAGTAGAGGTTCTCCATGAGGGCTCTGCTTCTGCAGGAGACTTCGGCTTAGACATCCAGGTGTTTCCATACATCCTCTGAAATGTAGGTAGAGGCTCCCAACCCTCAGTTCTTGCCTTCTGTGCACCCACAGGCCCAACACCGCATGGAAGCTGACAACATGGGGAATTACAATTCAACATGAGATTTGGGTGGGGACATAGAGTCAAATCATATCAGATAGGTAGACATGAAATGAACCAAATGAAATCATGATGGCTATTACTTCCAGGAGAAACCCACGGTGCTATAAGAAAGGAAAAGTAATCATTATATATTATGTGGCATAGCTGTGAGTAATATTTACATAGCCATAGTAATGTAAGTACAATGTGAATTCTAAGTACAAGTCTTAGGGCTCGATACCAGTCTTCTAAGCATAGGGCTTCTGGGCTGTGCAGGTTCTTGGCATTTTGCATTATGATTTCTTGTCTTTTTTTCTTCATTCTTCTGTTTCCCGCACTTTTCCAGGTGAGTCCCTTTGAAAAACTCTAATATTTCTTGGATGAGCTGAAGGGAAAGCAGAGATGGCAGGAAGTTAGGGGAAAATAAGTCATGAGCGAAATAAATTATGACAGTGTAGGTATCTGATGATGAAAAAATGTCCCAGTATACAGTGCAAAGACGCTTGAAAATTTCCCTAAAGTTTTCCATTGTAACCACTGAGATTGGGAAAGTTACCACTTTTCCCATGCCATGTACACAACTAACATTCTCTTGGGTTGTTTATGTTTTTCCCCCTCTAAAACTTCAACTCTTTCTGGAAGAAGCTTGGCTAGGAGTCAAGTTCTTGGTTCAGATTTTGATTCTGCTACTAATTTTCTCTATGACCTTGAACAAGTCAATCTCTCTCTGGAGCCCAGTTTCCCCATCTGCAAAATGAAAATAAAAATGTCTGTCCTGCTTTCTTCACAAGGGCACTTGTTCATTCATTCGATGCCTATATATTGGCTGGCTAGTCTCCATGGTAGCCTCTAAAATAGTTGCCAAGTATCTGAGAGTAAACAAGGTACAATTTCTGCCTTTAGAAAGTTCAGCGTAGAGGCTGGATGCAATGGCTCATGCCTGTAATTCCAGCATTTTGGGAGGCCGAGGTGGGCAAATCACTTGAGGTCAGGAGTTTTGAGACCAGCCTGGCCAACATGGTGAAACCTCGTCTCTACTAAAAATACAAAAATTAGTCGGGCATGGTGGCGTGCTACTCAGGAGGCTGATGCAGGAGAATCACTTGAACCCGGGAGGCGGAGGTTGCAGTGAGTCAAGATCATTCCACTGCGCTCCAGCCTGGGCAACAGAGCAAGACCCCATCTCAAAAAAAAAAGTTCAGTGTAGAGATATATAACATGACAATGACAATAATGTAGCATATACATGTCCAGGAGCTAGGTAAGTCCAGAAAAAGGCACCTCACCCCACTTGGGAGGAGTAGTTCAGGCCAGGGTGTTAAGGATCCAGTAAAGATCTGAGCTATAAGCTTCTAGAAGGCAGGTACTGTGTCTTTTTAATCAAATTCATGACTGTTTGCATTCTAGATGCTCATTAAACAGGCATTAAAATACCATAAATCATCAGAGATACATAAATGTATATCCAAGAAGAAATTGGACTTGAATTGACATCTAGTTCTATTCCAAGAAGACAGAAAAAACATTGCTTATGCTTCATGGCCTCCCTCAAAAGGAGTAGCATGTTGTCCTTGTCCGTTTGTCTTGCTATAAAGGAATACCCCGGGCTGAGTAATTTATAAAGAAAAGAGGTTTATTTGGCTCACAGTTCTGCAGGCTGTACAAGAAACATGGTGCCAACATCTGTGTCTGGTGAGGGCCTCAGAATTCTTCCACTCATGATGGGTGGAGAAAGGGAGCCAGTGTGTGCAGACCACATAGTGAGAGAGGAAGCAAGAAGAGAAAAAGGGCATGGTGGCTCATGCCTGTAATCCCAGCACTTTGGGAGGCTGAGGCAGGTGAACCATTTGAGTTCAAGAGTTCGAGACCAGCCTGTCCAACATGGTGAAATCCCATATCTACAAAATACAAAAATTAGCCAGGCATGGTGGTGGGCGCCTATAATCCCACCTACTTGGAGGCTGAGGCAGAAGAATGGCTTGAACCTGGGAGGCAGAGGTTGCAGTCAGCCAAGATCGTGCCACTGCACTCTAGCCTGGGTGACAGAGCAAGACTCTGTCTCAAAAAAAAAAAAAAAGAAAAGAAAAGAAACGAAAAAGAAAAAGGAGGAAGTGCCAGGCTGTTTTTAACATCCAGTTCTTGCTGGGACTAGTAGAGTAAGAACTCACTCAATACCTGGAGGACAGTACTAAGACATTGATAGGGGATCCACCTTCCATGACACAAACACCTCCCATTAGGCTCCACCTCCATCATAGGGGATCAAATTTCAACATGATACTTGGAGGGTCAAATAGCCAAATTATAGCACATGTTAACACTCTTCCTTGAAACTATGTTTTGTCAGTATCTCTGCTAATGTTTCACAGTGGGTATTGCTATAATATGGGGCTCCTTCTACCAAAAGAGCTTGACCAATTGAACAAAAATCTGGCCTACTCTAAGAAAATATGTTTGGGCACATTCTGCAGTTTTGATTTTTGTGTGAGACCATTAATGTTTTGTAACCCAAACAAGGCTTCAGCTAAGAGAATGGTACAAATTAAACAGTGGCAGAGCCCAGAGCATCCCAGCCCCACGCCTACCTGGCTGTCCCATCCCATCCTGCCAATCACTCCTGCCAGCCATGAGCTCCACACAATTCAACAAGGGTCCCTTGTACAGCTCTTGGCCAAGGTCAATAATGAGCTTCTGTCGAAATACATCCCTCAGAAGGAGGCTGAGCTCCCCAGTTGGATCAAGGGACTCATGGGCTTCTCTATTGGCCCTAACTTCCAGAAGGATCTGAAGGAAGGGATTATTTCATGCACACTCATGAACAAGCTCCAACAGGCTCAGTCTCCAAAATCAACCACTCTATGCAGAACTGGCACCAGCTGGAAAACCTCTCCAACTTCCTCAAGACCATGGTTAGCTATGGCATGAACCCTGTGGACCTGTTTAAGGCCAATGACCTATTTGAGAGTGTGAACATGACACATGTGCAGGTGTCTCTTCTAGGCCTGGCGGGGAAGACCAAGACAAAGGGGCTACAGAATGGTGTGGACATTAGCATCAAACACTCAGAGAAGCAGGAGCAGAACTTGTACGATACCACCATGAAGGCTGACCAGTACATCATTGGGCTCCAAACAGGCACAAATAAATGTGCCAGCCAGTCCAGCATGACAGCTTACAGCATGAAGGGGCATATCTTTGACCCCAAGAACCATATCTGCCCCCCATGGATCAACTGACCATTAGTCTCCAGATGGGTACAAACAAGTGTGCCAGCCAGGTGGGCATGACAGCTTCTGGGACCTGGAGGCACATCTATGACAACAAGCTGGGAACCGACAATTGAGACAACGCCATGTCCCTGCAGATGGGCTACACACAGGGTGCCAACCAGAGCAGCCAGGTCTTTGGCCCTGGGTCAACAGATATATGATCCCAAGTACTGCCTGTGAGGCCCAGTGGCTACTTCCCAGGCCCAAGGGAGGCCCCCAGGTATCCCCCCTCCTAGCAGAAGGAGGCGAGCTACTAAGGCTCCCAACCACACTGTCTCCCCACATCATTGCTCTATCTGGGTTTTTAGGATTTTCTGTGTTTTCATGTGTTTTTTTTAACCTGTTCAGTGCTGCTAACTGAGGGTCTGTGGGCAGCTGCATGGGATTAGGCAGCAAGTGTTTTTCCCTCCTGCCTTGGCTCCTTTATAGGACTAAGCCACCAGGGTGGGGGAAAGGGGTCAAGACCATATCGAGATGATTGTGGGGTCGCAGTCCCTGGCAGGGACATCCAGGCTGTGGGCCAAGCTGTGTGGGGGAGAAGACACCTGGGTAGGGAGGGAACAGGCCCTAAAATGTTTCTGGTTTCCTCTCCCCTTCCCTTTTGTTAGCTGATCAATTTGTGGGTTTCTGTACCCACAGAAGTTTCAGGAAGTTTTCATGAAAGAAATTTTTTTTTCCAGGAAATGGGGGAGAAATGGGTCCTCTGTGAGAGGGCCAGGCCGTAGTCCTAAAATATTTTAGGCTCGTGAGTGACTGGATTTCCAACCAACAATCGTGACCCTGTCCAGGGGCCTGGTAGGGAAACTGAAGCCCATACAATACAATGGAGTTCTGAGTTGTTGGGGCTAAGCCCCCTCCCCATGCTCAATCCCTTACTGTGGCCCCTCAATAGGTTTTAAGGAGCCCCCAGCTCTCCTTTTCCCCTTCCAAGCCTGACCAGCTGTACTGCTCATCTCCCCCTACCACATGCCCCTCCAAGTACTGCACAGGGACCTTCACTTGGGGAATCTACACCATGAAGTAATGTGAAACACTGACTATGGACCAAATACAATAAAGACCTCTGCTGTCAGGAAGACAAAAATAAAACAGTGGCTACTCCTTCTATTCTACTGTCCTTGCTTCTTGCCTTTTTTGTCTCTGAAGATTAGTATTTTTAACAAGAGGGATTATAATGGAAACCTATGCATGCAGCGATGAAATAGTTGCCAAGTAGAGGCTAGGCATGGTGACTCATGCCTGTAATGCCAACACTTTGGAAGTCTGAGGTAGAAGGATTGCTTGAGCTCCAGAGTTAGAGATCAGCCTGGGCAACATAGTGAGATCACATCTCAACAAAAAATAAATAAAAATAATAGCCAGGCAGGGTAGTACATGCCTGTTGTCTCAGCTACTCAGGAGGCTGTGACAGGAGGATCATTTGAGTCCAGGAATTCAAAGCTGCTATGAGCTATGATTATGCCATTGCACTCCAGCCTGGGTGACAGAACAAGACTCTATCTCTAAAAGAAAAAGAAAGAGATAGTTGCCAGATAGAAAGGAAAGCACTTCAAGGCAACCTCACATTATACTGTCTCTGCTTCATTTTCAAACTGAGAGCCTTATGGAAAGCCCATTCCTGAAAGATATTTGGAAACAAATACCCTTGATTTCCTTTGAATACATTTGTAAATGGTTCTCTCTTGATACTAGGTGCAGGTATCTTATAGAGGGGTGTCGAGATACACTCCATTTACCTCTTTAATGTTCCTCTTCCACCTTGATAGAAGTCATAAACCCACTCTTCAAACCCCTCAGGGAAGAAATGCCACCAGTTGGCAGGTAGGGAAGCAGCGTCACCCCTAACTTAGAAAAGTATCTTCTCTAGCAAAAGCAGGGTGATCTGTACTTCTTTAGCATTTTTCTCTAGAAAGAGCAAGATGTGTTAAAAGCAATAGTTCTTACAGCCACCTGGTGGGAAATACTACCATTTTCATTTCAGTAAAGGTAAACTTTTCAAGACCTTCTCTTACATTAACTGAGAGTTCATGTAGCTCAACTTGCTCATTTGGGAAACTGAGGACCAAGGCATAGAATGGTTTTACCTAAATAACCCAGTGAGTAAGTAGCTGATCTGAAACTGGATCTTGGTACTTTTGCCTCCCAGGTCATGGCTCTATGTTAATTCTGTCCTTTGACCTTATCATGCTTAATCTTCAAGTTCATCCTTCTTGACTGCAAAACACTGGAATTTCAATTTCAATATGGTCAAAGAACATAAGAGACAATTTATAGAAAAATATATTTAAATGGCTCATAAACATATAACAATGCTCAACACTATTTGTAATAAAAAATGCAAATAAAAATAAGTGTTACCATTTTTCATGATTATCAGTAGCCAATATTTTAAAAATTTACGTATTGACAAAAACATGTTGAGATAAACACTCTCATGCTATGTCAATAGGAATATAAGTTTGCACAAACTTTCCAGAAAGTAAATTGGCAATACATATCATTAGCCATAAAAACATTCATATTCACTGACACAGTAATTCCACACATTGGACTCTAATCTACAAAAATAATCAGACATTGTCATACATTTATATTTATTGATTGTGTCAATTTTAACATTGTTTATGATAATGAAAAGCAAACCAATATTGTGGGAATGATGATAGAAATTATGGTACAATGGTAGAATGAAATACTTTGTAGCCATTAAAAGCTATGTTTATGACGAATATTTAATACTGTTGAAAAGTTCTCAAGATTGAAAAGAGCACAATAAAAAATTGTGTAAAAGCTGGATCCCACATTTGGCCTCAGTTGCCTCATTTGTCCAGTGAGGAGTTCAAATTTTGTCCAGTGAGGAGTTCAAATGGATGGCCTCTAAGGGCCCTTGTGCGCTCATTGCCTCCTTATTTGCTTGCCTTATTTATCTCTTTTCTCTCCTGCCCCCATCAATATCTTCAAATACATTCCCAGTGTCGTGAGGAGAGCCAAGGCATGAGAGCAAGTGGGAGGCATCCAGGAGACTTAGCCATGGAGACCAATACTCAGGCCCTAGGCTTGATATAGTATCAGGGCTCCAGGCTCAGGGAAAAGGATAAACTAGCCAAGGAGTGGTCCTCCCAAGAGCTGGAGGATGGAGAGGGCCAGGTCCAAAGACCAAAGCCAGGGCTTCCCTCTGTGGGTTAAGGGAGTGAGGAGAGGATTTGGAATTTTGTGGGTTCACAGGGAATAAAACTGAAGGCCACCATTGGGGCTAGGCTTGCAACTAAACCTCAAGAGGGGCGTCAGCTCAAGTACTTCCTTCATGGGGTAGACTGGTGCTGTGTGGGAAGGAAAAGGAGAGATCAGTGGCCCAGGCCTTGGGCAGAAGTTGAGAGCCAGATAGGGCTTAGAGGGAATAATCCCAGGGGGCATCTACGTTTGAATTCCTACGTGGATTCAACAAAAGGAAAAAGAGTCTGCAAGTTAGGTTTTGGGGCTTTAGGCAAGGTACGGGAGATTGGGGGATGTTCTTAAATACACAAATTATTATTACTATTATTGTTATTGTTGTTATTATTATTATTATTATTTGAGACAGAGTCTTGCCCTGTCGCCCAGGCTGGAGTGCAGTGGTGCGATCTTGGCTCACTGCAACTCACTGAACCTCTTGGGTTCAAGCTATTCCCCAGCCTCAGCCTCCTGAGAAACTGGGATTGTAGGTATGTGCCACCACGCCCAGCTAATTTTTTGTATTTTTAGTAGGGAGGGGGTTTGACTGTCTTGGCCAGGCTGGTCTTGAACTCCTGACCTCAAGTGATCCATCAGCCTCGACCTCCCAAAGTGCTGGGATTATAGGTGTGAGCCACCGTGCCTGGCCAGACTTATTGTTATTCAATATGTTTATTTTTTGAACCATCCATGAAAACCCATGCCAAGAGAGATGTGTTCTACTCTTGAAACATGGAAATCACTGCTGACACATGAAGTTACCAATGATACATGTGTGCATACAAGCTTTATTCATAAGAGCCAAAGACTACAAATGATCCAATGTAGTTTAATAGGTAGATAGTTAAACTGTGCAACATGCATACCATGGAACATTACTTAGCAATAAAAAAGAAGGAATTATTGATGGATGCAACAAACTTGATGAATCTCCAAAAAATTCTGCTGAGTGAAAACAATGCCAATTATAAAATTTTTCATATTGTGTGATTCCATTTGTATAACATTCTTGAAATGGCAAAGCTATAGAAATGGTGATTGTCAGGGGTTCAGGATGGGGTGGGAGGTGGCATAAGAAGTGGAAGGCAACAATAGGAATTATTGTGGTGATGATGCAGCTGTTCTGTATCTTTACCTTTTCAATGTCAATGTCCTGGTTGTGATATATACCATAGTTCCGCAAGATGTTTCTATTGAGAAAAATTGAGTAAAGGGTACAAGGAAGCTTTCTGTATTATTTCTTACAGCTGCATGTGAATCTACAATTATCTCAAAATAAAAAGTTTAGTTTAAAAAGTTATACTGCTTATTTCCAGTTATATTTAAGTTCAAAAATAGACAAAACTTATTTGTGATGTTAGGAGTCATGGCAGTGGTCATCTTTGAGGAAGAAACTGGGTCAGTGGTAGGAAACAAAACTAAATGGTGCTTTGGGTGGTCCAAGTGTTACAGAAAAGGGGTCCTGATCCAGACCCCAAGATAGTGTTCTTGGGTCTTGCACAAGAAAGAATTTAGGGAGTCCGTAGTGCAAAGTGAAAGCAAGTTTATTAAGAAAGTAAAGAAATAAAAGAATGGCTATTCCATAGACAGAGCAGCCCCGAGGGCTGCTGGTTGCCCATTTTTATGGTTATTTCTTGATGATATGCTAAACAAGGGGTGGATTATTCATACCTCCCGTTTTTATACCATATAGGGTAACTTCCTGATGTTGCCCTGCATTTGTAAACTGTCATGACGCTGGTGGGAGTGTAGCAGTGAGGACGACCTGAGGTCACTGTTGTCACCATTTTGGTTTTGGTGGGTTTTGGCTGGCTCCTTTACTGCAACCTGTTTTATCAGCAAGGTCTTTATGATCTGTATTTTGTGCTGACCTCCTATCTCATCATGTAACTTAGAATGGCTTAACCATCTGTGAATGCAGCCTAGTAGGTTTCAGCCTCATTTTACCCAGCTTCTATTTAAGATACAATTGCTCTGATTCACACACCTCTGACACAAGTGCAGTGGTGTTTACAACTAATTGGTCATAAGTAGTTACAGACTTCTTTGCTCCTTCTTCACTCCAACTGTTTCACGTGACTAGCCTAAAAAAATTAAAAATTAGAAGTTAAAATAAATGGTGCTCCTGGGGTGATAGTTAAGCTTCTGTTTTTCATCATAGGTGCAGGGTATACATGATCACTTTCTGATACTTTTTTTCAGTTGTATCTTATGACTTGTGCACTCTTCTTCTAACTATGTTACAGTTGAATACATTTAAGTATCGTATATTATACAGAAGCAAGAAATATCCAAATCGATAAATCATATACTGTGAAAGGAAAATAAAAACATGGGACCCCAACTGACTATGCCAAAAGAAAAAAATTAAGCCGAAAGCTGAGTCATGCAAGAAGCTGCCTTTCCTTTTGTTCCTCAGCAGATAGCTCCAGATAAAAGTTTATCCCCACAGGTAGTTACTGTAGGTTCATCTTGTCTTAAGTAAGTGCCCATTTACTGAATGAGTGATGCATACATAATTGACTACTTTTCTACTTGCTTCTTTTACTCTTGAAACATGTGCATTCAGCAATGTGACAATGTCATCCCTCTTTCCCCTCCAGCCTGCTTTTCCCCTTTAAATAGTGAAACCTTCAAAATTATCTTTGGAGAAAGGCACAGACCTGTCTCTTGGGTGTGTCTTTAACCTTGGCAGCATAAACTTCTAAGCTGATAGAGACTTGTCTGAGATACCTTCTCGTTTACAATTGGTGACTAATGGATGGGATTGTCAGTGGAGGTAGCCCTGGCCTTTGATAAATCTATGAGTGCTTGGTACCAACCTGGGCTAGCTTTATTGCTCAAACTGTTAGCAGCGGCAAATCTGATGGGTCTGCAGCAAATTTGATTCTTGCCTCCTCAGAGGAAAGAATTTGGCCGAGGGGCATAAGGCAAGTACTGGGGCAGGAGTGAATGTTTATTAAAAAGTTTTAGAGCAGGAGTGAAAGGAAGTATACTTGGAAGAGGGCCAAGCACGTGACTTAAGAGATCCAAGTGCCCCATCCCATCCTTGACTTCAGGTTTTTATACATTCGTATGGTTGTAAGGTTTCGTTTCTTCTCCCTTTATTATTATTTTTTTTTTGCGGAGAGGGTGGGGCAGGCTGTCCACATGGGCAGTGACCTGCCAGCACTTGGAAGAGGTCGTGTGCACAGTGTGTTTACTGAAGTTATACACATGCTCACTTGAGGCATTTTTCCATTACTAGTCGAGTGTTCCTAGAGGAAGGTCATCTACCAGTTAAACTCTACAATTTTGCCTTTTATTGCACTTGCTTGAGCCTGCTCACCCAACTCCTGAGATCTTATTGGGAAGCTACTGATCACCAGTTGCAGGTGTTCCTATCCATTGGGAGACTGCCTTTCCCTGGTGCTAGCTGTGACCAAATATTATTTTAGAGCGACAGTTTAACAATTGCCTGACCATCACCTGATGGTTGTCTAACATTCCTGGGGTGGGGGGGGGGTGGGGGCTCTCCTGCCCTGCTTATGTCTGCTTAGCTACCTACTCTAACAAAACCAACAGGATACTTTGCTGGGGACCAGGAGCTCCCCTTCCAGAGAATCCTTCATCTCCCAAAATTTGGTCGAGATATAAAGTTTATTTTGCTATACAACTCCTTTTCTACAGTTTTATTTGCTTCCAACAAGGAAAGCAGTTTTCCTGCTTCCATGACAATGGAAGGCAGGTAACTTCCTTCTGCAATTTCAGCTTGCTTCCAATAGGGAAGTCCAGTTTAAGATTTTTTCTCCTTCTGGGATGGTAGAGAGCAATCTTCAACTCGGACCCCATTTCTAGGTAAGTAGTTGAGTTCGGATTTCGTCTTGGAAATTCTCCTTAATGACTAAAAGTTAAGATTAACAGCCAGCTGGTCTTAATTTCTCCTTACAGTTAGAGTGCTCAGTAATTATATAAATTGTGTGACCGTTTGTTTGCTTTGTTTAACTATTTTTTGCTAATTTGTTTGTTTTCTGTTTTGTTGTTATTCAGTCTTTTTTCCATTGGGTTTGACCAACTCTACCCGACTTGGTCAAATCCAAAGGAAAATTGCAAATTATGGGGAACAAGCCCTCTGAATTGACTGAATTCCTGCAGCTGAAAAGAAAAGAAAAAAAGATTTTTACTATCTAAGGTGCTTTATTTGCATGACAAGGTCATCTTTGGTAGCCAAGCCAAACTGAAAGAGCAATGGCTGTAGTTCACTAGCTAAGATTCTGCCCTTTTTTCACCATGACAGCCTGGGCTGGCCTCCTAAATCAAGTCCTTTCTGGTTTGATATTTCTGTTACTTTTGAAATATCACCAGTTTGTCCCAGTTAAAATATGGTAATGAGATTTAAAAGGATTTTTTAAAGCATGTAGTGGTTAAGAGTCAGTTTAGTTAAAAGCTAATATCCAAGATATATATGTGTATAAAAGGCCTTTTATGCCTTATTTTTATCCTAGGATCTTGTTTTATAAAAAGTTTTTGTCAGGCCTCTGAGCCCAAGCCAAGCCATCCCATCCCCTGTGACTTGCAAGTATATGCCCGGATGGCCTGAAGTAACTGAAGAATCACAAAGAAGTGCAGATGCCCTGCCTCACCTTAACTGATGACATTCCACCACAAAAGAAGTGAAAATGGCCGGTCCTTGCCTTAAGCGATGACATTATCTTGTGAAATTCCTTTTCCTGGCTCATCCTGACTCAAAAAGCTCCCCCACTGAGCACCTTGTGACCCCCCCACTCCTGCCCGCCAGAGAGCAACCCCCCTTTGACTATAATTTCCCTTTACCTACCCAAATCCTATAAAATGGCCCCACCCTTATCTCCCTTTGCTGACTCTCTTTTCAGACTCAGCCCACCTGCACCCAGGTGATTAAAAAGCTTTATTGCTCACACAAAGCATGTTTGGTGGTCTCTTCACACGGACGCGCATGACAGTTTTTCTTTTCTTTTCAGTCGACTGAATTCTGTTTTTTCCATTTACTTCTACTGTCTCTCCTTACTCTTGCCGCCCTCTGCTGCATTAAGGATCTAAAATAATTTCTAACAGCCTGCGATTCCCTAAAGAAACCCAGAAGGTGCCAGACTCCTTTTGGGGAGAAACATCTGTTTTCCCTATGGAACCCCAAGAATGTAAACAGACCAGTTTCTCTCATATCTTAAACTGCTTGCTTTTGTATTGTGTTACGTAATTTTTTTGAGTAAAGTAGTTATTACAACAGGGGCTGCTCTTGGAAGTTTAAGATAAGAAAGGGTGTGGTTTAGACACTTAGAGAAATGTCTTTATAACAAAGTGCATTGTAAAAGCATTATGTGACCTAGTCCCATGATATTTTTGGAGACCCAGGAGTTCAGAGATCCAGTTAAAAGACAGAAACTAAAATTAAAAACTACCTGTCTAAATAAACTTGGTCTCCTTATACAATGCTATGGTAGATTTCTATAATTTTATGTTTGACTTGGCACCCATTTTTAATCTCCCTCTAGCACACCAGACTATGTGTGTGTGTGGCTGGAGAGGTGGCTTGAGATGTAAATTTCACTATCTGATTTTCACCTAAGAGTTGTTCCTTTAGTATGCAAATTTAGAGTTATCTAGCTGACAATTACCTAGGGTAATGAAACAGGTTATCAACAAATTGGAAGTCTAAAATAGAAGAAAAAATAAGAGGTCTTATGAATCTATAAAATCTACGTCTATCTGCATGTCTAATACGTCTATTTCGTGTATATAATGTATCAGTACCAAAAAAGTATAAAAGAGCTCTAAAGAAAAAAACTGAAACAAATAATTTATCAGGAAAATAGAAACTTTAAGTCCAAATGCTTTTTAAAGTTCATGTGACTTAAATAAGTCCTTAATAAGTAAGATGGTTTTAACATTATTGGTAAAATAAAATTAGAAATGTCCTCAGAATTGTCAACGTACATTATTATTTAGATTTATTGGTCAAGCAGTCTAATATTAATCTCTGCTAGATAGTATAAGGTGTCAAAACTTGGCATGAGGGTTATAAAGCTTGCAGCCCAAAAGAGAATTATCTTTGTTTGTGTAATTTTTTATTAAGGCATTTAATATTATTTAGTTTAATGAAAATAGCTGAATCCTGAGTTATTGGCAAAAGAACCCATTTATTTAACCTTAAGGTTCTCACTTAGGTAAATGCCTGAAATTCACAAGCTATAAAAATGGTTAACAGGGAAATAAACTTAAATGATGACTGTCACAGTTTTCATAAGTAATCTAGGTAAACTAGTTTTAAAAGATAATTAGATAAATGTAATGGAACACATGCTTTAGATAAATTTGTCATATAATTAAGAATCTAAAGTTATATTACACTAAAGAAGAGATACTCATTAAATATGTGAGTCATTTCCATTTTTTTTAAATTACAGGAAAATATTTTTCTTAAAAGTTTTCTTATTTAAAGAAAAATAATTTTTGTCTAAATTCAAAAGTTATTTATGAAACAGGATAAAAGGAACCAGTAAATAGGAGAGATATAAAGAAGTTGCAGATCTAAAGCAGGATTCTTGGTAAGAAAGGTTAAAAGGAAAATAACTTTATATGAAAAAGAATATTATATTGGAATTTTTGTCCTAAAATAAAATGACTGGTTATTTAAGGAAGAGGGATAGCTAGGATAAAACAGGAAGTCCAAGCATGTCACAAGTGTTTTGTGTAAGTCATAATAAGATTGTAAAAAGAATTCATGAGGAAAAAAATCTTTGTCATCAATTTGCCTATAATTAAAAGGAAATTGTTTATAATAGTCTTTCTAGAGATTGGGCTTTGATATGAAAAAAACACTAAGACACTAAAGAATTGGTTAGAACAACATTTTAAAGTACCAAATTAATAATAATACAAGAGATTTTAATTATTTTAACTCAAAAATTGAACCTTTATTGCATCTCACTAGTTTCAGCTTTCTTTCCACTTTGAGAAAGTCTGAGATAACAACTCTCTCTGTAAACTTTTTAGTCAGCTCCTGTAACTTCTTTGCTCAGGTTCTAACTATTGTTTTGGCCCAATGCTAACAGTGTTTCATCTTAGAGGTCTAAAGGAGATGCTTTCTTCCAATATAGCATTCTGTACTCTTGGCTTTAAATTGTCCTATGAAACCAAAATTTTCACTTATGACCCAGGACACACTCATCCTATGTCTAATGATAAAAAGAAAAAACAGCCACATTAAATTTAAAGGAGTTTAATTGAGCAATGAACAATTCATGAATCAGGCAGCCTTCCAAGACAGAATAGGCTCAGAGGCTCCAGTGCAGCCACATGGTGGAAGAAGACTTATGGACAAAAAAGGAAAGTGACCCACAGAAAATGGAAGTGAGGCACAGAAACAGCTGGATTGGCCACAGCTCGACATTTGCCTTATTTGAAAATAGTTTGAACAGTTGGCTAAATTTGACTGACCAAAACTCAGTGATTGGCACAAGGGTAGGCTATGGTCAGTTTACACCTTCATTTGTTATAGTTTGCAACGTACAGAGAAAACTTTAGGCTGAGCTTAAAATATGTAAGGAGGCAGCTTTAGGCTAAACTTGATTTAACATTTTTCCCCTTTTGGTCATCTTCTCAATTTTGAGATTGACCAAAACTTTAGTCATTGATATCACTATCACCATCATAAATGTACTTATTTGGTCTTAAAACACACTGGTAAACAGTAGAACAGTGGGATTTGCAATGTGGGAACAAGGACTTTGGTTTTTTTTTTTTTTTTTTTCAGGCTTAGAATGGCGAGTACCTCCATATGCTAGAATGTCCTGTTTACAGGAGAAAAAAAAAACAAAACCTGATCTGTTCTAGGATCTGTGTTTCTCTTTAGAGTCTTACTTTACGTGACATTTAGCATGAGAGACTCCATTTTGGACTGGTCTGGTCTGTTGGGAGCTAGTGCATGAGCTCAGTCCAAAACAATGGTCTCCCTTAATTTTGTTTAAAAATTCCCCCTTCTTGGTCATGTTCTCACTTAGGTGAGAGTGTGACCAAAACTTAAGGCCTTAGTACCACTCTCAGTTACCAGTTACCATCATTTTGGATTTCCAGTCTCAGCATGTCATTTATAGGTTATAGTGCCCTCATGGTCACACATTTCTTTCAGCTCTTGTCATTCCAGCTGAAGAGAGACCATTTGACATTCTAGAGATGGCTGCATGCAAACATCTAAAACTTTTGAGAGAATGCAGTGCACCAGGGAGACTGCTATTATGACTGCCAGGAGAATAATACCAAGAGTTTAGGGTGTGCTCTTTACCCAGGGTCTCCATAAACCAAACCACCTAAAATTAAATAGATCCGAGAATGAGCTAAGGAGTCAACTCACTTAACTAAGTAGTCTTTTTGTTAATCCCCTGCAACTGAATCTCTATAATACCAATGTTTTCTCTGTAGGCCATAAGTGCCAGCAGCTGTACAGATACTTCTGTTTAGCCAGTAAGTAATCTAGAGCAATTCTTCACAAGAGAATTTAAAGTCTGCTGTGTAACCATGGCCTTTACCATAGAATCTGCTATAGAGCCTATCATGAGGGATACATTTCTAATCATTGCCTCTTTTACTCCAAACCATGGTATAAACGACCTAACAAATGATGCCCTTCTAGAGTATTGAAGGCTTCCTGGCAATGCTCTCTTCAACCCATGATGTGGGTTAAGACGAGTGAACCAATGTTCTGTTTCTGACTGATTATGAGGCAACATATGTACCATTAAAATTTCTTACCCACATTGGGCCTTCATCTTCCATCTACTAAGGTCTAAGTTTATCCATGTATAAGACTGGCTGCAAAATCCTTCACAAATAAAAGTATAGCCCATAAATGCACACGACAGACTCCCTTTTCACTTCTATTGTTCATAGAGACTTATTAAGCAAGGGAAAAAGTATTCAAAGGTAAGAGTCTCATAATAGTAGAGAAGTTGTTATCTGGGATCTTGGGAAAAGGGGTTCACATCAAGGATGCCATCTTCTGGGGAGAAACCGCCTTGGTTAGTTTTACCTTAAGGGTTCCAATGGATGTGAAGTTCCAAGAGTGGGGAGGGAACCTTCTCAGTTGTGAGAGTATGAATCCAAAGTTCAAGGCACCAAAGTTTTGCTGTAGTGTGGATGACAAGGGCAGTCTTTCTCTGATGTTCTCAGAAGATCCAGTCTTCTGGTTCTAGACTGTGAAAGGGTTGATGGTCCTCCATCAGTGAACCATAAAAAGCTTTCTTTACCTGGTGAAAATACACTGTGGCATAATAATCTACTGTTATAACATCAGACCTCTTGCATCGGAAAGCTTTTAAACAACTAGAAAACATGCATTGAAAATGACAATTGAATGAAATCCCTCTGTAAATGTTTAAATGGCCCATGAGGTTGCTGAATCTATCTGAAGCTTTGATTCTCTTTCCAGGAATATGGGTTTGACAAACCAAACATTTAGTTTATAGTCATAAACTATTTTAGCAATATAGAAGTCACTACATCAATATATATTTAATTTGGATCATTTTATCTTTTTCATGATGAGTCATGGAATGCAGAACTTTCTTTTTTTTTCTGGAGACGGAGTCTGCTCTGTCGCCCAGGCTGGAGTGCAGTGGCCGGATCTCAGCTCACTGCAAGCTCCGCCTCCCGGGTTCACGCCATTCTCCTGCCTCAGCCTCCCGAGTAGCTGGGACTACAGGCGCCCGCCACCTCGCCCGGCTAATTTTTTTATATTTTTTAGTAGAGACGGGGTTTCACCGTGTTAGCCAGGATGGTCTCGATCTCCTGACCTCGTGATCCGCCCGTCTCGGCCTCCCAAAGTGCTGGGATTACAGGCTTGAGCCACCGCGCCCGGCCTCAAATTGTATATCTAAACAATTTTTTTTTTTTTTTTGAGACAGAGTCTTGCTCTGTTGCCCAGGCTGGAGCGCAGTGGCACGATATCGGCTCACTGCAAGCTCTGCCTCCTGGGTACACATCATTCTCCTGCCTCAGCCTCCCGAGTAGCTGGGACTACAGGCACTCGCCACCACGCCTGGCTGATTTTTTTTTTTTTTGGTATTATTAGTAGAGACGGGATTTCACTGTGTTAGCCAGGATGGTCTCAATCTCCTGACCTCATGATCCGCCCACCTTGGCCTCGCAAAGTGCTGGGATTGCAGGTGTGAGCCACCGCACCTGGCTATCCAAACAATTTTAATACTGGCTGATTTAGCATGAAAATCTGGCAAAGTATTTTCTTGGTATGCAATTAATTTTTGTTTTACTTGGGTTAGCAGTTATATAAACCAGTCAGTCTTTTCATTAAAGTCCCAGGAATTCTTTTTTTTTTTTTTAGTTTTAAAATTTTAAACTTCTTTTTTTTAAATTATACTTTAAGTTCTAGGGTACATGTGCACAATGTGCAGGTTTGTTACATATGTATACATGTGCCATGTTGGTGCGCTGCACCCATTAACTCGTCATTTACATTAGGTATATCTCCTAATGCTATCCCTCCCCATCCCCCAACCCCACAACAGGCCCTGGTGTGTGATGTTCCCCTTCCTGTACCCAAGTATTCTCATTGTTCAATTCCCACCTATGAGTGAGAACATGTGGTATTTGGTTTTCTGTACTTGCGATAGTTTGCTCAGAATGATGGTTTCCAGCTTCATCCATGTCCCTACCAAGGACATGAACTCATCTTTTTTTATGGCTGCATAGTATTCCATGGTGTATATGTACCACATTTTCTTAATCCAGTCTATCACTGATGGAAATTTGGGTTGGTTCCAAGTCTTTGCTATTGTGCATAAAACATACCTGTTGCAAGTGTCTTTATAGTAGCATGATTTATAATCCTTTGGGTATATAACCAGTAATGGAATGGCTGGGTCAAATGGTATTTCTAGTTCTAGATCCTTGAGGAATCGCCACACCGTCTTCCACAATGGTTGAACTAGTTTACAGTCCCACCAACAGTGTAAAAGTGTTCCTATTTCTCCATATCCTCTCCAGCACCTGTTGTTTCCTGACTTTTTAATGACTGCCATTCTAACTGGTGTGAGATGGTATCTCATTGTGGTTTTGATTTGCATTTCTCTCATGACCAGTGATGATGAGCTTGTTTTCATATGTTTGTTGCCTGAATAATTGTCTTCTTTTGAGAAGTCTGTTCATATCCTTTGCCCACTTTTTGATGGGGTTGTATTTTTTCTTGTAAATTTGTTTAAGTTCTTTGTAGATTCTGGATATTAGCCCTTTGACAGATGGGTAGATTGTAAAAAATTTTCTCCCATTCTGCAGGTTGTCTGTTCACTCTGATGGTAGTTTCTTTTGCTCTGCAGAAGCTCCTTAGTTTAATTAGATGCCATTTGTCTATTTTGGCTTTTGTTGTCATTGCTTTTGCTGTTTTAGTCAGGAAGACCTTGCCCATGCCTATGTCCTAAATGGTATTGCCTAGGTTGTCTTCCAGGGTTTTTACGGTTTTAGGTCTAACATTTAAGTCTTTAATCCATCTAGAATTAATTTTTGTATAAGGTATAAGGAAGGGATCCAGTTTCAGCTTTCTACATATGGCTAGCCAATTTTCCCAGCACCATTTATTAAATAGGGAATCCTTTCCCTATTTCTTGTTTTTGTCAGGTTTGTCAAAGATCAAATGGTTATAGATGTGTGATATTATTTCTGAGGGCTCTGTTCTGTACCATTGGTCTATATCTCTGTTTTGGTACCAGTACCATGCTGTTTTGGTTACTGTAGCCTTGTAGTATAGTTTGAAGTCAGGTAGCGTGATGCCTCCAGCTTTGTTCTTTTGGCTTTGGATTTTCTTGGCAAAGTGGGCTCATTTTTGGTTCCATATGAACTTTAAAGTAGTTTTTTCTAATTCTGTGAAGAAAGTCATGGGTAGCTTGATGGGGATGGCATTGATTCTATAAATTGCCTTGGCTATTTTCACGATGTTGATTCTTCCTATCCATGAGCATGAAATGTTCTTCCATTTGTTTGTGTCCTCTTTTATTTTCTTGAGTAGTGGTTTGTAGTTCTCCTTGAAGAAGTCCTTCACATCCCTTGTAAGTTGGATTCCTAGGTATTTTATTCTCTTTGAAGCAATTGAAAGGGAGTTCACTCATGATTTGGCTCTCTGTTTGTCTGTTATTGGTGTATAGGAATGCTTGCGATTTTTGCAGCTTGATTTTGTATCCTGAGACTTTGCTGAAGTTGCTTATCAGCTTAAGGAGATTTGGGGCTGAGACGATGGGGTTTTCTAAATATACAATCATGTCATCTGCAAACAGGGACAATTTGACTTCCTTTTTTCCTAATTGAATGCCCTTTATTTCTTTCTCCTGCCTGATTGCCCTGGCCAGAAATTCCAACACTATGTTGAATAGGAGTGGTGAGAGAGGGCATTCCTGTGTTGTGCCAGTTTTCAAAGGAAATACTTCCAGTTTTTGCCGATTCAGTATGATATTGGCTGTGGGTTTGTCATAAATAGTTCTTATTATCTTGAGATACGTCCCATCAATACCTAGTTTATTGAGAGTTTTTAGCATGAAGGGGTGTTGAATTTTGTTGAAGGCCTTTTCTGCATCTATTGAGATAATCACGTGGTTTTTGTCTTTGATTCTGTTTATATGATGGATTATGTTTGTTGATTTGTGTATGTTGAACCAGCCTTGCATCCCAGGGATGAAGCCAACTTGATCGTGGTGAATAAGCTTTTTGATGTGCTGCTGGATTCAGTTTGCCAGTATTTTATTGAGGATTTTTGCATCAATGTTCATCAGGGATATTGGTCTAAAATTCTCTTTTTTTGTTGTGTCTCTGCCAGGCTTTGGTATAAGGAAGATGCTGGCCTCATAAAATGAGTTACGGAGGATTCCCTCTTTTTCCATTGATCAGATTAGTTTCAGAAGGAATGGTACCAGCTCCTCTTTGTACCTCTGGTAGAATTCAGCTGTGAATCCATTTGGTCCTGGACTTTTTTGGTTGGTAGGCTATTAATTATTGCCTGAATTTCAGAGCCTGTTATTGGTCTATTCAGGAATTCAAGTTCTTCCTGGTTTAGTCTCAGGAGGATGTATGTGTCCAGGAATTTATCCATTTCTTCTAGATTTCCTAGTTTGTTTGCATAGAGGTGTTTATAGTATTCTCTGATGGTAGTTTGTATTTATGTGGAATCAGTGGTGATATCCTCTTTATCATTTTTTATTGAGTCTATTTGATTCTTCTTTCTTTTCTTCTTTATTAGTCTTGCTAGCAGTCTATTAATTTTGTTGATCTTTTCAAAAAATCAGCTCCTGGATTCATTGATTTTTTGGAGGTTTTTTGGTGTCTTTATCTCCTTCAGTCTGCTCTGATCTTAGTTATTTCTTGCCTTCTGCTAGCTTTTGAATGTGTTTGCTCTTGCTTGTTTAGTTCTTTTAATTGTGATGTTAGGGTATCAATTTGAGATCTTTCCTGCTTTCTCTTGTGGGCATTTAGTGCTATAAATTTCCCTCTACACATTGCTTTAAATGTGTCCCAGAGGTACTGGTATGTTATGTCTTTGTTCTCATTGGTTTCAAAGAACATCTTTATTTCTGCCCTCAGTTCATTATGTACCCAGTAGTCATTCAGGAGCAGGTTGTTCAGTTTCCATGTATTTGAGCGGTTTTGAGTGAGTTTCTTAATCGTGAGTTCTAGTTTGATTGCACTGTGGTCTGAGAGACAGTTTGTTATAATTTCTATTATTTTGCATTTGCTGAGGAGTGCTTTACTTCCAACCATGTTGTCAATTTTGGAATAAGTGTGATGTGGTGCTAAGAAGAATGCA
The DNA here is from genome assembly GCF_009764315.1 of Trachypithecus francoisi. Taxonomy (NCBI): domain Eukaryota; kingdom Metazoa; phylum Chordata; class Mammalia; order Primates; family Cercopithecidae; genus Trachypithecus; species Trachypithecus francoisi. The sequence goes on from NW_022680460.1 coordinate 180,387, forward strand.
TATTCTGTTGATTTGGGGTGGAGAGTTCTGTAGATGTCTATTAGGTCCACTTGGTGCAGAACTGAGTTCAATTCCTGGATATCCTTGTTAACTTTCTATCTCGTTGATCTGTCTAATGTTGACAGTGGGGTGTTAAAGTCTCCCATTATTATTGTGTGGGAGTCTAAGTCTCTTTGTAAGTCTCTAAGGACTTGCTTTATGAATCTGGGCACTCCTGTATTGGGTGCATATATATTTAGGAGAGTTAGCTCTTCTTGTTGAATTGATCCCTTTAGCATTATATAATGGCCTTCTTTGTCTCTTTTGATCTTTGTTGGTTTAAAGTCTGTTTTATCGGAGACTAGGATTGCAACCCCTGTTTGTTTTTGTTTCCCATGTACTTGGTAGATCTTCCTCCATCCCTTTAGTTTGAGCCTATGTGTGTCTCTGCATGTGGGATGGGTCTTCTGAATACAGCACACTGATGGGTCTTGACTCTATCCAATTTGCCAGTCTGTGTCATTTAATTGGGGCATTTAACCCATTTACATTTAAGGTTAATATTGTTATGTGTGGATTTGATCCTATCATTATGATGTTAGCTGGTTATTTTGCTCATTAGTTGATGAAGTTTCTTCCTAGCATCGATGGTCTTTACAATTTGGCATGTGTTTGTAGTGGTGGTACCGGTTGCTACTTTCTATGTTTAGTGTTTCCTTCAGGAGCTCTTGTAAGGCAGGCCTGGTGGTGACAAAATCTCTCAGCATTTGCTTGTCTGTAAAGGATTTTATTTCTCCTTTACTTATGAAGCATAGTTTGGCTGGATATGAAATTCTGGGTTGAAAATTCTTTTCTTTAAGTATGTTGAATATTGGCTCCCACTCTCTTCTGGCTTGTAGAGTTTCTGCGGAGAGATCCGTTGTTAGTGTGATGGGCTTCCCTTTGTGGGTAAACCGATCTTTTTCTCTGGCTGCCCTTAACATTTTTTCCTTCATTTCGACTTTGGTGAATCTGACAATTATGTTTCTTGGAGTTGCTCTTCTTGAGGAGTGTCTTTGTGGCATTCTCTGTATTTCCTGAATTTGAATGTTGGCCTGCCTTGCTAGGTTGGGGAAGTTCTCCTGGATAATAACCTGAAGAGTGTTTTCCAACTTGGTTCCATTCTCCCCATCACTTTCAAGTATACCAATCAGATGTAGATTTGGTCTTTTCCCATAGTCCCATATTTCTTGGAGGCTTTGTTCATTTCTTTTTACTGTTTTTTTCTCTGAACTTCTCTTCTCACTTCATTTCATTAATTTGATCTTCAATCACTGATACCCTTTCTTCCACTTGATTGAATTGGCTACTGAAGCTTATGCATGCATCACGTAGTTCTCATAGTTCTCGAGCCATGATTTTCAGCTCCATCAGGTCATTTAAGGTCTTCTCTATGCTGTTTATTCTAGTTAGCCATTCATCTAATCTTTTTTCAAGGTTTTTAGCTTCTTTGCAATGGGTTCAAACATCATCCGTGGACTGCACCCACTGTCCGACAAGCCCCAGTGAGATGAACCCGGTACCTCAGTTGGAAATGCAGAAATCACCCGTCTTCTGCTTTGCTCATGCTGGGAGCTATAGGCTGGAGCTGTTCCTATTTGACCATCTTGGAACCCAGTTCCAGGAATTCTTAACCAGTCCAAATGATATGATTCTAAAGTTACCAAAAACCTATATTCAAGAGTGCTTTTCAGGGTTGTTTCCATCCTTTCCTGAAGTTCCTAAAAGACACCATATTCTAGGATTTTGCATGCTTGTGAGGTTTTCAGAAACTGCATCAGCATTAAACAATTAGCTGTGGAAATGGAAATGGTTTTAAATAGTCATAGTTAAAGATACAATTGACAAGGAAATTTGGTTATTTTTGTGGTCTACAATAGCATAGTAACTCTAATTATGATTGATAGCATATACTTGGACATACTTGAATTCTAGAAATACCATACACTTTTGGAACATATATTAATATCATTCACTAAAACATAACCTGGCTTGGCATAGTGACTCACACCTGTAATCGCAGCACTTTAGGAGGCTGAAGCGGGCAGATCACCTGAGGCTGGGAGTTTGAGACCAGCCTGGCCAGCATGGTGAAATCCCGTCTCTACTAAAAAAAAAAAAATAGCTGGGCGTAGTGGTGCACACCTGTAATCCCAGCTACTCAGGAGGCTAAGGCACAAGAATCACTTGAACCCAGGAGGTGGAGGTTGCAATGAGCTGAAATCCCACCACTGCACTCTAGCCTTGGTGGCAGGGCAAGACTGTCTCTTTCTCTATCAACTCTGAAGAAGGTTAAAAGGTTAAACATTATTATTTTTTTTATTTTGGCAATGCTTCCCATGTAACTTAACAGGTCAAATAATCCTGTTTACCTCTCTTTTGGATGCTTCAGGGACCCTTTGTAGCATCCCAAAATTAGAGGTCAGAAAAGATCATTTTGAAGCTGGAATTTGATTTTGGGAAACCTGTCATATATGTTAAAAGTTTAAGACACTTGATATTATAAAATAGAATTCCACGTCAACATAAGGCATTCATTTAGCCAAAATGATGACTTAAAAATTTTTAAAAGGCAAAAACCTGTACTCATTTATAGAGGGAAGACTTTGCTTTCCAAACATTCTGTCTCTTGTCTTTCCCTTCTTTTTCCTGTAGTTTATTCAAAAGGCAAACAAAAATATTTCATTATCCTTTAATATTACCTGAAAATCTTATTCAAGAGAGAAAGCCAAATTTCACCCTTGCATTAGTGTACTATTAATGTCAACCCCAATCTTTAACAAAACCTTATAGACACATTTATCCAGTGTTAATCAGTTTGACCATAAGGTGATTCTCATAAACCTTTTATAACTCTTTACAAATGTTTGTTAAAGAGCAGATCAGTGCTCTAAGAAAACCGTATTGTGCTTTTATTTCAATGTTCAACTTACAGAAAAACTGAATAATGCCCCTTTAAATTTAGCCAATATGTTCATACACAGAATTTTTTTTACAAGATTGATTTTTCACAACTCTTCCACGACTTGCTCAAACCTTCAGCTTTATCCCATCTAATTTAAAACAGTCCTTTAACTCTCTAAACCAGGCAAAAATTTACATTCCTATGCCTTCTTAGAATTTTTTAGTAAAAGCACATTTCACTTTCCTCACACATCTTGCATGTAAAAACTGATCAGTAGTCTCAATTACATGTTACAATGTTAACTCTTATTAATTTTTATTTTTGGTGAAAAACATGGTAAGTGATTTTAATTATGTACTAGGTGTGGAGCCTAGGACACCAGAGAGAAGTGCAGATAAAGTCTGACTCTTTCTGCATAGCCAGGGGACTTGACTAACAACACATGTCACCAGGCCTTACCCAGAATCTAATGGCTCCAAAGCAGGCAAGTTGAACAATTTTTAAAAGTCAAAGAAGCAGATTATTACCTTAAAGAATTTGGCAAACCTGGCCGGGCGCGGTGGCTCAAGCCTGTAATCCCAGCACTTTGGGAGGCCGAGACGGGCGGATCACGAGGTCAGGAGATCGAGCCCATCCTGGCTAACACGGTGAAACCTCGTCTCTACTAAAAAAAAAATACAAAAAACCAGCCGGGCGAGGTGGCGGGCACCTGTAGTCCCAGCTACTCGGGAGGCTGAGGCAGGAGAATGGCGTAAACCCGAGAGGCGGAGCTTGCAGTGAGCTGAGATCGGGCCACTGCACTCCAGCCTGGGCAACAGAGGGAGACTCCGTTTCAAAAAAAAAAAAAAGAATTTAGCAAACCTAATAGCTGACCTGCCTAATTTAGACCAAATGTCTTTATTTTTAAGATATTTTTATTTTACCAATAATCTTTAAAACGGTTTTTATTTATGAAAGATTACTAAATTTACTTGAACTAGATGGCATTAGTTTTAATTTCTCTGACAATGTATTCAATTTAAGCACTTATTTTAAGCCAATTAATTAGAGCTCTTTTTCCCAAAAGGAGGTCGGTGGTGCCTCCTCTGTTTTTCCCAGAGTCCCAGGCTATTAGAGCTTGAATATCCACTTTTAATTACGCTTTTAACCATAGAACTTAAGAAAAATGTCCTTTTAAATCTCTTATTACCCAACTTTAACCAGGCCAAATGGCCAATATTTCTGGCTTTTGAACTTTACCAAAGGTAACCTCAGAGAAAGGAGAATTCAAGAAGGGAAGCCAGAAGTTGTACATGGAGGGGAAGAGAATCAACAAATGGTAACGGTCACACAGATATCAGTCAGAAAGTACTCATTCCCTAAACCAGGATTAAACCTGGGCTGCCATTGTGAAAAGACAAAGCTAGCTACTAAGCTATAGCACTGGTCAGTTTCCATTGCTTTTCCTAGAAGGAGTCTAGAGCAGCCAGTTTTGAGCTTGCAATGACTTTTAACTGCTCAAGATAATTTTTAGAGCTAACTATGATATAAACCTTAAAATTCCTGTTGCCTGGATGGTGGAGACCAAGAGAAAGCACAGCCACGTGGTTACAAGGTCAGGCTCCTAAGGACATAAAACAAGACAAGATGGAAACCTCATCCAGTTTTGTTACTGATCAGCTTGCTGGTCCATCTTGAACAGCAGGCTTATGGGGTCGTAAGTCTGTGTTCTATCCTGAGATACTCCTCTTTATGATAGAATAATACAGAAAAGTAAATTTGTAGCACAAAGGACCCCAGATTTGGTACAGCTTAAGACTAACCTCATGAATCATTATTCTCATTAATTAAAACTTTGCAAGAGATAGTGATTTTTACCATCTCTATTACCAGTTTGCACAGAGAGGAAAGGGAAGTGAGAATAGGATTGCCTGCAGCAGGGTGGGAAAGGTGAGGAGCTCAGGGAGGCCAGAAAGACCCACCCACTGCAACAACACTTAATCAAAACTCCAGGCAGCTACTTGTCAGTCGCAAAGGGATCTTTTCCAGAAATCCAATCAGCTCTCTAGTTTCTCCCCTTAGGGAGGAAAAAGTTCCCCGTGTTCTGTGATCCTGTACATGCCTGATCCTGTCAACCGCAGCCATCAGCAAATAGTGCAAGGCAGATTTATCGCAAGAGAGTAACAGTTAACATCCCATAGTGCCAAATCCATTTTTTACCAAGATGGACTTTACTGAGGGGAGGGCCTTTAACCCAATCCCATCCTTTGCCCAGGTAAAATGTACCCCATTACTTACCCAACATTTGCCAGTTGGTGCTTCTATCTATTTGGATTGGGATAGTAAATAAGCTAAAAGTTTAGCAGATTTAATGTTTTTTAAATCAGTCGCTTGAGCTTTTTATTTGCCGTTTGTGAAGACTTTAAATTTTAAAAAAACTGAAATTTTTAGAAGCTTCTGGATATCAATAGGCATCAATAGCTTTCATTTTTAAATGTGTTTTAGTGCAGTGTTGTTCATTTGGAATGTTCCACTGTAAGCTATCTTTAGTAAGATTTTGCCATTTCTGTAAGACTTTGCTGCTTCCGGGGCATAACACTTAGGCATTTATAAGCCATAAGAAACTCAGTTCTTTAGAAATTAAGGATCCCATTTTTGCCTCACATATTGGCTTTGCTCTCAGGGTCCCTTGATCAATGTAGCCAATAAGTTTCTCCTACTTAAGTGCATAAGAAAAATGAAACAAAGGGGTAGAACACAAAAATCCCTGTGAATGTCCAAAAGTCAAATTTTACACCCCCTGCATTATTGCCATTTACTTCCAGTTTCCTTCTGACCCAGTCAGATGTAAGAGGCCTCTAACCAGATCCAATGTGATCCCAGACTCAGACCAGTTTTTGTTGCAACTTCCAAACCCAGTTTAGATCAGAAATTTGCTCAAAGAGACTTGGAGAGCTCAAAACACAAATCAGTGGAGCTTCAGAACCCCAGAGAGAACTTACCACAATCCTCAGCTGCTCTGAGAGTTCAATTGACACAATGGGTCCAGCGGGCATCTCACTTGGTCAGTCGGCACTACTGGTGGCCATTAGAAGCTCTACTTTGGATTCCACTTCTGACGTCATCTGATAAAATAAAACCTTCAGCTAGATTAAATTTAAAGGCGTTTAATTGAGCAATGAATGATTCACAAATCGGGCGGTCTTCCAAGCCAAAGTAGGCTCAGAGACTCCAGTGCAGCCACGTGGTGGAAGAAGACTTATGGACAGAAAAAGGAAAGTGACATACAGAAAATGGAAACATGGTACAGAAACAACTGGATTGGTTATAAGTTGGCATTTGCCTTATTTGAACATGGTTTGAACAGTTGGCTACATTTCATTGGCCAAAATTCGGTGACTGCACAAGTGTAGACTACAGTCTGTTTATACCTTCACTTGTTATAGTTCACAAAGTACAGAAAAACCTTTAGGCTGAACTTAAAATATGTAGGGAGGCAGCTTCAGGCTAAACTTGATTTAACACTAACTAACTCAAGTACTGTTTTCTTAGTTTTGACTGCAGGTTATCTAAATGGACTCACCATAGGGAAAAGCAACCATGCTGCAGAAACTCTTTATTTTGCTTTTGGCAACTGGCCTAACAAACAGATTTTACATTTTATTAAAATAATTCCTATGTCATTGTTATTAAGATTTCAGTCGCTTAGGAAAACTGAGATTAAAACTTAAAGTTGTTATATCCTTGTATCTTCCTGTATGTGCTTTTGAAGTACTTGTGACATTGAGTTACAGGGCTTTGTCTCCTGGGTCTAAAAAGAACACCAAGACCTGCTAAATCTTTTTTTTTTTTTTTTTTGAGACGGAGTCTTGCTCTGCCGCCCAGGCTGGAGTGCAGTGGCCGGCTCTCAGCTCACTGCAAGCTCCGCCTCCGGGTTCACGCCATTCTCCTGTCTCAGCCTCCCGAGTAGCTGGGACTACAGGCGCCCGCCTCGTCGCCCGGCTAGTTTTTTGTATTTTTAGTAGAGACGGGGTTTCACGGTATTAGCCAGGGTGGTCTCGATCTCCTGACCTCGTGATCCGCCCGTCTTGGCCTCCCAAAGTGCTGGGATTACAGGCTTGAGCCACCGCGCCCGGCCAGACCTGCTAAATCTTAAACACTAACAGCAATTAAAGCCTCATCTTCAGGTACAGATTAAAATAATCTGCGTTCCTGAGACACAGGGCAAGAAATTAAAGCCATTCAACTCCTCAAGGCCCAGGGGCGATCACAGAAGACATGAGCGTGTGAGATTTTAAGGGCCAATTTTGAAAGATAAAATAAGTTAAGTTTCTCTATAAACTAATTACGAATGTCAAAGGCACACTGATGCAAGACCAGCATCAGGCCCCTGTGTCAGATTAACAAAGTTTTCTTGGAGCATTAACCCAGGTTTTTAAAAAATATATAAAAGATTATAAGAAGGTTTATAGAAACAATATCCTATGCTCAAAATGATTAAAATCTAATAGATTTGTTTATAAGATTTGAGAGACAGATTTAATTGGCCTCATGCTCTTTATTAGGGCTTATTGTTCGGGAAAGTAAGTTTCCTCTTCCAAAGAATAAAATTTTTCCTCTTTTTTTTTTCTTTTTTCTTTTTTTTGAGATGGAGTCTCTGTCACCCAGGCTGGACTGCAGTGGCACAATCTCGGCTCACTGCAACCTCCACCTTCTGAGTTCAAGTGATTATTCTGCCTCAGCCTCCTGAGTAGCTGGGATTACAGACATGCGCCACCACACCTTGCTAATTTTTGTATTTTTAGTAGAGACAGAGTTTCACCATGTTGGCCAGGCTGGTCTCAAACTCCTGACCTCAAGGCCTGCTTCAGCCTCCCAAACTACTGGGATTAGAGGCATGAGCCATCGTGCCTGGCCTAAAATCTTTTTGTTATTACTATGGCTGCATGAATGACTTTTTTTTTTTTTTAAAACAATGACCTGTGATCCTATTTTGTGATATCAAATGTTTTAAACTTTCTATATTTGATGCTTTCCAAAATCACATTCCAAATTCAGTCATCAGTTTTTTGATATTAGGTCCCCTGAAGTCCAAAAGAGACATATTCAGCTTATTTGGTATAATAAAATTATACAGGAAGCATTGTCAATATGAAATGCTGTCTAATCTTCTTTGCATTGTATTTATATAAATGTGCTATTAGTTATTTGTTCCATAATTATATGAAATTCCTGTGATTCTGATGTCTTAGTATATGTTATCAGTAATAATTATGATTATTATGTAAAATGTTTTATGCCACAGAAGTATCCAAATTTCCTTGTCAATTGTGTCTTTAACCATGGCTGTCCTAGGACTTTTGTCATCCAGAATTGTTTTATTTTGATCCTTTTATAGAGTGGTTTATAATCAGCTATAGAACTCTGAGGAGAACTCTTAAATATAGGTTTCTGATAACTTTAGAGATTGAGCCGTTGGAATAGAGAGAAAATCTTCCAGGACTCTCAAGGAGAACTGATATATTCATGAGGTTTACTGATCCAATATTGAGCAGGATGGGAGTTATTTGCATGGACTGAACTAATAGAAGACTGAAATAATCTTTTATGACTTTTTGTTTAAAACATTTGCTGATTCATTTTGTTTTGTTTTTTAGAGTCAAGAAAACTTTCTCCTCTTTTAAGCTATTTACAGCTTTTAACAACTGAGTCAATTATACCCTTCTGAGCAAAATTTAAAACATATTCCCCTTTTCTCATTTATCCAAAATGTGCAAACTATTTTGTGAGTATTCTTAATTTATGACAATATAGTTATTTGCACAAGTTGAATAAGAATCTGTTTTCTTTTATGACAGGCATAACTGGAGACACTGGTTATTTTACCAAGGCTTTGACTGGAATGACATTTTCACACTGCCTTGAGAAAATGAAGCTGACCTAACCTATGGAGCCAATAAAAAGCCCCTTGGAAAAACTAGTCCCATATCTTGTCCTTTCTAGCATGCTGACCTGTAGTAAGTAAAAGGGATCACTTTCTGATAGGCCCAGGAACCCCAAGTTGTCTTGGGACCTGGAAAAGAGAGGAATTCACGCAATTCACACAGGTATTTATAAGCACAGATAAATCCTTGGCCTGGCTTAAGGCTCTTAAAAAGGCCTAATCTTGGATTCCTTATGAAAAACCCTTCAAGCAAGACCAACTAAACAGAAGAGAGTGAGAGTGGCTGTATAGAAAATGATTATTCTTGCTGCACTTCATGCCAATAATCAAGCCAAATCTAATAAGACTAAAACTTATTTTACAAATAAACCGATATTACTATGATTTTGTCTTTAGTAAAATTGAGGAATTGGAGAGAGAAAAATTATGTTTCAAAATAAACTATAGTATACTTGTTATTAGATTCTAGTCTTGCTTAATGTTTTTCAATTTTTATTATTTTCTACTATTTGGACTGAATTCTAAAATTTTTCCTGACTGCAAGTCTCAAATAACATTTTCATTTTTTCCCTTCTTTCTTTTCCTTTTCTTCTCACATTTGTCCTGATTCGAAATCACTAAAAATTAAGCTGTGCTTTTCCTAAATCCCTGTAAACTGAAGCTAGACAACTTAAACTTCAGAATAAAATAACAATAACCTATTTATGCATATAAACCATTTTCATACCTGCCTACTGATGTATGGACTTCAGACCAATATGACCTATAGTCATTTTCCAGGATTGTTCTTTTTTATTTGATTGTTGCTTCCCTTATCTTTTCCTCTCTTCATTTTTTCTTTGTAGGACTTGAGACCTCATAATCTGCTAAAAAATGAGCTTTCCTAACAACGTGGGACCTATTTGTCTAAAAATAAACTGTCCTAGCCACGAGAGAGCAGACAAAACCCAAGACCAAAGATTCATTTTCTTCTAAAATGCGTTGTCTGAAAGATTTTAAGAAGAAAATGGGAGAGAAATATAAAAAGAAAATAAAAACTTGGGACCCCAATTCACTATGCCAAAAGGGAAAAAATTAAGCTGGAAGCTGAGTAATGCAAGAAGCTGCCTTTCTTTTTGTTCCTAAGCAAATAACTACAGATAAAAAGTTAAATATCTCCACAGGTAGCTACTGTAGGTTCACTTTATCTTATGTAAAGTGCTGATTTACAGAGCATGAGATGAATACATAATTGACATTCCCCTAACTGCTCCTTTTCTCTTGCAATATGTGGATTCAGTAATGTGACCATACCCTACCTCTTTCCCCTCCAGCCTGCTTTTCCCCATTAAATACTGAAGCCCTCAAAATAATATTTGGAGAAAGGCACAGACATATTACCCAGGTGGGTCCTTAACCTTGGTAAAATAAACTTCTAAATTGATTGAGACCTGTCTCAGATACTTTTTGGTTTACAATATAATACGAAAAGTATTCTTTAATCTGCATGCATGGAAAACTATCTATTCATACTGGAAAATAAAATGTTACCTAACTTATACTTTAATTAGAAAAATAATTGCAACCACCTCAAAATTGAAGAAGTAAAAACTACTCACAAACAACAGATCAAAGAGGCAATAAATGAAATATTAGACTATAAAATAATGAAAAGCAATACAGTGAATATCAAGTCTATGAAATGTATCTAAAGTATTCAGAGGCAAATAGATATCTTTTAATATTTTTATCATTAAAAAGTGAAAAAAATGGCAGTATCTTGGAAAGGAAATATTAAAGCCTGAGGACCATTGTTGGGAGTGATGGGATGATAACAGTCCTATCAGATAATGAGGTAGTATGATATATGTTATAAGCACTGGCCTTAAAACCAGGTGACTTGCATCCATTTCTCAACCCTACCACATTCATAGTAGTATGAAGTTGGACAAGATATTGAACTTGGATATTTACTTTTCTCATCTGGAAAATATCAGCTTGGCAAATATTTTCTGTAAAGGGCCAGATAGTAAATATTTTAGACTTCACAAGCTACATTAAATCATCTCTGTCACAACTACTCAACTCCACCATCAAAGCACAAAAGCATCCATAAGCAATATGTAAATGTCAAGCGTAGCTATGTTCCATGTGTCCCACTAAAACCTTACAAAAACAGGCAACTGGAAGCAGGATTTGGTCCCAGGTCGACTGTGGTTATTTGGCTCCTAAATCACAGTGTTTTTCATAATAATTGACTAAAAAAAAGTCTGCAAAATACTCTACAGGTAAAGCCAGGGTAGTGTAGACAATATATACACACACACACAACACACACACACACACACCACACACACACACACATATATATATATATATAATCATTGCAAATTCTGGACTAAATCCTACTTGTCATGTTATATAAACCTTATAATATGTTGGCAGATTTGGTTTGCTATCGTTTTGTTGAGGATATTTGTGTCAATATTAATTAGGAATTTTGATGTATAGTTTTATTTTCTTGTGATGATTTTGTCTGGTTTTGGTATCAGGGTAATACTGGCTTCATAGAATGCGTTGGGAAGTGTTCTCTCCTCTTCTCGTTTTTGGAAGTTTGAGAGGGATTGGTGTTAATTCTTCTTTAAACATTTGGTAGAATTCAGTCATGAAGTCATGTGGCCCTGGCCTATTCATTGTGGGAGGTTATTAGAATTATTAAGTTCAGTCCCTTTACTTCTTAATGCCTATTTAGATTTCCTATCAGTTTTGGTATTTTGTGTCTTTCGAAGAATTTTTCTATCTCCTCTTGGTTATCTAATTGATCATCTAATTTGTTGGTATATGCTTATTCATAGTATTCCTTTATATTTCTTTACAATGGGCAATGATGTCCCTTCTTTCATTCATGATTTTAGTAATTTGAGTCTTCTCACATTTTTTTCTTTGTCTACCTAGATAAACGTTTGTTTGTCAATTTTATTGATCTTTTCTTAGAACCTGCTTCTTTGAATACTTTCTCTCACCCTTCCTCTCTCCTTTCCCCTCCCCGTTTCCTCCTCCCCTCTGATAATGACAGAATCGGATTTCTCAGATACTCTTTCCTGGAGCAAAGCTTCTGCAATGTGGAGCTGGGTGAGGGGATGAAAAATGCTGGCAGTCTGCCACTGGGGTTAGGGGCAGAACCTTAGTCAGGAAACTGGCTGTATAAGGATCTGTCTGTTTGAGCTGTGGCTGGAATGAGTAGAGCTGCCATCAAGCTAAGCTGGGGGGCAGATGAGGGAGCTGGTTGCTGCTCTTACCGAGATTTAGTAAATTTTTTGAATAAATGTTTCTCCATTTGTTGAATACTCTCTGAATTTCCAGAGCCTTTAATTGTTGTGTTCGTTGGTAATATTCACCATTTATGGTTGTTTCACTAGGAAGAGGGATCAGATCTCTTTGTGTTGCCTTTCTGTCAATTGTCTCTCCAGTCTGGCATTCTTTTTGATACCCACATGAATCCCTTCCATTTTAAATGAGCCCACTTTCTTATGCCGGGTGCTCTCTGGACAGGTCTCTGTACCCTCTTTTCCTGTGTGTGTCATGGAGACATGTGCTAGGAGAGCCACAAGCTTGTTTTAGTCAGCTTGATTCCTGTTCCAATTTGGTTCCTTTCCTTCCATCTTTATCTAGACTGTCTGTCTTTTGCTTCCATTCTTATTGCTTTTGCTGCTGCCCTGTGTATTTTCCAAGGTTGGATCTGCCCTACCCTAAAAGGCTCCCACTGGCATAACTTGAAACAACCTGAGGAGGGAATGATGTAAGGTGCAACTTCTTGTTATTCCAAGTAAATGCATATAGAAGAATTCCAGCTACTATCTATTTAATCATTGCTGTTTTAAAAACAATGAACATTTATTATCTAGAAAGTAAGAAATTTACAATCTGATAGGAAAATGTTTTGAACACCTTTTCATTATGAAAAATTCTCCCTATTGTCCTGGGGTATACATTCACACAGCAAGTCCTGGCCCATGGGAGGGCAGTTTGGAAGCGCTTACCTTAACACATCTGAATGCACTCTCACCCCTCAAGCTCCACAGCAGCAACTGCACAGTGAATCTCCTAACACACCCTCCTCCCTGCTCTCTGGGCACATTCTTGTCATCAGATGTTTATCGAGGAGTTGGACTGCCTTACAAGACAGTGAGCATCTTGAAAGCAGGGATCCCATCTTCCTTACCTCTGCATGCCTAGCCAGGAACAGGTCCAGGGTCTGGCATAAAGTAGGGTCTCTATAATTGTACACTGACTACGTAAATGAATAGGTCAATGAATTGTTGCACATTTCCAGACTTATAAAACACAAACTTCTTAGCCAGGCTTTCTGGGCTTTCCTAATCTGGCCCCTGCACCCTGTCCTACCAATATTAACATCTTGTAGTCTTCTCAAAACAAATTCTTCATTTTTGCCTATCAGGCCTGCTCTCTTATCCTCCAAAGCATCCTGCATAATCTCTCCTGCTCACCTTGGCTCTGCTCTTGCCTTCTGCTCTGCTTATTTGAATGTTCTTTTTCCATTATTCACAGGCACTTTACTTCGTGGATCTTTACCCGGCCACTCTGCTAGAACTGTCCAGACCTTTCTTCATACTTGAACATCTCCCCGGAGAAAAATAAGCCTATTTCCACGAGGCCAGGCAGAGAATCTTTAAATTTGATCTGCCTGGTGGATATGTCTTCACCTATGGTATAATAGTGACAGCACTGTCAGATGCTAAGTCCTATGGTGCATATCATTAAAAGATGTTCCTCCAATCTGAAAGCAATTTTGGGGGGGAACAGATATCCAACCAGCCTTCAAAATTATGCAGTCTTCAGTTTCTGAAGTTTTCCTCTTTCTGCTTTTGAAAACTCAGGGTAACTTTTACTTCTTTGAAGTTCCATTCTTTGTGATTCTGCGAAGAAATTTCTTTTTTATTCAACACATATTTAATTACCACTACAAGCCAAGCAGGTACTGCTGTTACAAATAATGTGTGTGTATATATATATACATACACACACACACCACACATATATATATATACACACACACACACACATTATATATATATGTAATTTTTTTTTTGAGACAGAGTCTCTCTGTGTCACCTAGCTGGAGTGCAATGGTGTGATCTCAGCTCACTGCAACTTCTGCCTCCCGGGTTCAAGCAATTCTCTTTGCCTCAGCCTCCTAAGTAGCTGGGATTACAGGTGCCCATCACCACGTCTGGCTAATTTTTTTTTTTTTAGTAGAGATGGGGTTTCAACATGTTGGCCAGGCTTATCTTGAACTCCTGACCTCAGGTGATCCACCCGCCACGGCCTCCCAAAGTGCTGGAATTACAGGCGTGAACCACCGCACCTGGCCCAAACAGTATACTTCTTAACATATCTAAAATTTTCTCAGGCCCTAGAAATGAATTGTATCTGGATAAGGTGCTTTTATTCCTTTAAAACTGCTAGGTGCTCTCTTACTTTTGCCTCCTTAAACCTGGGTTGCAAACCCTTCTTTACTCTGAGGGTTGGTGGAGTATAGCCCTTCCTGGATTGAATTTAATGTCTCCTTGAGGCTCTGTTCTGTTTTGCAAATGAGCACTTACTCTTCTTGTGACATGACCCATCCTTGGAGTTTGACCACTGCAAACTTTCTGCATGTGAAGGGTGAGCTGTCAGTCCATCTGGGACATCCCTCGGCTCTTTATAAGCACACTGCTATTGAAACAGTGAGCTGTGGCCTCAAAATGTCCCATTTTTCTATTGAGCTGCTGTGATTTAACTTTTCAGGAAAGAAAAACCCTGTAATCTACTGCAGATGGCTGAATTGGGCTGATACATGTGCTTTCTCAAAGAATACCTCTTTTGGCTTCACAAGAAGCAAACAGCTCACTCGAAAGTTCTAGAGCATTATACAACGCCTTGATTGGGGGAGCCTTGAGGAGACCTTTGCTGGCAATAGCAGTGACAATTCAGGTGAGACAGCAATAGTGGCAGCCATTCTTCACAAATGTACAGTGCTTCACTGCTAACAAAGTGCAACAGGATATAGCTTGTCTTATTTATTACATCAGTATTTTGTGATAAGCAGGTGTGATGGTTAATACTGAGTGTCAACTTGATTGGATTGAAGGATACAAATTACTGATCCTGGATGTGTCTGTGAGGGTGTTGCCAAAATGCCAAAAAAAATTTGAGTCAGTGGGCTGGGGAAGGCAGATCCACCCTTTATCTGGTGAGTGCAATCTAATCAGCTGCCAGCGAATGCAATGCAGGCAGAAAAATGTGAAAAGGAGAAACTGGCTTAGCCTCCCAGCCTACATCTTTCTCCTGTGCTGGATGCTTCCATCCCTCGAACACTGGACTCCAAGTTCTTCAGTTTTGGGACTCAGAGTGGCGCTCCTTGCTCTTCAACTTGCAGACAGCCTGTTGTGGAACCTTATGATCGTGGAAGTTAATACTTAATAAACTTCCATACGGCTGTGTGTGTGTGTGTGTGTGTCCCTCTAGAGAACCCTGACTAACACAGCAGGATAAGAATTAGTATTGTCATAGGAGGAGACTGAGGTCCCAGAAGGCAAAAAGCTTGATTAGGATCACAAAACTAATAAGTAGAAGAGCTTGAAGAAGAATCTAGATTTCAGGCCTCTGTGTCAGAGCTCAAATAGGGAATGTTTCCTATGATCTGTCTTCCGACTGAAATGGAATGGCAAGAGCCTTGACCACCTCAGGTGTCTGGCTAATGTAGTGGTAAATTCAAACAGTTTCTCTAGAGTTATCTACCTTCAAGACTGACATTTCTGCCTGTCCTCCAGGGTAGTCATTCATTTGTTCATTCACTCACTATGTATGTATTGAGCCTTTAGTATGTTCCAGGCACTAGAAATCTAGCAGAGGACAAAGCCAAACATGGTTGCTGACTTCCTAGAGCTTATAGCCTAGTAGAGGAGAGATCCAAAGAACTGAAAATTACAGAAATAATGACAAATTGTGATAGATGCTATCAAAGAAGATTATAGGGTTCTATGAAACAGAATAAGAAGGGAACTTCATCCAGTTTGGGAAGATCAGAGAAGATTAAATCATCTCTGATGAAATCGTATTCAACTCCTACTCCTAGTGGATGGAGTAGGAGTTACCCAATGTTGGTTGAGGGCGGTGGGGTAGCAAATGGAACAGCATGAATGAAAGCCCTGGGATAGGAAAGAACTTGGAGTATTACAGGAAAAAGACGAGACTTATGTGGCTGAAGTGGCACAAGTGAAGGGGAAGTTGGAGAAAAATGAGCCTGGAGAGTGAACAGAAGCCAGATCACGAAGGCTGGGGAACAACCCCTTTTAAGCCTGCTTTGAATGTACTTGAGTAGGACCTAGACTCCTGAAGACCCTATGAATGCTTATGAATTTATTATTCAGCCTCTTCTCATTCATCTTAGATGCTCTGGGGCCACCTAGAGGCCAAAACACAGTGCCCAGTGGGGCAATTGAGGCTAAGAAAGGCAGAGAGTGTTCCCTACTGTGGAGACAGAGTATTAGAGAGTTGCATGGGGCACTGACCTTGGCTGGCAGCTTTCTGGAAGCTAAGGCACAAAGGGAAATTTACTGGGTTTTGTGGTGTTTGTTCTCTGGCAACAAAATAATTAAAGCAAAAGCTGACTGAGCAGCAGCCAAGGCCAATGAGTCCTGAAACTCAGTTAAACTGAGAAGTCTTCACTTGGGACCTGCATAAGAGTGTACTATGACTTCAGCAAGTGCTGCCTCAAATGAATGGCAATTCTGCTTCTGCTCATGGCACCATCAAGCCTGGGAGAATGGACTATACCCTCCAGAAAGAGGGAGATGGAGGCATTTTTGCCAGTTGGGAAGATAACAAGGTTCAGTCTGTTCTCTGATGTCTGAGCTTAATGCAACAGAATAAGTAAGCACAACTTGATGAAGAGGGAGTTAATGTATTCATTAGCTTGCATCTCTCCACTGGACAGTCTGAATACATTTGTAACAGGGCAGCATTGCAGGTACTTTCCAATTGAAGTCCTTGAGAAGTGTTGATAATGTGGTACACAGTTGGGAACCCAAACTACTTGAATAAATGAGTCCAATTTCTTCATCCCTGTATGAGAAAATAATCACCTTATTTTTACTCTCCAGGGATTAATGGTGGAGCTTGTTAGAGGTGGTAACTTCAAACCCTGGACAAAGTCAGCTGGATGTCCTCAAATATGGAAATCTTAAGTCTTTGTTAGAAAATGTTCTGGAATTCTGAGCAACTATCACAAGGACAGAAAACCAAACACCGCATGTTCTCACTCATAGGTGGGAATTGAACAATGAGAAAACTTGGACACAGGGTGGGGAACATCACACACCAGGGCCTGTCGTGGGGTGGGAGGCTGGGGGAGGGATAGCATTAGGAGAAATACCTAATGTAAATGACGAGTTAATGGGTGCAGCACACCAACATGGCACATGTATACATGTGTAACAAACCTGCACGTTGTGCACATGTATCCTATACCTTAAAGTATAATAATAATAAAAAATAAGAATTTAAAAATGGAAAAAAATAATGCTTTAGCAAATAAATCTTTATAATCATTCCCCCCACCACACCCCCCAAAAAAAGAGGGGTTCTTGGTTGCTTGGGATCCCTACTGAAAAAGCAGGCATGGCTTGTAGAGCATTAAAACTGATGTTACAAAGGCTAAATACCACATGGACAGAGGAGCAAGTGGCCAAAGATATCCTTATCCAGGTGGCTAAAAGCTTCCCCTTGGCAGGATAGCTAGTTTTAACACAGATTGTAATCTGGGAGAAGCAGACATATCAGCCTTGACGATGAATGAGGCTGCCTTCTCAGTGTACACCTGTATCTCTGGAACAGAATGGGTTTGGGCAGGAGGTAGGCAGGAAGAGGCAGGCATGTTTCAGGTTGGCTGGCATCAGTGGTTCAAGGTATGCCCATCGATGTAGTGGTAAGGAAGGAGCCTCAACATCTCCTTAAAGAATGATCTGGTTAACAGACCATTGGTTAACAGATTAGACACTGGGTCAGAGGCCCGAAATCTGGGAGATAACTTTGTAGTTGTAAGTGCCCTTCAGCCTCTGAGATATGATTGGTGGTGTAAGGCTTACAGAATTTGAGGGTAACAACAAGCTGAAGAAAAATCTGGAGAAGAGCCTGAGGAAACAGAATCACAGTCCGTCTTAAAAAGACATTGCCTGAATACTATCTTCTTTTTGTATAGATGGGACCTCAAAGCCAAGAGAGGGAGCAAGGGACATACTGAAGTCACACAACCACTGAATGGCAGAGCCAGGGCTAAAATGCATCTATTCTGCTTCTTGGGCTACCACTTGAACACAGGTTCAAGTCTTCTATGGATAAATATAGGTGACTTGATCAAAGACTAAAGAGAAGTCTGCAGGTAAGCATGGAGAATTATTTGACTAGGCTCCAACAGGACAGTGTACAAAAACCAGGAAGAGCAGTAGGCAGAAGCCTGGGGATACCAACATTTAAAGGGAAGGCCAGGGAAGAGTTCACTAGGCTGTGCACTCTGAGGGCAGGCACTGGTTCCTACTTACTATTGCTACCTCAACACTTAGTATGTAACCTTGCACCTAGTAGGGTCTAGAAAAAATATTTATTGGGTGGATATAGAGGAGTCCACAAAGAAAGTAGAAAAAAAAGAAAGACATAAAAATGTGAGGAAAGCTGGGTGCGGTAGCTTACATTTGTCATCCTGGCACTGTGGGAGACTGAGGTGGGTGGATTGAAGACCAGCCTGGGCACCACGGCTGAAACCCCATCTTTACAAAAAATACAAAAATTAGCCAGGCATAGCAGTGCACGCTTGTAGTCCCAGCTACTTAGGGGGGCTGAGGTGGGAGGATCACCTGAGCCCTGGAGGTTGAGACTGCAATAAGCCGAGATCATGCCATTGCACTCCACCCTTGGTGACAGAGTGAGGCCCTGTCTCAGGAAAAAAAAAAAAAAAAAAAAAAAAAAGTGAGACAAACCAGGATGGTGCAGTGGCACACAACTCAAGAGAATAGAGAACTTCAAAAAGGAGGTAGAGAACAACTGTTAAATGCAACAGGGGGCCAAATAAAGAAATGTGTTACTTGTTGATAGAATGCTTCCAATTCAATGGGCTCCTAAATCTTCATCTCTAATGCAGATATTTTCCTTATGAGCACCAAACTTGGATATCTGAGTCATTGCTGGCCATCTTTACGTTGACATCCATGCACAATGTCCTATGTCCCCAAATGAACATATTATCTTTCTCCCAAACCTGGCCCTACTCTTCTCTTCTCTATTTTAGTAAATGACAATACTGACTCTGGTTAACAACCTAGAAACCTAAGAGTAATTCTAGATTAGTCCTACTTTCTCAGCCACACAATCAACCAATCACCTCACACTGTTTTTTCTACTTCCTTACCGCTCTCAAATCTGTCCACTCTGATCAACTTTCTCTGTTATAACCCTACATTTCTCGTGG
Source organism: Trachypithecus francoisi (assembly GCF_009764315.1). NCBI lineage: Eukaryota > Metazoa > Chordata > Mammalia > Primates > Cercopithecidae > Trachypithecus > Trachypithecus francoisi. The sequence continues at coordinate 199,737 of NW_022680460.1, forward strand.
GAAATTGGAATAACCTACTAACTGGTCTGCTCAATCCACTCTTGCTCCCCTACAGACTTTTATCCAAAATTAGCCAGGCAGATTTTTTTTTTTTCATTTATAATTGTTTTTGAGACAGAGAGTCTCATCATGCTGCCCAGGCTATTTTTGAACTGGGCTCAAGCGACCCTCCTGCCTTGGCATCCCAAATAGCTGGGGTTACAGGCATGTGCCACCATGCCCAACTCATTTGTAAGTTTTAATTAAAATTTATTTTCCATTTACATTCAGAAAAATTCACTCTTCTGGTGTCCAGCTTGACGAGTTTTAACAATGTGCAGAGTTATACAACCACTACCACAATTGAGACACAGAACAGTTCCATCACTAACCCAAAAAACTTCTCTCACGCTACCTCTTTGTAATCAAAACTCCTTCCCACACATATGATCCCTTGCAACCACTGATCTATTCTTCATCCCTACTGGTTTCCCATTTCTAGGATGTCATAGCAATGAAATTATAGAGTATGCAGCCTTTTCAGATGGGCTTCTTTCACTCAGGATGATACAGTTGTGATTCATCCATGTTGTTGTGTGTATCAAGATTTCGTTCTTTTTGTTACTGAGAAGTATTCCATTGGATGGATAGGTCAGAGTTTATCCGTTTCTAATTAAGGAATGTTTGGGTTGTTTCCAGTTTTTATTGGACAATTATGAATAAAGCTATATAAACATTGACTACAAATTTTTGTATGAACATGTGCTTTCATTCACTTGGGTAAATACCTAGGAATAGGACTGCTGGGTCACACGAGAAGTGTATATTTAACTTTATTAAAAATACTGCCAAAATATCTTACAAAGTGACAGTACCATTTTGCGTTCCCTGCAGCACTGGATGAGGGTTCCAGTAGCTCCACAGCCTCACCAGCACTTGGTTTGTCAGTTCTTTCCTCTTTTCTTTATTTTTCAGTGTTCTAATAGATATGCAGTAGTGTCTCATTATGGTTTCAAAGTGCATTTCCGAAACAACTAATGATGCTAGGTATTTTTTCATGTGCTTATTTGTCTTATGTATATATGTTCTGTGTATCCTCTTTGGTTCATCATGTATCTTCTTTGGTGAAATATCTGTTCAATATTTTATCCATTTTCTTTTTTTTTATTTTTATTTTTATTTTTATTTTTATTTTTATTTATTTTTTATTTTTATTTTTATTTTTATTTTTATTATTTTTTTTTATTATACTTTAAGTTCTAGGGTACATGTGCATGACGTTTATATCATGTATAACTCCCCAATGCAATCCCTCCCTCCTCCCCCCTCCCCATGATAGGCCCCAGTGTGTGATGTTCCCCTTCCCGAGTCCAAGTGATCTCATTGTTCAGTTCCCACCTATGAGTGAGAACATGCGGTGTTTGGTTTTCTCTTCTTGTGATAGTTTGCTAAGAATGATGGTTTCCAGCTGCATCCATGTCCCTACAAAGGACGCAAACTCATCCTTTTTTATGGCTGCATAGTATTCCATGGTGTATATGTGCCACATTTTCTTAATCCAGTCTGTCACAGATGGACATTTGGGTTGATTCCAAGTCTTTGCTATTGTGAATAGTGCCGCAGTAAACATACGTGTGCATGTGTCTTTGTAGTAGAGTAATTTATAATCCTTTGGGTATATACCCAGTAGTGGGATGGCTGGGTCATATGGTACATCTAGTTCTAGATCCTTGAGGAATCGCCATACTGTTTTCCATAATGGTTGAACTAGTTTACAATCCCACCAACAGTGTAAAAGTGTTCCTATTTCTCCACATCCTCTCCAACACCTGTTGTTTCCTGACTTCTTAATGATTGCCATTCTAACTGGTGTGAGATGGTATCTCATTGTAGTTTTGATTTGCATTTCTCTGATGGCGAGTGATACTTAAGTTCTAGGGTACATGTGCATAACGTTTATATCATGTATAACTCCCCAATGCAATCCCTCCCTCCTCCCCCCTCCCCCTGATAGGCCCCAGTGTGTGATGTTCCCCTTCCCGAGTCCAAGTGATCTCATTGTTCAGTTCCACCTATGAGTGAGAACATGCGGTGTTTGGTTTTCTCTTCTTGTGATAGTTTGCTAAGAATGATGGTTTCCAGCTGCATCCATGTCCCTACAAAGGACGCAAACTCATCCTTTTTGATGGCTGCATAGTATTCCATGGTGTATATGTGCCACATTTTCTTAATCCAGTCTGTCACAGATGGACATTGGGTTGATTCCAAGTCTTTGCTATTGTGAATAGTGCCGCAATAAACATACGTGTGCATGTGTCTTTGTAGTAGAGTAATTTATAATCCTTTGGGTATATACCCAGTAGTGGGATGGCTGGGTCATATGGTACATCTAGTTCTAGATCCTTGAGGAATCGCCATACTGTTTTCCATAATGGTTGAACTAGTTTACAATCCCACCAACAGTGTAAAAGTGTTCCTATTTCTCCACATCCTCTCCAACATCTATTGTTTCCTGACTTCTTAATGATTGCCATTCTAACTGGTGTGAGATGGTATCTCATTGTGGTTTTGATTTGCATTTCTCTGATGGCGAGTGATGACGAGCATTTTTTCATGTGTCTGTTGGCTGTATGGATGTCTTCTTTTGAGAAATGTCTGTTCATATCCTTTTTATCCATTTTCTTAATTGAATTGTTTGATCGTATTGTTGAGTTTTGAGAGTTTCTCATGTATTCTAAATACAGTTCCTTTTCCAAATATCTGACTACAAATAATTTCTCCCAGTCTATAGCTTATACTTTTATTCTTTTAATAGTATTTTTTTGCAAAGGAAATGTTTTTAATTTATATAAAACCAATATATATTTTTCTTTTATGCATCATGCTTTTGGCATATCTAAAACCTTTCTGCCTAACCAAAGACCACATGGATTTTTCCCCTATGTTTTAATTTAGAATTTTATGATTTTATGCTTTTCACTTATGTCTGTGATCCATTTTGAGCTAATTTGTGATGAGATTTGAGGTATAAGTCAAAGTTCTTTTTTTGCATATGGATGTCTGATTGTTTAAGTACTATTTGTTGAAAAGACTATTCTTTCTCCATTGAATTGCCATTGAAGTTTTGTCAAAAATCAATTATTCATACGTGTGTGGGTCTATTTATAGGTTCCCTATTTTTTTTTTCTGTTGATCTATGGGTCAGTTCCTCTATCAACATCACACTAGCTTGTTTACTTTAGCTTTATATTAAGTCTTACAAGCAGGTAGTATGACTTTTCCAACTTTGTTCTTCTTTTCCAAAATTTCTTATGTCTTTCTATATGAATTATAAAATCAATGTGTTGATAACTACAAAAAAAATACCGCTGTGATTTTGATGGGACTGTGTCCATATATCAGTTTGCAGATAATTGACATTTTAATGATAGTGAGTCTTCCAATTCATAACTATTGTATGTATTTCCATTTTTTAGGTCTTTAAGTACTAGAAATAGTCAAACCCATAGAAGCAGAGAATAGAATGATGGTTGCCAGGGGCCGGAAGGAGGAGGAAAAGTGGTATTGTTGCTCAATAGGTATGAAGTTTCAATTATGCAGATGAATAAGTTCTAGAGATTTGTTGCACAACATAGTGCCTTTTGTGCACTTTACAGTTTTTAAGAGGATAGATCTCATGTTAGACAATTTTACCACATTAATTGAAAAGACACATGGAACACAAGGAAACTTTTGGAGGTGATAAATATGTTTATTGCCTTGATTATGGTTATGGTTTCATGGGTTTATGCATGTGTTCAAACTCATCAAATTGTATACATTAAACATGTGCAGTTTTTGTATATCAATTGTACTTTAGCAAAGCTAATAAAAATGTAAGTTTTCAAATATTAATTGCTGATATATAGAAATACAATTAATTTCTATATAAAGACCTTTTACACGGTGACCTTGCACTGTCACTCTCAAATTGAGTAGGTGTAAGATTTCATTGGATATATTTTAGATTTCGTTGGAATTTTTTACTTCAATAGTGATGCTGTCTCCTAATACAGTTTTAGTTCTTCTTTTCCAATATATATGCATTTTCTTTCTTTTCCCTTATTGCACTTGCTATGATTTCAAGTATGATATTGAATAGGAGTGGCAAAAGCAGACATCTTTACCTTGTTCTCATTCTAGATGAAAAGCATTCAATATTTCACCATTAGGTATGATACTAACTTTAGGATTTTTATAGATGCTCTTTATCAGGATGTAGGAATTACTTTTTATTCCTGGTTTGTGAAGATTTTTTTAAATCATAAATGGGTATTGGATTTTGTCAAATACTTTTTCTGCATCGACTGATATGACTGTGTGATTTTTTTCTTTAGTATGTTATATTGGCTGACTTTTGAATGTTGAAGCAGCCTTGTATTTCCAGGATAAACCTCACTTGGTCATGATGCATTATCCTTTTAATATATCGTTGAATTTAATTTGCCAGTATTTTGGTGAGAACTTTTACATTTATGTTCATGAGGAATACTGGTCTGTAGTTTTCCTTTATTGTAATGACTGTCTAGTTTTGGTAATTAGGTTGGTATTGACGATAAAATGAGTTTGGAAGAATTTCCACCTCTTCTATTTTCTGAAGAATTTGTGTGATGGAGTGAGTATTATTTCGCCTTTGAATGTTTGAAGAATTTAGCAATGAGACCATCTGAACTTGAAGTTTTATTTTGTGGAAGGATTTAAACTATGAATTCAATTTCTTTAATATAAATATGACCTTTTAGGTTGCCTGTTTCTTCTTAAGTGATTTCTCTAAGTTTGTATCTTTCAGAGAATTTGTTCGTTTTATCTAAGGTGTTATATTTATGACCATCGAGTTGTCCATGTTATTCCTAATCATCTCTTTAATGTCTATAGCATCTATAGTGATAGCCTCCCTTGCATTCAAGATATCAGTAATTTGTGTCTTCTCTCCATTGGTCTGGCCAGAGTTTTGTCAATTTTATTGATTTTTATAAAGAAATGGCTTTTTGGCCAGATGTGGTGATGCATGCCTGCAATCCCAGCATTTTGGAAACTGAGGTGAGAGGATGGCTTAAGGCCAGGAGTTTGGGGACAGCCTAGGTAACATATGCCATCTATACAAAATTTTTTTAAAAAAATTAGCTGGGCATGGTGGCATGCACCTGTAGTCCTTGCTACTAAGAAGGCTGAGGAAGGAGGATTGCTTGAGCCCAGGAGTTCAAGGCTGCAGTGAATCATGATCAAACCACTGTACTCCAGCCTGGGTGACAGAGTGAGAACCTGTCACTAAAAAAGAAAGAAAGAGTTTTTTGTTTCAGTGATTTTTTTCCCTAATAATTTTGTTTTCAATTTCACTGATTTCTGCTCTTCAATATTTCTTTACTTTGGCATTCCGTTTGCTTTGGATTTACATTTTACAGTTGTAGGTTCACAAGATAGAAATTTATATCACTGATTTCAGGTTTCCCTTTTTTTCCAACATAAGCATTACATATTATTAAATTCTTCCCAAAGCACCAGGGGCAAGCTACTTCTGTTGCCCTGCCCTGAGTAGCCAACTATTCTTTCACAAATTTTCTTGACAACGAAGTGGGCTAATCAGTGTTGGGTCTGTAGCCTCCAAACACCATTATTTCAGTCCTTGGGGTGAGGGGGTGTTGTCATTAGCTTTTAGTAGAATGAGATTTTTGGACCCTTTGAAGGTCCTTTAGTTGTTTATAGCATAGGCAGGATGCAAGAAACGTCACTATGAGGTAGGTGGCTCAGAGGTGATATATTTGTCTCCCTTTTTAGAGAGTTGATACTATCATCCCACATATATCACACCATCTAGGTTCTGGCAATCTATATGCTGATATTGCTGACCTACCCCTGCCCCCCCCACAAATAAATGCGAAACCACCAGGCCTTTTATTTTCTTACTAGCGAGACAGTGATAAGGAGGAAATTTGTTTTCAGTGCTCAGTGCTAACCTAGTCCTTATCCCTCAGTGTCTGGTTAACTGTGGACCTGTCCTTCTGGCCCCAACCCTGCAACACCCACCTCTCTCCCTTCCCACACACCTCCTCTTCCCTCCTTCCTCCCTCCCCACCATCCTAGAACATGAAGACACTCACATCATTTTACAATAGACTCATTTTATTTTCATCACCATGGGGCGTACCCTGTGAGGTGTAGAATGTATTCTAGACCCTGCTGGCTATTTCTTTGGAGTCAGATCTCTGGAGACCTCTCAGATAGATCTAGGCCTCTGAACTTGCCTTGAAATTATTGGCTGTCCAGGGAGATGCTGGAGATTGTGGAGGTCTCCTGGCTAATTTGGTCCTGCTATGGCTCACTCAAGAAGAAATATATAACCCAAATAACCCTACAACCATTAATGAAATTGAACTTGCAGTTTTAAGTATTCTCAGAAAGAAAATTTCAAGGCCAGATGGCTTCACTCCTCAATTCTACCAAATGTTTAAGGAAAAATTGACAGCAATCCTTCAGAAACTCTTCCAAAAATAAAGAAAGAAGGAAGGAAGGAAGGAAGGGAGGAAGGGAGGGAGGGAGGGAGGGTGGGACACTTTCCAAAGTTATTCTTTGAGGGTAATATTACCCTGAAACCAAAACCAAAGACATCACAGGAGAGAAAAACTGCAGACTAAAAGCCCTTATGAATAAAGGCTCAGATATTCTCAACAAAATACTAGCAAACTGAATCCAGCAAACTGTAAAAAGTATTATACACCGTGATCAAGTGCAGTTTATCTCAGAAGTGCAATATTTGTTTAATATCCAAAATCAATTAATGTAATACCCTCATATTCACTGTAATACCCTCATATTCATTGTCATTCATCTAAATGACAAAATGCAAATCTTTTCATGATGCACTCAAATCAGGAATAGAAGGGAAGTGTTCCTCAACCTGATGATGGCAATGTACAAAACACTACAGCTAACATCATACTTAAAGGGGAAAGACAAGTTTTCTCCCTAAGATCGGGAATAAGACAAGAATGTCTGCTTTCACCACTTCTATTCAACAGGATTATTAGGAAAGAAATGAATGAAAGGCATCCAAATTGGAAAAAAAAATAAGTAAAATTGCCTTTATTTGCAGATAACACACTACTAAAACTAGTAAATTTAGCAATGTTGCAGAATACAAAATCAGTATACAAAAATCAATTTTATTTCTATTGGTATCAATGACCAATCAAGTGGTGAAATTAAAAATTCACAATAGCATCTAAAATGATATACCTAGACAGAAGTTTAATAATATAGTGAAGGATCTGTGCACTGAAAAGTGTAAATGTTGCTGACATAAAGAAGGGTTAAATAAATGGAGATACGGCCCTCATTCACAGGTCAGAAGACTCAATATTGTTAAGATGCCAAGTCTTCTCAAATTGGTCTACAGATTCAACACCATCCCAATCATTATCCCATCAGTGTTTTTGTAAAAATTGGCAATATGATCCTAAAATTCAAATGAAAACACAAAAGACCAGAGCAATTTTAGAAAAAAATAAATTTACAGGATGAACAGGGCCTCATTTGAGGTTATTATAAAGCTACAACAGTCAAAGCAATGCAGTACCAGCGTAAGGGTCAGTGGAACAGAATGGAGAGTCCAGAATACACTGATACATACTGTGATGGTTAATTGTATGTGTCAACTTGACTGTGCTAAGGAATGTCCAGATAGCTGGTAAAACACTATTTCTGCATGTGTCTGTGAGGATATTTCCAGGGGAGATTAGCATTTGAATCAGTAGACTAAGTAAAGAAGATCTACCCTCACCAGTGTGGGTGGGCATCATCCAATCTTTTGAGGGCCTGAATAGAACAAAAGATAGAGAAAAGGAGAATTTGCTCTTTCTGCTTGAGTTGGGCCATTCATCTTCTCTTGCCCTTGAATGTTAGTACTCCTGGATCTTGGACCTTCAGATTTGAACTGAGACTTACACCATTGACCCTCCATCCTCGGTTCTCAGGCCTTTGGACTCAGACTGAGACTTACCTCATCGACTCCCCTGATTCTCACGCCTTTGGGCTTGAGCTAGAATTGCACCACTGGCCCCCCTGAGCCTCCAGCTTGCAGATGGCAGAGCATGGGACTGTTCAGCCTACATGATTGTGTGAGCCAATCCGTCATAATAAATATCTTTATATCTATATCCTACTGGTTCTGCTTCTATGGGGAACCCTGACTGATACACATATATAGACAAATGAATTTTTTTTAAAGTGCAAAGAAAATTCAGTGGAGCAAGAGGTACTAGAAATGGTACTAGAAAACTCAGATATAGATACGCAAAAAATCCCCCAAACCTCTGATTACCCATACCTCACATTATATGCAAATATTAAATAGATCACAGACCTAAATGTAAAACCTAAAAATATAAAACTTCTAGAAGAAACTAAAGGAGAAAACCACCGGGATCTCAGTTTAGACAAAGATTTGTTAGATGTGACACCAAAGCCCAATTCATAATAGATCAAATTGGTAAACTGGGCTTCATCTAAGTTAAAAACATTTACTCTTTGAAAGGCACTGTTAAAGGAATTAAAGGACAAGCAGCAGATAGGAAGAAAACCATATATATGAAGAAAACCATATAAATGGTAGAGAAATTGTATCTAAACATATGAAGAGCCCTGAAAACTCAGTAACAAAAACAAAACAGCCCAGTTTTTAAAAACTTGGGCAAAAGATTTGAACAGACACTTCACCGAGGAAGATATATCAATGGTTAATAAGCACATGAAGAGATGCCCAAGATCATTGGGGAAATGTAAACTAAAACCAAAATGACATAAACTACACCGTCATTAGAATGGCTAAAATAAAAGACTGATCATATCATATGCCTACACAGATGTAGAGGAAATGAAGCTCTCATACACAATTGGTGGGCCTGTAAAATGGCACAGGCACATTGGAAAATTTTGGTAGTTTCTTAAAGTTAAAAACATACATCTATGATATGATTTACCTATTCCACTCCTACGTATTTATCAAAAAGAAATGAAAGCACATGTTCACACAAGGGCTTGTATACAAATGTTCATAACAGCTTTATGTGTAATAGTCCAAAACTAAAAAATTTACAGATGTCCATTAACAGATGAATGGATAAATAAATTGTGGTATGGTCATATAAACAACATACAATACTACTCCACAATAAAAAAGCAACAAAAAGGAACACATTATTGATGTGTTCCACATGAATAAATTTCAAAATAATTATGCTGAGTGAAAGAAACCAGACCAAAAATTATACACATTGTATGATTTTATTTACATAATAGTCTAGAAAATGCAAACTAATGGATAGCGACAGAAAGCAGGTAGTGGTTACCTGGGAACTGGGGGTGGGAAGGAGAAGAGTGAAGGATGACCAGAGGCACAAGGAAAATTTGAGAAGGATATGTTCACTATCTTTATTGTGATGATGGTTTCCTGGATGTATAAATGTGTCAAAAATTATCAAACTGTACACTTTAAATATGTGCAGTTTACTGTATGTCTATTATACCTCAATAAAGCTATTAGTAATAATAATGAATATAATAATAAATTATAATCTTCTGTCAGACCAGACCCTTCCTTCTAAGTTTAGCCCTAACCAAGGTCCACCGGGGTAAATGGGCTACTGGTCAGGCTGATAACGACCAGAGGAAAACTCTTCCCTTTATTGAGTGCTTACTTTGTCCCTGGCTTAGTGCTGGGTGCTTTCATAGGCATTATCTCATTTAAGGTTCATAGCAAATGTATGTGGAAAGAAAAAGGGTCAGTGACTTACCTAAGGTCGAATAGCTTTTAAAAAGTGAAGAGCTCTTTACCATGCTGCAAAAGCCCTTCACTTCTAGTCAATGCCAACAATGCAGTCAGTGTATAAAAAGCAAAGCCGGCCAGGCACAGTGGCTCACACCTGTAATCCCAGCACTTTGGGAGGCCGAGGCGGGTGGATCACCTGAGGTCAGGAGTTTGAGACCAGCCTCGCCAACATGGCGAAACCCCGTGTCTACTAAAAATACAAAAATTAGCTGGGTGTGGTGGCAGGCATCTGTAATCCCAGCTACTCAGGAGGCTGAGGCAGGAGAATTGCTTGAACCCGGGAGGCAGAGGTTGCAGTGAGCCAAGATCATGCCACTGCACTCCAGCCTGGGTGACAAGGGCGAAACTCTGTCTTAAAAAAAAAAAACAACACAGCCTTCTCATATGCCAATGACTTGCTTGGCAGGGCCTAGAGCAGAACATTTAATTAAGGGCCTGGTTTTGGACGTGATTTTAAATATTGTTCACTTCATAACAACACTGGAAAAATTAAGCTACTTTTGTTTTAGTCATTTTGAGAATCTTACCAATTACACTGACATGCATAAACAGCTGATGTAAAGCTATTTGAGTTCTCAAATAGCTACAGAATTTTTTTCACCAGTGCCTAATGAATCTTCCTAAAAATACTTCTTTCCTCTAAATCCTGACCCAGTTCCCTACTGTTCACAAAAGAGATCCCCAAACCAACATTCATGGAAAACCCAAGCTATGAAGTTAGAGTTATTTCTTACTAGTACCTTCTACTTGGTGAACACATTATGGTTTTCTAAAATCTTCCTTATAATTATCTTTTTATAATTCTCACAAAAGAACAATAATTAGAATCCCCATTTAGCTACCTCATACCCACTAGAATAGGATTGCTATAATCAAATAAGACTGACAGTAAAAAGTGTTGTAAGGATGTGAAGAATTGCAACCCTCACACACTGAGTGTGGGAATGTAAAATGTTGCAGTGCTTTGGAAAACAGTTTGGCAGTTCCTCAAAAACTTAAACATAGAATTACCAAATGACCCAGCAATGTCCACACAAAAACGTGCACCTGAATGTTAACAGCAGCATTACTCATAATTGCCAAAAGATGGAAATAACCCAAATACCCATCAATTGATAAACATTTAAACAAAATGTAGTATATCCATAAAATGGAATACTATTTGGCCATAAAAAGGAATGACATAATATATATTACAACCTAAAAACACTTTGCTAAGTGAAAGAAGCCAGGCACACAGGGTCACATATTGTATAATTCCATTTCTATGTTTCTATGAAAAGTCCAGAATAGACAAATTCATAGAGGCAGAAAGCAGATTAGTGATTGCCAGGAGCTGCAGGGATGGGAGTGGAAATGAGGAGTGACTGCCAATGGATACAGATTTCCTTTTGGATTGAGGAAAATATTCTAAAATTGATTGTGGGGATGGTTGCCCAACTGTGAATATACTGTCAACACTGAATCATATACTTCAAAAGGGTGGGTTTTGTGGTATGTGAATTATAACTCAATTTTTAAAAAAGAATCCTCATTTAGCAGATGAAAAAACCGAGGACAGGAGAGGTTAACTGTCCTGCCTAGATTTCCTGCCTCTAGCTTTGTCAGCTATTCTGAAACCCAAAATATTTGGAGAGAACTTAGGTTAAATTCTCCTTTTCTACCTGGGCTGTTTCTTGTCTGTCCCAGAGCTCACCATGCGGTTTCTTGAGCACACACTGTGCTCAGCACTGTATCAGGAACTCAAGATGTATGACTCCACATCACCTCCCTATGAGATAGGACTATAATTTTTCTTCTGTCATTTTAAATAAAAGAATCTGAGACTCAAAGAACTTAAGAGACTCACCCAAGGTTACACAATAGTAAGAGATAGGGAGGCTAGAGTTGAGTCTAGATGGTTTGAGTCCGGGCTCATTGCTATTGTCATTGCATTATCTCCTCTTCTTCTCCATTCTTCCACCTCCCCGCCCGCAACACATATCTTTATCCCACTCATCAGAACACCTTTTTCCTCTCTTACACATATCCACAGCAGACTCATCTTTCCATAAGACTCACTTGTTTCTCAACTGTAACTGGAGGAACAGACTCCAATGGCATGGTGGAGACACTGGGTAATCAGATGTACAGTCTGATCCCTCAGCACCGGTGGGGGATTGGTTCCAGGATTCCCATAGATACCAAAATATGGGGATGCTCAAGTACCTGATACAAAATGGCATAGTATTTGCACATAACCGATGTACATCCTTCTGTATACTATTTATTTATTTATTTATTTATTTATTTATTTATTTCTTGAGACAGAGTCTCGCTTTGTCGCCCAGTCTGGAGTGTACTGGCATTATCTCGGCTCACTGCAACCTCTGCTTCTGGGGTTCAAGTGATTCTCCTGCCTTAGCCACCTTAGGAGCTGAGATTACAAGTGTGTACCACCACACCCAACTAATTTTTGTATTTTTAGTAGAGACAGGTTTTGCCATGTTGGCCAGGGTGGTCTTGAACTCCTGGCCTCAAATGATCCACCCGCCTCAGCCTCCCGAAGTTCTGGGATTACAGGCATGTGGCACTGTGCTCAGTCCCTCCTGTATACTTTAAATCAAGAATGTCCAACCTGTGGCCCAGGATGGCTTTGAATGCAGCCCAACAAAAATTCATAAACTTTCTTAAAACATTCAGGTTTTTTTTCTTTTGTGATTCTTATTTTTACCTCAACAGCTATAATTACTGTTAGTGTATTTTATGTGTGGCCCAAGACAATTCTTCTTCCAATGTGGCCCAGAGAAGCCAAAAGATTGGACACCCCTGCTTTAAATCATCTGTAGATTATTTGTAATACCTAATACAATGTAAAGCTATGTAAATAGTTGATATATTTTATTATTTTAAAATATGTCCTTGTTTTACTTTTTTGAGACAAGGTCTCACTCTGTTGCCCTGGCTGGAGTGCAGTGTGCAATCACAGACCTTCTAGGCTTAAGGGATCCTCCCACCTCAGCGTCCTGAGTAGCTGGGACCACAGGCATGCACCATTATACTCAGCTAATTTATTATTATTATTATTATTATTATTATGTAGAGACAGGGTCTCCCTATGTTGCTCAGGCTAATCTCGGACTCCTGAGGTCCTCCCATCTTGGCATCCTAAAGTGCTGGGATTACAGGTATAAATCCACTTTGACCAATTTGTCTCATTTTTATTGTTGTATTGTTATTTTTTGTTCTTAAAAATAACAACCAATCCATGGTTGATTGAATTCATAGATGAGGAACCCGTGGATACAGAGAGCCCACTGTACTGATTTTTCTAAAAATCAGCCTGATATATTTTGACATTTCCAGTTCCTATCTTGAAACAAAAGGGAGAAAACAGTTTCCTTGCATTGGATGCACTTCAGAAATGACCATTCCCAAAACATACTGTTTCTCTGAAGAACAAACTTGCTGCCCCATTTAAAGGACTGCCCTGGCTATCCAGCTGTTCAAGCTGAGAAACTTGGGCATGTATAGAAGCCATGACCCTATGAAGAGTTGGATGCAGAGAAGGTACAGTTTTTCAAAAGCCTCCCAGCAGAGTTCAAGGTGTGGTTAGGGCCAAAGTCCAGTGCATAAGGCCCCTGGTGCAAGTGTACAGGGTGAGGCCTTTTCTTATCCCCATATGTGGAAGTCACCCCTCACTCCTTTGAATCCTGTTCCCTGCCTCCCCAAATGAGACAGACTTCTACTATCACATATGGGATGATTCTGAGTACTTTCCCACATAGTCACCCTTATCGCCAACCAGACATAAGGTCCTGGAGGGCAGAGCCCATGCCTTGCTGTGGCATGGCATGTACTGTGGCAGACACAATTCCCAGCACACAGTAGGTCTTTATCACATGTGTGAATGCTCACTGGATTTTAGACTACATAAAAGAGAAATCAGATATTTTTAGCCTCAGAAGAAAAAAAAATCTTATCACTTTATAATACTCAATTTAACGCTGCAGAGTTTCCCTTTTCTTCTGAAAATACATGAATATATTTCCCAAACTTAATTCTGAGAAATGTCGCAGCAATATTTCCTGGAAGTTAAGGGAGGCCACGGTACTGGAACAAGGGAGGGAAATGAGGAACTTTGCTCTGACCTCTCCTTTCAATGGGTGACTGCTTAAAAGGGGAGGTGGGTGGCAGCAGAGAGCTGCTACATATGACTAATTAGCATGTGGGAGTCTAGGGAGCTAGTGGGGCATTTTGCCTCTGACATCTGAAGGTTGGCACAAAAAGGCACAGGCCAATGGGAAATTGGTTTGAGGGCATTAGGGTGGGCGGAAGCAGGCTCTCAGCCACTTTGCCCCAGGACAGGGTTAGGGTTGGAGACACTAAAATGCAAGGCAAGCTATGAAGACAAAGGCAAGTCCTGCAGGATGAAGATGAGACCAGAAGCCAAACTAACTAGCAGCAGAGCACGCTAAGAGCCTGACCTGAGGACGCTCCAATCTTCCTAAGTAACAGGGTGAGTCCCAGTATCTGGGAGCCAGTGACTTCAACTAAGAGGAGAGGAAGACTGTCCTTCAGGAAGAACAGAACTCAGCACTGTCACTGAGGCCCCTGAGTCTTCACCCAGAGTCGTCTTGATTGTGCATTTAATCATCATGACAACCCTGGAATTAAGATGTTATCATACTTCTTTTACTGAAGCTCAGACAAGTAGAGTAGCCTGTCTATGATTCAGCCCAAGGTCTGTCTGACTGCAAAGCCAAGGCCCATTGGTTCCTCTGTATCTCATAAGTAGAGGCTATCATGTGTCAGAGATGTGGAAGGAAGATACAGACTCACATGGAAGGTTGCTGTAGATAACCTACAAGGTAATCAATCCAAACCAAAGAAGGTTTTGAGTCTTTAAAAAGGCAGAGAAGATCACCTGATGGAGGTGCTCAAATCCCAGGGATGGTAGGAGCTAGAAATCAAAGTGCTATACCTGAGGTTCTTGGAGCCTGACTGCTTTTTAAGGCTGATATGGCAGCACACCATAGACAACACACAGTGTGCCTGGTATCTTGCTAGTAATACAAGTATTTGTTGAATTCAATGAAAGAAAATAATAGCACCAACAGTAATATCACTTTGCATTCATATTGTTCAAAGTAAAAATAAATATCAAGTTGGTTTGAGCATCAGACCATATCAAGACTTATAGAAGGAAAGGAATTTAATTTTTAAAGTACGTTATAAAGTTCAAAATAGAACAAAGCTCAAGTGAGTTTCTGACATAAAAATAGATAACATTTTAGATTTTGTTCCATAAAAGAATAATCAGATCAATACTTCAGTAAGTAGTTTCAGCTGTACTGACAAAAAAATAACCAACACGGATTTCTGAAGTGGCTAGCGTAAATGGACTGTCATCTCTCTTATTGTGTTTGTATCAGGTACCAATTTTCCTTTTCATGAAAGTTTTTAAGATGGAGAAGGTGGAATATATTCCCTCATTTTCTCAGTAATGTATGAATAGTTCTTGAAAGAATAGCATTGATTAAAAGAAAAGATATTAGAGGGGAAGGACAGTTATAAGTCTGAACTGCAGATATGTAATTCCAAAGAAAATGTTCATTTATCATCACCAAAGTCAATATAATTCCAGGAAATAAAATGTCATTGCTTATTTTTGTACTCAAATTTGCTAATATTACAGGCTAACTTTGACAACTTTGTAGCAACTTGACAACTTTAAAACCTGAGCAGTAACCCAGGTTTTAAAAAGAAAATCATTTCACCTTTACCTCCCATCTTGAAGCAGATGAGAATCTCACTAAGATCCTGTAAATTCAATAATGTTAGTGCTTAGGAGATAGATGGAGAAGCATGTCTCTGAACAGCAGGGCTAACTCATCAGGCATGAGATTTCTGTTTCCGTAAGTTATTCACTTATAGTGAGATTCCCAACTCAGCACTCAAACCCACAAAGGAAACTGTCTCTGGATAGCCAATCAACACAAAGCATCAAAATGGTCCTTTCAAATTGAATAAACCTCACTTCAATAAGGCCCAGATACATGAAGTCAAACCATCTGGATGAAAGGTAAGTAATTTCTGCTGACATCTGGATGACTTGTCTATGTGCCAAAACTGGATATTTTTCCAAATTTCGGTGACCAGGCCACGGTCGCTGGGTACCAAGACATGATGGCATCATATATCGTGTCAAGGCCCACAGAAATAGATCTCTGCTGATGTTAGTGGCATATTCACCAGATTCTGAGTGCTGGCAATCCAATTTCCAAGCATGCTTTGATGCCTGCATCTTCTTGATTCCTCACTGCCACAACATGGCAGAGGCATGCATTAAACAGTGAATTCAAGGCACAGGTGGAGAATGAGAAAGTTAAAGCACGCTGCTTTAATACAATACTTTCAATGATGTTTCTCCGTAGTAACAAATGCAACTGAGGAAATTGAGAGAAGTCCGACATGTTCTTGTTTGGCTTTAATACTGATTAGTCGCAATGATGCGAAAGTTAATGTATCCAGAGAGAGGAAATGCCAGAGACATTTTAAAAGTATTGATGCCGTGTCAGTCTTTAAGTTTTTAGTATTCTTAAAAACTATAGGGTGTGGTTGAGAACAAACGAAATACTGAGTAATAACATGAAACTGGGAGAGGCCGGGCACGGTGACTCACACCTGTAATCCCAGCACTTCAGGAGGCCGAGGCGGGTGGATCACGAGGTCAGGAGTTCGAGACCAGCCTGGCCAATATGGTGAAACTCCATCTCTACTAGAAATATAAAAATTATCCGGGCATGGTGGCGCGGGCCTGTAGTCCCAGCTACTTGGGAAGCTGAGGCAGAAGAATCGCTTGAACCCAGGAAGCGGAGGTTGCTGTGAGCCAAGATGGTGCCACTGCACTCCAGCCTGGGCAACAGATTGAGACTCTGTCTCAGAAAAA
Organism: Trachypithecus francoisi; assembly: GCF_009764315.1. Classification (NCBI taxonomy): domain Eukaryota; kingdom Metazoa; phylum Chordata; class Mammalia; order Primates; family Cercopithecidae; genus Trachypithecus; species Trachypithecus francoisi. The sequence goes on from NW_022680460.1 coordinate 216,509, forward strand.
CAAAAAGCAAGCAAACAAACAAAAAAACAGTGGGAGAACTGCAACTTAACTATCTTTACTTCATTGCCCAAGGTCTGCTGAAAGAAAATAAAAACATAAATCAATTATCTCTGGATGTAAAAACCAAGACCTAGGAAGGAGAAGAGACTTGCTCAAGTCAGTAGTAGGGCTGGAACTGGAACCCAGACCTTCCTGGGTGCTAACTCAGACCTTTGTAACCCATGCTGCATCCCTAAATCAGCAAGGAGCACCCCCTCTTAATAAGGTTGCATGAATTCTAGTGCATATCTCATAAAAATTTATAGAGCCATCAATGTCTGCAATAAAAAGCTCAGCTAGATTTCCATTTAATGAAAATATTAAAAACACCGTTTGAGAGAACATTGTTTATTTGCAATATCTCTTCCTGTTAAGTTTGATTTAGTGTTTAAGCAGAGAAATCTAATCTCATATAAATCTCAACAGCAAATAATTCAGGTTTCAAATCAGATAAGGTATGAATTCAACTTCCAGATTTGTGTTCCTTTCTCTAATTGACAATGCAAGCTTTTGCTGCCATTTATACAGGGAATTGTGTGTCTCACCTGTAATCAAATGAACTCTTTGAGTTAAATACTGATCAGTTGCCTTCTGCTTTGAAGTTTTCTTTAAACAATCAGGATCCACAAGTTTCTCTAATTCAAGCAGACATTCATGCTTGTTTGAAGTGGTTTTTTTTTTATTTCTATGTGGAAATGGAATGAATCTATAGAGTTTTGAAGTCTTAATTATGACTGAGCTTTATATATTAGACTTCTAAACACTTCAAAACAATATTAGATATTTGGATGCCACATGGCACACATTCCAAACCTGTCTAATTTCCCATGGGCTAATGCAGAAAGTAGAATTTCAATCATTTGCTCATCCTGAATTCTGGCTTTCCACATCAGCAAACATTTTCTGATTGGCCTTTCTGAGCAGGTCACTGTGGTAGACCCAAAGATGAAATGTGGAGTTGAAGGTGGAGGAGGGGCAGGCATGGATAGGAATAGACATGACTAAGACCTTGTCTTTTTACTCACATCACTCATGGTCTAGATGGAACATTAAGACAGAAACATATGTATCACTCAGGAAGGGCAGTGAAGGGAGTGTTTCTGGGCAAAGTCTTGGGGTGACTTCTTAGAAGAGAAGGGTGGGAAATTTGTCCTTAAAGAACAGGAAAATTTCAACAGGCATAACTAGGAAGGTTGGGAGTGAGGGAGTATTGCAGGTAGAGGGAACAGCAACAGCAATGGTACAGAGTTGGGAAAGGGCAGATGACGCTGGGGACTGAATAGAAACAAGCCCATAAACTTTGATTGACTCCATTTGGTAGGGCTCATGTATGCAGCAAAACCATATGGTTGGCTAATTAGAGACACAAATTTCAATGCTCTTGTGCCATTAAGATAAGCTACAGGCAACTCTGGAGTCTAAGGCTGATTTCTTCTACTATAATCCATCTAATGATGATGGATTAGGGACTATTGTCTAGCTAGGCCCCACTGAAAGTTTCTCTCAAAGCCAATAATGAGAACTGGGAGCTCCAAGGACCTGGGACAAATGTAGAGCCTTCCTCTGTGCCTGACAAGGTGCCATAATTCTTTTGTTTGCTTGGAACTTTGTAAATTCAAGAGAGAGCAGGAGAGCAGAGGCCAAAGCAGGCTGCTTCCTTTCAATGGGCCCCATAAGAGGTCTGAGGGAATTTTCAAGTTGAAGCCTCTAAATTAACAGGGACTAATTTCAGCATGTGCAAAGATAGAATCTGGAGGTCTGAGGCTGGAAGCTGTAATTCTCTAAAGCTGCTATCTAAACAAAAGCCCACAGAGGCAAACTGGAGCAAACTATGTAGAAAAGTCAAGAAAAGTCTGTTTGGCTAAATTTGTACAATAGGCACATTCAAAAATCCTTCCAGAATTTTCCATTTTCCATTGGGCCACAGCTCAAAGCTGCCCTCTGTTACAGATAGAACAGAGGTGCAAACCCTATGAGAAAGAAACGAATAACCCAAGAAACATTTATCAGGACTTCAAGTATACCTATACTGCCAAACGCTTTGTGTGACTGCTTTAATCCACGTTCTGTTTCCTCACCAAGACCATCAGAGTCTGGGATAATTTTACATTGTACATTTAACAGTGGTGGTCAGGATTGGTGACCACTTTGAAGTACTAGCACTTGGAATTGAAATACAGGGTTTTTACTGCTGTGTAAGACACCCAGGAACAGAAACCCAATGCAAAAAAGGCAATTTGTCTTTCCTACTACAAACACTGCTTCACGTTCATTGACTTCATTTATGTTCATTTAACTCCAGCAACCTGAAGAATAGGCTATATCATATTTCAACTCAGAAGTATAATTTACATATGATAAAATTCATCCTTTTTAGTATACAGCCCTGATATCTGATGAACACATAGTTGTGTAACTACTATTACAATCAAGATATGAAACAGTTCAAGCAGTCCTAAAAATACTCTCGTGCCCCTTTGTAGTCAAACCCTTCCAGTATTCCCACCCTTTGACAATTGTTGGTCTGTTTTCTGTCCCTTTAGTTTTTCTTCTTGCAGAATGTTATGTAGATTAAACTATACAGTATGTAGCCATTTGTATCTGGCTTCTTTCACATAGCATAATGCATTTGAGAATCATCAATGTGGTTGTGTATATCAGTAGTTTATTCCTTGATAGTTTCGTAGAGCATTCCACTGTATGAAAGTACTACAATGTGTTTATCCTTTCATCTGTTGAAGACTACTTGTGTTGTTTCTAGTTTTGAAAATTATATATAAAGTCTTTACAAACATTCACATACAGGGTTTTGTGTGAACATAAGTTTTAAGTTCTCTAGCAAATACCTAGGAGTGGGATTGTTGGGTTGTATAGGTACTGCAGATTGAACTATACAAGAAACTGCCAAAATGTTTTTCAAAGTGTTGGTACCATTTTGCATTCCCACCAGCAATATATGAGATTTCCAGTTGCTCTGCTTCCTTTTCAAGATGTAGAATTATAGTTTATTAACCACTAGTATAGGTGTGTATCTCATTGTGGCTTTAATTTGCAATTCCCTAATGAGTAATGATGCTGAGCACATCATTTCATGTGCTAATTTGCCATCCAAATATCTTCTTTGATGAAGTGTCTCTGCAAACATTTTTGAATATTTTATTGGGGTGTTTGTTTTCTTATTATCCAGCTTTGAGAGTTTTAAAAAATATATTATGGTTACAAATCCTTTATCAGGTATGTGTCTTGAAATATTTTCTCCAAATCTATAGTTTGTCTTTTCATTCTCTTAATAGTGTGTTTCATAGAGTTTTAAATTTTGATGAGGTCTAATTTATCAAAAATTTTTTTCCGTAAAACTATTATGATTTTGGTGTCATATATAAGACATTTTTGCCTAACTCAGGGTTACAAAGATTTTAGCTTAGGTTCTGCATTAGTCCGTTTTCATGCTGTTGATAAAGACACACCCAAGACTGGGCAGTTTACAAAGGCAGGAGGTTTAGTGGAGAACTCACAGTTTCACATGGCTGGGGAAGCCTCACTATCATGGCAGAAGGTGAAAGGCAGGTCCCACATGGCAGCAGACAAGAGAAGAGAGTTTGTGCAGGAAAACTACCCCTTATAATAACCATCAGATCTCGTGAGACTTAATCACTACCCCAAAAACAGCATGGGAAAGACCTACTCTGTGATTTAATTACCTCCCATCTGGTCCCTCCCATGTGGGAATTCAAGATGAGACATGGGTGGGGACACAGCCAAACCATATCAGGTTCTCTTCTAGAAATTTCATTCTTATAGCTGTTACGTTTAGGTCTATAATCAATTTGTCTTATTTTTTGTTTATGTTTTGAGGTTGAAGTGAATATTTATGCACACGAATATTCAGTGGTTTCAGCAAGTGTTAAATACATTATTATTTTCCATTACATTCTTTTTGAACCATTTTTGAAAATAAATGGTTATATGTGTGTGTCCATTATTGACTATATCTTGGTCCACTGATCAATGCTATCTTTTACCAATGCTATATTGTCTTGATTATTGCAGCTTTATTGTAAGTCTTAAAGCCAGTTAGTGTGATTCTACCAAATTAGTTCATTCTCAAAAAACGTGTGACTGTTCTAGAGTCTTTGCCTTTTCATATACATTTTAGTATCAGTTTGGTTATTCCTTTTTTTTTTTTTTGAGACGGAGTTTCGCTCTGTCGCCCAGGCTGGAGTGCGGTGGCGCGATCTCAGCTCACTGCAAGCTCCGCCTCCCGGGTTTACGCCATTCTCCTGCCTCAGCCTCCCGAGTAGCTGGGACTACACGCGCCCGCCACCTCGCCTGGCTAGTTTTTTGTATTTTTTAGTAGAGACGGGGTTTCACCGTATTAGCCAGGATGGTCTCGATCTCCTGACCTCGTGATCCGCCCGTCTCGGCCTCCCAAAGTGCTGGGATTACAGGCTTGAGCCACCGCGCCCGGCCGGTTATTCCTTTTTTTTAAAAAAAAAAAAGACAAAATCCTTCTGAGATTTTTATCGGGATTGTGTTGAATCTATACATAAATTGAGGTAGAATTAACATCTTAACAATATTGAGTCTTCCAATTCATGAACAAAGCATATCTCTTCATTATTTAGATGTTTTATTTATTTCTCAATATTGTATAGTTTTTGCCATATTTTGTACATATTTTGTTAGATTTATATATAAATATTTCCTGTGTTTTTGAGTGCTGTTGTAAATCATACTATTTTTGTTAACTTGTTTTCATTCATTGCTAGTCTATACATATGCAATTCATTTTGTATATTGACCTTTGATCTTACAACTTTGTTAAATTTGTTCTAGTATTTTTTTTAACTTTTATTTTAAGTTCAGGGGTACAAGTGCAGGTTTGTTATATAGGTAAACTTGTGTCATAGGGACTCGTTATATAGATTATTTCATCACTAAGGTATTAAGCCTAGTACCCATTTGTTATTTTTCCTGATCCTCTCCCTCCTCCTAACCTCCACCCTCCAAAACACTCCAGTGTGTGTTCTTCCCCTCGATGTGTCCATGTGTTCTCATCATTTAACTCCCACTCCTAAGTGAGAACATGCGGTATTTGGTTTTCTGTTCCTGCATTCGTTTGCTAAGGATCATGACATCCAGCTCCATCCATGTCCCTGAAAAGGAAATGATCTCATTCTTCTTATGGCTGCATAGTATTCTATGGTGTATATGTACTACATTTTCTTTATCCAGTCTATCGCCGGTAGGCATTTAGGTTGATTCCATGTTTTTGCTATTGTGAATAGTGCTGCAGTGAACTTACACTTGCATGTGTCTTTATAATAGAATGATTTATATTCCTCTGGGTATATACCCAGTTAGAATGATTTATATTCCTTTGGGTATATACCCAGTAATGGGATAGCTGGGTCTAATGGTACAATGAGTTACCATCTAACACCAGTCAGAATGGCTACTGTTACAAAGTCAAAAAATTACATGCTGGCTAGGTCATAGAGAAAAAGGAATGCTTATACACTGTTGGTGGGAGTGTAAATTAGTTCAGCCATTGTGGAAGACAGTATGGCCATTCTTCAAAGACCTAAAGACAGAAATACCATTTGATCTAGTAGGTTTTTTAATAGATTTTTTAAAGGGCTCTCTATGTAGATAATAATGTCATCTGTGAATAGTGACAGTTTTACTTCTTCTTTCCAATATGAAAGTGCCTTTAATAAATATAGGACTGTTCAGTTTATCTTCATCTTCTTATCTTTTGGTGCCCCAGGAAAACGTCTTTGAACCTCTTCTCTACTTTCACCACCTTGTAATCTCATTCTGTCTCATGGGTTTAAATACTACCTACCCACTACTAATTCTCAATCACCTCCAGCCAAGATTTATTTTCTGTTCTCCAGACTTACCTAACTGCTAACTTGATGTCTCCATTTGGAGATCAAGTAGGTATCTCAAACTAAACAAGTCTACAACTAAATTATTAACCTTTTCTTCTGATCTGCCTTACCCATGGCCTTCCCTTTCTCATTGGATGCAATTCTGTTCTTACAGTTGGTTAGGCCAAAAACATTGGCATCAAACTTGTCACCTCTCTCACATGACAACAATCTGTCAGCAAATCCTGATGGTTCTACTTTCAGAATATATCTGGAATCTTACCACTATTCACCAACTCCAGTGCTACCACCCTGGTCCAAGCCACTTTCTTTTTTTTTTCGCTCTGTCGCCCGGACTGGAGTGCAGTGGCCGGATCTCAGCTCACTGCAAGCTCCGTCTCTCAGGTTTACGCCATTCTCCTGCCTCAGCCTCCCGAGTAGCTGGGACTACAGGCGCCTGCCACCTCGCCCGGCTAGTTTTGTATTTTTAGTAGAGACGGGGTTCACCTTGTTAGCCAGGATGGTCTCGATCTCCTGACCTCGTGATCCGCCCGTCTCGGCCTCCCAAAGTGCTGGGATTACAGGCTTGAGCCACCGCGCCCGGCCCAAGCCACTTTCATCTATTACCCGGACTACTGCATTCACATTCTAAAGGGTCTAGCTGCTTCAGCCCTTGGCCCCAATAGTATATTCTCAATGCTGCAGACAAATACATCATTCTAACATGTTAAATCAGATCATGTCACTCCTTTGCTTCCCATTTCACTCAAAGGAAAAGGCCTAAGTCCTTCAAATGTCCTGTAAAGCCTTATATTATCCCTTTTCCAGTTACCTGTCTAATCCTCTTCTACCACTTTACCTTGATTTCTCTGTTCTAGCCACACTGGTATCCTTGCTGTTCCTCAAACATGTGAGTCTTACTCTTGCCTCAGAACCTTTGCACTGATGTTGCCCTCTTCCCCGAGAATTTCCTAAGGGTAACTTCCTCAAGTCTTTGTTTAAATGTCACTTTCTCAATAGGACCTATCCTGACCATCCTACTTAATACAGCATCCTGTCCCAACTTCACCACATCCCCCTCACCACATACATTGTACTCTCAATTTACCTTGCCCTGTTCTACTTTTTCATTTTTATAAACACTATGGCCTTCTAACATAGTATCACAAAATTCATATATGAATCAGGTTTTGGGGTTTGAGGGGGGCTTTTTTTGACACAGGATCTCACTCCATCACTGAGGCTGAAGTGCAGTGGCACTATCATAGAATACTGCAGCCTTGAACAGTCCTAACCTCAGGTGATCTTCCTACCTTAGCCTCCTGAGTAGCTGGGACTACAGGCATGCACCACCACACCTGGCTAATTTTTCTGTATATTTTGTAGGGACGGGGTTTCACCAGGTTGCCCAGTCTGGCCTCAAACTCCTGAACTTAAGCGATCTGCCCACCTTGGCCTCCCAAAGTGCTGGGATTACAGGCATGAACTAACACACCTGGCCAGGATCAGGTTTGATATCTGTTTTTTCTTGTTATTATATAAGTTTCATGAGGCCAGGACCTTTACTTTATTCACTGATATATCTCAATTACCTAGAATACTACCTGGAACAAAATAGGTACTCAACAAATGCTTGCTGAATAATTGAATGAACTCCTGCAAGAACAATCCTTTGTGTGAAGCTTCCAAATGCCAGATTCCCAGATGGTCTTTATAAAGGCTCTTATGAGCTGTGGCAGCCTGAGTGCCATGGAAGGAGGAACTGTGCAATTTTGAGAGTTGGGAAAAAGCATCGCCACAAATCTACTGCTGCAAAGCCTGTAAGAGAATATCAGAAAGGTCTCTGAGTCACAGTGGCAGACCCAGGGACATTTGGCTGATATACATCAAGATCTAGCCCCGCTGCTGCCAACAGTGGTTCTCTGTAATACCAGTGACATATTTGTGCTGCAACATCAAATGTGTTCCAAATAGTAATTGTAAAATAAGAAAACTGCTCAGCATATGCAGAGCCTCCAAGAGGGGGGAAAGAAATACCATACTGAGCAAGCTCAGAAGTGGAAAATAACCCTCCCCGCTCCAAAAAAAAAAAAAAAAAAAAAAAAGTCTATTTGGGTTGGGCTAGTTCTGCTGATATCTTAGTTGAAATGGGAAGGAAAAAAAAAGAGGGGCTTTGTACCACACTGAATAAACTCTCCTGACCATCTGTCTGTTAATTCAGAAACATCCTTCTCAAGAATTGGCTCATGTTGTTGGTGCTATTTTCTGGTGAGTATTGGGACTTTTATGTGTGTGTGTGAGATAGAGTCTCACTCTCGCCCAGGCTGGAGTGTAGTGGCGCGATCTCGGCTCACTGCAACCTCTGCCTCCCAGGTTCAAGTGATCCTCCCACCTTAGCCTCCCGAGTAGCTGGAACTACACGTTCGCGCCATCACACCTGGCAAATTTTTGTATCTTTAGTATAGATGGGGGTTTCACCATGTTGCCTGGGCTGGTCTCAAACACCTAACCTCAGGTGATCCACCTGCCTCACCCTCCCAAAGTGCTGGGATTACAGGTGTGAGCCACCGTGCCCGGCCTACTGGGATATTCTTGAAATTGCCTACTGCCCCAAAAGTACAGAGCCTAGAACACATAATATATGATCAATTAGTATTAGTTGAGTGAACAAATGAAATGAAACTCCAGTATCATCAGATCTAGAGTATGAAGTGGAAATATCGTTGGATTTCAGGAGACAAGCCTGAATTTGAGTCCAAATACCACTATTTATTAGGCTTGTGATACCACATCCTTGAGATTCAGTTTCCTCCCCTGTAAAAGAGCAAGACCCTTACCCTGACTATCATGCAGACTTATCTAAAGGAGGCACAAAGGAGAAAATACATGAGAGTTATTTGTAAATTGTGAAGCATGTGACACATGTAAGTTGTTAGGCATTTTAGAGCTGAAGCATCATCTAAAGCATTCCTCTTGTTAAACACAGGAATACTGAGGCTCAGAGAGGGGCAAGTCACACAATAAGGTAATGGTATGGCAGAGCCTAGAGAGACCAGGTCTCTTCACTATCAGCCCAGTTCTTTTTTTCATTACACCACAATTGTTTTGTGTTTCCCTAAAAATGAGGAAAGATGCTGAGAATGTGAGGAGGCCAAGGCAGCTGGAGTTAGCCTTACAGAGCACCAAAGAAGAAAGACATGCCCAGAGAGAATTAGGGAGATTCTTAGAGAGTCTCTCTTGAGCATTTGGCAGAGTACTAATCAACATATGCACATAATAAAACTAACCAAGGCTAGAGAAGGAATCTCTCAAAGAATTCAAGGAATCTGTTCTTGGAATTCACATAGGGCTGGGAATAGAGCTAGTTCCCACCAGGCAGCCTGGAAATCTCATGATTCACAGGGCATAAGGTATCCTCAGTAGCAGGAAATAACTAACCCTACAACAAATGCTGCCCTGTTCCTTCCTAGAATATTAAAGAAAGATCTGAAAGGATAGAACTGTTTACTATGAAAAAAGTTCAAGATCATTTATAAGAATGGAAAAAATATCCAGCACACTCAATAAAATATAGGCAAACTGAATCCAGCAACATGTACATTTACCATGACCAAGTAGGATTTATCCCAGGAATGCAAAGTTGGTTCACTAATTGAAAATTAGTATAGCCTCACAATCATGGCAGAAGGCAAGGGGGAGCACGTCCTATCTTACATGGATGGCAGCAGGCAAAGAGAGAATGAGGAAGATGCAAAAGTGGAAACCTTTACAAAACCATCAGATCTCGTGAGATCCATTCACCACCACGAAAACAGTGTGGGGGAAACCGTCCCCATGATTCAACCATCTCCCACCAGGTCCCTCCCACAACATGTGGAAATTATAGGAGTACAATTCAAGATGAGATTTGGGTGGGGACACAGCCAAACCGTATCAACACATATATGTAAGAGGAGATTTATTATGGGAATTGGCTCACATAATTATGGAGGCTGAAAAGTCCCATGATATGCCATCTGCAAGCTAGAGAACTAGGAAAGCTAGTGGTATAATTGAGTCTGTCTGAAGGCCTGAAAACTAGGAAGTCAATGTTATAACCCTCAGTCTGAGGTCAAAGGCCTGAGGAGGTAAGAGGCACTGGTATAAGAGCTGGAGTTCAAAGGCCAAAACCATAGGAGCTCTCATGTCTAAGGGTCAATGAAAATATATGGCCCAGCTCAAAAAGACAGCCAATTCACTCTTCCTCCATGTTTTTGTTCTATGCAGTTCTTCAAATGATTGGATGATGCCCACCCCCATTGCTGAGGATGATTCTTCTTTACTCAGTCTATTGATTTAAATATTAATCTCTCTTCTGGAAACATCCTCACAGACACACTCAGAAATAATGTTTTACTAGCTATATGGGTATCCCTTAAACCAGCCAAATGAACATATAAAGTTAACCATCACAGTAACATATCACACCAATGGAATAAAAGACATCACAAGATTATCTCCATACATCCAGAAAAACGTGACAATTCTAACACCCTTTCATGATAAAAACACAGCAAACTAAGAATAGAAGAAAACTTCTTTAACCTGATAAAGAGCATCTACAAAAAATCCATAGCTGAGAAGAAAAGCCACAGACTGGGAGAAAATATTTGCAAAGACATATCTGATAAAGAACTGTTATCCAGGAGAAAATGTGGCACACATATACCATGGAATACTAAGTAACCATAAAAAAGAATGAGATTGTGTCCTTTGCAGCAACATGGATGCAGCTAGAGGCCATTATCCCAAGTGAATTAATGCAGGGACAGAAAATCAAATAGTGCATGCTGTCACTTATAAGTGGGAGCTAAACATTTGGGTACTCATGGACATAAAGATGGCAACAATGGACACTGGAGACTACTTGGGGGAGGGAGAGAGTTAAGAGTTGAAAAGCTACCTATTGGGTACCATGTTCAGCACCTGGGTGATAGGATCATTTGTACCCCAAACCTCAGCATCACGCAATACATCCAGGTAACACATTGCACTTGTACAAAGAACTCTAAAAAATTAACAGTAAGAAAATGAACAGTGCAATTTAAAAATGAGTAAATACCTGAATAGACACCTCATCAAAGAAGATACATAAAGAAGGTATATCTAGGCCGGGCGTGGTGGCTCACGCCTATAATCCCAGCACTTTGGGAGGCTGAGGCAGGCAGATAACGAGGTCAGGAGTTCAAGACCAGCCTGGCCAAGATGGTGAAACCCTGTCTACTAAAAATACAAAAATTAGCCAGGCATGGTGGTGGGCACCTGTAATCCCAGCTACTCGGGAGGCTGAAGCAGGAGAATCACTTGAACCTAGGAGGTGGAGGTTGCAGTTAGCTGACACCATGTCACTGCACTGCAGCCTAGGCAATAGAGCGAGACTCCATCTCAACAGAGAAAAAAAAAAAAAAGAAGAAGAAGTTACATCCAAAGAAGATGACAAATAAGCATGTGAAAAGATGCTCAACATCATATGTCATTAGAGTATTGCAAATCAAAACTACAATGAGATACCACTGTACACCACTATAATGACAAGAACACTGATGACACCAAATGCTGGCAAGGATGTGGAGCAACAAGAACTCTCATTCATTGCTGATGGAAGTGCAAAATGGAACACCCACTTTGAAAGACAGTTGACAGTTCCTTACAAAGTTAAACATATTCTTACCCTATGATCCAGAAATTGTGCTCATGGGTATTTACCCACATGAATTGAAAACCTGTGCCCACACAAAAACCTTCAAGCAAATGTTTATAGCATCTTTATTCACAATTACCAAAAACTTGGAAGCAACCAAGATGTCCTTCAGTAGATAAATGAATAAATAAACTGTGGACATCCAGACAATGGAATATCATTCAGCACCAAAAAGAAATGAGCTATCAAGCCATGAAAAAATGTGGAATAAAGTTAAATGCATATTGCTGAGTGAAAGAAGCCAGTCTGAAAAGGATAGATACTATATGATTCCAACTATATGACATTCTGGAAAAGGCAATATTATGAAGAAAATAAAAAGATCAGTGGTTGTCAGTGCTTAGGGGAGAGAAAGGGATGAATAAGCAGAGCACAGATAAATTTTATGACAGTGGAACTCTTTGTGTGACAGTATAATGGTAGATATGTGGCTTTATGTATTTGTCAAAACCCACAGGATATACAACGCAAGAGTGAACTCTAATGTAAATGACAGACTTTGGGTGATAATGATGTGTCAATGTATTCATTGCTTGTAACATATGTACTATTCTAGTGGGGAATGTTGATAGTCGGGGAGGCTGTGCATGTATGAGAGCAGGGGGGTACATGAGAATTCTCCATACTTTCAATTTTGCTGTGAACCTAAAACTGCTCTAAAACTAAAGTTTTTTTTTTAAAAAAATAGCTAACATCATACTTAATAAATGTTTCCCTCCTAAGATCAGGATCGAGACAAGGATGTCTGCTCTTACCACTTCTATTCAGCATTCCACTAGAGGTGCTATCCAGGGAAGTTAAGCAAAAAAAGAAATAAAAGGCATTAAGATTGGAGAGGAAAAAATAAAACTACCTGTATTCACCAATTATATCATCTTATATATAGAATATTCTAAGGGATGCACTAAAAAACTATTAGAACTAATAAACAAGTTCAGCAAGATTGCAGATATAAGATCAGTATACAAAAACCAATTGTATTTCTATATATTTGTAAACAACAATCCAAAAATAAAATTAAGTAAGTAATTCCATTCACAATAGCATCAATAAAATAAAGTAAAATGCTTAGGAAAAAATTTAACAAAACAACTGCAAAACTTTAAAACCTACAAAACATTGTTAAAACAAATTAAAGATATAAATAAATGGGAAAACATTCCATTTCATGAATCAGAAGACAACATTGTTAAGAAGGCAATGATCTCTATTTGATCTACAGATTCAAAGCAATCCTTATCAGAATCCCAGTTGACTTATTTGTGGAAATTGACAAACTGATTTTAAAATCATATGGAATTGCAAGAAATCCAAAATAGTCAAAACAGTTTTGAAAAGAAACAACCAAGTAAAATGCACATCTCAATTACAAAATATACTACAAAGCAATGGTAATCAATACAGTATGGTAGTGGCACAAGGATAGACATACAGGTCAATGCTATATTGTGCCATTGTACTCCAGCTTGGGCAACAAGAACGAAACTCTGTCTCAAAAAAAAAAAAAAAAAGTGTGTTTTGCTCATCTCAGTGTATCTCGCAGGATCTGTCATGGAGTTGACACTCAAGGTATTTGCTAAATTGAACTGCATTGTACAGAGCTAAAAGAAGTCCAGAGATCTAAGCTGTTACAAGGTCACACAGCGGGTTAGAGTCAGAACTGGGACTAGATGCCAGGTCTGCTGTTTCCTAGTATAGAAAGGGATCTTTCTAGTACATTACACACTAGAGGATGACATACACACAAATTTCCAATAATACAACTGCTGTGTAGGGCAGTATAACCATAAATAAGTAAAGGCCCACTTAGTAGGTAGAATAGAAAAACTCCTTTAGTTTTAGTTGCTGACAGAACCTCATGGCCAGGCCACTTCCACCTGCTGTTTTCCCGTTTGATATTTCTATGATCTAACAGTTTTGAAGTTTTCCTTCTTAGTCTCTCAAAGTAAAACATTGTATTTTTCTACATTTGAGTTCTGATTAATCTCACAATTCTCTATGGCTCCAGGCTAATTTAATTGTTAAAATTAGACCCCTGAGGAGTTGAGAGAGACCAACAATGATCAAATTAAATGCACACTACATGATCAGTATTTAATTAGGTGTTGTTGCAAAATTCATGTTAATTACCATGTTGGTATTATTACAAAATGATGATTCACTTTTTATATGTCTGAGAGGAAATTAAGCTATGTATATTGGGACCTGGAACCAGTAAAAACCTTAAATAGGTTAAAAACCCAAGGAGGTCCTTAAAAATATGCCTGATTGATTTTTGTCAAGGTGCAAAATGAATTCAGTGGAGGAAGGACAGCCTTTTCAACAAATGGTGCTGGAACAATTGGACATCTATAGGCAAAAAAACGAACATACACCAACACTTCATACCATATACAAAAATCAACTCAAAATAGATCATGACGTTAAATGTAAAACATAAAACTTTAGGAAAAATAAGAGAAAACTCTTGGGATTTTGGACTAGGCAAAAATTTTATAGATTTGACACCAGAAGCATATCTATAAATGGAAAAAATGTCAATAAATTGGACCTGATCAAAGTTTAAAACTTTTCCTTTGTGAAAGCCCATATGAAGAAGATTGAAAGATAAGCTGCAGGCTGGAAAAAAATATTTTCAAAACCACATATCTAACAAAGGACTTGTATCTGGCATATATGAAGAGCTCTCAAAACTCAACAATAAAAAATAATAATCCAGTTAGAAAAAGACAACAAAAGGATATACAGAAGGCAGAAAGCACATGCAAAAATGCTCAACATCATTAGCCATGAGATCATGCAAATTCTAACCTTGATGAGATATCATTGCATGCCTATAAGAATGGCTAAAATAACAAGTAGTAACAACACCAAATGTTGGTGAGGATGCAGAGAAACTGGATCACTTATTCATTACTGGTGGGAATATAAATGGTATAGTCACTCTGGAAAAGTGTTTGGCAATTTCTTATAAAACTAAACATGCAACTCCCACACGACCCAGCAATTGCATTCTTGGGCATTTATCCCACAGACATGAACATGTTTGTTCATACAAAACCCTGTACATGAATGTTTATAAAAGCTTTATTTGTAATAGCCCTAAACTGGAAGCAACCCAGATGTCCTTCAATGGCTGACTGGATAAACAAACTGATATACAGTCCTACTATGGGATTCTACTCACCAAAAACAAGAAATAAACTAACATACATGCAACAACCTGAATGAATCTATAAAGATTTATGCTGAATAAAAGAGCCAAATATGAAAACTTACATACTGTATGATTCCATTTATATAACATTCTTGAAATGACAACATTGTAGAGATGAAGAGAAGGTTAGTGTTGACATAGATTAGGAATGGGACCAGAGTGTGGATGCTGGAGAGAGGTGGGTGTGGTTATAAAGGGCAACACAAGGGTTCCTGGTGATAATAATGGAAGAACTGCTCAGTGTCTCGATGGTGATCATTAATAATTATCCAGGGGATAAAATGTTACAGAATTTAACATACACACACACACACACACACACACACACACACACAAGTAAAACTGAAAAATGTGAATAAGATCAGTGGACTGATCTACTCTATAAGGGGGAAACTACATATGGGGAAATTGGGCAAAGTGTACAAGGGATTTCTGTATAATTTCTTACAACTGCATGTTAATCTACATTGATCTCATTAAAAAATAAAATTGAAGGAGGCGTTAAAGACACAACAGTCAATTGTGAGAAACATAACTTGAAGGCTTTTAAAAGAAAATAGAGGTGAATGTCTTCATGATCTCAGGATAAGGAAAGATTTCTTTTAAAAACATAAGTAGCACAAACCATAAAGTTGATGATTAATACATGTGACTACATTCAAACAAAAATTCTGTGCAACAAATAGCATTTCAAACGTGAAAAGACAAGCCACAGAGTGCTAGAAGATATGTGCAGTACAGGATTCTAACAAAGGATTGGTATCCAGAATATAGACCAATAAACTACAAAACAATCTGTTTAAAAAAAAAATGGGTAAAAGACACAAACAGGCGATTCCTCAAAGAGGAACCCTGATCAGTGTACATGTAAAAAGTTTATCAACTATCCTAGAGACCTGAGAAATGCCCACTAAAGCACAAGAAACCATTTCACACCCACCAGATTGGCAAAACTTTATTTATTATTATTCTGAGATAGTGTCTCCCTCTGTTGCCCAGGCTGGAGTGCAATGGCAGAGATCATAGCTCTCTGCAGGCTCAACCTCCTGGGCCCAAGTGATCCTCCCACTTCAGCCTCTCGAGTAGCTGTGACTACAGGCATGCGCCACCAAGCGCAGCTAAGTTTTTGTATTTTTTTTTTTTTTTTGTAGAGATGGGGTTACACCATGTTGCCCAGGCTGGTCCTGAACTCCTGAGTTCAAGTGGTCCTCCTGCCTTGGCCTCCTAAAATGCTGGAATTACAGGCGTGAGCCACCACGCCCAGCAGGGCAAAAATTTTAAAGGTCTGAAAATACCAGGTGCTGGCAAGTAAGTGGGACAACTGGGGCTCCCATACACTGCTGGTAGCGTGTAATTTAGTAGAAACACTTTAGAACTGTATTTGGCAACATCCAGTAAAATGGAAGATGCATGTATTTTGTGACCTAACAATTTTATTTCTAGATCTATAACCTAGATAGCAGCTTAAAATCTTTCTGGTTCACGAGTCATAATATGAAATTCATTTTACATTGTAGCCTAATATATATATTTATAGTTGAAGCAAAAATGTTCTGCAAGAATGTTTATCCTGCATGAAAAGTCTTATGATATTTTCTATTCCATTTTATTTTTTTACTACTTAGCACAACCAATTAAATTGATCTCATGATATACTAATGCGGTGTTCTCAACTTTGGCTGCATATTACAATCGTCTGGGGGAGCTATTAAATTTCCATTGCTGAGGCCACGACCGAAACAAATTAAGTTAGAATATCTCAGGGGGTGACCCCAGCATCAGGAGTTTTTGAAGTTCCCCAGATGGTTCCAATGTGTAGCCAAAGTTGGGAATCACTGCAATAATGGGCCACAACGTGAAGTTGGAAATTACTGCCTTAATTGCTGAAATTCTAATAAAGTCTATAAGTTAGTAATAGTATTGTGCCAATGTTAATTTTTTGGTTTTGATTATTGTACTATAGTCATGTGATATTAATATTAGAGGAAACTGAGTGAACATTATATAGGAACTCTGTACTGCTTTTGCAACTTTTCTGTAAGTCCAAAATTATTTCAAAAAAAAGTTTTTTAAAAAGAAGAAATAACTGCCCTAGAGAATTATTGCACCAAGAGATGAGAATAAGAATATTCACAGCAACACTTGTTTGTAAGGTCAGAAACTGGAAACATTAAAAAGTCCATCAAGAGGAGAATGTATAATACATTGTAGTACATTCCTACAATGGAATACTATACAGTAGTTAAAATACATGAACTAAAAGTACATATATCTACATGGATGGATCTTAAGGGCAGATAATGACTGATATAAAGCAAGTTGCAGAAGGGTAATTTGTAGTATGATACTATTTTGTGGGACTTAAAAACATGTAAAATAATATTACATATTTTATGGATACATAAATTTTGAGTAAAAGTATGGAGAAATGCATGGGAATGAAGACCACTAAATTCAGAATAGTGATTACTTTGGGGAGGAGGCAGGAAAATGAAATCAGAGTTGGGTGGATGAGAGACTTCAATTGCATTTGTACTGTTTCATTACAAAAGCTGAGCAGTGGGTATGTAAGCTTTGGTTGCATTATTATTTTTTTGCTCATTTGTATGTCTAACATATTTCATAATTTAAAAATTAATCTGATCACAACAAATGCCCCACACTGGTTGGGGATGTTGACTGTGGGAGAGGCTATGCATGTACAGGGGCAGGGAGTATATGGGCTATCTCTGTATCTTCCTCTCCGTTTTGCTGTGAACCTAAAGGTGCTCTAAAATTAGCCTTATTTTTTTTTTTTAACATAAGCCAAAGGACTGGTAAATCATCACGTGGGATGGAAAAGAGAACAGTTGTAGATAAGCTGAGTTTGGGAACAAGTAAGTGGCAGTAGGACACCATTGCTGTTGTCTACCCAACCAGGTCATCTGCCAGTGTACTTGACTGCCAATGTGCGTAGAAAAGGACTATGCCTTGTGAATGCCAAGCCCTTGGGGCTAGCATTTCATTAGTAACATGAAGAGACGTAAGCTCAGATGACAGCCCACTTTCTTTTCTTTTTCTTTCTTTTTTTTTTCTTTTTCTTTCTTTTTTTTTTTTTTTTTTTTTTGAGACAGAGTCTCACTCTGTCGCCGGGATGGAGTGCAGTGGTGTGATCTCAGCTCACTGCAACCTCTGCCTCCCAGATTCAAGCAATTCTCCTGCCTCAGCCTCCCGAGTAGCTGGGACTACAGGCATGCACCACCATGCCCAGCTAATTTTTTGTACTTTTAGTAGAGACAGGGTTTCACTATGATGGCCAAGATGGTCTCGATCTCTTGACTTCGTGATCCACCTGCCTCAGCCTCCCAAAGTGCTGGGATTACAGGCATGAGCCACTGCGCCCGGCTGACAGCCCAGTTTCTCTGATCTCACTTTAAAGGTAAATGCCTCCACATTGGTATTCTCTCAAGGTAGGGCTGAGAATAGAAAACAAAGCCCCGGGAACAAGGTCAATCAACCACAAACACTTCTGTAGTACAGCCCAAACTCTGGACACTACAGCAGGAATAGAGAAGTAGGAGGAAGAAAGGTGGTAAAAGATAGGCTACAGACACCCCTTCTCCTTTAAAGAAGAATCAGGCTCTGTTAGGGCTGTGAGCCATCAGACCTTTGCCATGACCATTCTCAGGTGTGATCACAATGCTGACCTCCACTGCCTACCCAAAGCCATTCACCATCCCACAGAGGAATACATGGAGGAGGTGAAGGAATTAATTTAGGATCCAGGACAGCTTTGAAGAGGTAGGTCAGGCAGCAATCAATGGCTGTGGGTACCTTAGACCAGCATGAGGGTGCTATGTGCCTAAGTTACTGCAAAAGATAATAAAGAAAGGAAGGTGGGAGACACCAAAGACAAACCCCATCTATTTCCTAATTTAGGATCAGGCCCCATCCTGTATCCCACACTTTCTCTCAGATAGCAGATGGAAAATGCCTCCAAAGCAGGAAGGGAGTATGTTGGCTCCTGCTCCATCTTCCTCTGGTAGAGTTCCAGGCTCTAGGTAGGGGTGGAAGGGTACAATGCACCAGCACCATTCATCCTGCTCTCGTGCCACATGGAAGAGCTTCTCTCTTTTCCTCTTGCCCCGTACCTCCACTTAACAAGGAAAAATCCGTTCTTCATGCCTGCTGGTGGGAAAGGCTCCGTGGGAATGCCTACCTACAGAAACTTGAGGTTATTCTCATACTTGAGGCCATTATCTGAATCCTCCACAGCAAATGTGAATCTCAGATGGTTATCACCTTGCTCAGGGCACAACACTAACTGTAGAGAGATCAAAGACAGAGACGAGTGGAAGGACTAGAAAGGGATTTAGAAGATTGAGTTTACAAGGTTTGGCTACTGATATGGGGATAAAGAGAAAGTTGTTAACGATGGGAATTGGTGAAGGATTTGCTAAGTGCTTGGCAAGGCAATGGGTGCCATTCCCTGAGATGCTACATAGTCGAAGAGAAGTAGGTTGGGTGGGACAGGATGGTGGTGATTGAGGAGCATGGGGGACAACTGAATGGAGGTACCCAAAAGGCAGGTGGCTTTTCACTTCTGGCATTCAGAAGAGAGGTCCGGGCTGAAGGCATGTATTTGGGCATTATGGCATAAAGATGGTGACTGGGGAGTAGACAAGATGGCCTAGGATAGACTGGAGAGAAAGAACAGGACTGACCCACAGAAGACAGAACCACTTAGTAAACACAAACTGGGTAACTTGTTAATGCTCACCTTGCTGCTTCTCTGTGACAGTTCTTTGAAAAAAAAAAAAAAAAACTTTGAAGAAACACCAGTATTCCAATAGAAAATCAACATATTTCTTTTAATTTCTAATACAACATCTTTGCTACCGCAACTGCTATACATTTTGCACAAATTCAGGCAGGGGAACTTACTGGAGACAAATTAAGCCAAAAAGAATTTGTGAGGAAGACACTGTACTTTGATGAGATGAAATTTATTCCCTAAACCACTTTGAAAAGCTCTTTATCTCATTTATCAAGATCAAGCTTTTTAGACAAAAACCTATTTTGGTCAAGTCTTTAGACACTGGATTGGAAATCTGAAGAGATAATCACACAGTAATTTCCTTGGTCCTAGTTGAAAAATTATGATAAGCTGAGTAGAGGTACTTTGACCAACCATATACAGAGCATAATTTTATGTCTAAGCTGCTGATGACAGTGCATATTTCCCATAATAGGCACTCTAACTGCACACAATAATGAACTGAGAGGAGGTGAGAGGCTATTGATGGACTTACTAAAATCTTAGCAATGGCCAAGTTATACTGATTAGGGAACATCAAGAGTCCATATGATTAAGTCTTTAGTATTCTAAGTTCCTCAGAACAGCCCCTCCATGTCAGCACTGAATTTTAGTTCCCTTTGTAAGTGACAAGAATGCATTAAGAAGAGGTTTGTGTAAATCAGAAAAGCTCCTTTCTCTCCGAGAGGCTCTGGTGCTGTAGCGATGAATCATTGAGGTGAGGATACTTCATGCAGTCCTTGTACCAAGAAAGTTGTTTGGAATCCTTTGTAAAAGAAAGCTTTCATCACCAGCCTTTTTTCCTTCCTTCCATTTCTAGAATCTACCTGGTAAGAAGAAACAGAAATGACCACTGAGATGGAGGCCTGCTTTACCTGCTCTATTGGTTTTCTAGGGCTACTTGTAACTAAGTACCACATACTGGGTGATTTAAACAACAGAAATGTATCGTCTCACAGTTTTGGAGGTAATAAGTTGGAAATCAAGGTCTCCAGAGGGTTGGTTCCTTCAGAAGGCTGCAAGGGAACCATCTGTTCCAGGCCTCTCTCTCCTTGGCTTGTAGATGGCCATCTTCTACCTGTGTGTTCACATGGCATTCTTCCTGTGCGTGTGTCTGTCTCTGTGTGCAGATTTTCTCCTTCAATAAGGACACCAGTCATAGTGGATTACAGCCCACCCTAATGCCCTCATTTTAACCTGATTACCTCTATAAAGACACTATCTCCAAATAAAGTAACATTCTGAGTTGAGTCACCTACTGAGGTTAGGACTCCAACATATCTTTTTTAGGGGGAATACAATTCAGCCCATAACACCCGCCAAGCACATAATCTGGTCCCTGGGAAAAGCACCATTCCAGCATTGGGCAGCCTATTACTGGTAAGAAACTTTGAGGCTTGGACCCGTGGACTTTCAGGGCTGCAAGGGCTCCTAGAAACCATCTGGTCCCACAAAGGACTGGTCCAAATTCACAAGGCAGAGCCTTAGTTGAGACTCAGTTCTTAGAGGTGCCAGAAGCCCTAGGCAGAGGCCATGGGGAAGACAGCAAGATGAGTATCTTTTCCAAAGACTAACCCACAGGGCTGGAGCTGCCCCAGGTCTTGCTCTGATGGCATAGTGGGTGACAGCTGTTGTGCCTCCCCCCATGTCCTCCTCCCCACCCTCATCCCATTTCTAGGTATCCATGAGGCCTGACAGTGAGTCCAACTGAAATGGGTTATTTCACCTATCCAAGCAGATTTTAAATTCATTTCAAAAGTAAAGGAAAGAAGCCAGAAGTGGAAAATAAAGTGAAATGACTCAGTTCATCATTACAAAATGTGATTGAAAACTGCATTAACTCAGACATATATGAGCTTTCTCTCTTAATATCAAAATGAAGAATAAAAGTTATTGCTCATCCTTCATGAAGTTTTCTCTCTCTGAGGTCTGCAGACCAGTGTGGTATCTTTTTTTTTTTTCCTCTCCTTTTTAAAAATTGAAACTGGACCCCTTCCTTATACCTTATACAAAAATTAACTCAAGATGGATTAGAAACTTAAATGTAAAACCCAAAACTATAAAAACCCTAGAAGAAAATCTAGGCAATACTGTTCAGGATATAGGCATGGGCAACTATTTCATGACAAAAACATCAAAAGCAATTGCAACAGAAATGAAAATTGACAAATGGGATCTAATTAAACTAAAGAGCTTCTGCACAGCAAAAGAAACTATCATCACAGTGAACAGACAACGTACAGAGTGGGAGAAAAATTTTGCAATCTATCCATCTGACAAAGGTCTAATATCCAGAATCTACAAGGAACTTAAGTTAACAAGAAAAAAACAACCCCATTAAAAAGTGGGCAAAGAATATGAACAGAGACTTCTCAAAAGAAGACATCTGTACGGCCAAGAAACATATGAAAAAGAGCTCAACATCACTGATCATTAGAGAAATGCAAATCAAAACCACAATGAGACACCATCTCATGCCAGTCAGAATGAAGATTATTAAAAAGTCAAGAAACAATAGGTGCTGGCGAGGCTGTGGAGAAACAGTAACACTTTTATACTGTTGGTGGGAATGTAAATTAGTTTAACCATTGTGGAAGACAGTATGGCGATTCCTCAAAGACCTAGAACCAGAAATACCATTTGACCCAACAATCCCATTACTGGGTATATACGCAAAGGATTATAAATCATTCTATTATAAAGATACGTGCACATGTATGTTTACTGCAGCACTGTTCACAATAGCAAAGACATGGAATCAACCTAAATGCCTATCACTGATAGACTGGATAAAGAAAATGTAGTACACATACACCATGGAATACTATGTACCTATAAAAAGAAACAAAATCATGTCCTTTGCAGGAACATGGATGGAGCTGGAAGCCATCATCCTTACCAAACTAACACAGGAACAGAAAACCAAACACTGCATGTTCTCGCTTATAAGTGTGAGCTGAACAGTGAAAACACATGAACACAGGGAGGAAAACAACACACACTGGGGCCTATCATGGGGGCAGGGGGAGGGAGAGCATCAGGATAAATAGCTAATGCATGTGGGGCTTAATACCTAGGTGATAGGTTGATAGGTGCAGCAAACCACCATGGCACACATTTACCTATGCAACCAGCATGTCCTGAACATGTATCCTGGAACTTAAAATAAAATAAAATAAAATATTTAAAAAATTGTGATAAAATGCACATAACATAAAGTTTATCATCTTAACCATTTTTAAGTGTACAGTTCAGTGGCACTAAGTACATTCACATTGTTGTGCAACCATCACCACCATCCATCCACATAACTTTTTCTTCCTCCCAAACTGAAATTCAACACTCATTAAACACTGACTTTCCATTCCCCCCACCCCAGTACCCCCCAGTAAAATGGCAACCACCATTCTACTTTCTCTCACTAGAACAATGTCCAAAAGAGTTTTCCCTAGGTTTTCTTCTAGTATTTTTATGTCTCACATCTTACATTTAAATCTTTAATCCATCTTGAGTTGATTTTTGTATACTATTTGTCCTTGTGTGACTATTTCACTGAGCATAATATCTTCAAGGTTCATCCATATTATAGTATTGTTGGAATTTCCTTCCTACTTCTTCCTTTATAAAAGGTCTAGTTTTCAAAACTTCGCTGTTGGGTTGTTTTTAGTTGGGAGAGGCCACTAGGGCCAAGTGTAACTGCAGTTGGGAAGTCATTATGTTAGAAGTGAATCCTGGACCCAGTGACTAAGGTTTACAGAAAAGGAAAAAGGACAGTAGAGAAGTGATGAATTCAAGGAGATTCCTCACTCCTGCACACCTGCATCTGTGTAGGACACAAGCCCAAACATGCAGGGCAAGGTCTTTTGCGTTATCTGTTCAATCCAACTCAAAATGTGTTTATTGAATGCGGATACGCAAAGCATTATGGGTCATGCAGAGAGAACTTCAGTGGCTTAGGGCAGGCCAGTACAATGAGCTTACCTACAGACGGTAGAAAATACAGGATAGAGGACCAAATCATTTGTCCATCTGCTCCTTACTCCTGGTGTACATGTGACCCCCTCTCCCCAGTCCTTGGCATCATACCTTGGAAAACAGTGCCACCAGCCATCTTTGGCCACTGCAAAGTCAGGTGCAGGGAATTGACTGATCAGTGGTCATTCATTCAGCCCCTACCTCGTTCCAAAGAGGATCAAAGGGGAACAGTGCAGGTCATTGAACCTTTAAGTTCTCTATTACCAGAGCTTCCCAACCTGTGGGTTACATATTAGTCACAGACTTGTGTAGATACTGATTTCCTCAGCCCTTCTATTGACTGAGCAGTCTCTCAAGCAGGGGTTCAGTCTGTGGGAAGGACACTTCAAGCTGTAAACAGCCTCATTTGTCCAACCTCAGTGTATGGTACAATATTATCATTTTCTAAGTAGGTACTTATATGAAACATAATTGCGAAGCCTTAGACTATATAGTTCCCTTGGTTCGTCTGGCCATCTCAACTTTCATCAGTTCCTACCCCCTCTATCAGTCTCCTCTTTCAATTCCAGCCCGGCGTTCAGGACACATTTATCTCCCTCTTCTCAAGGGTTCAGATGGAAAGATGCTCATTAATTGCCTCATTCTGAATGTCAGGGACTATCCCACATACAGGAGCCACACAGGAGAGGGGAAATTAACACTTATTCAGTATATACCAAGTATGGAGATTTTACATATATAATCTCATGTCATCCTCACCACAGTGGCCTCAATTATTAACCCCAGTTGGCAGATGGGAAAATCAAGGCTCAGAGTAGTTAGAATACCTTACCTGGGTTTACAGGTATGATATGTAGAGGCATGATTTGAACTCAGGACTGTCCTGCTCCAAGGCCCATACTCTTCATCTGACACTTGACTGCAGACACAACCATGTCTTCTGGTTTCATTTCCTCCCAGCAGACTGAGGATCACTTCTACTTTGGGACCCCTCACATTGTCTAACACAGTGCTAGGGTACATAGTAGGCAGCTCATGAGTGCTTCTTGACTGAGCTTGTTTCTAGCTTAACACGTCTAGCTCCTTCCTGGGCTTGACACTGTTGAGAATCAACAGCAGACCAGGTTTCTCACTAACATCCATTGACTGATGTGATGTAGTTTAGTTAGTCTGGCATTTTCTCATTGACTTTGATATCTCCCAAAATGCAAGCAAAGTCTCAAAAACTAATAACAGAATGTTCTATTTGAAAAGTTGAAAGTTAGTACACATGATTAGATGTCTACAAGCAATTTAAGCCTATTTATTCTTGTGGATCTATAATCGCTTTCGAGTTACAATCATGACATTATTTTCTGATCCATTTTTGCATAAAGGTTTTAATGATTTCTGTTTCACTCAAAATCCACTGATCCATTAGGAGCTTTTAAACTTCCCCTGACGGTAGAGTACATGAGTACAGCCCTATGTTCTACTGGCACTTGAAATAATGTACTGATTTCAAAATACCACCTTGGCAGAAATCAACTGACAATACTTAAATCAAAACTTCTCATGAATTGTAGCTGATTAGAGCACTTACCCTCAAATTACTTCAAGTCCATGTGAAATTAGAAAAAAAGTTGAGCCCATTTTCAAGATCATTGATATCTGGAAAATATTAAAGTATTTCAGAGTACTTCACTGATTTCCAAACTAGTGCTAGGAAACTTCATTACAACAGCTCAAGAGGAGGCAGGATGGGTGCATGGGCTAGGACCCCCTAGGTGACACTGCATAACGTCACTTCTCTTAGACCACTTCCCAATCTATAAAATGAGGGGGCAAGACTGGTCAATCTCAGATGCCATCAGGCTCTAAAATTGCTACTGTTTTGTGGGGGTTTTTTGTTAGGTTTAAGAATACTGTAATCAAGACAAATGGTCCTCAAATTTTTGTGTTCATAGCCTATTTTGATTATTACAGTTTTTTTGTGGCACACCTTAGGGGACTAAAAGATGCAAAACAATATCAAACAAGCAAGCAAAAATTACAACACCCGAAAGCTCAGTATAACAAAGTCTCCCTCTGTCTATAACAGAATTCCTAATCATCACTGGAGGCACCTGGTTGCTCTTTAGCCATGAATCACTGTGAGAACTGTTGGGTTCCCTAACCAGAGTCGCCCCTCAGTATCCATGGGGGATTGTTCCAGGACCCCCCTAGGATACCAAAATCCATGGATGTTCAAGTCCTTTCTATAAAATGGCATCATATTTGCATATAACCTATTTACATCCTCCCATATAATGTAAATCCTCTCCAGATTACTTATAATACCTAATACAATGTAAATGCTTTGTAAATAGTTATGCTGAATTGTTTAGGGAATAATGACAACCATACAAGTCTGTACATGTTCAGTACAGATGCAACCAACCATTTTTTAATAATATTTTCTAGTCACAGTTGGCTGAATCCACAGATGCAGAACCCATGTATACAAAGGGCCGACTATACTTAGGAAGCAAAGTTCTTGCATGTCCCACAAACCACTCTGTCTTTCTTTGGTTCATATCTGATGTTACACTCCACATGCCTTACCTTTTCTTTGAAGCAAATTGCATTCCCTGTTCCAACCTCGTTCATTCAGGTGCAAGGGGAAGAGAAAATCAGAACAGTAACAGGAGATGGGGTGGAGTGGCTGAAAGATGATATAGGACTTCTGGCTGAACTCTAAGCTAAAGTTTTGTGCAGAAGAGTGACATGATGTAAATCTTACTCTTCAAACATCACTCTGGCAACTGTGCAGAGAAAAGACTGAATGGGGCAAGGCAGAAGCAGGAAGAGTAGCCAGGAGGCTACTGGAGTGATTCAAGGGAGAGATGGTAAGGACGACTAGAACTGCAGTGGAAGCAGGAGTGGTAGTGAGAAGTGGATCTATGTATTTAGAAGGAAATATAGACAGAATTCGTTGATGGATTGAACTTAGGGTATGAGAAAGAGAGATTTCTCAAAGGTTTAAACTCCAAGGTTTTAGCCTGAACAACTGCTACTTTCTGAGATGTGGAAGTCTGCAGATGGAGCAAATTCAGGGGAGCAGATGAGGGATTTAATTTGAGATGTCTATTGCATACCCAGTGGCCGTGCATACTTCACAGCTGGGTGTACAAGTCTAGGGCTCATGGGAGAGGCCTGGGCTGGAGATGTATGTTGGGGCACAGTACCTACATGATTTTGAAAGCCATGATATTAATAAGATTTGAAAGGCAACGAGTATAGTGAGAGAAGGAAGAATGCCTAAGGAATGAACTATATGGCTCTCTAACCTTCAGATTAGATAGGGAGGAACTGTCAGAAGTGAGGGCAAAGGAGGAGCCGGGTGTAGTAAGAGGAAAACCAGAAGAATATGGAGCCCTGGAAGCTGAGAGAACAAAACACAACCACAACTTGCTTATTTCAAGAGTTTTTCTGATATATACTGCCAGAACAGAGCATATGACTAAATTGTGGGGGAAAAGAGTCTTGTGCAATGAACAAAATCTGGTAGCACAACTGTCCTGCTTAACTACAATACTGCCTGCTATGATCCAAGCCAGGGATGCTGACCCTGGCTCTTTCTCACCACCAAGCCCTCAGAGAAGCATTATAAGCAGAAGAGTTGAGCAGGGATTTCAGTCAGCCAGACCTTGGTCCAAACCTCAGCTCTGCCACATACTGGCTGTGTAATCTTGGACAAGCTGCTTCAGTTCTCTGACCCTTAATGTCTTCACTTTTAAATGGGCTATACCTCTGAGGTTACTGGAAAAGTAAAAATGAGCACATATGCACATATAATTTGGCACAGAGTAACAGTTCAGAGTACCAAATATTATTAGCTACTCTCTCTCAAGAAATAATAAAAGTTAATCTATTATCTGAGAAATCAGTTGTGCTGCCTTTATATCCCCAAAGCTCAGAAAAAAATCTATCTAATCTACATCATTGAATTCTAAGATACATATGATTTCCCAGTTTGACTACCCAGCCCCCACTGCTTCTCACTCCTACCTCCCCCCACCCCACAATCGAGCTTTACCTTGTCCATGCTGGTCTCACTTCCATTTAATGCTGTAACCTGAATCCCAGTCACATTCACAGAAATGGCCATTTGCCGGCCCTGATCCTCGTGGCTTTCAAAACATCATTTGACACTGTTGATCATGCCCTTTTTCTTGAAGCCACACACTCTGATCCTCATCCCTCTTGGTCTTCTTCCTGGACTCCTCTCCTTCACCTGCCTCTTAAAGCCTGGACTCCTGAGGCTCTGTTCTGAGTCCCGTTCTCCTTTCACAGTCTACACAGTTCCCCAGGGGAGCTCATGAATGCCATGCTTCACCTCTGCACCAAGGTAATGGTTTTCCCCTCCAAACTCTATACTAGGCTTCTCCTGTCTCCTGAGCTCCAGACCAGGATAACCCAATACCTATTGGGTATCTTCTTGCCCTCTCAATATACTGACAAGTACCTCAGGTTTAATGAAGGTCTAAAGCAGAATCCATTCTCTCCTTCATCCTCCAAAATCATCTGCTCCTCCCTCAGTCATCAGTCTCAGTCGGTCACACCAGAAACCATAAGTACCTCCTTTCCCTCATTCCGCAAATGTAGTCGATCCCACAACAAGCATTGCTAAGTGCTACCTTCAAAACATATATATCAAGATATCCATGTCTCTGCGATACAAGGGCCTGCTTATTGGTATAGTATATAGTTGTTATCTCTGGGTCGTGAAACTAGACATAATTTTAACTTTGTATTTTCGCATATTTCTATTTCTAAAAATTTCCTCCACAAACTATCTTCTCTTTCTTTAAATCCTTGCTATTCAAAATGTGGTCCCAGATCAGCAGTATCTGCATCACCTGGGAGCTTCAAGCCTGACCCCAAACCTACTGAATTGGCATTTTAACCAGATTTCCTTGTGATTTTTATGAATGCCCACTTGGAGAAGCACTGGTCTAGTTTCCTACCACTCCCTGGCTCCCTCCTTATTCTCATCTACCTCCCTGTGACTTCCTCACACATCCTAGGATGCCTCTCTCCTCTATGTTTTTGCTTTTGCCATCACCTTTACCTGCAATCTCACAGCCTCTCCCATTCTTGTCTCCTGCCTTCAAGATTCATCTCAGGAAAATAAACACTGAGGGAAAATATCAGGTTTATGACATGCAAAATGTTAATACTTTAAATATATGAAGATCTTAAAATCAATGCAAAAAGACCATACCCTGACTAAAGGTATAGACTAGAGAAGGAAAAGAAAGTGGTCAGTAGACATTTGAAAACCAATGTAAACTTCACTAAAAATCAAAGAAAAACACTGAATACATAGGGTGTAGAATGGTGGTTAGCAGGAGCAGGGTGCAGGGGCACAGAGGATATGGGAAGACGAAAGTCAAAGGGTACAAAGTTGCAGTTCTGCAGGCTGAGGCTGGAGATCTAATGTACAACATGGGGACTAGAGTTACTAATGTCATATTGTATACTTGAAGTTTGCCCAGAGAGTAGATGTTTTTGTACTCTTGCCACAAAAAAAGGAAAGGTAACTATATACGATGATGGTTATGTAATTTGCTTGTCTGTAGTAATCACTTCAATATATATTTGTATATCAAAACATCATGTACTTCATCATGTACATCCTATATACAATAAGAAAGATCTACTACTGAAAGAAAAAAATCAAAGAAATGCAAAATACAGTAAAATTACATTTGTTATCTATTGCTGCATAGCAAATAGCCCAAAACTGAGTGGCTTACAGAAACAATAAAAAATGATTATTTCATATTTTCTGTGGGTTGCTCAGTCAAGATGTCTACTGAGCTATAGTCATCTTAAGGCTTAAATGAAGCTGGATCATCTGCTTCAAGGTGGCTCACACCTATGGCTGGCAAATTGGTGCTGGCTGTTGCCAGGAGTCCTCAGGTCCATACCACATAGACTCCCGTAGGGCTGCCTGAGTGTCCTCATGACATGGTGTTGGCTTCTCTCAGAACAAGTAACCCAAGAGAGCCAGGAAGAAGAAGCAATGCCGTTGATAACCTAGTCTCAGAGTCTCATACCAGTAAGTCACTTCTGTAATACCCCAGGCACAGAAAGGCAAATACCACATGATCTCACTCATAAGTAAAACCTAAAGAAAAGTGGAACTCCTAGAAGCAGAGAATAGAATGGTTGTTACCAGGGGCTGAGGGTTAGGCAGTGGGGGATGAGGTGATATTGGCCAAAAGATACAGAATTACAGTTAGACAAGAAGAATAAATTCAAGAGATTATTGTACATCATGGTGATTATAGTTAATAGCAATGTATTGTATTCTTGAAAATTGCTAAGAGAGTCGATTTTAAGTTTTCTCACTACCAAAAAAATAAGTGTGTGAGGTTATGCATATGTTAATTAGCTTGATTTAGCCATTCCACAATGTATACATATTTCAAAACATGTTGTACACCAAAAATATATATAATTTTTATTTGTACATTAAAACATAAAGAGAAAAAAAGAAGAGATATTATTCCTTCTGTTAGATTTTAAAAGGAAGCAACAAATCAGTTGTTTACTATATGAGTGACTTACATTTTTAAAGCATTTGCGCCTATAGAGGGATAAATGATAGACTGAAAGCATGTACTTCAAATATAAGCAGTGGTTATCTCTGGTGGTGGTATTACAATGTTTTATTTTTCCTTTTTGGAAGTAGTCATTGCTTCCTACCATTGTAGAAATACATGTCCTCTGATGGAAAAAAACGGGGGGTATAGATTTTAAATTTTTACAAAAGACAGCCCAGGCATCACTGCACCCCAGAAGCTTCCCTTAACCCCTGATTTTGCTGCTGTTGCCCTGCAACCTGGGTTAGCTGCTTTCTCTTTTTCTTCTTCCTCCTCCTCCTCCCTGTCCTCCTCCTCCTCCCTGTTCCCCTCCTCCTCCCTGACCCCCTCCTCCTCCTCCTCCTCCTCCTCTTCTTCTTCTTTTCTTTTTTTTTTTTTTGCTTTGAGACAGGGTCTGGCTTTGTCACCCCGGCAGGAGTGTAGTGGCACGATCTCAGCCTCCCGGGCTCAAGTGGTCCTCATACCTCAGCCTCCTGAGTAGCTGGGACTACAGGTGCGTGCAACCATGCCCAGCTAATTTTCGTACTTTTTGTAGAGATGGGGTTTCACCACATTGCCCAGGCTGGTCTCAAGCTCCTGAGCTCAAGTGACCCACTCGCCTCGGACTCCCAAAGTGCTGAGATTATAGGTGTGAGCCACCGAGCCCAACTAGCAGCTTTCCTCTTATGCCCCCAAAGTACCTTGTCCATCCCTCCTTTGGTGTACTTTTCCAGTGGTATTAGCCTGTCAATCTATGCCTCTGTCCTTCCGCCCCTCACTAGACACACATAGTGCCATGCTTATCCATCTCCAGGTCCCTGCTGCCATGTACAGAGCCTGGTCAAAAACAGACACTTGGTGGAATTTGTTGAACTGAAGTGAATAGCACTGCTTACCTAGAGCCAAGTCAGATGGTATGTGGGGTTGGGTTCCATTATGACTGCACGGCTGATCTGGAAAGAGGAGGGCATTGCAGATGGCGTGGGGTAGGTCAGCTGTGCTCCTGGCCCAGACCCTGGCACCTTCCTTTGCAATGGCTCCAGAACTGGGGGAGCCCATTGCACAGCACCTATAGTGGTTCTCTTAGCCAGAGAACTGAACTGGTGGTATGTTATTCATTCTGTAGTTTAGTTTCAAGACAGTAGACTGGCCAGCAAAGTTAATCTGAGCTTTATTTTGATAGCCTTTAGTTCTGTCCCAGGTTTCATCAATTAAATGATGGCAGGCCAAGCACTTGAGTTGAAGGAGAGATCAACTAAATTGAATTAATATCTCAGATATGCACTGAAAATAGCACGTGATCCAGTATCCCAGCTGGCTCCATCACCACCCATACAAACAGAGTAGATAATGCCATATACACAGGCTCTGAAATATGACTGCCCAGCTCTGTCAAAGCTTCTCCATTCCAAACAGTTGCGAACAATTTAATCAAGTTATAAATGCTTTTTTCTTACTGAAAAAAATGTGGGACATTTTAATCAGGTCTTGAATTATGTTTATATTACAAAATTGAAAATTTATTATTAATGAGGAGGGATGTTCCAAGATTCTAAGCTTCCTTTCTAGAATAAATGTCACTAAATTAATCAAAGACAAAAGGACCACTGATTATCCATGCCTAGGATTCAATTCTGACTGGGTCCACATACATCAGAGCAGGGAAGTTTTTAACATCAGAAATGTGAAGCTGGCTAATGATAGCAATACCCTTCAATGGCCAGCTTGGGAGCCCACCTTGGGGTGCATGGGCCTGGCTTGGAAGGCCCAGCCCAACTGTAGTTCTGGTTTGGCCAGCTGACTCAGGCCTGTCCTGGGCCAGCCGAGAAGCTCCATCCCTCCTTTACCAGGTGAGTTTGCAATGCACTAATCTTTTTTCCAAGCTCCTCAAGGTGATGAGCTTCCCAGAAAGGGACTCAGGGGTTGCTGGTGGGATTGGTGGGTGTGAGACAGTATCCCTGAACCCCCAATACACATGTGCGTGCACGCACATATACACAAACAGGCATGTGTGCTTGCATTTCAGCCAGGGTAGCCGTGCTCACTAAACTTTCCCATAACAACCTGTGGGATTTTTTTGTTTTGTTTTGTTTTGTTTTTGTGACAGGGTCATGCTCTGTCACCCAGGCTAGACTGTAGTGGCAAAATCTCAGCTCACTGCAACCTCTGCCTCCAGAGCTCAAGCCTCCCAAGTAGCTGGAACTACAGGCACGTGCCACCACACTCAGCTAATTTTTGTTATTTGTTTTGGTAGAGACAGGGTTTTACCATGTTGCCCAGGCTGATCTCGAACTCCTGGGCTCAGGCAATCCTCCCACCTTGGTCTCCCAAAATGCTGCATTAAGTTTGTAAGGAAAAGAGGTTCTCTTTAAAAGGAGAAAAAACAATAGTTGAGAAACTTCTAGATTCATCAAGCTCTAAGATGATGTGATCTCTTCTGCAGCTTTGTTGGTTCCAGCTTTGTTGATAAGAAGTCAGTGAACATACAGCCATCTAATAAGAATTTGGGAAGCAGCTGTTTTTTGTTTGGTTTTGATTTTGATTTTTGGTCTTGTTTTCCCAATTGCCAAATGCCTCCAAGGTGCCTTTGTACAGAACCAAAACAAACTGCTCAGGTAAATGACAGCCTGACACTTTCATATTTCTGATTCATTTGATGTTAGTCATATCTTTCCCCATTGGGAAGATCCATATTTTTGTGACAAGAGTTTCATATTAATTTTAAAAGTAGATTCAGTGATGTCATAATTTCTCATTTTGTTAAGTCCTGAAGCAGTCATTCCCTGTAGAGTAGGGAATGCATTTCACCAGATAATTACTGTTTTTTATTATGGAGGCAGGAAGAACAATAATATCTTCTTTTTTAGCATATGCCCCTAGTTCATAAGGAGATGAATAAAAGATTAAGGAAAAATGAGGGGGTAGTCGTTATTATATTATGAATCATTCTTTTATTTACTGTTTGCAGGTACTTGGTAGGAAAGAATGTTATACTCAGAAAGATGAGAAGGCCTTCCCGAAACTTTTGCAGCTAATCCCTAATACTCAGCAGCAGTTATGTATCGACGGCTTGCGGGGGCAGTGAGGTTCACTTCTCAAATTCACTAGGTGAAGAACCAATGTCAGGCCCGCTGGGACTCAGTAGCTATGTAGAAGAAAATACATGCAAGGAAAGCATAGGGGCTGACAGCTAGAAGACACAGATAGGAGGAAAGTTTGGAACATTTTCTTGAGGAGAAACATTTTCTGTGGACTCCGAAAATGTTGGGTTTCTTTTACAGTTTGCTTGAGGAATGACCAATGGAAATGACAAGAGGTTTCTGCTGTACTATCTGAGTGTCGGGCCTGGTAAAGTGATGTGACTTGGATCTGTCTGTCTATTCCGAGGCCTGTGGTTAATAAGCATTGTCAGCAAACAGCTTGGGAGGTAACTGTGCTGTGGTTGGAAGGGTAATGAAATGGGTGCAGACTCAAAGGTAGTTGTATTAGAGGCTCATATTCTTAGATTGCAGTTGTTTTCTGTAGAATGTAGCCGTTGAGTGAAAGCTGTCATCTCAAAAAGTGTACTATGCTAGCACTGAGAAAGGATTTTCATTTTGTTTGGGGGCTTTTCCAGAATTGATTTTAAAATAAGAACCATTAATCAGCAAATAGAATTAATAATTCAAATAAAGGCACCCTGAATTCACCCTTGCAGCATACAAAGCAACTCCCACGTGTCAGCTGGCTGACCTTTGTACAAATCCGTGTGCAACACATGGGTGTTGTCTCCACTCACCCATGAGGACTGTAAAGGACAGAGTGATTATGAGAATTAGCCAAAAGCATCCTTTAGGACCTGTGACACTGTGTACTTCTTGATACTTTTCCATCAGATATGCCCCTTGAAAATGGAAAAAAATAAAAGTGGCAGATGCAGGGATTGGAAGAGACTGTCAGGGTTATGGGGCAGTTAGGAAGGGAATGGCAATATATTTCAGTAGATCCACTTTGATGGCTTTCTGGAAAAATAAAACAAAAGGGCTACCTGGACATCCCCTGAAACCTACTTCGACTAGAAGACCCCAGTGAAATGCTCACTTGGCCCATATACAACTCAGAAAACAAAACCACAATGTTCACATTAGTGAATGCAGGCTCCAAGTTTCCCTTAGTTCAAAGCCAACCTTCCCAAATCCATGAAAAGGCATCCTGAATCCCTCCCATGGCTCTTCCTTCCACCCCTGTCTGTCATGCTGGTGTCTATTCATTCAGCCATTCTTCCTGTCCCTAATCCTGCAGGTGTGCATTCAGCAAACATTCATTGCCTGTCTACTGTGTGGTTCCCAACTGCCAAGAAGTTTCTAAGTATAAAATAAAAAATGTTTGACAAAATGACAACTTAATTCAGAATGTTGTTTCTACTCAGGAAACTCCATCATCCTGCCACACCTTACTACCCAACTTTACCCTCCCCTAGTCTCCCACCATTCAGGCTGGCTGCGCTCCTTCCTATTCCTTCAATATGCCAGGACCCATGCATTGCTAAATAAAGAGTCCTTTAGGGTATCTTCCCCATCCCAACACCACCAAGCAACCTTCTCTGTCAGAGATCACACCCATGCATTAGGGAGCTCAATGCCACCCAAGCCAGCTGGTACCACCACTGGGCATCTCAGAGAATCAGTGTTTCTTCAGTTGAGCCAAAATCCGCCTCCCTGCACCATTTATACAACCCGGGACACAAAGATGCCAATTTTCAATGCCGCTGTCAGCAAGAATGTTTGGGCACCAAAAGAAACATGGTAGCTCTCTCCTATCTAACTCCACATCCAGAATAACTTGTTAAAGATGTAAGCAAGGGGTAATTTTCTTCATTTGTTTTCTTTTTTCTTTTTTTTTTCCTTTCTGTATAAATCACATTTAAATTACCTGCTGGGGAGGAATATAAATGAGACGCAGTCAGACCTCATGAGTCATCTTCCAGTGGGAAACAAAGCAGCCTTGCTTCAAAAAGCAATTTAATTAACTTTGTTATGTGCTGTGGAAATAAGCTTTTAAAGATGAATCGAAACAGTTGCATGCAATTGTTTAAAAAATACATGAACAGCACAAATTACTGTCTGGTTTTTAGGTATGAAAATAGTAAAAGAAATGAAAGATATTTTAAAATGTGAAATAACATGAAGTTTGCATGCAATATTAAAGAAGAAAAAAACAAAGAGGGCTCTTAGCTGAGTATACGTCAAAGAAAAACAAAAGCAAACATGTCATCCTTAAAGACAATGCTCTTCTGTAGGGACAGCCCTGTTCTGATCTAGGAGGAGAGGACACAAAGTTCTAGTCTAGCCTTTGACCATCCCCTCTGTGTCCCAGTGTTTTCATCTGTCAAATGCAGATGAATCCAGTTGTACCTATTTCCCAGAGTTGAGGGTCAAATGAAATAGTGGATATGAAAGCACATTGTAAACTGCAAAACAATGGACCCATATATGACATTGTTCTTGCTCACGAATAACTCCATTTCTTCAGAGTAGAAAAAAAAAAAAAAACCACTAGGAGTATAGCTCTTTTAAACATAAACACTCAACTTACTTTTCTTCCCTCAATATTATACATGTTGAAACACAAAGAACTGGTGCATCACTTTTGTGAATTATTAAGGGCAAACAGCCACATGAGTAGACCATAGTTCATCCCATTGTTCCTCTCCTGGGAGGGAAGTTGGTTGTTTTTCTATGGTCTCCCTCATGCCCAAGGAGAAAGTTCACTGCAGCACAGTTTGTAGTGTCACTTCTTACTGTTGGTAAGGAAGCTTTCTGATAGTACAGGTTTGATCTTGTCCCTCTCCTGCTGAAAACCTTTCGCTGGCTCCCTGTTGTCTACTTTCCTGCCCCTTAGCCCTGCACTTCTGCCCTGGCCTCTCTGTCCTTGCAGCTCTGCTCTGGCCATTTCGAAGTTCTTTCCCTTTTGGCCAAGCACAGCGTCCACAGGGTCCTCTGTATCCTGGTCCTGTCACCTCCCCAATCCCAGTCCTTCTCACCTTTTCCTACCCTGGTATCACACCTCCTCCTCTGCTCTGGACCTGAAATGCCCTTTCCCTGATCCTACCCCACCCCTACCTCCCACTGCCAACTCCATTACTTTCTCCAAGCAACTAAGTGTCATCTCACCTATAAAGCTTTTAGTGAACTTCCTCTGATCCTAGGGAAATTGATTCCTGTGTGTTCCCCATAGAATTGACTCCCATCTGCCTATCACTTGCATATATCAATTGGAACTCCTCAAAAAAGGGGGTATCCCCACTTACTTGTCATTTTCCCTCTCCAGTCCAGGAGCTATTCATGTTCAGGCACCATGTCGTTCATGCCTCCCTGTACCCCAGCACATGACACATGGAATATACTCACTAAATATTTCACAAATTAATATCTGGATGAATGAATAAAAAGTCTGACCTCTACAGCATCAGCCCCAGAGAAATGAATTCAAGAATGACGCAGACTAGGGTGAGACTGATGGAATTCAATCTAATCAACTCCTCCCCATAGATATTGAAACCAGTAAAAGTACTTCTATTCATAGCCTCCGAAGTTTTACTTTAGTTGGATGATTCAACCAATTATTGTATTGCCCTAAGTTTTCTTAAATTCATTTACAACTATTCTGAAACATAGTCAACTTATTTATCTTTAGTTCAAGCACACTTCTTGTGAAAGTACGTAAACTTCTAGAGAAAAGAAAATCCATATCTACTAGGAATGAATTTATGAAAAGGATGAACAGACAATAACTAGTAGCCTAGCCCAGGGATCCAAGAGTTAATGTTACCTCCAAAAAGTGTTAATTGGCTCCTTATTCAGCAGAAGGATCCAAGGATCCATTCTAATCACTCATTAGTGATTTTGTTTCTACCAACTCTGAGGAAAAGCCTTTCTTAGTACTTCATGCCACAGCAGAAGTCCATATGTGGTATTCCATTAAGTTATAACATTAAATTTGTTTGTGTATCTTGTAGAAATCAACCTTACTGACTTATAAGCACAAATCTAAAAGCATCTCATTTACTGAGGACCAAGAAGGGACATATAAGTAAAGTTTTAAAATATTTTAATTTACTCCCTTTAAATCCAAGGGCTTATACAGTCAGACCATTTGTGATAGCAATGTTTCTAAATGTTTTGTACATTTCGTAAGCAGATGAGACAGAATATTTAACATTCTCGTGAACACTCAACATTATCCCCAAGAACTCTGATGCCAAGGGGCTCCTGAGATACCAAGAGAGCTGTTCTGGGAGTTGGAGAACTAAGTTGTCATCCTGGCTTTTTCATGACTTGATGTGTGACCTTCAACAAGCTACTTCTGCCCTCTGGGTCTTATCAGTACAATGAAGAGTGAGACTAGATGATTCTGAGATGGTTTCTTCCAATTATGTGAGGTATTTATCAAGTTTTCAAGTACATGTAGTGTCTTCTAGAATTTGGTAGGCTAGAGAAGTATAGATTAAACTAAACACAAGAGACAGCTATTATTAAACATTGCCATGACATATAATTTAGTAAGACTAGGGTATGTTGAAATAATAAGCAAACTGCATATAATTACCTGGCCATACTTTTCAGACCCAAACTCCTAGGTTTTTTTTTCCCTGTGATGTACTCATTTGGTAAGCGGAAAAAAGTAACTTCAACACTTCTGTCACTCCAAGTATCTACTTCCACAAGTAGAGACTACAATTAATATATATGTCCATAGGGAAATCTATTTCCGTAAACTACGTATGAAGACGGTTCCAGAGTGCAAAACAAGTTCCCTAAGCCCCTTCCCACTATGGAAGCAATGACGATTAACAACTGATTTGGTGGAAAATTACTTGTGCATTCAAAGCCTGAAATGCTGCCAAAATGGGAGAGAATTAACAAAATAACATAGTCAGGCTAGATTGAATCCACAGGAAATATTATAGAAGAGGCACTTAATGAGCTGGGCAAAGGATGCTGCTTGCTCACCAGGTGAGGCTAATACAAGACCCTTTGCCCAAGTTTTCCATGGCAATGCATTGCTAATTTTCTCAAGAAGAATCTGCTCCAGTGGTGAGTCACTGCCCTTTTACTGGCATTATTTTAATGATATGAGATAGAAGAAAAGGTCACAATTTAGATCAATGCCATCTTTGGATGACGGAATAGGTGAGTCATCAAATGAAATTAACGCCGAAGCATCGTTGCCATTTTTGCTGTCTATACTCTCTCCTAATACTCTCTACAAACAAAAAAATTCAATGAGATAATTCAGGAGAGCTGGTTGCTAGGTTTCAGCCTCATTCAAAGCTCTTCATTTCAGCACGGACAAGAAACATGGAAAATTTTCACGATAACGATATTAAATGTATCATGAGGCAGTCAAAGGGTTCAGATGTTTATATGTTGACAGTGGTCACTAGCGACTCACATAAAATACAAAAACAAAAGAAACTCAGAGCCGCAAGAACTTTATAAATCATCTTAGTGCTTCCCTTTACTTTACAGAAGACACCAAGATTCAGAAAGGAAAGTGACTTGCCTAAAAGATCACACACTTAGAGGCAAGATGAGATGGGAAGCCAGGTCTTTCATCTCCTTAATCAATGTGCTTCCCAAACATCAGGCATTTTTGATTCATATATTTCATTTCAGACTTTAGATTTTACAAAATGTTTCTTATTACTGGTAACAGGAAACAGCAACCAAAACAAAGAAGATGACTTTTTTAAAAGATGTGAAGATTCTCAGTTTTTTAAAAGTCTTGATTAAAATATTTGTTATTAAAATGTGCTGTAACACCCCTCTAAAGAAGATATACAGATGGAAACAAGTACAGGAAAAGATACTCCATATCATATGTTATCAGGAAATTATAAATTAAAACAACAATGAGATACTGCTACACACCTATTAGGATGGCCAAAATCCAGAACACTGACAGCACCGAATACTGGTGAGGGTATGGGGGCAAGAGGAGTTCCCATTCATTGCTGGTAGGAATGCAAAATGGTACAGCCAGTCTGAAAGACAGTTTGGTGGTTTCTTATAAAACTCAACATACTCTTACCATATGATCCAGCAATCTTGCTCCTTGATATTTATCCAAATGAGTTAAGAACTTATGTCCACACAAGAATCGGTACATGAATGCTTATCCCAGCTTTATTCATAATTGCCAAAACTTGGATGCATTCAAGATGCACTTCAGCAGGCGAATGGATAAATTGTGGTACATCCAGACAGTGGAATATTATTCAGCAATAAAAATAAATGTGCTATTAAGCCACAAAAAGACATGGAAAAAACTTAAATGTATATTGCTAAGTGAAAGAAGCCAGTCTGGAAAGGCTACATATTGTAAGATTCCAACAATATGACATTCTGGAAAAAGGCAAAACTACGTAAACAGTAAAAAGATCAGCGGTTGCTAGGGACTTGGGTGGAGGAAGGAATGAATGGGTAAAGCACAGGAGAATTTTAAGGCAGTGAAATGATTCTGTGTGATATACTATAATGGTGGATACATGTGATTAAACATTTGTCAAAAATGTACACCACCAAGAATGAACCCTAATGTATACTATGGAATTTAGGTGATAAAGATGTGTCAGTGTTAGGTTCATGTTGATGGTAGGGATGGCTGGGGGTGTGCGAGCAGGTGAGGAGGACATATGGAAACTGTACTTTCTGCTTAATTTTGCTATAAACTTAAAACTCCTCTAAAATATAAAGTACATTAATTTTTTTTTAAATGCTGTCATTTTTTAGAATCTTATACAACTCAAAGATTTGGATTAGGAAGTACAACACAGCCCACTGGGCTAGCTTACAAGGGAAAGCCTGATAGCTTCTAAGAAAATCCACTAAACATTCTTTAGAATATGAAAGATAATCACTTTATCCCAAAGAAGTTAGAGAGAAGATCTCATGAAAGGCACTAAAAAAAAAAAAAAGCATATTATTTTTATTTATTCATTTTCTTAAAAAAACAAAAACCTACATTCTGGCTGCTATAACACACATTGCATATTTATAATGAAAATGAAAAAAATTAAATACTCAATATACCAATGTTTACTTTGTTCAAATTATTATATGTATTTTATTATGTGGTCAAAGTTCAGGAAGCTTGTTCCTTGAGTTCAATGTGACAAGCAAAACATCTGTTATTTCTAGCTAGAAGGGTCCTCCTAAAACAGCCACCCCAATGGTCTATGGTTGGATTATAGATAATCATAACATTATATGAAGGTTATTATAAAGAGTCATTATTAGTAGTAATAATCAAAGCTAAATGAAACAGATAATAACCAACATTAAAATGATCACTTGATATTTTGAAATAGCTACAGATTAAACTTGTAAAACCTACTGCATTAACAGAAAGAACATACATCTTTTAAATGAAAATGACATCAACTTCTGAGATATAAATAACTGTGTGGTCAAATGATACTAGTTATGAAGAATGTGCATTATGTAGAAAACATTGTGTTGAGGACAGAGATGGGGCCTAGTTCTAGAGGTCATTCACCACTAGTAGTCCCCTACATGTCAGGCCTAGCTGCCTTAGAGGCTTAAGAGAACAGAGCACATATTAATATGAAACTAAATAGAAAGATTTCTAAAAAGGGACATAATATGGAATGGCATCCATTCATTCACCACATGCCTTAGACACCTATTCTGTGCCAGGCACTGGGCAGAGTGGGAGGAAAATGTATTGACATGGTGCCTAACTGCATGGAAATGCATGGACCTCTAGAATTCATCCAGGCAGAAATGGGAGTAGGGGTTGAGAACCGTTTCATGAGGTTCCCTCTCAAACTCTTCAGCACACCATTGTGTCGTTGGTGTTTTGAGAAGCTGGTGACCTAGCCAGAGAACTATGATCATGGGATTCCAGCTTTTAGTTCCTTGTGGCAGCCGTAACAAATTATCACACACTTGTTGGTTTAACCCATTTATCCCTAGTGTTTCACTATTGGAACGCTAAGCTTATAGGAGTTATTTATATTCTACTGCTCAAGGTCATCACCAAGGTCTGATTTTTCACACACAAAAAATCTGCAACTGCTGGCATAAATGGGTCAAAACCATAGAAATGTATTCTCTCATAGTTCTAGAGTCCAGAAATCCTAAATCAAGGCATCAAGAGAGCCACATTCCCCCGAGAGGCTCTGGGGGAAAATCCTTCCTTGCCTCTTCCAGCTTTTGGTGGCCCCAGGCTTCCTTGGCTTTTGGCTGCCTCACTCCCATCTCTGCCTCCATCTTCACATGGCTATCTCCTCTCATGGGTATGTCTCAAACTCCCTCTGCTCTCTCTTA
This sequence comes from Trachypithecus francoisi, assembly GCF_009764315.1. Lineage (NCBI taxonomy): Eukaryota > Metazoa > Chordata > Mammalia > Primates > Cercopithecidae > Trachypithecus > Trachypithecus francoisi. Next base: position 258,095 of record NW_022680460.1, read on the forward strand.
TAAGTATGCATGTGATAGCATTTAGGATTTTAAAAATTATCAAGAATTATCCCATCCAGATAATCCAGGATAAACACTCCCTCTCAACATCCTTCATCACTTTTCCCATATAAGGTAATACTCATTCTTTTCCTACATAAGGTAATATCCACAGGTTCTAGGAAATAATAAGTGAATGTATCTTTGGGGCACCAGACTTTTAGCGAATCACAAGAGCCTGTGACAAATGACACTGAGCCCACCCCAAAAACTGATAATACTCTCCCTGTCTTAAAGTCAGCTGAGAGGCAGACTTAATTCCATCTACAACCTTAATTCTCCCCTGCCAAGTAACATATTTACAGGTTCTGAGGAATCAGATGAGCATATTTGATAGGTCATTATTCTGCCTAGCACACCATGTAACATAACTGTTGTATACCAAATTGTGTCCCCTCTAAAAAATTCATATGTTGAAGTCCTAACCACTAGTACCTGAGAATGTGACTATATATGGAGATAGGCTCTTTAAAGAGGTAACTAAGGTAAAACAAGGTCATTAGGATGGGCCCTAATCCAGTGTGACAGGGGTCTTTGAACAAAGTGATTAGGACACAAACGCCACACAGAGGGAAGATCAAGAGAAGACACAGGGAGAAGATGGTCATCTACAAGGCAAGGAGAGAGACCTCAGAAGGAACCAGCCCTGCCTACACCTTGATCTTGGACTTCCAGCCTCCAGAACTGGGAGACAATGCATTTCTGTTGTTGAAGTCCCCCAGTCCATGGTACTCTTTTACAGCAGTCACAGGAAACTCAGTACAGTCATCTAACCAAGGAAGCTGTAGGGAAGGGGACAGGGAATGGGAATCTTGGAGCATCTTAAAATTCTGTCTACCACAGGTGACAGTCCCCACCAGACTGTTCAAGCCATTTGGAAGAACTTGTTTAACTTTTCTTGCTTATTCCATTTTCCTGGGCTTTCTATTCATTTCCCACTCAACTTTTTATCTTAATTCTAATTGGTCTGAGGTGAGTTCGGAGGGAGGGTGAGTAAAGGATGGAAGAGGACTGTGTCTCTAGCTAGCTGCAGCAGAAATGGTAGAGGAAAAAATGCACGGTGCCCTTGGCCTGTCCTACACACAATTCTTATGAAAGAAATGCTAAACATGTGAACAGACTTCATTTTTCACAGCCCCCACTTTCATTTTCTATTGTGAATATTTTTAAAGCAACAAAATCTGGCTATCCAATGTACATTTTTCTTTAAAATGTATATTTTTATAATTTACACATAGCTGAGAAAATCATATTCTGTTTCTACTCTAATTCATTCTGTTTATGTGCATGTTGACAGGCCAGAGCTAAACATGATAACATTGCAAATAATTGCAGAATCACAGCACCAGAGCAAGAGAAAGAGAACTGGTGGGTCTTCCCGGACCTGTGTCTGCAGGGCACATCAAGAGCATTCTATGAAACCATGCTAAATGGGAAAGCCCTGCCCCCACATCCGTGAAGAGCACATCCAGTTTCCCTGCTGCTTTGCTTATGTGCAAAAAACCACAGATGTGATGGTGAGGGATGGGGTTGGGTGTGGTTGAGAAAGGGGGGTGTGTTTTAGGGCTTCAGAGCAAAATGCAGAGTCCTGGGAATAGAGAGCTACAGATACAGATGGGAGGAAAAAAATCTGATGCCCCTCCAACCATTTTGTTCTTCTTCCTGAGGCAGAGCAGGCAATTTGGCACAGGGGGCGTGTGTGGTTATCTTCCCACTTAGTAGGGGCTGGCCAAACTCTCATGCAACTCTGAGGTCCTAGGGATTCAGTGATGAATAAGACAAAGTGCCTACCTTCCTGCACTTACATCTTAGTGGAAGGAGGTGGCTAATAAAATAATTTCATGCAGTATTAAGTGTTGTGATAGCAATGGGGGTCTCACTGCTTTAGGTTGTCAGGGGAACCCTCTCTGAGGTGGCATGAGCATTGTGACCTGGAGGGTGAGGAAGAGCCAGCTGTGAGAATATCTGGGAAGAGGGTACCAGGCAGAGGGAACAGCTAATGGGACTGAGTATGGGAGGTTCGGTGGACACCAAGAAGTCCAGGAAGCTGGCGAATGGTGAGCAAGTGGGGTGGGAATGAAATGAAGGGAAGTGGCCTGGCTTGTGGGCCACATAGGGAGTCTAAATCTTCCTGAGAGAGATGGGGAGCCACTGGGAGGATTTTGAGCAGAGGCATGGTATGCCTGATCTATTATTTTTAAAGGAAACTTCTAGTTGCTTGTGGCAAAGTGACCACAGGCGCAAGAAAGGCAGCAGAAACCAATTTGAGGCTACAGGCGAGGGTGTGTCATTTGTAGTATCCCTTCCCTCAGGGCTGCTGGATCCTCTTTTGGAGGAAAAGCATCCCTGGGTTGCCAGGTTGCGAACAAATGTTCTCCTATATTTACCAAACATACACGGAGAGGCACAATTCTAAATCTCCAGCAGTTCTCAATCCAGCTTCATGTTGATCACTGCCTGTTCCAAAAAGCTTTTTTTTTTTTTTTGGAGACAGAGTATTGCCAGGCTGGAGTGCAGTGGTGTGATCTCGGCTCACTGCAACCTCCACCTCCTGGGTTCAAGTGATTCTCCTGCCACAGCCTCCTGAGTAGCTGGGACTACAGGCACACACCACTGTGCCCAGCTAATTTTTGTATTTTTAGTGGAGACAGGGTTTCACCACGTTGGCCAGGATGATCTCGAACTCTTGACCTCATGATCCGCTGCCTCGGCCTCCCAAAGTGCTGGGATTACAGGCGTCAGCCACTGCGCCCAGCCCCAAAGAGCCTTCTAGGCCCCCACCCCCAGAGACTCCGATTCAGAAGGTCTGGGTTGGGTTTGGGCAATCAGTTATTTTTAATAAAACCTACAAGGTGATTCCAGCAAACTTTCAGAACCGCTGTCCTGTGGTTTCTGCAATGCCATTACCTGTTTCCTGAGTTCCCTGGACATCTCATAACCTATAAAATTTTTTGATACTGAGATGTCTCAAATGTGTTTGGGAAGGAGATATTAATATTTATTAATAAGAATTAGCTGGAGTCCTTAGAAGCACAGGAAGGAGCTGGAGTGCAATCAACGGGTGATTAGAGGACAGAGGACACAGAACATTAGTCATGAGGGGATGGCATGTGGGCGTCGTCAGGAATTATCTACTCCCACATTTAATTAGCCATAAGTATTTCTCAACTCTCCTTCAGGGGCATTTGAAGCCCACCCCAGATGAAGTATAACTAGCCCTTTACAGCTCAACAACCCTCCCCCAATCAGTTTGAGCATTTCTGGTTGACATTTACTGCATAAAAACTTATCCTTGACAGCTCTCTATATAATCTACATAGCACAAACAGAGGCCAATGAACAAATTTTTAAAGTGAGCTCTGTACATATGCTATAAAATGAGAAGCAAGCAAACACATTTTTAAAAACAGAGCGGTTAATAAAACATTAATTGAATCAGGACACATCAAAGTAGCACTACAGACACTTTTTTTAATGACAACAGATGGTAAATTTATACAAATTACAGGCTACAATATAGTGAATACAAAATCCATCCAGATAATGGTTAGAAAAGCATCACTTAACAGAAGTAGATCGGATTTAAGTAGCTAAGAACTCAAGCCCCCCATTTTGATGATTATACACGGCTTGAAATGCAGCACATCTAAATCCTCCCCCTAGTCAGGGCACTATTCAATACTACAGCATATTCAATGACTCTAGTGATTTAAAGATTCTAACACTTTTAGCATCGACGTCAAGAGACATCTCGTAACAGGTTCACTATGCAAAACTCAAATGAGAATGTGTGAACGTTCTTTGCAAACTGTAAGGTGCTGTGCAGATGTTGTTAGCTATTGCTATTATTACTGTTCAGTGAGATTACACTGAACGTGGGAAAAAGGAAGACTACTCTGTATAACTGACAAATATGACTTATAGAACATCTTAAAAGGAATGCAGATATTACTTTCAAATACACATAGCAACAACACAGGCAAGTAAAGTGTGGCCAGGAGTGATGTCGAGGAATTCCTATTTTAAGGAATATATAAAGGATTAAGCTATTCATAGATTATGTGTAATATTTATCATTAGATTCCCAAAGTCCCTGAAAATAATTTATTTTTAAGGTGACCCTTTCCCTCTGAAAAGGGTAAAAGAAATCTTGTCAGGTTACTAATGTGCTGCTTCACCAGCTCTTGTAAAAATTATCTTAAACATAGGAGTAGAGTCTGAATTAACAGTTATACTAATCTGGTGGGTGACACAGAGTGCTTGACAGCAGAGAAACCTGCCACTGACCTCAGACAAGTGACAAATTCTGTGTCAGAGTTGAACCATAAGTTTACAACTTCACTTGGGCATAAACAATAAAAATGAACTTGTCTAGAGATAAGAAATATACACTAGGTACATCTGAAATGCGATTTAAATCTTTTTTATGTACTTTTGGGTTTCATCTTTCTTTGGATATACCCTATTTAACTGATTTTAGTGGTCTCCTTGGGTATTCTAACTGTATACATAAAATTGACATGAAAATGGAAAACAAACGCCAAACAAGTCAATTGGTTGTTTCTTTTGGCAAAGCTGATCACATTTTCATGATGAAAATGTTCTAATTATTAGGCCAGGCACGGTGGCTCATACCTGTAATCCCAGCACTTTGGGAGGCAGAGGCAGGTGGATCACCTGAGGTCAAGAGTTCGAGACTAGCCTGGCTAACGTGGCGAAACCCCATCTCTATTAAAAATACAAAAATTAGCTGGGTGTGGTGGCACGCACCTGTCATCCAAGGTACTCAGGAGACTGAGGCAGAAGAATTGCTTGAACCCAGGAGGCGGAAGTTGCAGTGAGCTGAGATTGCGCACTTGCACTTCAGCCTGGGCACGAAAAGCAAAACTCCGTCTCAAAAAAAAAGAGAGAGAAAAGAAAATGTTCTAATTATTACAATGTATTTCTGTTAGATTTCCATGAAACATGGGGTTTAATGGCAGGTTTCAATTTTTTTCCCACTAACAACCCCAAACCAAATTCTACTGTTATATGTACAATGGTACCCATTTGAAAAACTAATGACATCAGATGCATTCTACAGCAGACTTTTCACTTCTCAACACAACTGAGAAAAAGGACTACATTCTCCAGGGCAAAACAGGAGGTGAGAAAGGTAATGTGTTACCGTAAATAGGGTTAAATCAGTAGTTTGGACTGACATTTCAAGTTATATAATTGAGGTTATTCTTACAATCAGTTTCCAAACAATAGGGAACATATTTTTACCTTAAAACATGTATAAGGGCTCAACTGTAGCTTTCCTTTCTATATATCTTGAAGTATATACATTGTGTAAAAGGAAACTAGTGAGATCTTTTGAAAAGTAAATCTATTGTCAAATACCATATGTTATTTAACATAGTCAAAAACAGCAGCAAACTAGTGAGTTAACAGTTAAAACTCTAGGAATAAACTAACTGCTTTGAAAACAAGCCTGTTTTATTATAATCCTAAATATCAACCCTAGCATTTGACTTTAACCTTCAAACATTTGGCGCTTTTTCCAAGAGGAAATTACAACTGCCTTTGCATGTGCCCCTGGTTTAAATACTTGCAGAAAAATACCCATATATCATTACCTATTCAGCAAATGCCTGAAACCAAACATAAAAATCCAACACTGGACAGTAACATTTTACAAACAGCATAAGATCCCAAAAGCACAAGAAAAACCTTGGCATTATATAAAAAGAAATTAGGTGGACAATTCTAAATACAACAATACATTTTAATTAGGGACCATCTAGAAATCTACCACACACTACCCTAGACTCAAATGTCATTATACTAAAATTGTAGTCTTTAAGCAAGAATTAAACAGTTCCATAATAATCATACCGATCTTTCACTTTTCTCAACAGTTAAACACGAATGCCTATTTGACTTTTATGACTAATCATCCCTCTATTCCTTTAGTCCAGTTTCACAATACAAATAATAATAAATGTGAACAACAGATCGGTAATGGTTTCACATGCTTAAGCAAGAATCCTAAGTATTAGGATTATCAGTAACAGAAATTTGAATTTTAAGAGAATAAAGATAGAATGTGCTTATTTAGAAAATGGCCAATAAGGCCAGGCACGGTGGCTCACGCCTGTAATCCCAGCACTTTGGGAGGTCGAGGCGGGTAGATCACCGGAGGTCATGAGTTCAAGATCAGCCTGGCCAACATGGTGAAACCCCGTCTCTACTAATACAAAAAAAATTAGCCAAGCGTGGTGGCGGGCACCTGTAGTCCCAGCTATTTGGGAGGCTGAGGTGGAGAATCACTTGAACCCAGGAGGCGGAGGTTGCAGTGAGCCGAGATCGTGCCACTGCACTCCAGCCTGGCTGACAGAGCAAAACTGTCTCAAAAAAAAGAAAAAGAAAATGGCCAATAATCACTCATCTGAAAAAATGCAAACAGCTGTCAGGAAAAGCTGGCAGAATTTGAACTTGTAAGCTAAACTTTTAGTGTGTATCAAACTAGCATTAAGAAATGGCTTTCAAAAATGCATACGGGATATAAACGAAAATAGAAGTTATTTTCAGATGGCAACATTATGGGGAATTTTGATTTTTTTTTTCCTGTTTGAATATATAGTTTTCCAGTTTTCCACAAAGAACATATATTATGATTTTATAATTAAAAAACAAACATTTGGGGGAGTGTTTTTAGATTGCACACAATTAGTACCAAATAACTAGAAAGAACACAGACTAAAGATATGAAAATAAAATCAAGGTTTTTTTCCATCAGACAAGCCCAAGGAGAATACTTTTTGGGTGAAAAAAAAATGCTTTCAAGATTGTTTCCACTACTAACATATGCAAAAATGAACATATTTAAATGCAAATTCCTATCATATACACTACAATTTTTAAAAATAGTAGAAAAAACAATTTTAAATGGAGCCTCCTCGAACCTTTTAATTGAAGCCTAGCTTCAATGTTGAATGAGGAAGCAAAGTATCTCATTAAAAAGTTGGTCTGCAAAGCACAAAGCTGGCCTGCAAGGGGACTTGAAGGAAGCAGGCTGAGTGTTTGAGTAGTGAGATCTTTGCTTTGCTCTTTTGATCCTTCAGTAAGCTAAAGTCCTTTTACCTGAATGGATGTAATTTAGCCTAGTTTTCCCATAAAAAAATGTAATGGAAAATTCCTATTGACTAGGGATTACACTTCATGTGAAATTCCTTAGTGACATTCAGATTAATTCCAGTGTCCACAATTAAGCAACTTTCCATAGGAAATTAAAATCCCAAATCCAACGACCTGGTATTTTCATGCTAAGGAAAGCATTCCAACGTAAAGTGGAGTTTAATTTGCTTCACTGTGTGCCTCTTAATCTATCCAAAGGAGTAAAAGTCAAAAGCAACCATAAGTCAGAATACTATAAAACATGTTTTGTTGAAAGAAGATAAAATTCCTTCCAGAATATTGTGTAATTAACATATTTATTTGTAACTAATTTAACTTTTCCAAATTCTCATTTGCAAATCAGATTCATACAGTTAAAACTGAATATACAAACCAACACATTAGAAGGATCAAAATTTACACTACTCAAACGTGACTCCTTAAGCCTGACTTTAACATGTTCTTTCAACTTTATTCAAATCAGATGTCCCCCCTCCAGCATTATCATTTTTAAAATGAATTTAATGCTATCAAAAGGTGATGTTCACTTTAATCCTGTTTGCCTTCACGCCACTGTCGTGAGCCTTCGTTCCAGGCCACATACACAAAGAGGGCCAGGACCACATGGACGGCGACCACTGCAACAATAGCAGCGTAAAAATAGCTGTCCCTATTGGACATCCCAAGGGCGCCTATCAAGAGAAAAAAAAACAGTTTTCATTTTATTGCAAAATTTACCAAAGTACAAAAAAAAACAAAGCATCCTAATTTTTATGATATATTTATTTAACTAGTCAGGCAATTAAAAAGTAATACTTTGGGTGGTAATGAATAAGGTATTCACTAAAAGATATGAGTACCTTCTATATATTAAGAGCATTATTTTAAACAAAACCATAATTATAAAGACTTCAGGCCGGGCATGGTGGCTCACACCTGTAATCCCAGCACTCTGGGAGGCCGAGGTGGGTGGATCACCTGAGGTCAGGAGTTTGAGACCAGCCTGGCCAACATGGTGAAACCCCGTCTCTACTAAAAATATCAAAACTTAGTCGGGTGTAGTGGCAGGTGCCTGTAATCCCAGGTACTCAGGAGGCTGAGACAGGAGAATCGCTTGAACTTGGGAGGTGGAAGTTGCGGTGAGCCGAGATTGCACCATTGCACTCCAGCCTGTGCAACAAGAGTGAAACTCTGTCTCAAAAAAAAAAAGACTTCAACATCAAAAAGGGGACTTCATTCTCTCTTCCTTCCATTATCCGACACTAGAAGTCCATTCCCCCAAATTCTTCCTCCCATATCAGCCAATTCCTATTCTTTAAAGGGCACTAAGAGAAAGGATTTGCAAGCTATTTCACAGAAAACCATAAGAAAACTGTCAAGCTGAAATAACAAGTTATTTCATAAAGACTCATTATGAGCAATATGGTTTTTTGAAAGGCTGAACAAGAAAAAAAAATAAGAATACCCAGTTTACAGATATAAAGAGGTCATAAAAGCACAGATTCTTAAATCAGGGAAAAACGTCTTGTTTTAATGGGTCTAAGATTACCTTCAAATATATAAGATTTAGTTGTGAAATATAACCCAATAGGAACAGTGATCATTAAAGCTGTGAAGAACAGGAGCGTCTTCAGTGTAGATGCTAATGAGCTTTCATTTCTGGAATAAAGTAAACAAAGAGAAAATCAGAACCTGCACAGCCATATCCAAACGCTCTTATGTCCCTAAAACTATAAACATCCACAAATGAGATGCTATGTAGGAGGAAGATCACAGGCAGAGACTCGTAATCCGAAGATCCTAGAGAACCAGCTGTGGGTAGTGGGAATTTCTTGAGCTGGAACATGAAGATTATACACCACCTTCAGGGACTGTCATTCATATCCAGTGTGAGACAAAACGTCAGGGCACCTCAGATCAACTGCCAACAAGCTGGTGAACAAACTAAGTGAAGAAAATCAGTGCCCCTGCCTCTGGAACTAGAGCTTCTACCCAGGGAAGCCACGGTGGACAGTGGCACCAGTGCCCGACCCATGCAGCAACCATGTCCACCAGCACCAGACACCAGACCTGGGAATGCAGTAAGCACCAAGGGTGGATCAACGCACCCTCTCTTGCTGGAATCGGAGCTTCCGTCAGGGGAAGCCACCAGCTTGCTGTCCTCCAGCATGAAACGGTAGACCAGGGAACTAAGGAGGCAGACACACCTGTGTGCCCTCCCGCACTGGAATCAGGGCTTCTGCCCAGGGAAGCCACTGTCACACGGGTCCCTGAGCCCATGCAGCAACCCTGACCACCAGCACCAGACACCAGACCAGGGAACTCGGCAGGCACCACGGGTGGATCAGTGCCCTCTCCTGCTGGAATCGTAGCTTCCATCTGGGGAAGCTGCCAACTTCCTCTCCTCCAGCACCAGACAGTGGACCAGCAAACTAACCAGGTGGAGCTGACACACACCAGCATGCCCTGCCCCACTGGAATCAGAGCTTTGGCCCAGGGAAGCCACTGCCACACCAGTCCCTGAGTCCATGCAGCAACCCTGACCACCAGCACCAGACACCAGACCACAGAAGGAGGTAGGCAGAGTGAATGGACCAGTGCGCCCTCCCCAGCTGGAATAGGAACTTCTGTTATGAGTGAAAAATCGAGCTAGAGGGAATACTTCCAAACATGTTTTAAGAGGCTCGAATCACCTTGATACCTAAGCCAGACAGACACAGCAAGAAAACTATAGGACAACATCATTGATGAACACTGGTGCAAAATTCCTCAATAACATATTTTCAAACCAAATTCAACAATTATCAGGCCAGGTGTGGTGGCTCACATCTGTAATCCCAGCACTTTGGGAGGCCGAGGCAGGCAGATCACTTGAGGCCAGGAGTTCGAGATCAGCCTGGCCAACACGGCAAAACCCAGTCTCTACTAAAAATACAAAAATTAGCTGGGCGTGGTGGCATGTGCCTATAGTCCCCGCTACTTGGGAGGCCGAGGCACGAGAATCCCTTGAACCTGGGAGGCAGAGGTTGCAATGAGCCAAAATCACACTCCAGTCTGGGCAACAGAGCAAGACTCTGTAACAAACAAACAAACAAAACCAATACAACATCCTGGCTAACACGGTGACACCCCGTCTGTACTAAAAATACAAAAATTAGCTGGGCGTGGTGGCATGTGCCTATAGTCCCCGCTACTTGGGAGGCCGAGGCACGAGAATCCCTTGAACCTGGGAGGCAGAGGTTGCAATGAGCCAAAATCACACTCCAGTCTGGGCAACAGAGCAAGACTCTATTTAAAAAAAAAAAAAAAAAAAAAAAAAAAAAAAAAAAAAAAGAAAGAAAGAAACTTAGGAATAAATTTAACCAAGAAGATGAGTGACTTGTACACTGAAAAGTATAAAACACTGATGAAATAATTGAAGATGACACAATAAATGTAAAGATATCCTGTGTTCATGGATTGGAAGAATTAATACTGTTGAAATGTCCACAGTACCCAAAGCAACATACAGATATAACATAATCTCTATCAAAATTCCAGTAGCATTCTTCATTAAAATAGAAAAACAATCCTAAAATTCATCATACAGAACCACAAAAAGCCCCAAAGAGCCAAAGCAACACTGAAAAAGTTGTAAGCGTCACACTTTCTGATTTAAAATATTACAGTTATACTAATCAAAACAATATGGTATTGGCATAAAAACAGAAACATATAACAATGAAACAGAATAGACCCCAGAAATAAATCCAAACATATATGGCCAACTAACCTTCGACAGCGGTGTTAAGAGGAACACAATGGGGAAAGGATAGTCTCTTCAATAAATGGTACTGGGAAAACAGGATTTCTACATGCAAAGAACAAAACTGGACTCTTAAACCATAAACAAAAATCAACTCAAAATGGATAAAATAACTAAAACACAAAGATATAAAGTTTTAAGACATAAAAGAACACAGAGGGAAAGGTTCCTTAACATTGGCCTCGGAAATGATTTTTTGGATATCACACCAAAAGCTCAGGCTACAAAAGAAAAAATAAATAAAGGGGCTTGCATCAAACTAAAAAGCTTCTGTACCACAAAGGAAACAATCAACAAAATGAAAAGGCAGCTTACAGACTAGGAAAACATATTTGCAAACCACCTATCTGATAAGGGGTTAATATCCCAAAATTTATAAAGAACTCTTACAACTCAGCAGAAAAACCACCTGATTAAAATATAGACAACAGCTAGACAGACATTTCTCCAAATACATAAAAATAGCCAAGAGATAAACAAAAATGTGCTCAACATCACTAAATCATCAGGGAAATGCAAATCAACACCACTATGAGATATAACCTCACACTTCTAAGGACAGCTATTATCAAAAAGGCAAGTGATAACAAATGTTTGTAAAAGTGTGGAGAAAAAGAAACCCTAGTACATTATGATGGAAATGTAGATTGGTATAATCATTATGGAAAACAGTTCCTAAAGAAATTAAAAATAGAACTACCACACAGCCCCGTAATCTTATCTTCTGGAATATAACCAAAGGAGATGAAATCACTACCTCGTAAAAATATCTGCACTTCCATGTTCACTGCAGCATTATTCACAATAGCCAAGATTTGAAAACAACCTAAGCGTATGTAGACAGACAAAATAAAGAAACCGTAGTGTATATATAGAAGGGAATATTTTATTCAGCCTTAAAAAAGGACATCTACCATTTGCCACAACATGGATGGACCTGGAAGACATTATTTTAAGTAAAATAAGCCAAACACAGAAAGACAAATACTACATGAGCTCACTTACATGTGGAATCTTTAAAAAAAAAAAAAAAAAAGTCAACTACACAGGGACAGAGAATAAAACAGTCGTTACCATGGGGGTGGGGGTGGGAGGCTGGAGGGGAGGAAATAGGGAGATGTACATCAAAGGACACAAAGCAGTAGATATATGGATTAACAAGTCTAGATATCTAACGTACAAGAGGACTACAGGCAATAAAGTTGCATGGTATTAGGGACTTTCGTAAATAAGATTTTAGCTGCCTCTGGTCACACACACACAAAAGTATGTGAGATGACAGATAAACTAATCTGCTTCACCATAGTAATCATTTTACTATATGTATGCCATAACATCATGTTGTGAACCTCAAATACACACAATGAAATTTATTTTAAAATAACCTGAACAAAAGACCCACAAAAACATTGAGTAAAATATATATTAAATATACCCTCATGCCTATTTCTTGATCACATGCTCTGCACATGTGTGAGAAATTAAATGTTTATTGCTGTTTAAAAAAAAGTTCTAATATTTTATTTTGGTACTTAAATGGATCATCTAACAGGCTTCATTTTGATTACTGAGCTATATAACTCTCATTTAATATACATAAGCTCCCTTAAACTGTTTCCTACTAGTAAATATTTAGAGGAATTTATTGTGTAATCCTCATGAAGAATATGAGTGTCTGCAGTGCAGAATCTACAAAAAATACAAAGAGTCACTAATTGGCCAATTCTTTTGTGGACCCTAAAAAAAGCACTTGACTTTGGTGTTTCTATGGTGAGTAAAGAAGTATGTTTTAGGAATCCAACTTTTAGATTATCTAACTTGTTAACGGAAAAGAAAGGAAGTGTTAACTGATTGTTTTGTTCTTTACATGACCTCTCTTGAGTATCTAATATCTGGCCTGGCTTTTACAACGTTTATTACTGAAAAGATGATGTAACACCATAAAAATGTTTTAAAATAAACAAAATCACTTATAATCCCACCACCCAAATATAACCTTTCTACATGTTAATTCTAGCCCCCACACAATCTATACACAGCATACCTTAATAATTTATAGCTAATTCCTTCTCACTTCTCTCTTTACCTCAAACTTCAAAAATGTGACTACTTTTCTGTGTTGTGACCTCACTAATATGGGACTAAGCATTAAGCCAAAATGTACATACAAACTTTTGAAAACTAGCAAACTTCCTCTACTGTTTGTAGGACATTTTCTCCTTGGCTTCCAGCCACAAGGGCTGTTGGTTTTGCTGACACAAGCCACCTTGGGTAAAATCAGTGGCTTATTCCAAGACAAAGCAACTAATGCTATTCAATTGCTTTATCCTATGTATCTTTGGGTGTTACTGAGCAGAGATTTGTTGGAAATGAGGAATGAGAAAGGCTGGAATTAAAGTTGTCCTCACATAAGGAAAAAGTTCAGGATGAACCTTACTCTGCCTCCATTTATAACACCACCTAGTTTTCCCACTTCATACAAACTTCTGCAGCCAACATTGAGCAGACAGAGCCTACCACATTCCCTTCTGTAGCAAGTAAGACAACAGGAATTCTTTCTTCCACAGCCAAAATTTCACTGCAAATTCCATTAGGAAACCAGAATCAGTCTAGAAGGACTATGCTCTAAGTGTATCTAATAAAAATATGTTAGTATTCTCATAAATAAATAATTTTTAAAAATCCCACACTGAGGCTGAATAAAGAAAATGTGGTACATATACACCATGGAACACTATGCAGCCATAAAAAAGAATGAGATCATGTCCTTTGCAGCAACATGACTGGAGCTGGAGGCCATTATCCTAAGCAAATTAAGACAGGAAAAGAAAACCAAATACTGCATGTTCTCATAAATGGGAACTAAACAACAAGAACAGATGGACACTAGGAGAGGAACAACAGACACTGGGGCCTACTTGAGAGTGCAGGCTGGGAGGAGGGAGAGGATCAGAAAAAATGCCTATCGCGTACTACGCTTATTACCTGGGTGACAAAATTACCTGTACACCAAGCCCCTGTGACATGCAGTTTCCCTATATAAACCTGCGCATGTACTCATGAACCTAAAATAAAAGTTAAAAAAAAAAAACCCACAATGACCCTGTCGGAAAGAGAAAGCATCACAGCGCTCCAAAGATCGTGGGCTTTGGAGTCAGTGAGGTTGAGCTTGCTCAAACGTTAGCTTCAATTACTTTGTCGCCTAATTCTCTAATCACTCATCCTCAGTTTCAAGTCACTTACCCTCAATTGCAACCTCTTCAAAATTGGGAAATCAAGCAGTCAGATAAATTAAGAATTCAGATAATGTATCTAAAGCACGTGAAATGAGCCTGGTATACAGTAGGTCTTAACGAATGGTAGCTAACTCCCTCACCACTACCTTGCCTACTGAGGTGGGCCAGAACCACCTGCTCTCTCATACATTCCTTCAACTCAGCCACCAGCCTCTATCTTCCTGATTCCCCAAGTGAAGCAGTCCCATACCAGGGGAACTATTCCCTTCTACTCCTTCATTCCTACGGCAAACATTTATTAAGCCCCGACTATGCAGGCCCCCTAGGGAACACGGAGATGAAGGAAACCGCGTTCCTGTCTCAGAAGGCTGACCCTGCGGCAATGAAAGAGACTGCAATATAGACGATACCGAGAGGAAGTGCTAGGATAGAAGCATGAGCTGAAGGCCCACTGACCTATTCCCCATGACCCCGGATCCCTTGTTCCAGAGCGAAAGGTCGGGACCGGGCGTTTAGACATCTCAGGCCCCACCTGCTTTCCCCGCCCGGCTCCCTGCGACCAGGTCCCCGGAGTCCAGACCTCACGCCCACCCATTCAGCTAGGGCCTTCCCTCAGGCCCTGCTGCAGGCTGCGGCCAGTCCGCCTCGCGGTTCTGGCCCCGCTCAGGGCTACCTGAACTCAGGAGGCTGCAGTGCGTTCAGCGCCGCTTTATCCGGGCGCTCCATGGTGTAGCCGTGCCGGCACAGGCGCTCGGCGGCCGAGCTGGGCTCGACGGCCGCGCTCAGTAAGCTCCGCGGGTGAACGGTCTAGGCGGTTCGCACCGGAAGTAGTGGTTCGCGCCGGAAGTGTCGGTTCGCGCCGGAAGTGTCGGTTCGCGCCGGGCGGCGGGCCACAGTACGCAGGCGCGGCGCGGCGACGCAGGGCTGTGGCAGGCGCAGGCGCGAGCGCGGGCGCCGGCGCCGGCGCCGGCGCCGGATACTGGGCGGGCGCTCACATGACTTACCGGCGGTGGCTCCGCGCCGTGCGCCCTGCCAGGAGGGGCCTGTGCTCGAGGAGCAGGCCTGGCGAGTAGCCCAGCCACTCCACGTTGAGCCGGGACTTGCCGCGCAGCATGGTCCTCCTGGGCGGGCGGCAGCTACGCCGCCCCCTGAGCTCGGGCGAACACTTGTCCTCGTCTGCGTCCCGGTCGCCGAGCTGGGGGCGGCAAGGAGACCCAAGCAGATGAGCCGCAAGGAGGGACTACCAGCCAGAGGGCTGTGGTGCTAGGCAACTGAGCGTATTCCGCCGACGACAACACAAAAAAGCAGTGCGCATTATTTCGCCACTACTTGAGCAAATAAATGCCTCATTAATTACTGCCCACAGTGGTAGGAAGTCCAGCCCTTGGCAGCTGGGAGGAGTTAAACACTCACCCGAGTCCGTAAAACTAGAGAATGTCAGAGTTCAAAGAGCTCTTGCTGAGAGTGACTTCCAGACTCGATGCCAGTGACCCCCAACTTCCACTTAAAAGTTAAAAACATATTTTGCAGCTGCTCAGAAAGCCGCCAATGAGACAACAGGGACTCAAATAGTAAGAACAGATGGGCCTCCCGGGCCTGCGCAACCCGAGAGAGGTGAAAACGAAAGGGTGGGTAAGCCTGGAGTCAGGCTTGACAAAATTAGGTTGCCACTGGCTGCTAATAAGAGGACAGCCCTTACATGGTCAGCGCCTGGAAAGGGCCGCTGACCACACAGCTATTTTCTCCACCACATGGATACAAAGACCACATCTGAAATCATGACTAAACCAGCAGCTTAGAGTGGTGGAAAGGGCAATGGACTGGGCAGCAGGAAGTCCGGGTTTTAGTTCAAACAATAATCCCCCTCTAGGGCAGAGTGTGCTGGCTCACGCCTGTAATCCCAGCGCTTTGGGAAGCTGAGGCAGGAGGATTGCGTGAGGCCGGTAGTTCCAGAGCAGCTTGGGCAGCATAGCAAGACTCCCGTCTCCAAAAAAAAAAAAAAACTGTAAAATATTTAATAAAAATAATAGTAATCTCTCTCTGGGCCTCATCTAGACCTTTAGGTGAATAAGAACCACCTAATGTGAGAACTTGGGGTACAAATAGAATCTAGCTCTGGGGTAGGCAAACTGAGCCAGCAGACCCAATACATGGAGCCTACCACCTGTTTTTCTACAGCCCTGAGGTAAGAATGGTTTTTCCATTTTTAAATTGTTGAAAAAGTCAAAAGAATAACATGACACGTGAAATTTATATGAAATTCAAATTTCAGCATCTATTGATAAAATTTTATTGAAGCTCAGTCATTCTCATTTGTTTGTATTGTCTACAACAGCAATGTTGAGTAGTTGTGACAGAGAGTTGTGACAATGTACTTGCTAAAGATTGGAGTGGCTGTGGTCATTTCTTAAGAAAACTGGCTGTGGTCACTTCTTAAGAAAACTATGAAGTTTGCTGCATCGATTGACTCTTCATTTCATGAAAGATTTTTCTGTAGTTTGCAATGCTGTTTAATAGCATTTTATCCACAGAACTTCTTTCAAAACTGGAGTCAGTCCTCTCAAACACTGTTGCCACTTTATCAATTGTTTATAAAATATTCTAGATACTTTGCTGTCATTTTAACAATATTCACAACATCTTCACCAAGAGAAGATTCCATTTCAAGAAACCCCTTCCTTTGCTCCTCCATAAGAAGCAACGCCTCATCTGTTTAAGTTTGGTCATGAGATTGCAGCAATTCAGTCACATCTTCAGGCTCCACTTTTAATTCCATTTCTCTTGCTATATCCTCCACATCTGCAGCGACTTCCCCCAGTGAAGTCTTGAACCCTTCAGAGTCATCCACAAGGGTTGGAATCAACTTCTTTTACTCTCCTATTATTGTTGATGTTTTGACCTCTTATGAATCATGTATGTTCTCAACAACATCTAGAATGATGAGTCCTTTTCAGAGGGTTTTCCATTTACTTTACCCAGATCCAGTGTCAGTATCTATGGCAGCTGTAGCCTCACGAAATGTATTTCTTAGATAATATACTAGAAAGTCAGAATTACTCCTTGATCCATAGGCAGCAGAATGGATGTGTTGACAGGCATGAAAACAACATTAATATCCTTGTACATTTCCATCAGAGCTCTTGGGTGACTAGATGCATTGTTAATAAGCAGTAATATTTTGAAAGGAATCTCTCTGGTTTCTGAGCAGAACGTCTCAACAGTGGGCTTAAAATAGTCAGTAAACCATACTGTAAACAGATGTGCTGTCATCCAAGCTCTGTCCTTCCATTTATAGAGCACAGGCAGAGTAGATTTAGAGATTTAGCATAGTTTTTAAAGGCCCCAGGATGTTTGGAATGGTAAATAAGCATTGGCTTCAACTTAAAGACACCAGCTGCATTACCTCTAATAAGAGAGTCAGCCTATCCTTTGAAGCTTTGAAGTCAGATGACAGTGGAGGTTAGGCCCATCTTCCAGGAAACTGGGAGATCAGACATTATCTTCCTTGATAATCACATTACAAAAAGATGGCTCCCAGGTCCCTGAGGAAACATTCTTGACTTATGATAGTGGCAAGAGGGTTATGTAATCACTGAGAAGATTTATATGCATTTGAAAACAACAGAAAAAGAAATTCTTAATAAAATGGAACAGGAGGAGTCACTTCTCTTATTTTCAACAGAAAGAATTAAGTATCTTAATTTGTATTTGCCTTTACAACATAGATGTGCTAAAAGCCAAGAAGTGTGTGAGTGTGTGTGTGTATCTGTGTGTGTCTGTCCTACCCAAAATGTGGCCCCACCATACCCATCTCTCCAGGGTACTCTCCCATACACAGTTCCTCCCGTCCCTGCACTCTCCATACTGTCTCTTCACCACACACACACCTTGGATGACTTTGTAGGAAAACCAAAACATGCTGGTCCTCAATGGACTTGTGCTGTGTCTGCCTCTGAAGTGCTGCTGCTGCCCCCATTTCTGCTACCTCCCAAGTGCCATCTCCTTTTTCAGCATCTATGGCACTTGGGCCTACAAGTTAGAACTTGATCTCTTCTAACTCCTATTACAACTAGTTGGGACTTCTAGTCTCTCCCACTAGACTATACACTAGTTGGGAAGAGGAGGTCATGGCTGGCGGCTTTTTTATCTCTGTGCTGCCCACAGCACAGGGTTTTGAACACATACCCTCAGTCAAAGTTGTGACATTGAGTTGCAGTGAGAATTTTACTAGGGCCACCTTTCTGGCTCCCATCCCTCACCTCCAACCCTCACCCACCCTGTTTCTGCTCCTCTGCCCACTAAACTCTGCTGTTATATGAACTCTAATAACCTAGTTGTTAAGGAAGGGTTAAGGAATGTATTGAAGCCAGAAGAAGGAGAATTTACAAAATGTGTTCCAAATGTAATTCCCCATTAGATTCTTTGGGTACATATCTGATCTAGTGCACTTAAAATGCACATTACCTTGGGAGTGTCACCTCCACTTTGGTGCCTCATGTTCCATTTGGACATATGACACTGGAACCAGGCTTTCCATATGTCTCAGGGCTGGGCCCAGACAGCCAGAGTTCCCTACCTCACCTCTCAAAAAGGCCCTGAGAGCTACAAGACAAGTTAGAGCAGCTGCTGCCTCTGGGAATACATGGGGCCGTAGAAGCACACGCCACCACACACACAAAAATCCTTTCTAGAATTGCAGACTGCCAACTGGTAATCCAGACTCTATATACCTCTTGCCTTCCAAGAACAAGGAGCTCCGTGTCTTCCAAGATAGTCTACTAGCATGTCTTGCCTCCATGAGTAGTCCATCAGTGGCAGAGGTCAGCATAAGTGTCCTCTCTCCCCATTCAGGATGCTCACCTCTGTTAACCTTGCCTGAGACTTGTCAGTGACCGTATCACACTGCCTTGACCTGACTGTCAACAAGCCCCCCAAATATCTATGCAAGCACTGCCAAGTCTTCTCTGACCTGCCCCTGATGGATTTTTTAGAGTCAAATGTGTGTCCCCACATTGATCCTTGGTGCATCTCACCTATGTGTCCACAAGGAAGACACACAGGATCCAGTGGGAAAGCAGCTAGGTTGCAGTGGAACGAACTAGACTTGGAGTTGAAGGCCTGTACTTGAGTCTGGGTTCCCCCACCATTTTCTAGCTGTGGGATCATGGATAAGACACTATCTCTTTCTGAACATTTGTTTATCTTATCTGGAAATAGTTTATTATGAGGATCTGATGACCTAATGGGTGCAGTAGTCACCTGATCAACTGCAAAGACCTGATGAAAGAAGCAGGTTGGCCATAGGAGAAAAATAACTGGACTGGAGGTAAAAAGATCTGAGAGCAAATGTGTCTCTGGGCTCCTATGTGACCTCGTCAAGTATCAGAATTAGATGAGGGTGGGACTAGAGGGACTCTAACTATGAGACTTTTCGAGCTGTGGTTTAATGACTTCTGTCCCCTTTGTGGGCAGTGGGTGGAACAGAGAGGTTCTTGCCCTAGGGTGGAGGAGGGGATGGATTACTCTAGATGACTAGCCCCTTCCTCCACAAAGCGGATGATTTTGTGTTCTCTGAGCCTGTGGTGAGATCAGGCATATTTTTTATAGCACCTAGTACAGACTTGTGTACACAGTTGGGCTTAGCTGAATGAATGAATGAATGAATCTTTCTTCATATAACAGGGAAGGCCTGTGATGGGGTGTTATCCTTGGCCCCTGACACCAGGGTAATGATGGTGTCCCACGGTAAAACATTTTTGTGTGTAAATATCACTTAAGTCTGCACAGCAGTTGTCAAACAGTGAGGCCCTGACAGAAGCCAGTGCACCAACCTGGAAACATTTTTATGGTAATCATTTTCCTACAGAACTCGGAGCTTCAAAAGGAGGGCATTCAGTTACTCCCCTAGAAGGTTGCAGCTGGAAGGAACTTTCAATATCACAGAATCCAGCCCTTTCATTTCCCAGATGGTGAAGCACCAGCTGCAGGGGGTGAGGAGAGGGGTGCCTTCCCTGGCCCGAAGCCTGGCACATAGTAGGAACATACCAGAGGCTTGCTGCTGCATGCCTGCCTGCTTGACAGTGTGCCGAGTGAGGCCATAACAGTGGGGTGAGAAACTAGCCACTAACCAGGCAAGGCAGCAGGGCCCAAATTAGACCCAGGAGTGGCCGGAGGTAAGAAATCAATATAGACACGAACTAGAAATGAGACCATGGCGGGGGGCAGGGGGGAGAGAGAGAGAAGAAAGAGAGAAGAAGGAAGGAAGGAGAAGGGAGGAGGGAAGGAAGGAAGGAGGAGGAAGGGAGGGAGGGAGGGAAGGAAGGAGGGAGAGAGGGAAAAGACAATAGAGGACCCAGTTGGGTTCCAGTGACATAACATAAGCAAGATTAACAGTGAGATGCCCAGCAGCCTACACCTGGATCAGGTGTGACATGGAAGTTCAAGGAAACACATCTTCCCTGTAGGGAGGGTGCTGGGAAATGCTGAACAGGTGCCACAGGTCTGCAACTTGGGGCAGACCCTGGGAACACCTTCTTTGGCCAACAAGCATGGCCCACAAGCCTATTCTATATCCTCTGAGGGGACCATCTCTTCTGGGGATGCACTACCCCAAGTTTACAATTCCAACAGCCTTCAGGTGCCTCGATTTTCCCATCATTTGGAATGCACATCCCATCGATGTTTTTCAAACTCCTGTTCATACTTAACAGTTCAGCTAAAATGCCACTTCTTGCATGGAGTAATTTTTAGTGTCCAAGTCCTAACTCATCATTCCCATGGACCCTAGTTGTCCCCCTTCTTCAACAATCATCTCAGTGTGCTTTAATATCAGAGTTCTTGGGAAGTGTGTCTCTCCCAGCCCCAACCTCCCTTCAGATCACCCCTTTAGGCCAGCGCGGTGGCTCACGCCTGTAATCCCAGCTCTCAGGGAGGCAGAGGCGGGAGGATAGCTTGAGCCCAGGAGTTCGAGACCTGCCTGGGTAATACAGCGAGACCCCATTCTCCACAAAAAGGAAAAAAAAAAAAAAGACAAAAAAAAAGATCACCCCTTTATTGCACTCAGAAGATTGGTTTCATGTATGTTCCTGGTTCCTTTAGTGCCTGCGTTACAGGTGCTCAGAGGGCATTTGTGGCCCAAAGGAAAGAATGACCGGAGAGGGGCTTGCTGCCCGGCTATAGCACTTTATAAAGCAGCACTCCCTCTCCAACATCACCCAGGAAAGGAGGGAAGGAATGTAGAGAAGGAGAGGAAATGGAGGGAGAAGTGAAGGGAGCAAAGAAGGAAGGGAAGGAGAGGAAGGAAGGGAGAGAGGAAGGAAGAACTGGTGAGAAAACAAGAGTCTCCTAGGGAGAGGTAGTTGGGGAGGGTGCCTGTGGTGGTGGACTAGCAGATCAGATTCCCCACACAAGGCAGGCACTTTGTAGTTTCATGCATGGATTTACTCTTACATTCATTTACTGAGTGCCTACTATGTGCAAGGCACGGTTTTGTTTTGTTTTGTTTTGTTTTGTTTTGTTTTGTGGTGGTATATCCTAGTGGTTAAAGAAGGGTAAGCTTCTGTTCAAATCCCAATTCTATCATTCACTAGCTATGTGATCTTACACAAATTTCTTCGTTCTCTGCACCTCAGTTTCTTTATCTGTAAATGGGTATCCTATAGTGCCTTCCTCATAGGTTCTTATGAAGATTAAATAATTTAATTGATATGAAGTGTGTAAAACAGTGTTTGGCACATAGTGTGCTTTATATAAGCCCTGTCGATTATTTTATGCTCTGCGAATATATATTCTGCTCACATCAGTGAACAAAGCCAACCAAAATTTGCTCCTATTGAACTTAAATTCTAGTGGAGGGAGACAGACAATTAACAGCAACAAAGGAAATCATGTTAGGTGGTAAGAAATGATGTCCAGAAGCAAAGCAAGTAAAGGGAAGTTCGGAGTAGGAAGGTGGGAGTCTCGATTATAGTTAAGATGGTCAGAATGTTTTCACAAAGAGAAGACCTGTGTGTTGACTGCCTCAGCTGGGACCTGCAGCATGGGACTGGCCAGCTCACCATCTATCCAACTTTGATAGGGCACCCAAGGTTGCATGCGCTCGTGAGCGTCCTTTGGGGACAGGAGGACATCCTTCGAAAGAGAGCTCTTAGAGGCCAGGTGCCTTGTGGGTGAAAAGCTGTTTGCTGTTGAGTTAGAGAAGGCACAGAAGCTGCTGAGGAACTGGGGCCTTTGCCAGCACAGCAGGGTAAACACTTGTGGCCAAGTCTGGCAGCAGCCGAGCCGCTGCGGAGCAAACACGACCCTTGCAGCTGGCAGGGAGGCAGCTAGGGGAGCCAAAGCCCTTTGGTGATCTTAGCTAATGAGGGCCTGCAGTATGAAGCTTGGCTCCCACCTTTCCGTTCGATGGGACCACATCACTTTTTTCCTAACCTGGTCTTCCTCTTACCTGGGAAGGCTGGTGGAACAGACTTGGAGTGCTCTGGATTTTTAATGATGCATGAAGTACAGAGGGTTTTGCTGTGGGGCATTCAGAGAGACTTTTCTGAGTTTCTTGGGCAATGACTCTAGAAAGAGCTATAGGATAAAGTCGTGTTCTGCAGGGATATGAGAGCAATAAGAAAGATCAAGGCATATCCTAATCTGCAGCCCCACAGCTCCAGTTATACAAAAGTATACTCAAAAGTCACTTTGCCAATCCCAACCCTGCCCTTTGCTTCCTGCCTCAACACCTATCTCCTGCCCCACATTCTGTTTCAATGCTGTTTGTAGTGACTAAGGTGCTGTTTGATTTTTGGATTGTGTCCCTGCAATTTGATCGTAAGGTCCTCAAGATCATGAAAGTTTTTGAGAAGGTGACAGATTCTACAAGGACCACTCAGGAAGATATATGCAATCAATTATTCAATACATATTTATTAAGCACCTACTAAATGCCACACATTGTTCTCAGTGTTTGGGAAACAACAGTATGAACAAAGCAGACCTAAATTCTTTCCTCATAGAGTTCCCTATTCTAGTGGGACAAACAGGCGATAAATATAACACATATATAAGACAGTGTCAGGCAGCAAAGCTGGCCATGAAAAAAACAGAGCAGAGTAAGGGGACTTAGAGTGGTGGGGGACCATTTCATTTGGAGTAGACCGGGAAGGTTGGTACAGTTCTGTCACTTCACTCATGTAGGAATTAA
Organism: Trachypithecus francoisi; assembly: GCF_009764315.1. Lineage (NCBI taxonomy): Eukaryota > Metazoa > Chordata > Mammalia > Primates > Cercopithecidae > Trachypithecus > Trachypithecus francoisi. The sequence goes on from NW_022680460.1 coordinate 281,526, forward strand.
GGTCAAAAGAGAGAAAGTGTCTTTTCCAGGGCCACACATCAAGGAGCGAGTAAGTGAATGAGAGATTCTGACAACTATGTATGACCTCTGTTCATGTTTTATATATTTCCTTCCAGATACATAAACATATGCACATGTGTGTGTATCATGTGTATATATGTGTGCATGTAAATAGACACTGCTTTAGTCAGTCCTGGCTGCTAGAACAGAATACCATATACTGGGTGGCTTAAACAACAAACATGTATTTCTCACAGCTCTGGAGGCTGCATGTCTTAGATTAGCGTGCCAACATGGTCAGGTTCTTGGTGAGGGCCCTCCTCCTAGTTTACAGACAGCTGCCTTATCGTTGCTCAGTGATGGAGAAAGAGATCGTCTCTCTTACGTCTCTTCTTAAAAGGCACTGATCCTATTTACCAGGCCTCCGCCCTCTTGACCAAATCACCTCCTAAAGCCCAACTCCCATACCATCACATTGGGATTAGGATTTCAACATAGGATTTGAGGGGGACAACACATTCAGCCATAGCACACACACATACCATTATTTTTCCCTCAATTGCTGTGTTGCAAACTTTTTTTTCATTTAGCCATATTCAATTTCCAATGTCAATACACATCAATCTACATTGTTATTTTTTTCAAGTTATTGTTTGTACCATTTTAAATTTTTCTTTATTTATTGAGTTAAAATTTACTTACAGAAAAATTCATCCTTTTTAGGTGTACAGTTCTATGAATTTTGACAAATGTATCCAGCCATTTATCACCATAATCAGGGAGTGAATTTTCCGATTATTACAACTAGTTTCTCATGCCCCTTTGTAGCAATTGTCTTCTCCCACCTCCAGATCAGATCCCTGGCAACCATGATCTGATTCCTGTCCCAGTAATTTTAATTTTTCCAGAATATCATATAATGGAGCATGTAGTGTGTAGACTTTTGTGTCTACCTTATTTATTTAGAAGAATGCCTTTTGAGATTAGTTTACATTGTTGCATGTCAGTAATTTATTCTTTTTATTGCTGAATAGCACTCCATTTTATGGATATATTGCAGTGTGTTTATTGATTCACCAGTTGAGGGACACCGGATTGTTGCCAGATTTTAGTGATCATGAAAAAATCATTATAACGTCACAGACAGGGTTTTGTTGTTGTTTGTTTATTTTATTTGTTTGCTTTATGGCCATGTCTTTATTTTTCTTGGGTAAATATCTAGCAGGGGGATTGCTAGGTTGTATTGGAAATGTGTGTTGAACTTTATAACAAACTACCAAACTGATGTCCAATGTGGCTGCACCATTTTGCATTGCCACAAGCAAAGTATGAGAATTCTAGTTGTTCCACTTTGTGATATGTATTGTTTTAATTTTAGCCATTCTTGTAAGTGTGTAGTAATATCTCACTGTAGTTTAAATTTGCTTTTCCCTAATGACCAATGATGTGGAGCATCTTTTCATGCGCTTTTGGCCTTTTCCTTTTTCTTTTTTCTTTTTCTTTTTCTTTTTTTTTGAGACAGAGTCTCACTCTGTCATCTAGCATGGGGTGCAATGGTACAATCTTGGCTCACTGAAATACTTGACCTTCCAGGCCCAAGCGATTCTCCCACCTCAGCCTGCTGAGTAGATGGGACTATAGGCATGCATCACCATGCCCGGCTAATTTTTGTATTTTTTGTAGAGATTAGTGTTTCACCATGTTAGCCAGGCTGGTCTCGAACTCCTGGGTTCAAGCAATCCTCCCACTTTGGCCTCCCAAAGTGCTAGGACTACAGGCATGAGCCACTGCCCTGGGCCTGCCATTCTTATCTCTCTTATCTCCTCTTTGGTGAAATGTCAGTTCAAGTTTTTTGCTGCTGATTTTCTGGTTAGACTATTTGCTCACTGTTGAGCTATATTGGCTTGCTAGAGGTGTTGTAACAAATTACCACAAATTTAGCGGCTTAAAATAACGCAAATATATCCTCTTACAGTTCTGGAATCCAAAAGTGAGAACTGAGTCGTCTGAGGTGTTAAGATGTCAGCAGAGCTGGTTCCTTTTGGAAGTCCTAGAGTAGAATTCATTCCTTATCTCTTCCAGCTTGCTGGCATTCCATGGCTTGCTGGTATTGCATGGCTTGTGTCCTCATCACCCCAAACTCTGCCTCTGTGGTCACATTGCGTTCTTTTCTGTAGTCAATCTTCTTCTGCCTCCCTCTTGTCAGGACACTTGTGATTACATTAAGGTCTACCTGGATAATCCAGGATAATCTCCCTGTCTTGAGACTCTTAATTTTATTTTATTTTATTTATTGATTATTTGAGATGGACTCTCACTCTGTTGCCTAAGCTGGAGTGCAGTGGCATGATCTCAGCTCACTGCAACCTCCGCCTCCTGGGTTCATGCCATTCTTCTGCCTCAGCCTCCCGAGTAGCTGGGACTACAGGCACCCACCACCGTGCCCGGCTAATTTTTTGTATTTTTAGTAGAGAAGGGTTTTCACCGTGTTAACCAGGATGGTCTCGATCTCCTGACCATCTGCCTCGGCCTCCCAAAGTGCTGGGATTACAGGCATCAGCCACTGCGCCCAGCCAAGACTCTGAATTTAATCACATTTGCAATGTCCAGTTTTGGCACATGAGGTAACTACAACAGCAATGTTGAGTAATTCTTTAATTACTGTTAAAATTTTAATTACTGTTTAATTACTGTTAAAAAATTCTTACATATTTATGTATGCCTAAATCATATAGTTTTAAGTTTTGCTTATTTTATTAACTTTATTAAAAAGGCCCCATGCCATATGCTGTTCTGGGAAACAACATACGGGGTTATTTTGATTAACAGAAGTTCCTAATAGTAGCATATTTTACATTATCAATCTTTTCCCTAATGATTTGTGTTTTTGTGTTTTTTTTTTTTTCATCTTGTGTAAGAAATCTTTTCCTAACTCAAAGTTACAAAGACATGGTCTTGTATTGCCAAACAAAATACCTGTAGCTTTGCCTTTCACTTTTGTGGTTTCATTTTTTTTATTTTGAAGTAATTTTAGACTCATAAAATTGAAAGAAAAAAAAAAGTACCTCGATTCTTACACCCTTCCCAAGCTTTCCTGAATGATAATGTCTACCCAACCATAATATAATGATCAAAACCAGCAAATTGACATTGGTATGATACTATTACCTTTAGATCTTATTCGGATTTCACCACTTTTTACATACATACTTTTTAACTTTAGTGCATAGTTGTATGTAACTTAACCTATGTATACATTTGTTTAATCACCAGCACAATCAGTATACTCCATTATACTATCCTTCCCTCAACCCTAACCCCTGGCAATCATTGATGTGTCATTATGGTTTTATCATTTCAAGGTTGTTATACAAATGGGATAATACAGTATGTAACCTCTTTAAACTGGGTTGTTTTGTTTTCACTCAGCATAATGCCCTTGAGATTCATCAATGTTGTTGCATTTATCAATAGTTTGTTCCTTTCTATTGCTCAGTAGTATTCCATTATATGGGTGGATCATATTTTCTTTATCCATTCACCCATTGTCTTAGTCTGTGTTTCTGTTGCTTATAACAGAATGCTGGAAAATGGGTAATTTATTTTAAAAAAAGGAATTCGTGTATTAAAGTTATTGAAGCTGAGAAGTCCAAGGTTGATGTGCCATATCCAGTGAGGACCTTCTTGTTGGTGGGAACCCTCTGTTGAATCCCAAAGCCGTGCAGGTCTCACATGGTGAGGGGACTGAGTATGCTAGCTTAGATCTCCCTTCCTCTTCTTATAAAGCCACCAGTCCCACTTCTAAGATAACCCATCAACCCATGAATGGATTAGCCCATTTATGAGGGTAGAGCCCTCACGACCAGTCACATTTTAAGGGCCCTGTCTTTCAATACTCTCACATTGGGATGAAATTTCAACATGAGGTTTGGACAGGGCAAATGTTCAAACTATAGCACCCATTGAGTAGCATTTGGGTTGTTTACAGCTTTTGCCTATCACAAATAAACCTACTAGGAACATTCATATACAGGTCTATGAATGAACGTAAGATGTATCTCTGGGGATACATATACAGGAGTAGGATTGCTAGGTCATATGATAATTGTATATTTAACTTTATAAGAAAATGCCAAACCAAGAAACTGCCAAATTGTTTTCCAGAGTGGTAGTAGCATTTTACGTTCCCACCAGGTATATATGAATAATTCAGTTTCTCCAAATCCTCAGCATTTAATATTATCACAATATTTTATGTATTTTATTATTATTTATTATTCTGTTTTAGCCATTCAAGTGAGTGTGTACTGATGTCTTATTGTGATTTTACGTTTTCCTAATGAGTAATGCTAGCCAGCATCTTTTCATGTGCTTATTTGCCATACTGATTTCCTCTTAGGTGAAGTGTCAGTTTAAGTCTTTTTGTCCAGTTGAATTGATTGCTTTCTTACTGCAGAGTTCGAGAGCTCTTTATATATCTGGATACAAGTCCTTTGTCAGATATGTGACTTGCAAATTTTTTCTCCTCTTCTTTGTGCTTGTCTTTTTATTCTTTTTAGCGATGTCTTTTGCAGAGCAAGTCTTTTTGATTTTGAGGAAGGCCAGTTTATCACATTTTTAATGGATATGCTTTTGGTTTCATGTCTAAGAATCCTAGAGCAAGAAGATTTTCCCCTGTTTTCTTCTAAACGGTTTATAGTTGTATGCTTTACATTTAGATCTGTGATTCACTTTGAGTTAATTTTTGAATAAGATAGGGCCAGGTGAGGAGGGGGCGAGGCACCAGCTCACTAGCGCAGGACAGGGAGCACTGACAGGGCTACCTCCCAGTCTCAGCAATACCAAGTGGGCAGGTATTGCGGGTTCCTTTTGTATTGTTTACCTGGAGCACAGAGATTATTTAAAAGGTTTTTTTCCTGTAGGGCTGCCTTTTTTTCCAGTTCTAGAGAGGACTGGCCACAGAGTATAGGATTTCCTTAGGACTTTATGTTTCTAAGTTGTGAGCTGTTCTAGTACCTACGCTATGAGGCAAAACAAAAAAACAAAAACAAAAACAAACACATCCAGAGAACTCACAGCTTGGTCTTCCCTCAGTCCCGAGGTAGCCAGTACACCCTCTTTTATCCATCTTTCAGAGTCTTCAGATAATTAAATATTTTGTCCATGGTTTTCCATTGTAATTAGTGAGAGGAATGTGTTTCCTCTGTTTTTTCTGGACCTGGAAACTCATATTTAATCCTTTAATTCACAAGGAATTTGTTTTTCTGTATGCTGAGAGTTAGGGATCCAAGTTCACTTTTCAATATATATATAATCAGTTGTTTCATGCCAATTTGCAAGTAGCTCATTCCCCTTCCCACCCCAATGATCTAAAAAGACAGCTCTGATACCTGGTAAGATCAGGCCCCTCACCTTATTCTCCCTCAGAAATACCTTGGCATTTCTTGTGGACATTTGTTCTCCCATAGAAACTTATGATTCTGCTTGTCAAGTACAATAAAAAAAAATGTTGGGATTTTTATTAGAAATGCATTGAATCTGCAAATCAGTTTGGAAGAGAATGAACATCTTTACATTGTTGAGATTTCCAATCCATTAACATGATATATTTCTTATTTTATTTAGGCTTTCTTTAATACTCCTGCACATCTCTTATTTGATTTATTCCTACTTGCTTTAATTTTTCATGAGCCCATTAAAAGAGCCCATGAAGAATTATTGGCACCAATGCAAGAGCTCTGTAAAGTGACTGGGCACAGACTAAAATATACAAAAATCCAAAACTTGCTGATAATATAATTTGGCAACAATTAATTTGAACACATAATGGAAAATAAAAGCTCCCATTCACATCACAATATAAAATACCCAGTAATGAACCTAACCTGAGAGATACAATTGGCAGTAAGCACTTGGAGCCAACATTACAGACCAAGGAATAATATCCTTAAGATAAAACAGTATCACAAATTAATAATGACAGCACAGACCTCCCAAGAGGAAAGTGAGTAAAAGGTTGGAATAGAATAATCACACAAGAAGTAATAGAAATGAATAGTAAACCACAAAAATAAGGCAATGGGAAAAATAACAAGACTTTCACCCATAGGTCTGGCAAATATTTGCTTTTTGCTTCACAGTGTTGACAAGGGAGAGAAAACATCTACCTCTATACTGCTGATGGGAGTATAAATGTGCATGTTTCTGTAGGACACTTGGCCATGTGTACTGGTCAATTCTATTTCAGGACATTTGTTCTAAGGAAGTCATCAGACTAGCACGTCTCACTTTTCTCATCTGCAAAATGGGGCTAATCATGCATTCATCATAGTGTAATGATGAGCATTAATGAAACAATTCCTTTAGGGCTGCTAATCTATATGATGCTTTAGGGAAATACAAAAAAAGTCACCCTCACTCTGCTTATAAATTGCTTCTTTTCCAGGCAAATGTCCAGGGGCTTGGCAAATGGATAGGGTGTTTGTGCAAAGAAAAAGGCCGTGCCTCTTCCTCCAGGCTACTACTCTTGTAGAGTGAAGAGTGGGCTTGATTTAAGCACACACTTCACACCCTGGCTGGCACCTTTGCTAAGGATACATATACGATGACCCTGAATCCATGTAAAGTTTTTAGCAAAATGTCTGGCATTTGATCATTAAATATTACATATTACTGTGTTCAAGGGCATTTAATACAGTGATATTAATAAGGGTGACAATTTGAAAACTATCTAAATGTACAGAAATATGGGACTGGTTACATTAATTGGCATACTCATATAATGGAGCTGTTTTAATTCATGTTTTAAACCACTATTGAATGGTATTGGGAGATTTTCAAATCATATTAAGTTTGAAACATCAAGATCCAAACTGGATAGTGAGGGTAACCCCAATTTTATAAAAATCCCAGTATATTTACGTAGATATATATGTATATATGTTATTTATATATATTATATATATGTATGTATTACATATGCAACAAAAAGTTGACAGTGGTTCACACTGGTTGGGGAGTGAGAGGTATTTTTTGTTTCTTATTTTACCCTTGCTCGTGGTTTTACGAATTGTCTGGAATGTGTATACTTACTCTTACAAGCAGTAAAAGGTCATTTAAGAAGTCTCTTCTGTCCCCAACCTGTCTTCCCTGTCTGTGGCCCTGGTCATGGAGAGGGTAAGGACATCCTGGAAGGCAGGTTTTTTCTTTCTTTCCGTCTTTCTTTCTTTCTTCTTTCTTTCTTTCTTTCTTTCTTTCTTCTTTCTTTCTTTCTTCTTTCTTTCTTCTTTCTTTCTTTCTTTCTTTCTTTCTTTCTTCTTTCTTCTTTCTTCTTTCTTTCTTTTCTTCTTTCTTCTTTCTTTCTTTCTTTCTTCTTTCTTCTTGCTTTCTTTTTTTTTTTAGGGTCTTCCTCTGTTGCCCAGGCTGGGGTGCAGTGGCGCAATCACAGCTCACTTCAGCCTTTAACCCCTGGGTTCAAGGATCCTCTCACCTCAGCCTCCCGAGGAGCTGGGACTACAGGTGTGAGCCACCATGCCTGGCCCTGTCAGGTGCTCTTTGAGGGCAGTGTCCCGGAGGGCAACTGCGGCCCTGGAGGTAGCAGGCGATGATTTGTTTAACCTGGCTCCAAGCCCTCTTTAATCTCCCCCAGCCTAAGTGAGTTACCTGGGAGCCAACGGGGCCACTCTGCACATTCCCACATCAGGAAGAGTGCTGTGCTTTTCAGCAGGCCCAGGCGAAGTCTCCAACTCCAGGAAAGCCGAGTGTCGGTGGAGTACCACCCTGCGCTGGGCGCAAGCGAAGAGGGGTGGGACTACATGCAGGGGGCCCAGCTTGGCCCCCTCCCACTCTCCTCTGGGTTCTTTTGATGTCGTAAGAAGAGGGGAAAACTAAACGGCAACCCAACCATCTTATTTATTTAGGAACCAGGTGTCTGTGTCTTGCTTTAGGAACTCCTTGAGAAATGCACTGAGAAAAAAAGTGGACAAAATCCATCCATGCAACAATCTCATTGTTAGATCTCTCTAAAAACTAGTCCCCTTGATAGACAAAAACAGAATACCCTCCCTGGGGCATAGGGGAGACAGGTCTTGGGAGGAACAAACGCCTGGACTGGGGCGGCTGCCTGGGTGACATCCCCCTTGCCCACTTTCCTCGTCTGCAAAATGGGGCCAATCACGCCTTCATCATAGTGTGGTGACGAGGATTAATGAGACAATTCCCTTTGCTAAACTATATGACGCTTTAGGGAAATACAAAAAAGGCATTTCTTCCTTAGGGTCCTCTTATTTTAATCTCCGTGATACTCTCTCAGAGGAAACCAAATGGAGGAGTTTATATTGGACTGACCCAAGGAGCAATTTCCCTACAATCAATGGGTGGGTTGGAATAATGGTCGGTCTCAAATGAGGGGATTGTAATGGAAAAGTTAAATTCTTTGTGATTTCATCAGTACAGAGCAGGTCTAGCCAGCAGGCAATAGAACAAAGAGATTTGCACAGGACATTCTGGAATCAGACCAGCTTGGTTCACATCTTCTCAACTTAGTAGCTGTGTGACACCTAACCTATCTGCTTCTGCATTCTATTCTGTGAAATGGGCAAATAGAGTCTACCTACCACTGACACTGATATAAGAGTGACATGCACTTCTGCTCATCATACAGTGCTAGGGCAGGGTCAGCCTGGGATAGGGGGCAATCAGTGGGGTCTGCTTGCTCTGGGGCAAAATGCTGTCTTCCTCCCCACCACCCACAGTGAGTTCCCCGCACCTTCATCCCAGTGCTTCTTATTAGAAGCACGCCCAATTCTGTGAAGAAAGTCATTGGTAGCTTGATGGGGATGGCATTGAATCTATAAATCACTTGGGCAGTATGGCCATTTTCACGATATTGATTCTTCTATCCATGAGCATGGTATGTTCTTCCATTTGTTTGTGTCCTCTTTGATTTCACTGAGCAGTGGTTTGTAGTTCTCCTTGAAGAGGTCCTTTACATCCCTTGTAAGCTGGATTCCTAGGTATTTGATTCTCTTTGAAGCAATTGTGAATGGAAGTTCATTCCTGATTTGGCTCTCTGCTTGTCTGTTACTGGTGTAAAGAATGCTTGTGATTTTTGCACATTAATTTGTATCCTGAGACTTTGCTGAAGTTGCTTATCAGCTTAAGGAGATTTTGGGCTGAGACGATGGGGTTTTCTAAATATACAATCATGTCATCTGCAAACAGGGACAATTTGACTTCTTCTTTTCCTAACTGGATACCCTTGATTTCTTTCTCTTGCCTGATTGCCCTAGCCAGAACTTCCAACACTATGTTGAATAGGAGTGGTGAGAGAGGGCATCCCTGTCTTGTGCCAGTTTTCAAAGGGAATTTTTCCAGTTTTGCCCATTCAGTATGATATTAGCTGTGGGTTTGTCATAAATAGCTCTTATTATTTTGAGGTACGTTCCATTAATACCAAATTTATTGAGCGTTTTTAGCATAAAGGGCTGTTGAATTTTGTCAAAAGCCTTTTCTGCATCTATTGAGATAATTATGTGGTTCTTGTCTTTGGTTCTGTTTATATGCTGGATTACGTTTATTGATTTGCATATGTTGAACCAGCCTTGCATCCCAGGGATGAAGCCCACTTGATCATGGTGGATAAGCTTTTTGATGTGCTGCTGAATCCGGTTGCCAGTATTTTATTGAGGATTTTTGCATCGATGTTCATCAGGGATATTGGTCTAAAATCTCTTTTTTGTTGTGTCTCTGCCAGGCTTTGGTATCAGGATGATGTTGGCCTCATAAAAAGAGTTAGGGAGGATTCCCTCTTTTTCTATTGATTGAAATAGTTCAGAAGGAATGGTACCAGCTCCTCCTTGTACCTCTGGTAGAATTCAGCTGTGAATCCATCTGGTCCTGGACTTTTTTTGGTGGGTAGGCTATTAATTGTTGCCTCAATTTCAGAGCCTGCTATTGGTCTATTCAGGGATTCAACTTCTTCCTGGTTTAGTCTTGGGAGAGTGTAAGTGTCCAGGAAATTATCCATTTCTTCTAGATTTTCTAGTTGATTTGCGTAGAGGCATTTATAGTATTCTCTGATGGTTGTTTGTATTTCTGTGGGGTCGGTGGTGATATCCCCTTTACTGCTTTAAAGTTCATATGGAACCAAAAAAGAGCCCGCATTGCCAAGACAATCCTAAGTCAAAAGGACAAAGCTGGAGGCGTCACGCTACCTGACTTCAAACTATACTACAAGGCTACAGTAACCAAAACAGCATGGTACTGGTACCACAACAGAGATATAGACCAATGGAACAGAACAGAGTCCTCAGAAATAATACCACACATCTACAGCCATCTGATCTTTGACAAACCTGAGAGAAACAAGAAATGGGGAAAGGATTCCCTATTTAATAAATGGTGCTGGGAAAATTGCCTAGCCATAAGTAGAAAGCTGAAACTGGATCCTTCCTTACCCCTTATACGAAAATTAATTCAAGATGGATTAGAGACTAAATGTTAGACCTAATACCATAAAAACCCTAGAAGAAAATCTAGGTAGTACCATTCAGGACATAGGCATGGGCAAGGACTTCATGTCTAAAACACCAAAAGCAACGGCAGCAAAAGCAAAAATTGACACATGGGATCTAATTAAACTAAAGAGCTTTTGCACAGCTAAAGAAACTACCATCAGAGTGAACAGGCAACCTACAGAATGGGAAAAAATTTTGCAACCTACTCATCTGACAAAGGGCTAATATCCAGAATCTACAAAGAACTCAAACAAATATACAAGAAAAAAACAAACAACCCAATCAAAAAGTGGGGAAAGGATATGAACAGACATTTCTCAAAAGAAGACATCCATACAGCCAACAGACACATGAAAAAATGCTCATCATCACTCGCCATCAGAGAAATGCAAATCAAAACTACAATGAGATACCATCTCACACCAGTTAGAATGGCAATCATTAAGAAGTCAGGAAACAACAGGTGTTGGAGAGGATGTGGAGAAATAGGAACACTTTTACACTGTTGGTGGGATTGTAAACTAGTTCAACCATTATGGAAAACAGTATGGCGATTCCTCAAGGATCTAGAACTAGATGTACCATATGACCCAGCCATCCCACTACTGGGTATATACCCAAAGGTTATAAATTACTCTACTACAAAGACACATGCACACGTATGTTTATTGCGGCACTATTCACAATAGCAAAGACTTGGAATCAACCCAAATGTCCATCTGTGACAGACTGGATTAAGAAAATGTGGCACATATACACCATGGAATACTATGCAGCCATAAAAAAGGATGAGTTTGCATCCTTTGTAGGGACATGGATGCAGCTGGAAACCATCATTCTTAGCAAACTATCACAAGAAGAGAAAACCAAACACCGCATGTTCTCACTCATAGGTGGGAACTGAACAATGAGATCACTTGGACTCGGGAAGGGGAACATCACACACTGGGGCCTATCATGGGGAGGGGGGAGGAGGGAGGGATTGCATTGGGGAGTTATACATGATATAAACGTCATGCACATGTACCCTAGAACTTAAAGTATAATAAAAAAAAAAAAAAAAAAAAAAAAGAAGCACGCCCATCTCAGATGTGACCTCTGGGGGCTCAAGATGCAGACTTGCTGGAAGTTCTTTGTAGATTCTGGATATTAGCCCTTTGTCAGATGGATAGATTGTAAAAATTTTCTCCCATTCTTTAGGTTGCCTGTTCACTCTGATGGTAGTTTCTTTTGCTGTGCAGAAGCTCCTTAGTTTAATTAGATCCCGTTTGTCTATTTTGGCTTTTGTTGCTATTGCTTTCGCTGTTTTAGTCATGAAGTCCTTGCCCATGCCTATGTCCTGAATGGTATTGCCTAGGTTTTCTTCTAGGGTTTTTATGGTTTTAGGTCTAACATTTAAGTTTTTAATCCATCTTGAATTAATTTTTGTATAAGGTGTAAGGAAGGGATCCAGTTCCAGCTTTCTACTTATGGCTAGCCAGTTTCCCAGCACCATTATTAAATAAGGAATCCTTTCCCCATTTTTTGTTTTTGTCAGGTTTGTCAAAGATCAGATGGCTGTAGATGTGTGGTATTATTTCTGAGGGTTCTGTTCTCTTCCATTGGTCTATATCTCTGTTTTAGTACCAGTACCATGCTGTTTTCTTTACTGTAGCCTTGTAGTATAGTTTGAAGTCAGGTAGCGTGATGCCTCCAGCTTTGTTCTTTTGACTTAGGATTGTCTTGGCAATGCGTGCTCTTTTTTGGTTCCATATGAACTTTAAAGTAGTTTTTTCCAATTCTGTGAAGAAACTCATTGGTAGCTTGATGGGGATGGCATTGAATCTACAAATTACTGTGGGTAGTATGGCCATTTATACAATATTGGTTCTTCTTATCCATGAGCATAGAATGTTCTTCCATTTGTTTGTGTCCTCTATTATTTCATTGAGCAGTGGTTTGTAGTTCTCCTTGAAGAGGTCCTTCACATCCCTTGCAAGTTGGATTCCTAGGTATTTTATTCTCTTCGAAGCAGTCGTGAATGTCAGTTCACTCATGATTTGGCTTTCTGTTGTTGGTGTATAGGAATGCTTGTGATTTTTGCACATTGATTTTGTATCCTGAGACTTTGATGAAGTTGCTTATCAGCTTAAGGAGATTTTGGGCTGAGATGATGGGATTTTCTAAATATATAATCATGTCATCTGCAAACAGGGACAATTTGACTTTCTCTTTTCCTAATTGAATACCTTTTATTTCTTTCTCCTGCCTGATTGCCCTGGCCAGAACTTCCAACACCAGACGTGGAAAGGAGCAACCAGTACAAGCCACTGCAAAAACATGCCAAATTGTGCAGATCATCAATGCAAGGAAGAAACTGCATCAATTAATGAGCAAAATAACCAACTAACATCATAATGACAGGATCAAATTCACACATAACAATATTAACCTTAAATGTAAATGGGCTAAATGCTCCAATTAAAAGACACAGACTGACAATTGGATAGAGTCAAGATCCATCAGTGTGCTGTATTCAGGAGACCCATCCCACATGCAGAGACACACAGATGCTCAAAATAAAGGGATGGAGGAAGATCTACCAAGCACACGGAAAACAAAACAAACAAACAAAACAAAACAAAACAAAAACCAGGGCTTGCAATCCTACTCTCTGATAAAACAGACTTTAAACTAACAAAGATCAAGAGAGACAGAGAAGGCCGTTACATAATGGTAAAGGGATCAATTCAACAAGAAGAGCTACCAATCCTAAATATATATGCACCCAATACAGGAGCACCCAGATTCGTAAAGCAAGTCCTTAGAGACCTACAAAGAGACTTAGACTCCCACACAATAATAATGGGAGATTTTAACACCCCATCGTCAACATTAGACAGATCAATGAGACAGAAAATTGACAAGGATATCCGGGAACTGAACTCAGCTCTGCACCAGGCAGACCTAATAGACATCTACAGAACTCTCCACCCCAAATCAACAGAATATGCATTCTTCTCAGCACCACATCACACTTATTCCAAAATTGACCACATAGTTTGAAGTAAAGCACTCCTCAGCAAATATGAAAGAACAAAAATTATAACAAACTGTCTCTCAGACCACAGTGCAATCAAACTGGAACTCAGGATTAAGAAACTCGCTCAAAACCACTCAACTACATGGAAACTGAACAACCTGCTCCTGAATAACTACTGGGTACATAATGAAATGAAGGCAGAAATAAAGATGTTCTTTGAAACCAATGAGAACAAAGACACACATACCAGAGTCTCTGAGACACATTTAAAGCAGTGTGTAGAGGGAAATTTATAGCACTAAATGCCCACAAGAGAAAGCAGGAAAGATCAAAAACGACACCCTAACTTCACAATTAAAAGAACTAGAGAAGCAAGAGCAAACACATTCAAAAACTAGCAGAAGGCAAGAAATAACTAAGATCAGAGCAGAACTGAAGGAGATAGAGACACAAAAAACCCTTCAAAACAATCAATGAATCCAGAAGCTGGTTTTTTGAAAAGATCAACAAAATGGATAGACTGCTAGCAAGACTAATAAAGAAGAAAAGAGAGAAGAATCAAATAGATGTGTTAAAAATTGATAAAGGGGATATCACCACTGATCCCACAGAAATACAAACTACCATCAGAGAATACCATAAACACCTCTATGCAAATAAACTAGAACATCTAGAAGAAATGAATAAATTCCTGGGCACATATACCCTCCCAAGACTAAATCAGGAAGAAGCTGAATCCCTGAATAGACCAATAACAGGCTCTGAAATTGAGGCAATAATTAATAGCCTGCGAACCAAAAAAAGTCCAGGACCAGATGGATTCACAGCCGAATTCTACCAGAGGTACAAAGAGGAGCTGGTACCATTCCTTCTGAAACTATTCCAATGAATAGAAAAAGAGGGAATCCTCCCTAACTCATTTTATGAGGCCAGCGTCATCCTGATACCAAAGCCTGGCAGAGACATAACAAAAAAAGAGAATTTTAGACCAATATCCCTGATGAGCATCGATGCAAAATCCTCAATAAAATACTGGCAAACCGAATCCAGCAGCATATCAAAAAGCTTATCCACCATGATCACAGGGCTTCATCCCTGGGATGCAAGGCTGGTTCAACATATGCAAATCAATAAACGTAATCCATCATATAAACAGAGAACCAATGACAAAAACCCCATGATTATCTCAATAGATGCAGTAAAGGCCTTCAACAAAATTCAACAACGCCTCATGTTAAAAACTCTCAATAAACTAGGTATGGATGGGACGTATCTCAAAATAATAAGACTTATTTATGACAAACCCACAGCCAATATCATACTGAATGGGCAAAAACTGGAAGCATTCCCTTTGAAAACTGGCACAAGACAGGGATGCCCTCTCTCACCACTCCTATTGTACTTTATGTTCTACAGTTTAACTGCCATCTCCTTACAAAGAAATTCACTATGGACAGCTTCCTTTGAAGGCATTTTTCTCTAGTGAAATCTTGGGGCCAACAGTTCAAGCTTTCTTGGCCTCTTTCTTTTTCCAAAGGGACCTCTTCTTTTTACTGGGATTTATGTCTGGCATATTTCCCATGTAAATAAAGTGGCTTTGCTATTATAAAACAGGAAGGCAGCCCGCTCACAGAGACCACCTGAGTGATGTATAACAAGGCACAGAGTCGTTGGGTGTGACTTTTTCAACAATATGCACTTCTTATAGCAGATGCACAGCCCGGGCTATGTGAGGACCTCTCCACAAGAGAGTCGATTGCAAATAGGGGGAAATGAACTGAGTCTGGCTATTTATTTTCTGGGTGGAGCCATCACAGGAAGACAGCCTGTCCCCAAGCCTCCACTTTTGGCTGCTAGGAGTGATCTACAACTATTTCAACAAGATAAATGATTGTATGGGAGTCTGACTTGTTTGTTATGGAACTTGGTGTCTCAAACCTTGGGCACATTGGATGGTAGCACCTATTTGATGTAGCAACTTAC
The DNA here is from genome assembly GCF_009764315.1 of Trachypithecus francoisi. Lineage (NCBI taxonomy): Eukaryota > Metazoa > Chordata > Mammalia > Primates > Cercopithecidae > Trachypithecus > Trachypithecus francoisi. Next base: position 297,048 of record NW_022680460.1, read on the forward strand.
TATCAGCAGACTCTTCTGGGTGCCTTACAGACATGACCCACCCATTTAATCTGAGTTTTCCTAATTGCTGAAATTGGAGTGCCTACCCTGCCCACTGGGCAAAAAGACTCCATGTAATTAATTGCAGGAGAACCCCGGACACCCACAATGGTGGGGAACTCTCCCTTCATTGAAGATGCACTTGTAACTCCTTTGCGAGGATCTTGCCTCTTCTTCAGCTCATATCCACAGAATTAACTCCAAGAATTAAGTAGGACTTGAGTGATAAAGCTAAAACGCTCAAGGCTTCAATGTTACACTTGGTGCCAAAATTAAACCACAAATCTCTTTATGACAAAGTATGTGGTAAACAAGATGAAACCTGACCCTGGAGGCTGCAGTGGAAAGGATGCAAGAAGGATTTCTGGTGTAAAGATGATAGCTGCATGCTTTGCTCTAAGTCCACAGATGGGAGAGAACAAAAAGAAAAGTTCATATACACACACAAAGGTATGCTGGAAGTAAGAAGAGAAACTCTCAGTGGACCTGAAACTGTGAAAAATAACTGAAATACAAAAATACAGAAAACAGACAGGAGCAAGAGAGATGTGGGGAAATTGTGCCAAGAAAAGTGGTGGCTTGAGTACTTTTCTTCCTTTAACTTTTATGTTTACTGTCCAAGTTTTGCATAATTAGTATGTGTATGCTTTATGATGAAAAAAATAAGTTTTATTCCTGAAATAGGCTTGGTAAATACACAAAGAAAGAGAAGGAAAGGGAAGGAAAGGGAAGGGAAGGGAAGGGAAGGGAAGGGAAGGAGCAAATCAGAAGTCAGACTTGCTGGTACTAGGCCCAGCTCTGCCCCAGACTCCCTGCTAGCCTTGACCTTAGCCCTGCCCCTCTTAGGGCCTCCATTTTCTCATCTGTAAAAGAAGGCAGGCAAACTGGGCCATCTTTAGAGTAAGGTCTTGCTCAGAGTTCAGATCACTTGGGTGTGGGAGGAGGGAGTTATGGGGAGCTTTTGTCCTGTGTCTGGGCAAGAGATTAGAAGGTGGTTTGAAAATACTTAAGAATAACTTTAACCAAGGAGGTGAAAAGTTTTTCATACTGAAAACTATAAGACATTGATGAAAGAAATTGAGGAAGACACAAATAAGTGGAAAAATAGCCCATGTTCATGAGTTGGAAGAATTAATATTGTTAGACTGTCCATACTACCCAAAGTAATCCACAGATTCAATGCAATCTCTATCAAAATCCTAACAGCATTTTCCACACAAATAGAAAAAGCAATTCTAAAATCCCTATGGAACTATAAAAAAAAAAAAAAAAAAAAAAAAAACAAAAACCTGAATAGCCAAAGCAATCCTGGGAAAGAAGAACAAAGCTGGAGGCACCACACTCCCTAATTTCAAAGTATACTAAAAGCTATAGAAATCAAAACAGCATGGTCCTGGCACAAAAACAGACATAGACTATTCATGACTCGAGAGCCCAGAAATAAATCCACCCATAGACAGTCAACTAATATTGACAAGGGTGCAAGAATACACAATGAGGAAAGGATAGTCTCGTCAATAAATGGTGTTGAAAAAACTGAATGTCCATATGCAGAGAAAAAAACTGGACCACAATTTAATCACTCACAAAACTTAATTCAAAATGGATTAAAGACCTAAATGTAAGAATGTAAGACCTGAAACTATAAAATTCCAGAATAAAACATAAGAGAAAAGCTCTTTCACACTGGTCTTGCCAAGGTTTTTTTTTTTTTTTTTTTTTTGGATATGACATCAAAAGCACAAACAACAAAAGCAAAAATAGACAAGGACTACATTGAGCTAAAAGGCTTCTGCGCAGCAAAGGGAACAACAAAATGTACAGGCAACCTATGGAATGGGAGAAAATATTTGCAAACCATATATCTGATAATGGATTAATACCCAACATATATGGAACACATACAACTCAATAGCAAAAATAAATACTCTCACAAATAATCTGATTTTAAAATGAGTTTAAAAAAAAACTTGAATAGACATTTTTCCAAAGAAGACATACAAATGCCCCATAGGTGCATAAAAAGGTGCTCAACATCACTAATCATAAGGGAAATGCAAATCAAAGCCAAAATGAAATATCACCTCATACCTGTTATGATGGTATTATCAGAAAGACAAGAGATAATAAGTGTTGGCAAGGATGTGGAGAAAAGGGAACCCTTGTGCACTGTTGTCGGAATGTAAATTGGTACAGCCACTATGGAAAATAGTATCGAGGCTTCTTAAATTAAAATAGAATCACCATATGATCGAACACTTCTACTTCTGGTATAGATCAAAAGGAAGGAATTCAGTACCTCAAAGAGATATCTGCACTCCCATATTCATTTCAGCATTATTCACAGTAGCCAAGAAGGGAAAAAACGAAATGTCTGTCGACAGAAGAATGGATTTTAGAAAATGTGGAACACACACATACACACACCATACACACACAGAGAGAGAATATTGTTCAGACGTTTGAAAAGGAAATCCTGTTATTTGGAACAATATGGATGAAACTTGATGGCATTATACTAAGTGCAATAAGTCAGACAGAGAAAGATAACTGTTGCATAATCTCACTCGTATGTGGAATCCAAAAAAGCCAGATTCATAGAAACTGAGAGTAGAATGGTGGTGATGGGGGCTGGTTGGTGGAGGAATTGAACAGATGTTGGTCAAAGGGTACAAACTTTCAGTTTGAAGATGGATTAACTTCTAGGGATCTAATGTATATCTGGTGACTATAGTTACTAATATTATATTATATACTTGAAATTTGATTAGAGAATAGATTTTTTTTTTTTTTTTTTTTGAAATGGAGTCTCGCTCTGTTGCCCAGGCTGGAGTGCAGTGGTGCAATCTCGGCTCGCTGCAACCTCTGCCTCCCAGGTTCAAGCGATTCTCCTGCCTCAGCCTCCTGAGTAGTTGGGATTACAGGCGCGTACCACTACGCCCAGCTGATTTTTGTATTTTTAGTAGAGACGGAGTTTCACCATGTTGGCCAGGCTGGTCTCAAACTCCTAACCTAATGATCCACTCACTTCAGCCTCCCAAAGTGAGCCACTGTGCCTGGCCACAGAATAGATCCTAAAAGTTCTCACCACACACACACCACACACATACACACACACACACACACAAAATGTGAGGCAATGGGTGTGTTAACCACTTTGATTGTAGTAATAATTTTACAATATATATGTTATCAAATCATCATGTTGTACATCTTAAATTTATACAATTTTAGTTGGCAATTATACTCAGTAAAGCTGGAAAAATTGAAAAAACAAAGAATAAATACAAATGGTTAATAAATACAGGTGAAAAGCAAAAGAAAAAAGTGGTTTGTTTCACTTCCATAATTGTTGTTATTATTGATTTTGCTTCTAAGTTTTATTGTTTTCTTGTGTAAATGTCTCTAGAGTCCCATATAGAACTTCTGCTCTGACACGGCCTCCTCTCCAAGCCTGGTGACCTGGGCTGGAAAAGCCCATCAGAAGTCCCAAGACCCCTGGGATTCTTTGTTTAATCATGGATCAAGTGAGCGTTTTTCTGTACCTCATCAAACCCTGACAGCTTTCTAGAATCAAAGCTATCTCCCAAGTAGAAGAAGCCCCAAATTCACATGAAAGTGAAGGTGAACAAGCATATCATTTCACTCTCTTCCTTCTTTTCTCCCTCTCTCTTCTTTTTTTGTTTTTTCCAACAAAACTTTTTTAATATTTTCATTACACAAATAGTACATATCATTGTAGATAAATCAGAAAGTAAAGATTTGAATATATCTGTACAAGGTAATATGCAGCTGTTGAAAAGCGTATTTTTTAAAAAACATAAGGTAGATCTATGCATATTGACATTGAAAGATGTTCATGACATACTATTTAGTGAAAAAAAGCAGGTTGGTTACAGCACAGTGTATACAGTGTGATCCTATTTATATTAAAATATACACATACATATATGTTTATGTGTGCATACAAATGTCTGGAAAATATATATACCAACCTGTTCAGAGTGGTCCTCTCTGGGGAATGGGGTGGTCAGAGGGAAAGCCTCTATATACTTTTGTCGGATTTGAATTTTTACAACAAGCCTATATTATTCTTATAATAAAAAATATTCTAAGAAAGTAAAAGAAAAACTAAAGATAAGAAAAGAGCCAGTATGGATATTTCTATGTTGAAATAAAAAGAAAATATCAATAAGCAAAAAAAGTAAAAAAGGCAATGCATAATCTCCATTCCCTCTCAAGGCAATCATTGTTAATATTGTGCTGCATGACTCAATCTGTTTTTATCTATGTAATATATACACCATTTGTATTTACATAAAATAAATTACATTATACATACAACTTTCTTGTAACTGTGTTTCTCACCTAATGATATCTCAGAACACCTTTCCAAGTTGATGAGAAGACACCTATCTTATTATTTTAAATAAATGTATATTTACTTGTTTCCTTTTTATGCCCTTATTAAAAACAAGACTACTGCAAACATCCCTGACCAGTTATCTTTCCACACATTGTGTCTGTAGGATAAGTTTTTTAAAGTGACACTGCTGAGCACAAAGATGTGCAATATTTGTTAAGGCTTTTACTCCATGACACCAAGTTGCCTTCCAGAAAGGCCTTGCAACTGCTCCCTCCATAGCCATGTGTGGGCAGGCCTGATCTCTGCCTCATCTGTCCCCTCCATGAGTTAGTTCTCTTTGAAATTTTTGTTCATTCGGTAGTTGAAAACAATATAATCTCTGTGTGGTTTTAATTAGCATTCCCTTGAATACTACTAAGGCTGAACATTTCTTAATGTTCCTAGTAATCTGTTTGTCTTTTCATGAATTACTTGTTCATGTATTTTTCCTATCTTCCCACTGGAGCATTTGTCTTTTTCCTATTGATTTGTAAAAACTGCCTATATTTAAGGATATTAGTCACTGTCTTTCAGATGTGTGGTCATTTTCCAAGTACGTTATTTTGGTTTTTAACTTTATCAATACCTTTTTTTCTTTTAATGCACAAAAGATTGTAAATTTTGAGTCAAATTTATCAGTCTCTTTCCTTTATAGTTTCTGTGCTTGGTATTATATTTGGAATATCCTCCCTCCAAGCCTATACAAATAGGTACCAATATTTTCTTCTAGTATGACATTGCACTCTTCAATCCACCGGGATGTAATTTGAGTGCATGGTGCAAGGTGGAAGTTTCAATGTCCTTTTTAGAAATGGCTAGCTAGCTGTCCCACCAATCTCACTGATGGTCCCTTCACTTCGGTTCTGTTGGGAATGCTATCTTTATCCCATCTACTGAACAACTCTTGCACTGGGGTGTGTTGCAGGACTTGCTCTCCTGTTTCTACCATTTGGTTAAGACTAGAGGTTTGGAGACAGCTGTTGGGTTTCTCCATAGCTGTGTGAGTCACAGTGGCCCTAAGTGTGTGCACTGGGGGTGGAGAGGTAACTATAGAAGACAGGCTCCGAGGGTGTTGAATGTACAGCCATACATCCAGAAATGAACTTCTCCAAATATAGCTCACCCTGGTACACTTCCAAACCTCCAAAGTGCTAGCCATTGCCCAGCTAGCCTCCAAAGCCCGCAGAGACAAAAACTCTCTCCTCTGGCTGGCGCTGGAAGCCTCTAGGTGGCACTGCGGAGCCGTTCTGTGTCGCCTGGAGGGCACAGGCTGGGATACACTCCGGGGCTCTTTGGGCACCCTGGTCGTCTTGGGGCTCCAGGAACCTGGACGATGGGATGCAGGGAGAGGCTGCTGGTGGTGAGGACACCAGCTTGGTTTCGCCGCAGTCCTTGGCACGGAACTACACGCCACCTTCTTTAAAAGGGCAGGTGTGGCTAAGGCTCCACGGACAAGGCCATCATGAAGGAGTCACAGCCAAGGCTCTTTATAACTCACCCCAGCAGCAGCAGGAAGGACAGTTCGCTGGCTAGTTCGCCTGCGAGCTGACCTTGAGAACTAGGCCAGACAGGGGAAGGGCAGGGCGCTGGAAAGGGCTGGTAGGGACACTCAGCAGATGCCCCTTCAGGTGCTCATAGCAGTGCCTCTGTCTTCACAATTTGCATTAGATAAAGTCTTTCACAGCCAGGACCGCCTAGGGGTAAGGCAGCTCCAAGCAAAATCATCTCCATTTTCTACATGTCTAAGGAGGGACCTTGGTACACAGCTCAAGAACAGTTTGTTAAACGAACAAGTGGGAAAAACTCTTGTAGGAACTTAAGCAAGTTTATGTCCCTCTCTGATACTGTCTTTTCTCACCAGATAACTATAAAGTTATGCCAAATATGAGGATTTAAAAACAGGACTGTGCTGTGAGTGCATCCAACTGAGGCTCAGGGAAAAGCATTCTAGTTGGGAAGATCTAGCATGTTCTCAGGAGTGTATCCAGGCACAGGTTTCAGTGTGGTTGGCAGTCTAGGGTGCATGTTAGCAAGAGGTGGGAAGCGGGCCAAGAGAAGAAGGTGGGAGTCTGATACATGCTGGATGCAGGGTTCAGGGGCTTGCTGGGTCTTCAGGTCCCAATAAGGGCTGACAGCAAGAAAGAACAGATTAGTGCTCTCTTTGCAAAATGCTTTGAAAGGTTGCCTCTGGCTGCAGCAGGGAAAGTGTGTTGGGAGGCGGGAGGTGCAGGAGTAAGAGCAACTGGAGGCTGTTGCTGCCCTCCAGGCAGGAGATGAAGGTAGCTCTCCTTGGACTCGAGATATACTTTGGAGGTAGCCCTAGGATTTATTGATAGATAGAATTTGTAGGGTATGGAAAAGAGAAGCATTAAGGATGGAATCTAGATTTTGTCCCAAATGTGGCAATCTCTCTCTCTCTCTGTCTGTCTGTCTCTCTCTCTCTCTCTCTCTATATATATATAATAGTAAAATACATATATTTCAATGTGAAAGAATAAATCAAAAAGTAACAAAAATGTGCTGCCTGTAGGTGAAGAGAGAGAGAGAATAGAGAATGGGGAGAGGAAACAGAGATGGAAGCTGAATTTCTTTTGTTTTATACTTTGGAACTTAGAGCCATTTAATATTTCATGCAACTTAAAAACAAAATCAAATCAAAGAGAAAAAAAACCAATCCCATAAAGCTGAAAACAAATTCAAATAAATGAATCTATCTGTATATCAAGTTGATGGCATAATCATACAAAACAGAATAATTGAAGATTTTTGAAACAGTGTTTTGACTGTGTATCCCTGGTGGAATATATATTGAAGACAAGCAGAAAGAAATATTAAATTACATTTAGTCTTTTGTTAGTAGTTATGATGATATTGTTATTTCAGCACACATATATTAGAATAAAACAAATGATATATATGTGAATGCTATTAGGAAAAATGATTTTCAGCATAAGAGAAAAATGAATCCATTACAGATAAAAGATATTAAGTAAAACGCATTTAGTCTTTTTCATTAATTGAAATTTTCAGTATGAACTCCTTAGTTTGTGCTCTCCAAAAGGTGTATTTCTTCTAGCTCTGTCCACTGAAAAGACAAAGATATAATACGAGCCAGTAGTAAAGAACATTCCTCATGCCCAGCTAGTGGTCTTTAAATACTATTTCTCATTGAAACACGCCAGAGCTCCTTGAAAATGGTTTATTCCAGGTCTCTAGAAGAAAATATGCAAGATGAGCTGAAGATCTGTTGTGCTGCCTAAAATTACCAAATATTACTAGAATCAAGGCCAAATGACATAGGAGGAAATTTACTGATAAAGCCAGAGTTGCTTTTGCAGACAGACCTTTTTGCTGAGAACAACTAGAACAGCTGAACAAAATTTGGCAAAAAAAAAATACATTTGAAGACAGTAAGGAACTACCAATGCAGCAAGGACTAAAGAGTCCAAGGTGCCAAAAAAGAAGGGAGACAGAGGTGAGCCTGACATTTGACATAACTTTTCTACTAAAAGCTTTTGCCAATTCCAAGCAGTGGCTAAGAGGCGGGGGGCTGAGTAGATTTCCACAGTCTTTTGAGGTTGGAGGGACGAACATTGGCAATTAGGGCCCACCAAGGAGCAGATCTTGTAAACAGGTTTTAGGTTGTGATTGCTAAAGGGCTACAACTAAGATTAGGAGTGAAGAAGAAAGTTACTAATTCTTGCAAAGATTGAAGCCCAGCCTTGAAAAAGCTCACGACTTCCTTAGATTTAGGTGATCTGCTCCTACCCTTATTACCTGTAAGAAGGCAGAGTAAATTCTCTTCAAGAAGACAACATCATCTGGCTCCTCAGATTATCTCTTGATATATGCATAAACAAAGTCTAGTATTTAATTAAAAATTTTCAAGCATACCAGGAAACAAAATCATGTGTCCCAAAACCAAGAGAAAAAAATAAATGATAAAATCTTATCCATACAAGATATAGCTTTTAGACCTGTCAGACATGGGCTTTAAAATAACTATGATTAATAGGTTCAAGAAATCACATGGCTAATTAGAGATTATCAGGAGAGAACTGAGAGTCATATAGAATAATTAAATGGAAATTCTAGTACCGAAAGATAAAGTAACTGAAAAAACTGTTTGATATATGAGTTTAGCAGCAGATTAGACATAGCTGAAGGAAGGTCAATAAGCTGGAAGATAAGTTAAAAGAAAAAAATCATACTGAAACATGGGCAAGAAGAGGGTAAAAAGTACAGAGAGGTGTCTAAAAGACACATGGTTAAAAGTTATATATATTGGCTTATGTCAGGTGGATAGCCTGCATTCACCCACCTCTTAATTAATTGGGGGAAATTCCTTGAAGAATTCAAGACTCTCCTTGCTATGTACTGTCTTAAGGGAGATTGTCATCACTGAACTCCTATGATTATTCCCTCATACCATGGTGTAAGAGGATTGCTGTCTGCATGCATGGAATTAAAACTGGAAGCAAGTATTGACATCCAGTGGAAATAATAATCTTGAAAGAAAAGGAGAAGGAAGGAAGGAAGGAAGGAAAGGAGGGAGGAGGGAAGAGGGAATGAGAAACAAAAGAAAAAAGAGAGGAAGGGACTAAGGAGAAAGGGTCAAAAGAAGGAAGAGAAGCTGGGAGGAAGGGAGGGTGAGAGAATGGGAGGAAGGGAGGAAATAAGCAAACCAATCTGCTGCAGTACAGCATCTACCAGCTGTAACACAAGACACAGGCACTTTTTTTTTGTAAGTTCCAGGATACATGTGCAGACTGTGCAGGTTTGTTACATAGGTATACATGTGCCATGGTGGTTTGTTGCACCTATCAACCTGTCATATAGGTTTTAAGCCCCACATACATAAGGTATTTGTCCTAATTCTCTCCCTCCCCTTGCCTCCCATCTCCCAACAGGCCCCAGTGTGTGATGTTCCCCTCCCTGTGTCCATGTGTTCTCATTGTTCAGCTCCTACTTACGGGTGAGAACATGTGGTGTTTGGTTTTCTGTTCCTGTGTTAGTTTGCTGAGGATGATGGCTTCCAGCTTCATCTATGTCCCTGCAAAGGACACGATCTCATTCTTTTTTATGACTGCATAGTATTCCACGGTGTAAATGTACCCCATTTTCTTTATCCAGTCTATCATTGATGGGGATTTGGGTCAGTTCCATGTCTTTGCTATTGTAAACAGTACTGCAATAAACATATGTGTGCATGTGTTTTTATAGTACAATGCTTTGTATTCCTTTGGGTATATACCCAGTAATGGGATTGCTGGGTCAAATGGTATTTGTGGTTATAGCTCCAACACAGGCCCATTTTAAGATTTGTATTGTCACCAGGCACAACCATACAGCTGCTGGTTTTAAGAGGAAACCCTGCGAAGTATTTCTAAATATAGAACCACAGAATGACAGAACTAGAGGGGATATGCCCACTTTACAGATGGAAAACTTCTGGCACAGCTCTCCAGTTGTTCTGATCAGATAGTTAGATTTTTCCTCTGAACAACATCCTGGGCAGAAGGCCAGAAACATGTCCAGAGGATTGATGACTAGTTGGGGAGCCTGGGCCTCAAGGAACAGTTAATCCTAAAGGCGGTACCCAATCTTCTAATTTCCTGCTCCTGAGGGATAAACTGGCTTTCTGGCCCCCACTTGTTTCCATCTTCAGCCAAATAAAAGGGACACAAACAAGCACATAACATTAAAAAGAAAAGACCCGAGAAGTGAGATCCCAAAGGATTTAAGGCCTAAGCCACACAAGAATACCTCCATTTGTCTAATTGCTCTCAGAAGCCCTGTTTCAATTTGTGTCTGGACCTGAAGAAAACTAACTATTAATCACTGGACAGGTGGCCCTGTTTAGAAGAGGCATGTCTTCTTTGCTGCCTAGGAGAATAATTTAAAGATTTTCACAAATGAATAATTGCTCGTTAGAAACTGATACATTCACACAACTGTGCAGTCTTAGGTAACAAAAAGTCATGCTTTTTGAATGTTCAGATGCTTGAGTCCTCTTCTAAAAATCTTATGTGGTTATCCAGCCTGGGCTTGAATTCTTCAAGGGAACTTGCCACCACCTGGAGTAGCTAACCAAGGTAACTATGGCCTCTGGGGATCATTGGTATGAAGAGATGCAGGGGGAGGATTGGAGTCATGTGTTCATCTAACACTGAAAGGTCAGTTTTTTCTCTTTTTTCTTTTTATCTTGGGAGAAATGCTATGGACTTTCTTGGTCTCTGCATCTTATTTGTATGTGTCACAGCAATGTACCCCCAAAGCGTTGCCAGTCTGTGTTACCAACTAGCCAATCAGCAACCAGTTCCAGGCTGGTCCCAAGTCAGTTCTTTCTATGGCACATAGAAGAAGCATGTCTTCTTTGCTGCCTAGGAGAATAATTTAAAGATTTTCACAAATGAATAACTGCTCATTAGAAACTAATACATTCACACAATCGTGCAGTCTTAAGTAACAAAAAGTCATGCTTTGTGAAATAATAGATGATATGACTGAATTCAAACAGTTGATAGATAGTTACAACTGGCTTATGCATGTGTTCTTAAGATCAATGGCTTGCCATTTTTTGTGCCTGAAACCATAACCGTCACCATAAAAGATTATGCAGCTTTGGCACTTACTTAGCAAGTGGTACATAATTGTGGTTACTATTCAGATTGTCCATTCCTCACTTTAGAGATGAGGTGGTTCCATTGAAATAGAACCTGGTATCCGTGTTTAGTTCTTCTAAAATGGGGTCCTCACATTAGTAAGGATTATTGAATGCTGTTGGTGGATGGTATTGCACAGTCATTCAATCATTTCCATGGGCCCTGATGATAATCCAAGGCATTCAGAGACTCTCAATGGAGACAAGACCTTTCTATTTTCACTTTGGTACCATTAGACCAGAGAGGGAGGTGATGACAGTGTGGCTCATGTTTGAACATGAAGCATCCCATGGGGTCCTTAGACCGTGAACTTTAGTTGGCGAGGAACTAGTTCATTTCAGTCTGGCCCCAGACATCGCAGCAGCAGTGTATGATTTTCTGCAGCTTTCAGACATCCAGATGTGGAAAAACACATCAGGAGCCAGTATTTACTAAGGGGTGAAATAGTACATTAAGAAGGAGGATTTGAAGATACGTAATCAAACCTGGCTCTCCACTGTATACCCTGAAGCTTTCCTGCCTCCATGCACTTGTCCTTCACTTGAATGATTTCCGTCTCCTTTTACCAAGTTTAAATTAAAATCAATCACCCTTATTTGAAGGCTCAACTCATATATCGCTCCCTGCAGTGAGATTTCCTCTACTGACTGACAACCCCTGGAGGAGGGTTCGGTTTTGGACACCTAGGGTTGAGGTGCTTAAGGAACATATGAGTTAAGATGAGCAAAAGACAGTGGGGTATGTGGATCTGGGTTCTCAGGAGAGAGGTTTAGATAAAAAACAAATATCTAAGAATCACCAGCATATAGGTGACAATTGAAACCATGAGAGTAGATGAGAGAGGTTGCCCAAGGAGAGTATGTAGACCAAGAAGAGGACTATGTGTCATGTAAAAGTTGAATTCATAGTGCAGAAAAGGTCTGTTCCTTACCTCAGGACAATGTGAGAATTGAGTAAGTAAAAACTCAGACAGCTACACCTAAAATCTTGGATGATTCTAATAATGATAACACTAGCTTGTAGCTTGTGTATACTATGTGTTAGGCACTCTGCTAAGAATGTTGCATGTATATCTCAGCAAATTCTCCACCTACTGCCTAAGGCAAATGCTAACATCTCCATTTTGTGGATGAGGAAATTGAGTAACAAAGAGGTCAAGTAACTTACCCAAGGTCACACAGCCAACAAAGGATGGAGGCAAAATTTGAGCCCAGTTCTGTGGAATTCCAAAGTCCATCCCTTGACAACTGTGCCATACATGGCAGTTGCCTATTGCCATGTTAAATATATTATTATTGCATCTGACCTGGGCAAGCCTCTGTCACTGGAGTCTGCCTCAGGGGTAAGACAATGACAATAAACTAAGAAATCTATAGGTGCTACTTGATGGATGAGTAACAGAGCAAGAAGTTCCATACATTCTAAGCCCTGTAACTAAGTTTCAACTACCCTGACAGTCACTTCCAGGCTCCCCTAACCCCCTCTCACACATGGACCACTATAGAAAGGTGGCTCTCAGTCTCTCTTGATTTCCACAGTTTAGCTGACTTCTATGTACAGGCCAGAGCGAGTAGGTTACAGCAGGAGATAAAGTGAAGAAGATTGTTGCACTAAGTGAACCACAGAGACTTTCTCAAATCGAGTACAATTTTCCATGTCTTCAAATCTTTGCTGAATTATGGAAAATATAACTCAATATCAAAAAGGGAAAGTTGAAATATCTTCTGGGTTATGGACTTCTCATATCCCTCCAGTAGGAATGAACTTCTGCTTTCCCTGGGTTCCCATGGCACACTGTATCTCCATTGATGGCTCTTCTCACAGTCTGCCAGGGATCCCAGTTATTTGTGTCCTTGGTGGTCTCCCTTAATAGATTGTGAACCTCAAGATGGAAGAACTCTGTCTTATTCACCTTGGTAGCTCCCACAGAAGCTATCACTGTGCCCTTCACATGGTGTGGGGAGTGAAAGAAGCACTAAGGAATGTTGAAGTAAGGCAAAATGTTGATGGCTGTAGTGCTTGCTGTTCCTCAGAGGAGTCTATGGAAGGTTGTCCTGATTCGTGGGGACCCGAGCCATCATCTCTTCCTTAACCTTACTCTGCTCTCCACAAGCTCCTTCTGCTTTCTCCATTCACGGCATTGCTATATCATATCATCATTGTCTATTTACTTGTTTGTTTATCCTATGGACTAAGAGCAAATTAAGGGTAAGGGCCTTGTCTGATTCACCTCTGTGCCCCTAGAACCTGGAATATAGTGCCTAATGAGTGTATAATGGATGAATGAACCAAAGGAAGGAAGGAGGGAAGGATGGAAGCAAAGAGGAAAACAGAAGCAGGGAGTGAGGAAAGGAAAGAAATATGAAAAGAAGGAAAAAAGGATGACCTGAGAATTATAAATCTCTTGAATTGGCGGAAGAGTAGTACCCATCCTTCCCCTCCTAAACAGGGAAGCTAAGAAAAAAAAACCAGTGTGGGTGGGAAGAGGGGGAAGTGGTCGCTTTTTCTGTAAGATGAAATACTTCTGACTTTTGCAAGAAATTAAAAGAATGCCAGTTTACAAGTAGGAATGACTGTGATCCCTTGATTATACAACAGGAAAATAATACAGCATGGATTGCCATCCATTTACATGGGATTCAACTTTGTCCAATTAAAAACTCCAATTTGACAAGAGGTTTTCACCCACTCAGTCTACATGGAATTGATGTAGAGTATGTGATGGGGTGTCAGCCATCACTATTCTAAAACTTAATGCTATTTAACATCAAGTCAAAATTGCTGCTTTTAGGAATGTGAAGTGTTAAGCACAGTGTAGGTGTTTCAGAAATATTTAATGATTGATTAATAGGCAGAAATTGCTCCAGAAAGAACATGTCAAATCCAAAACTTAGAGAAAAATGACAATAGGAAAGAGTGCCTGGATCGGTAAAAAAAGAACAGGTTAGAAAGAGAAGAAGGACAGTGATATAGCAAGATAAGCTATCTCCTTGAAAGCATCTACATTCCATTTTTCTTGCAATCATATGGATGGAGTGGGACATTAGAAAAAGGAATCTGATGAAGGTAGTCCCTTTTGCTAGTGAAAAATCAAATAAGAGGAAACAAGCTTTCACTGAAACAGTTCTTGTTTTGATAAAACATAAAGGAGGACTTTCTGACCATCAGGAACACTAAAGAGTTTCACTAAATAAGTTATGGATTATTCAGCCATGGATATCTTCACAATAGAAACAAACCTTCACACATGCTTGCTAGTTCAGCCTGTCACTCTCCTGGAGCAAGTGTAGTGCTTGATGGGACAGCCTAATTTAAGGACAATGCACTGCACTGGAGGTCCAAAATGCCAGATTCTAGGCCAAATCATCTACTTAGCCTTGACCAAATTCTCGAACTTTGTTGAATCCCTGTTTATTTAGGACTCTATACATCACAGGGTTGCTGTGAAGATGAAGTAAGAGACTATATACATAATGCTTTGTATCTGCAAAGCCACGTGTGGCTTTTAATTATTATTTTGAATTCTAGAGTTTAAAATAATAATCACAACCCTTATCTGAAATTCACAAAGCAGGTAGCAAGCAGCCTTTTCAGGATAAATGCTAAAGTCCAAACCCCTTGCCCTGGTACAGGAAACTCCTTCCTTGTCCCGCCCCAACCACTATGGAAGCTGATGGTTCCCTAAGTGTACTGAACCATCATCTTCTCCATGAAGTTCTTCCAGTATGTACGCTCCCGGATAGTACAGACATTCTCCTCTTATGTATTATCTGTGCCCTATGTAGATGTTGCCCCTCCATTGGATTTCTCTGTTTACTTCGTCTCCCCTACTAGACCAGAAGTCCTTTGTGGGCTTCCATCCTTGAATCTGACCAATCTATTTCTGAACGTGCCCAATGTAGCATCCAACATATCAAAGCAACACAATTAGTTTTCATTTGATATTACCTTGTGCAGCCTATATTTGTACCAATATGTTTATCAGCTTCTTGTCCATCATTGCTTCTTGCACTCCACTCATTTCTCAGTTTAATTTCTGTGCTTGAGTTCATATTTTAGTAGGTCTTTAGGCAAATATCTATGTCTTCGTCTCGGTGTTTTATGGCCAAGTATGGAACAGCCTGATGCATAGTGTGTGCTCAATAAGTAAACAAACATTAAATGAAAGAATAAATAGTAAGCTCAGTCTTTGTCTGACTGTTCTAGGTTCTTTGTGTTTCCATATACATTTTAGAATATGTTTGTTTAATTCTGCCAAAAAAAAGTCTACTTAGATTTTGACTAGATTGGTGTTGAATCTATAGATCAATTTGAGGAGAAACAATATCTTCATATTGAGTCTTCCAATACACAAGCATGGCATATTTCTACATTTATTTAGATTCTCTTTAATTTTTCTCTGCAACGTTTTGTAGCTTCAACATGGAAGAATGGCATATTTCTTCATTAAATTCATTTCTAAGTATTTTATGGTTTTTGATGCTATTGTAAATGGTATTTTTAAAAGCTTTATTTCCAATTGTTTGTTGCAAGTATGTATATGTATTATCCGTTGCTAGAATTTTGCATGTTGATCTTATATTTGTGACTTTGCTAAATTCATTTATTACTTCTAATAAGTTTTTAGATGTCTTAGAAATGTTGTGAATACAGTCATAGTTTATGGATAAAAACGGTTTTACTTTTTTATTTTGTATGCTTTCTTTTCTTTTCTTTTCTTTTCTTTTCTTTTTTTTTTTTTTTGTCATTTTGCACTATTTAGGATCTCCAGTGCAATACTGTATAACATGGTGAGATGGGCATCTTTGTCTTGCTCCTGATCTTAGGACAAAGCATCCAGGGTTTTACTATCAAGTAAGGTGTTTGTTGTCAATTCTGAATATTCAGCCTTTATCAGATTGGGGAAGTTCTTTCTATTCATGATCCACTGAGGCTTTGGGGCTTGTTTGTTAAGAATAAATAGATACTGAATTTTCCAGATGCTTTTTCCGAACTTATTGAGATGATCATATTATTTTTCTTTTTTATTTAGTTAATATGGTAAATTATACTGACTGATTTTTGAATATTAAACCAGCCTTCCATTCCTGGGATAAGCCCTCCTTGGTCATGAGGTATTATCATTTTTATATATTGCTGGATTTGATTTGCTAATTTTACTGAAATGTTATTCACTTGACAATGTATTTTGCTCTACTTCTAAATGGTAATTAAATTGAGCATAGAATTCAAGGTTGACAGTTTTTTCCCTGAGTACTTTGAAGATATTCATCTGTCTTTTAGCATCTATTTTTTGATGAAAAGTCTATATTCAGTCTAGTTGTCATTTCTTTAAGGGTAATATTTATTTTTTTCTCCCTGGAAGCTTTTAAGATTTTTTTCTTCAGTGTCCTGAAGTTTCATCATAATGTGTCTAGGGGATAGATTTGTTTTTACTTATTCTGCTTAAGACTCAGTATGATTCTTCCATCTGAGCACTTGTATCATATTTCAATAATTGGTCTTTATTCCTTCAAATATATCCTCTCTCTTTCTCTCTCTCTCTCCCCACTCTGTCCATATCTTCTCCTCCTGGATCACCTACTAGATATGTTGGCTCTTCTTATTCTATTCTCTAAATTTCCTAATGACACTTTCAAATTCCCTACTTCTTTGTATCTCTTTCTTGCATTCCAGGTGATTTTCTTAGCTCTATCTTTCAGTTCACTGTTTCTTTCTTTAGCAGTGTCCCATCTGCTATCTCATCCACTGAGTTTTTCAATTTAAAACTATGTTTCACTTTGAGAAGAACCAGGATTCTTTTTCAAGTCTTCTTTTGTCACCTTGTCCTGTTCTTTCATTATGGCTTATTTTTATCTCTGTCATTATTTTAAATATATGTGCTTTACAGTTTCTTTCAGATTGTTCTATTATTCTAAGATTTTAGCTAGATAGTTCTTCCACTGTGTCTGCTGAGTCTCTCTCATAAAGGTTCATTTTCTTGTGTAGTTTGCAATTTTTATTTTAGGGTGAGGGCATATTTAGTGAGGGTTACTTATGTTGAAGGACAATGTGCCCTGGTTTGTGAGTCTCTACAGACAGTCTTGGTGCTTCGTTTTGCCAAGAATCTCAGAAGTTTCTTTGGTTTTAGACCAACTTTCACAGTGATGGCCTGACTTGTGATTCCTGTCCCATGCAAGTTTTATAAATTCTGACCCCATTTCTATGGGAAGTGTGAGATTTCTCATAAGAGATATTTCTCATGGGGTTCCTCCAAAGCCTGGGTGGACATGAAGCTTCCTTACTCCTTCTCTGGGTGATTGACTTTTTTCCAGTCTATGAGAAGGAGGACTCTTCAAGGTTTTGGCCTTTACGCAAGGAAGTCATTCTAACTCCTCTACGTAACATGGACATGTCTTCCGAACATATGTCTTCTCTATGCCTGGAACCTAATGCCCAGTACCTGGCACTTATATCAGGTTCACATTTTCTAAGTACTACTCCAAGATTTACTTATACTTAATGCTCTGCATTTATTGCTTTTCTGTGTTTGAGGTAATTAGAAATTTTCACATTTTTTTCTTCAAATTTTGTGCTATATTTTATTTTTTTTTTTAAGAATTCTTTTTTAGAAAGGCAGAGAGAATAGTGTAACAAATACGCAAACACTCATATTCGAGATTTAAAAGTATTTTTTCTTTCTTGCCACATTTACTTTATCTATTAGTTTTCTGAAACATTTCACAATAGGTTGCAGCCATCGTGGCATCTGGCCTCCAATTAGTTTAATTTATATTTCCTAAAAATAAGGACATTCTCCTATATAACAATAAGACCAATATTATACTTAAGAAAATCAACCTATTATCAAGTAGTATTCAAATTTCATAAATTGTTTCCAAACTACATTTTATAGCTGCTTTTAAAAAAATCAGGATCCAAAGAATTACACACCAATGAGGAAAGACACTTTCTGTTATGTCTTTTTATTCCATTTTAATCTAGAACCATCCCTTTGACACTGACTTTTTGTAGAAACTTTTTGTACAGCTGTGTTGTACATTCTCCAATGTTCTAGCTTTGACTGATTATTTCTTTGTGATTGTTTAACCTGATCCTCTGTCTCTATATTTTCTGTAAATTGAAAATAAGGTTTAATGGCTTGACTTCTTGCAAGAATATTTCATAGGGATGCTTTGTGTTTCCTATTGCATCACATTAGGAGATCTGGTTGTCCCATTATTAAGGGTGCCAAGATTGCTGCCTGGGTTAAGGTGATGACAGCCTAATCTCTCTACTGTAAAGTTATATTTCCCCACCACCACACACACACCTTGTAACTAACAAGCAAGTAATCTCTGAGGTGTGGACCAAATATTAAAAGCAATTTGGAGTTGTGTTTTATCCATGTTTCTATGAATTTGTCGGAAGAGAAGGGATCCCATCACCTTAGAACTCCCTGCCAGTGAGTTCCCTGTCCCTGGGCAGACACAGGGATGGGGTGGGTGCTCAAGGAACAGTGAGACAAGAGGGACACAGTCCTCCTGAAAGGAGCTCACAGCCCAGTTGGGGAGATGACACAAACCCCTACACAGATATCTATCTCCAACCCCCACTGCTCTGGGTGGAATGAATCACCTCCTTCCTTATAGAGAAAACCAAAGCACTGCTTTCAGAAGAAGTTTTGCTTTCCCTGCTAGGTTCAGCAAAGCTTCCCTGAGGCCCTTCACTGTGCAGAAACTGTGTCTGGCCCTGGGAATAGGGAGATGAACAAAGCATGCCCCTTGCCCTGTGAGGGCTTGAGGGCTAATTGGAGAGACAGACACATAAACAGACAATTGCAGTCCAGCATACTGAGCACTCTAACATAGGAGTAAACAATGTGCTGTGGGAGGTCAGAGGAGAGAGCAATTACCAAAGCCCCCTTCCTTACAAAGCTAGAGAGGCCCCCAGCCCTGCTACTCCAGGTGGAAGTGGGCACTCCTCCTCTGAATGGCACTTAGCATTTCTCTGGGCCTCCCTTATGCTGCTTCCTATTGACTACGTTTTCTTACTGTAACTTACACAGAAACTCTGAGCTTCTTAAGAGAAATTCAAACAAGATTTCCCACAGAAACGTGTTCTTTCTGATATGCTCTGTAACACTTTCTTGGGCTGTGCTATAGTCTGGCTGCCCCCTACCCTGGAAGGGTGGTCCATAGAACACCCCACAGCATTCCAAATGGTGTTTGCCCAGAGCAGAGGGCATAAGACTCTCCACCTTCCACTTAACTGGACACTCCGTGTCATCAATAAAAAGGCAGCCAAAAAGTGCATCCACTTTGGGGTAACCATCTTGCCTTGTTATTTCTATGAACTGGGCCACTCAGTATTTTCTCCCCTTTCATTCACTGTGAATAACCTTCACTGTAGCTGCTCCAGCCTTTGCCCTCAAACTTCCGAAACAATCAAATCCATTTCTGATTAAGAATTAAAATTTTCTGCCCTGCCCAGGCTCTGCTAATCCGGGGCAGTGTTTAGTTTATTACCTTTCAGGCTTCATGTTTTTTTGAGTGACTGAGTGGGCAGACGTGTCCATTCACTGCGGGGAATTTCCTGGAATTAGCAGTACAGTAAAGAAAAACCTTGGCATAAAGGCATTAAGGCAACTACAGCTAAAAAATAAATTTTAACCACAGTATAAAAGGAAATGGTTAATCCCAGTTTGCAATTAATTTCAGCCTCTAATCAATTCCTCCTGTGAGTAAAGCACATGAGAAATACGATCTCCAAATGATTAATTCATAGCAAAAGGTCACTTCTTTGAGGTATGAGCAGTGTCTGGAATCTTTCCCTCCTTACAGGTCTCGACAGTAGTGACCTGAGCACGTTCTCCTCCTGCTTAGGTCTCAACTTTAATCAGGGAATCACAATCTATTATTTATTCTTCTCAATGAAGAAAAAGGCATATAAACATGTGGGTTTGGTGTCACCCATAGATCAATTCGAAAAAACAGAAAAAGAAAAAACTAACAGATTCCTCCAAGCTGAGTAGTCTTCTTGCAGTTTGTGCCAACTTCAACACAGCTCAAATGTTTATTCAATAATAAAATGGGCACTTCTAGAAGAACCACTTATGGCTAACTAGAAAGGTAGCACTTGAGCTATCATTTTCTCAACTGATTTTGGAATAAAATAGATGAAGGTAAATTCTCTGTGAATAATGCCTCTGTCCTTCCCGCCTTCCCTGCTCATCTAACCCCAGGAGCAGAGAGAGCAAAAGGGGGAGCAGAGAGAGAGCGTCTGAGATAGAGATGCCAGGAGTTGTGTGGCTCAGCATGCCTCCTTTGCAGGGCATGCTGACCCCCCTAAATGGAGCAATCTTTGGGCCATTTTCGGGACTGCTTGTGAGGCTGATGGCTGCACTTTGGAAGGCAGCCTTACTATGCTTGCTATGGGGGCCCCTGCAGAGCCTGTGCACAGCACTTCTGGGTGCCAGGTTACCAGTGGAAACCAAGAAGTTTGAGGCGGTTCCTGCACATGAGTCAGGCCAGGTGCTCCTTAATGAATGGCTGGCTCCAGCTCTTGTGTCCCATCGTTGGGCCTTTCAGGCGGCTCACATTTTGACTGTTACTGCTCATCACAGAAGAGTGTTCTGAGAATGTCCCCCTCCTCCCAATATCATTAATTCTCCTACCTCGCCCCCACCACCAAACAAACAGAAATGTGAAAAGTATTCCCTCTAGGTGAAGTAACTTCTAGGATAGCTTTTGGTTTAAGGGGTTGTATGTGGATGGCTTTTTTGTTTGTTTTGTTTTTTTTGTTTTGTTTTGTTTTGCAGGGTAGAGGGGAAACAGAAGCCAGATACTCTCTGTCTGTGCTTTGCTGTGTATGGGAAACATCCTTTCTGTGGAATGCTGGCAACAGGGAGCTTGAGTTCACATTTTGCTATTGGCCTGCAGTATCTCACAAGCTTTCAAGAAGCCTTCAGTTGAGGACCCAAGAGAGGCTACTGAATGCTGATTTTGAACTGAGAATGTACACTGTCCCTATGAAAGTGACATGCACGGTCACGGTCCTGGGATGGAAGCTGCAGAGTAGATGAGGGCATAGGATAGACCATGACTATCCTGCCCATATTGATGCTGCCTTTAGATTTCATGCAAGAGATACTTACCGATGGGACCATCAAAGGCTGGACCTTCCAGCAAACTGGCTGCAGAGCTAGAATTATGACTCAACTTTGCTGACTCCCAAGTCAGTGCTCTCCCAAGCTTATCTTCCAGTAAGGGGTCAGTGATGTTAGGATTCAAACTTCCTCTTTTTTAGTAGTATAAATATCCTCTTCTCCCAAATTCTGTTGCTCCCTGCCCCAACTCTGAAAAAGAAAAAACACCCATCTTAGACACCCTGAAAGCATTATCATTATGTAAAACCTGACAGGAGGAGGGTGGTGCATTTCTCATAAACACTTTTTGTTTTTCTAAACCTCCCATTAATTTCCAGTGCAAATATGTCCATGGGCTATAGCAGGAGACAATGTCTCTGTTGGGAAACTTTAAACTTCTCACCCAGCATAGTGAAAATGCAGCCCTTTGAAACGTGAGACCTACCAGCATAAAGATGAAAGCTGTTATGTGACACAAAATAAGACATTTGTGAATAACTCAAGGTTGTTTTGCCTGGTTCCCCTGATGAACTGATAGCATTGCTATATCTTGGCAACAGTAAACTCTGAGGGGATGGCATGGGAGAGAGAATGGAAGACATATTTTGCCCTGTTCTAGAAAAACAGGAGTGAAGAAGCTGTCACCACGGATGCTAAAATGTTTGGAGTAATATGGTCCAATGAGTCTCCAATGGTGAGTGGTGATCCAGTGTCGAGCTGATAGGCCTTAAAAATACAGATCTCTGGGCACATGCCAGAAAGTTAAATTTGGCAGAGGGTGGAGTTTGCTCAGTTATCTGTATTTTTATATGTGTATTCCTGGTGATTCTGACATGCAGCCAATTTGGGGAACCACTGACTGATCTATCAAACTCTCCCAACTCTGCCACTTGGGTCAGGGGTGGAGTTCAGGGCAAAAGAATGGATTTGGAGGGGGATACATCCTGAGCCTATGGGGTTGGTGCATTCAGAGATTTGGGAGCTGCTGTCAGATGCAGGACCCCAAAGTAGGAGCTGCTCTCTTTGGAAGGGTAAAACCATGACAACCACAGAAGAGAGTCTCGGTCTCCTCCAGAAGGCGCTCAGTGTGTGTACAAAGAGGCGACATGGGTACACATTGGTAGAAAAAAGCAGAAAGCTCTCACAAGTGGCCTTAGAGACATGTGATGGCACAAATGGGGAAATTGAGGTCCAGAGTGTGAGATAGGCTCAGCTCAAAGACCCAGGGCAGCAAGCACCAATGTTAGCTAAACTTTTGCTTCTTAGCTAGGGATCCCTGCACCATACCACAGTTCAGGCTTGTGCAATATACGCTCCACTTTGTTCATTTGTTCATATGTCACAAATATTAATCAGTACTCTACAAGAAGGTGAAAGCAGAAAAATTATACACAGCCCCCACCATCTAGGTACTTCCTGGCTATTAGAAGGAATGGCTGTAACACAAGGGTGAGACAATGCCTGAGGAGTGGTACTGATACAGGGATGGAGGAAGGTGCTTCTGCCTGGCAGGAAACCCTGGAGTAAGTTGGGATGAGAGACATCTTCCTCCTAGAGGTAACTTCAATAATCCCATCATCAAACTCCCTAACTTCAGAGCTAAGCCTCAGCCCTAAAGTCGACCAAAGGTGGGGTGTAGAGGTGCAGAGAGCAGAGGCAAATTGCCAGAGGTCGCACAGCCAGCAAGTGGTGGAGCCAGGGCTCCATCCCAGATTATCTCACTCCTGGGTGGTCCAGTGTTCTTATCTATTTTCCACAGTGGTGATGAATTCACAGAAGAAGAAACCATACTGAGAACTTTGTTGGGACTTAAAAATCTGGATGAAAGAAAAGAGCTTTGTTTTCCTAGATTAATTTGTGTCCTTAACCAAGGGAATTGTCATGAACCAACACATCTCAGATGGGTAGGGACAAGAGATTGCCCTGGGCATGGTGGCTACAGGTGTAATCCTCCATCCAAGTAGTTATATACCCCTCTGCACTGCATTTGTCAAAAACAGCCCTTTCTGAGTGTTTGTCTCTAACAGATGGGTTTTGTCATCAAAACCAAACAATAGAAAGCAGGACAGACATAAGGCATCTTTTTCTATTGGATTTGTTGCTGCTTGTGGCAGAGGGTGAGATACTACAAATAATTTAATAAGGTCTGTCTGCTTATGTTAATTACATCATGCTGCTCTGCTTCCCACTTTCCCTGTGATTTTCCTGAGTGTTTCCTCATTTCTTTTCTATCTTCTTATCATAAGGACAATGATGGTTATAATGACAAATATTTATATAGCATTTACCATGGGTGAGGCAGTGTTTTAAGCACTTGGAAAATACTAATTCATTTAATTCTCCCCTCAACCCTATATGGTGGCTTACTGATATTATCCCTATTTTACTTATTAGAAAACAGAGACGATATGTAACCTTCCTGGGGTCACACAGCTAGCAAGTAGTGGAGGTAAGATTTGAACTCAGACAATTTAGGTCCATAATCTATGGTCTGTACTCTTAACCACTATGCACACAGCCACTTCAGGTAGCAAAGAAAAATAGATGGAAAATTAGAAGACAATCCTCCCTTGCAAACAGATGTTGAAATTATTCTAAAACAAAATTCTGATCTTCTGACTACAAGCTTATGTCTATGACTGAAAGAGAAAAAAAGAAGCAAAAATGACATCTGACTTTATTGATCCTCAGTTTAAATGGAGAGCCCAATGCCCCACCTGGGACAGCAGAAACCTCTAGTTAGTATTTGCTCAATAAATATTAGATGGATAAATAAATTAACAAACATATGGATAAAATTTTCTCTAAGCTTATATGTAAAAAACTGCATTGTCCACATCCTCAAACTCAGAGTTTATTTGAATTGTGGGAAGAACATCTGGAAGCCTGAACTCTTGGGTGTAAGCTCCAGGTCCATCACTTATGAGCTGTAGACTTTTGGAAAGTCAGCCAGCTTCTCTGATCCTTACTTTTCTTTTCTAGAAAATGAAGATAATAAGCTCTGCCTAATAGGATGGCTGGAAAGGTAAAATAATTGATTTGAAACCATTTTATAGACCACCAAATGTTATCTAAGCATGAGGGTAAATTAGAGACCCCATAGGCCAATCAAATATTTTTTTCCTCCATACAACAAGGAGACCTAGAAGCAGTTCTGTCTGCCTCAGATTGTGATATAGGCCAGTCCTCTTCCCAGTGCTACACTCCAGGGAGCTCTGTTCACAGTGCACTCCATGTGAGTAGTAGCCCTGGGTCATGTACTTCGGATACCCTGTCTAGTGGATAAAGTGGACAGCAATGGAAAGTTGGTAGTGATTTCCTAGTGGTGGGCTTAGCCTCTGATGGTACTGGTGGCACTGTGGATTAAGCAGGTAACCAGGCCAGGCACACCATGACCCTGTCTTCAGAGAAGAGATGCGAAGCTCATAGATGGGAAATGACTTGTCCAAGGTTATGAAGCCAGTAAGTGATGGGGATGGATGCAGAACCTGGATACCACTTTCTACTCATCCCAGAGCCCTCTGAATTTGTGGGAGTAAGTGCAGCCTTCACATGCAAAGGCCTGTGGGAAGGGAGTTGTCGAAGTAGCTTTGAAGAGAAACATGTCGTGTTTTTCTTATATCGAAAATATTGACAGAACCGTGATTCTGTTTCATCTGTGTTTGTTGATGGAATTTGTAAAACTAAATCTTGTTTCCCTCTTTAGTGAGCATATATTACTAACTTCAATGTGGAAAGAACACTCATAATAACTGAGCCACAGGAAAACATCCATTTATTTGAAAAGAGATGAGTCAAACTCAGAGAACTTGAGAAATAATTATAAACTAGCTCCAGGAGTTGGCACCTGAGAAACGCATGTTATGTGTGTCTGGGTGTATGGGGAGAGCCACTGCAGTCATGCACATGGTTCTTCTGGCCTCAGTCTCCCCTCCTTCTCTCTCAGAAGAAAGGTCTGGCCATTGGGTTCAGGTCTCTTAGGAAACAAGGCCACTGGAGTCCTGGGGCTAAGACTTGAGTCAAGGCAGGCCCACTGGAGAGACTAATTATCCGAAATGAATGTTACTACATCTGGGGGCTAGAATAGGGAAGTGGAGTGAGGTCAGCAATTCCTGGTGTAGGAGACATGGAAATTCACATCATTGTCTAAATTCAGCTTGGCTTTGACTGGTGCAAAGCAGTTTCTCCAGAAGCATCACCAATGGAAAGGTAAGAGGCTCGATTGTGGAAGAGTCCTCAGAGAACACGTTTCCTAATCCTTTATTTCACAATTGAAGAATATTGAGCCCAGAGAGGGAAAGTACATATGCTTTGGTCACACACCTTGGTAGTGCCTGAGCTGAGATGAGAACCCATATCTGTTGATGTCCAAGCAAAGGCTCTTACCCCTGCATGTACCTGCTAATTTAAAAGGAACAGAAGGCCAGGCGTGGTGGCTCACACCTGTAACCACAGCACTTTGGGAGACCAAGGTGGGCAGATCACCTGAGGTTAGGAGTTCAAGACCAGCCTGGCCAACATGGTGCCACCCCATCTCTACTAAAAATACAAAAAAATTAGCTGGGCATAGTGGCGGGCACCTGTAATCCCAGCTACTCGGGAGGGAGGCAGAGGTTGCAGTGAGCTGAAATCACGCCATCGCACTCCAGCCTTGGCAACAAGAGAGAAACTCCATCTAAAAAAAATTAAAATTAACAGAAATGGAGGTGTGGAGCTGAATGCCCTGTTGCTCATTAAAACACTCATTTTATTATGAATGGAGGAAAAAATCTTCTTCTAGAAAAAGATTGTAAAACCATTTTTTAAAGCATTCACTATGATTAGTAGCAATTATGGCAGACACCCCAGCTATAGCATGATGAGAGATGATGAGAGTGTCAGAACTATGCCTTCAATGTCTGGGCCTTCACCTGTCCACATTTTGGCCCACTGAGCAGTAGCACTGGATATCCATGAGGCTTCTGAACACTCTGAAAGGAGCTGGGCAGCCACACCAACTGTGCCAATTCAAGTAATCTCCACACAGAGCAATGTGGAATGAACAGGAAACTCAAAATTCAGGGTGAAGTGGCTCAAGTAGTGTCCCTCCAAAAGATATGTTCACCTGGAAACTGTGATTGCAATCTTATTTGG
Organism: Trachypithecus francoisi; assembly: GCF_009764315.1. Classification (NCBI taxonomy): domain Eukaryota; kingdom Metazoa; phylum Chordata; class Mammalia; order Primates; family Cercopithecidae; genus Trachypithecus; species Trachypithecus francoisi. Next base: position 323,416 of record NW_022680460.1, read on the forward strand.
AAAAGTGGTCTTTGCAGATATAATTAAACAAAGGATCTTGAGATGTGGAGATCATCCTGGATTTAAAGCGTCCCCATAAGAGACAGAAAAGGAGAAGATACACACAGTGGGGAAAAGGCCATGTAAAGATGGAGGCAGAGATTGGAGTGATGTGGCCACAAGAAAGGAATGCTTGGAGTCGCCAGAAGCTGGAAGAAGCAAGGAAGGATTATCCCTTAGAGCCTTCAGAGGGAATGTGGCCCTGCCAACATCTTGATTTCAGACTTCAAACCTCTAGAATTGTGAAGGAATAAAGTTCTGTTGTTTTAATCCACGACGTTTCTGGTATTTTGTTACGGCAGCCCTAGGAAACTAACAACAGGGGTAGTTGCCTAACTGGCAGCCTCAGCAAGAGCTAGGGCCATCTGGGCACACACCTGGCAACAGAACCCATGTCCTGAGGCAGAAGCCAGCGGCAACAAGACTATGACACCAAGTCCTCCTTGCTTCCTCCTACCTTATACCCAAGACTCAGGTCTGCTACCAGTGGAGAGCAAGACTCCCTTCATGTCCCAGTCATTACAACTGAATCTCATGTCCAGGGCCAAGGGCTTGTCTTGAAATGCAGCCCAGTTCCTAAGACAGAAGCCATGCCCTGCTCTTGTCAGGCCTTCCCCCATGGCCTGAGTCCTTCCTTCAAAGCTAACATGATGACTGAGGCCCTTCTACCTGCTGACAAATTAATCAGATGCATTCTATTTGGCTAGTCCAAAATGAATTATACTTTGATTTTCCTAACCTTTTTAATTAAATCTACCAACTAAAATATTAAACAGCCCTCTATATCTACCTGGCAATTTAGTTTTGGTTTTGACATCCTCTAAAACTCAAGGCAGATGTTTTAGGTAATAAATATCAAATCCCAATCTATTTTTTCCTCTCCCCACCAACTCTTTTTACAGATCTTAGCTGCAAACATGACTAATTAAAGAAAATCTGATCAATTTGCCCTGAGGCTTGCTGGTTCCTCAATTTCTTGTGGCCAGGCCATGGTTACTTGGCAGTATGGCTACTACTTGAGGTCTGACTCCCCAGTACTGATGGCTTGCTGTTTTCCTGGTACCACGTTCCACATTCCTAACTGTTTCTGGGGCTGACCCTATTCTCTGGGGCCTAAAGCTTCAGTTAGTCCTGCTAGCACTGGATGGGAGCCATCACAAGGCGTGACAATGCCTGATGCTTCTGTACGCAGGTTGTAGTTAGAGCTCTATTCTGAGGAAGGACAAAGACTTAAATGAGGTTATGGGAAGGGGCTGCCAATGACTCAATTGCTCTGCTTTATTCTGCTAGTGTAATTTTAATCACATGCTGTGTTGCCACAGTGAGTAACCAACCCTGCTTATTAGACAAATTGCTCTTTATTAAAAAATGCTCATTTACTTAGTAGATTACAATAGCACTAAGGAAGTTACTGGAGCCCAGAAAGCAACTGCACCCATGCTGCAAAGGATGTATGTCCATCATTGCAAATATTAGCAGCTTCACACTTTAAAGATATCTCCAGATGTCTTAGGTGATCCGGTTCAGCTCTTTCATGTATGGGATGTTCCTATGCTCAATCTCAATTATGCCTATGTGCTCAAAGCAGAACCATACTTTTAAGAGGCTCTATCTCTTTAGAAAATAATCAAATACCATAAATTCAAAAATTTTTACATAGAGATGGGATTTCACCTGAGTCTAAGATAGTTTATGCCAAAAAGCATAGATGGGGACATATCTGTATATACACATGTTCCACCCAAATTGTCCCATTTGTCCATCTCTCAAGTTAGGTTTAATGTGTATGTCATAATCAAATTAGACTTTGATCATAATTAAATTAGACTTTGATCTTTGTATTTATTGGTTTGAAGGTCCACATTTTAACTTCTTCTAGGACTTGACTGTAACAAAGGAAAAAGGAAAGACTGATGGATATTAGAGTACTATATGCAGGCAAGATTCATAGTCTGATACTCTGTTCCCCTTAGCTGTTTCTGAGGAGGAATTCATTTGTGCCTTTGAGTTTAACAGAGGAGGTCCCCAGGTTGAAGAACGGAAGCCTTTGGAGAGCAGCTTCCAGTTTGGTTTCATCAAGCGGGGCCAGGACTAGGGTGGGGTAGGGGAGACACTCACCTCGGCTGCAAAAATTAAAGGGACACCCAAAACCTCAGTGATTAAAATAAATTATATTTTAATGCAATATTATAAAACTCAAAATTAATGCTAAAATTCCATGAGCAAAATACGAAAATTTAAAATCAAGACAGAATCCAACCCTGCACTTGCACAACCATGTCTCATTTGTCTCACTCTAATCCTGGCCCTACGTCTGATAAAACCTCATGTACAAAAACAAGCTGCCCATTTCTTAGGCATAGTTTGTCAATCTGAATTTTTAAAATATTGCACTGAAATATTATTTATATTGACTATCCCCTTAAATCTTGTGTGTAAGGTACGTGACTTACTCACCTCACCTTAGTCCCAATCCTGCAACCAAACCAATCCTCCTAAGCACATATTTTATTTTTCTATTGATTTCTGCCATTGGATGATTGAACTTTGTGTGGGTCACATCTGAAGTGCTGTTAGGTTAGGTTAGGTTAGGTTATGCTAGTGAAAGCCACAAGACTTAGGAGTTAAAAAGGAACTGAATGAGCCTTTTGAAAAACCACTGCTGGCACCCAGCAGTTGTATTTTATACTTCATGGCAAAGAGTGGCAGGCGTGATGGGAGCAAGGCACAGCATTTGCATTTTTCTTGGTGCCTGTGTAATCACTGATACTATTTTGTGGCTATCTATTCATCCAAGCAACCCTAAATTGAGGCATTATTAAAAACAAAAAACAAACAAACAAACAAACAAAAACTTAAATTCTCAAATTTCAAGTAAGTGAAGAAACCAGTTCATTGCTTCATCAATTCAACCAGGCCAAAGCAGGCAGAAACCCATGTTCTGAGAATAGATGGCCTGGCTAGTAATGATCTGGATGGAGTGCAAGCCACAGTCTGGAGACAGCAGTGGGAGTATGTGCTGTGGAGCCTGGTACAGGTCTGGTCCTCCCCAGCCATCACGACAGCTTTCCAAGCCCCTTGTGTCCAACTTTGAGTCTGGCAAAGGAAGGCTATGACAGCACACTACAAGAGCATGGGCCCTCTGTCACCTAGGTTTCCTGCATAGGCCACACTGTTTTACAGCTCTAAGAACTCACTGATGCTGCCCCTTCTGTCTGAAATGCTGTCTTCCTGGTGTCTCCTGGCTTAGTTCTGCTAGTTATTTAACATTCAGACCAAAGTCCAGGTAAATATGGTAGAATGGTCATGTGCATCTAAATTTCACTCCCTCCCAAAAGCACAGTAAAGGATTACACCAATCTCTAACTTATGGTGGTTCAATTTACAATTTTTCAACTTTAGGATGGTACAAAAGCAATACGTATTCAGTATGTTCCTCAACTTAAGATGGAATCACATCCAGATAAACTCGTTGTAAACTGAAAGTATCGTAAGTCAAATGTGCATTTTCAATTTACCATGGGTTTATCAGAACACAACCCCATCATAAGTAGAGTAGGGGAGAATCAGTGTTTTTTTAAAACAATCTCACAATGACAGAAAGAATGGAAAGGGAGACAAGCATAACAACATTTCAGAAGCTGAGAGATGAACCAGGAGTAGCTGACTTAGCTGACCCAAGGAAGCTGAAACCAGGTTGGCAGTGGGGATGACTGAGAAGCAACGTAATCTACATCACAGAATTTTCCACAGGCTCAAGAACAGGCAGCCCCAGTTACCTCAGGACTGGGGCATGGTGAAGTTTCTCTCTGGAGAGGATTAAACAGAGAGTCTCCAGACTGGGGACACCAGGAAAAGTTGAGGACAGTAGCCTCTTCACAAAACATATAACCCAAATGTTGAAAGCAGAGAACCCTGTCACCTTTGACCCTCTTGGCTCCCAGAACACTGGCACCGAAATCCTTTCCCTCCAGGCAGGAGACTGGAAAAATCGGATTGGTTGCAGCGTCACATGCACGAAAGGGAAAAGAGGTGGGTAAATATGTAGACTGAGCTCAGGAGTGGGGCCTTTATGGTTCATGCAGTCAGTGAGCACTAAAGGATTTCAACAGACTGTGATGTAATGAGAAGAAGAGAGAAGGGATGTGGACACTCAAGATTTTTATATGTATATACATTTGTAATTGTGGTAAAATACACATAAGATAAAATTACTATCTTAACCATCTTTAAGTGTTAACCACCATCCCTCTCCAGAACTTGTTCATCTTCCCAAACTGAAACTCTATACCCAGCAATGACTAACTCCCCACTCCCCCTCCACCAGCCCCTGGCACTCACCATTCTACTGTCTGTCTCCATGAGTTTGACTATTCTAAGGCCCTTCCAAATTTGGATCCTACACTATTTGTCCTTTTGTGACTGGCTCATTTCACTGACCATAATGTCCTCAAGGCTCACCCATGTTGTAGCATGTGTCAGAATTTCCTTCCTTTTTAAGGCTGGACAATATTCCATTATATGTGTGTACCATGTTTGGTTTATCTATTCATCATGAATGGACATTTGGGCTGTTTCCCCTTTTTGGTTGTTGTGAATATGCTGCTCTCAACATGGGTGTACAAATTTCAGGTTTGTTTTGTTTTGTTTTGTTTTGTTTTTCATGTGGCACTTACACACTGTGATTCCAAGGAAGGCTTCACTGCAGTGACATCAACAAAAGAAGTCCTTTGGAATCTCCAGGTGTTCCCAGCATTCCAAAGGATGCAAGATGCAGATGCAGCTAGGAGGCAGAGGGCATGGCAATGACTTTAAGCTCTTCCACCACTTCTAGCACCTCCAGGTGTGTGCTTTTGGTGCTATTGCCCCTTTCTTAGTCTTAATTTCCTCCTGTGAACAAGGACTAAAATCTCACTCTGCCATCTACCCAGGACTGTTGAGAGGTCACAGGAACTAACATGTGCAAGAACCTTGTAAAGTCAAAAGTGTGGTGCTCATGGGGTGATGCTGTTGCTGCCGCCTGAGGAGCGAGAGAACTCAAGTACAAGGGTAGCAGGGCTGGGAGCGGGTGTGGGCAGGTGGTACAGGTCTTGGAAGGCGATACGGAAATCTTTCGGGGAGCACGACCCTGGGGCACAGGAAGCTTTGAGGTCAGAGTACAAATTGAGGAAGTTGCACAGATTGAAATGTCAAAAGCGGTTGATTATCTCAATTGCTCCATAGCTAGCTTGTCCCTTTATTTCTTAAATAAAATAACTCAATAAATATGCACTTATGGTAATTGGGACCAAATCCAATAGTATTCAGGGGACAAATAGAATTATGGCCCTCACAGAGAGGGGCTCTGCATGACATGGTGACATCCTGTCTTAGGGCAGAGACACAGGAAATAAGGCCTTTGCTGTTGAGCTGTCTTTGCCTGTGGTCTGCTACTGGGCACGTCTGGATGCTGTCACTATAGAGTTATCTTCTCCCCTCGTTTAAGGTTGTAGAATCAAGGCTGTGTGTCTGGAGGGAATAAGATACATACTTGGCCATGTCTTGAACTTCTTTTTGTCTTTCGTTCAATTAAAAAAAATTAGCTGCTCCTTTACTGTCTAAAAACAGTTGAAAGTTTTGGAACCTGAAATAGGTAAATGCAGCCCAGTTCTCTCATTTCCTTCCCTGGCAGGGAAAGGAAGGGTGTTGGCAGAGGCTCTTTATTTCTTGCAAACAGCTGCCTAGACAACACCCCAGCCTCCTGACCAGGCCCTGGCTATACATTCAGTGTTGCTCAGGAGCTTTCAGAGGCTAGGGTTCTGACAATGCCAGCCTCACCAGGTGCTGGAAAATTTGTGACTTCTTTGGTGACCTTGGGCAGGTGCCTCTCTACCTGATCCTCACTTTCCCCACCTCTCTGGAGCCAGGAGCCTTAAGGTCCCAAGCCCACTCACACTTACTCCAACAGCCTCTTGGCCCAAAGGACTTCAACATCTTTTCTCCTGTTCTTAGAAGAACCCTAATAGGTAGGCATTACCTTGCCCCTCCCCACAATCTGAAAGATCGGGAAAGGGAAGCTCAGAGGTGTCAGACCACAGACAGGGTTCCTTACCCAAGAGCTAAGTTGCTCTGCTGGGACTGGACTGCAGGACTCTGCCCTCTACTCTTGACACAGGGCTCTCTCATCCCACTCTGCTGCTTCCCTGAAGAACAGAGTGGCAGGTAAGACCTGTTGAGGCAGAACTATTGCACAAATGCACACATGATTTTTAAGCAAAGATAAAGAAAGAATTTGCTTTCTTCACCCCAAAGCCCTTCATCCAATAAGTTCAGACTCTTCATAGTCTCAGGTGATGGACACTCACTGGATTTAAACTGGTACCAGACCCAGACCCCTCTCTTCCCATTTGCTTTGAATATGACGAGGCACTTCTGCAGCCTGCATCTCTGGACAAGGCTTTTTTTTTTTTTTTTTTTTTTTTTTTTTGCCTGTTGGTGAAAAGTTTGGGCCTGTAACCAGTACTTCCTCCCCTAAGTAAATACAAAGGAGAGGCTTGCACACCCTGCCCCACACCTCTCTACTCTGACTAGTTGCTCAAGTTCTCAAATGTGCTTTATGGCCCTGCATCCACCATTATCACCAAGGCAGGAAACCCAGAGCAGTCCTGTTATTTCTTCAAGAGATGCTTCCTGGGCTTCTACAGTCCCTAGGCCATTGTGCTTTCTATCTGAGGAATGCACATCATTGCTTGAGCTTTAATTCCGTCCTGGGCCTAGGAGAGCTCCAAGCTGGATCTGGGTCAGTTCTCCTGTGTGTGTGTGTGTGTGTGTGTGTGTTGTGTGTGTGTGCGCGCGCGCACACACGCGTGTAGAGTGGGGGATGATGATAGCTGCTGTGCTTTGGTGAATGGTGAGTTAGCTGGGTACAGCTATAGCTCTTCTCAGGATCAATTCATTTGAGATAAATGGGGGTGCAGGGGAAGAGCTACCACACTAAAAAGCCAATTTTAGTCTAGCCTCATCAGTGCATGATCTTCACCAAGAGCCATGTTACTGCTCTCAGTTTGCCTCAGTTTGTCTGCCTGTAAAAGTGGTGATAGATAGTATCCTAACCACCTCATGGTTAGGTGAGTCTGACAAGCTAGTGGGTGGAAAACCACTTTGCAGCTCATAGACCTTATCCCAGTGTGCAGCCTTTCCCCAGTGTGCTGAACAGTGGCTCACACTTCTCACCCTTGGACTCAAGGGCAAGTAAATGCCCCCCACCCCCTTGGTTACCCCCAGATGCCAAGCATAGGGCTCAATGCCCTTTCACTGCTGTACCTCATTACTTCAACTGACTGCCTTGGAGCCCTGTATCTTTTACTTTAGGTTCTTGATCTTTCTTGAATTCTTCCCAAACTCTAAAACTAGCCAATTGGCATATTTACTCACTCACTCTGGCATTGAACATAAACTCCGGCACCATTGTCAGTTCTCTGGGGTCCTAATGTGCTTATCTGCAAGCCTTGCTCATGTCTACTTCTACGTGTAAACATCTCTTAGCCTATCCTTCCCCTTCCCTCCTTGCTCTTTTTCCCTTTATTTATTTTCCTTTTCTTTGGTAATTGTTGCTTCTTCTACGCAATGATTTCTTTTCATCTTTTCTCTTTTATTCTCCCTCATATCTCTTGCTAAAATATTATAAGAATCATGTTTCTTCTCATTATTTTCTTGTTTCTTAGGATAAAAGAGACAAAATATTTATCTTGTACATTTGATAGCTGGGTGTTTTTTATACCATTTCTCTGAACTTTGATTTTTCATGAGTCGTACACAGAAGACTATATTTCCATACAGTTTCAAAGGTGTATTTCTAATTGCCTTGTGCCTTTCCATGGTAACTAAAACCACAAGCTGGAAACTGCGAATTTATGAATGGCACTGGCTTAGGCTACAACAAATCAAGCTTCTAAAATCAGTTTGAAAAATGTCCTATTTTGGTGTATAGCTGCAAAATGTATGTCACCATTTTCTAATTTTTTAAAGGTTTTAATAACATTTACTTTTTACATTGTAAAAGTAACTTGTGCTCATTATACAACACTTGAAAAACACAGAAATATAGAACCAAAGAAACTGTAGTTTCATCTCTCAAAAGCAACCATGGTTGTTAACACTTTGTTCTATTTCCTAAATAGAACAAAGGTGCCACTATTAGTATTTTTAAATATATTTTTGTGTCTTTTTTTTTTTTTTTTGTGACAAAATCTTGCTCTGTCGCCCAGGCTGCAGTGCAATGGCGCGATCTCAGCTCACTGCAACCTCCGCCTCCCGGGTTCAAGTAATTCTCCTGTCTCAGTCTCCCGAGTAGCTGGGATTACAGGCATCTTGTCCAATTAATTTTTTTTTTTTTTTAATAGAGACGGGTTTCACCATGTTGGTCAGGCTGGTCTCGAAACTCCGGACCTCAGGCGATCGGCCCACCTCAGCCTCCCCAAGTGCTGGGATTAGAGGTGTGAGCCACCGAGACGGAACTTGTGTCACTATTTTTAAAAATACATAACAAATCCACAAGCGTGTAAGCCCTGTGAGGTAGAAACCATGTCTTATGCATCTAGAATACTGCATGGTACCAAAGGGAACTCCATAAACATCTATCAGAGAATAAAACGTGGTTTATATATTTGGGTTTGCAATTCAGGAGGGTATTTTTACCATAGTATTAAAATACTATTGATACTTTATGCATGTTCATATCAAGTTTGTATAGTGCACCACGTGGAGATGGTCTCAGAGGAGGGGCTATCCTACCTTCTGCTGAGCAGGGCTGGGAAAGCACCAGAGCGGTTGTTATCACCATTGTGTCTGCAGCCTCTTCTTTGTACTCTCATCACATCCTGTGCTCCTCTGTTCACAGCTCTCATCATGTTTCACAGTTGCTTTTTCACTGTCTGCCTTTTCAAATTGTGAGCCCCATGAGAGCAGGTATTTTTGTCTGTCCTGGTCACTGCTGTATCCCCAACACGTAGTTTAGTGCCTGGCATATAGTAGGCACTTGATAAAGATTTGTTGATTGATGGAATGAAGACAATAACAATTCCTGAAATTAAAGATCTTTCTGTCTACCAGGGAGGATAAAATCAGTTTCCAGGTAACTAACACAAGGCAGGCTCTTATCTCTTCTCTTACTGCTCCTTTAGGATGTCTCATGAAGTTGGCTATGTAGGCTCCTTTTGTTTTCCCTGTATTGTGGCTGGGGGAGGTCAAAGTGCAGAGATGTAACAAGACTGATGGATGGCAGCGAAGGGACTACAGTTTACTTTCTCTGACTCCTGATTCAATGCTCTTTCTACATCTCATTGATGACCTTCTACTTCAGAAAGGTTTTTCTTTTTTTCTTTTTTTTTTCTATGACTCTCTGAAGCAATGTTGTTTGGTTAGAGACTAGAATTGGGAAGATCTTTGATGTCAATATTTGTCTGTGATTTGTTACTTTGGTAACAATGGTGTGTGGTCACCTCAAGGAGGATAAACTCAGGATCTCTTAATAGATTAGGCAGTTTGAAACTCCCGTCTGTCTTCACAGGTTCCAGTCCGCTCTTAGGGAAGCCTCCAGCGAACTTGGAAACAGCTTTCTTCTTCCCAGAAATAACCTCAGATACATGTTAAGGGGATAGGTGGATGGATCAATGGATGAAAGAAAATGTCCTTCAGGAAGGGGAATATAATGTTACTTAGAACACCTAGATGCTTTTTCATCATTTCACTTATGTGATAGTTCAAGTCTTTTACATGTAGCCTTCCCCCGCCCCTGAAGATTCTGTTTGACAGAAAAGATTAAAACAAAATAGGACTTAAGCATCTTTTCTTTTTCTAATACTATAATGCCTTCTTATAGTGGACATTTTTTCCACTGTTGAGTGCATGTTTAATCAGAACGTAAACTTTAAATGGCCTCTCCTTTCCTCCAGTTACCATTTTATCAATTTTTAGCGAGTCTCACTTTGTTTTAGATTTAAGCTTCCCTTTTTCTTACATTGGCTGTTATTTTCCTATTAATGATACTTTTCTACTTTATTTTTTTAATATTTATTTTAAGATCTGAAGTACATGTGCAGGATGTGCAGCCGGGTATGGTTGAGTTGTTTTGTGATTGGTTTAATAAATGTACCTAAAAGTATTGTATGAAAAAAAGAGAAAATGTTCTTTAGTGCAGGAGCAAGAAGGTGTTGCTGAGACATTTATATCATTCTAATCTGCTTGTAGACACAAGCTTGCTCTCTCCAAGTCTCTGCCATGGGCATGATAAAACCTGTTTCAAAGAGTTTGTAGTATAATGATAATCCAAGTTTACTGGGCCAGTGCTAATGGAAGAAGACAGGCAAGTGGTACAACAGAATTAACAAGGCAGGAGGGTTCATTGTGTGTTCAGGTAAGGTTAAGTAGTCAGTTTGTGACAGCTTAGTGGTACAGAAGAAACATTGATCATTCAAGTCTTCCAACCATCATATTTGAGTATCTACTTTACACTAAGTCCTGTGTAAGAGTCTAAGAATACAGAGATGACTAAGAAAGACACAACGCTTGCCCTCAAGTTGTTCCCAGTCTAATAGCTCTACCTAAAAGAGTCAAGACCATCTTCCTAGAGGAGGGGATACTTAGTAGCTAAGTCTTGAAGGTTGGAGAAACATTTGCCTGGAAGCTAAGTTGAGAAGGAAGAAAGAAAAGCATTTATGAAAGAGGGAAAGGCAAAGTTTGTTCAGAAACATGGAGATATGAAATGGTGTGGTGCTTTTAGGGACTGCAAGTACTCTACTGTGCACATGGAATCAAGAACATGAAAGGAATGTGATGTACACTGAATTAGGATATTGGCATTATATATAGAAGGAGATGGATAATCATGAGAAATATTAGGATAAAGAATACACAGGACTTGGTGGCCAATGGGATGAATAAAGCAGTAGAAATCAAGGATCAATCCTGGGTCTCTGACCTAGGCAACTGAGATGGAATGTCATTAACCATGATAGCAAATATAAGAGAACTAGATATGAGCTGAGATGAGGCTAGAAAGATAGACAACGGCCTATTGGGGTAGGCTGTGTTAACACTAGCAAGGCTAGAACAGGAAAGGTCTTGAAAGTCAGGTTATAGGGAATTCTAAAGAATTTTAATCAGGAGAGTGATATTATCATATTACAATTTGGAATGTTCACTCTGACTGCTATGTCAAAGTGGAATCCACAAAGCGGGTGATGAAATGAAGGGAATGGAGGAGTCAAGGATGTCTCCCAAGTTTCTGGCATCTGAGTGGATGGAGGATTCATTCACTGATATTGAGAAGGCAAGAATAAAGGCAGATTGAAAAGTGAAAATGTTGAGTTACCTTTTGGATATGTTGAGTTTAGGAAGCCTATGGTACATCCAAGTAGAAATTCCAGGCGGTGATTGACTTTATGGGTCTGGATCTCAGGATAGAGGAGTTTTGTATAGATTCACTGCATAGATGGAGTGGCAGATGCCATGGAAAATCACCCATGATCAGAGAAAAGAGAGTCAAGAACTAAGAAACAAATATTTACAAAGAATGTAAGAACTTATAAAGACTGGCAAAAAGTTGGAGGAAAACAGGAATATGATTTCATGGAGAGAAACAAAGGAATAGTTGTTTCAAGAATAAGGAAGTAATCAAGCATATAAAATGCTACAAAAATTAAGGCCTGAAATGTGTCCATTTGACTTTTTTTTTAAGTTGGGAGCTATAAATGAGAATAATTTTAGCAGAATAGTAAAGTAAGATCTTGATTACAATGGATTAGAAAGCAAATTAAGAACACACAATTAGAAAATATAATTTTAAAATATACTATTAACAAAGGCAACCGAAAATATAAGATTCTTAGATATCTATGAAAGTGCATGCAAAATTTTTATAAATAAAGTTCTAAAACATTGCTTAAAAATCATAAAAGGAGACTTAGGTAATGGTAAGATATAAATATAATTTTTAAATATACTATTTACAATAGCAACCAAAATTATAAGATTCTTAGACAAAAATCTATGACAGTGCATGCAAAATACTTACAAATAAAGTTCTAAAACATTGTTTAAAAATCATGAAAGGAGACCTAAGTAATGGTAAGATATACTATGCTTATGGATGCAAAAAACTAAATATCATAAAGATGTCAATTCTCCAGATTATTCTATATGTGAAACATACTTTCAATCAAAATCTTAACTTTTTTGTGGTACTTGATGAGCTGATTTAAAAAATTTATACAGAAAATCAAAGGGCCAAAAATAACCAGCAAAATCTTAAGAAGCAAAACAAGGTAAGGGGTTTTCTCTACTAGATATCAAGTCTTATTCTAAAACAATGATAATTATGACAATGTGGTATTGCATAGGGATAGGCAAACGGATCAATGAAACAGTATAATGAACTCGGACACATACCACACATTTACGAAAATGATATATAAAAGAGATGTATGAAAAACAGTGAGGAAGCTGGCCACGGTATCTCACGCCTGCAATCCCAGCACTTTGGGAAGCCAAGGCAGGCGGATCACCTGAGGTCGGGAGTTCGAGACCAACCTGACCAACATGGAGAAACCCCGTCTCTACCAAAAATACAAAATTAGCCGGGTGTGGTGGCACATGCCTGTAATCCCAGCTACTTGGGAGGCTGAGGCAGGACAATTGCTTGAACCTGGGAGATGGAGGTTGCAGTGGGCAGAGATCGTGCCATTGCACTCTAGCCTGGGCAACAAGAGCAGAACCCCATCTCAAAAAAAACAAAAAACAAAAAAACAAACAAAAAAAAACAGGAAAAGAAAAACTATTCAATAAATGGCAAGGGAAAATTAGGTATTCACATAATGACGAATAAAAATATAAATAATGTGTATCTATTGTTACCTTAAACCATATGCAAGAAGTAATCCCAAGTGGGCTAGAGTACTAAATGTGAAAAGCAAATTTTAAACTTTTACAAGAAAGTGTAGGGAAATGTCATATGGCCTTAGATTAAGGAAGGGATTCTTAACCAAGTCACAAAAAACACAAGCCATTAAAAAGATTGATACATTTTGCCATTTTAAAATGTAAAATATCTACTCAATAATAGACACCATAAAAAGAGTGAAAAGAAAAGTCACAAACAAGAAGACACATATAATACATATAACTTATAAAATATTAATATCTAGAATTAACAAAGAACTCATGATATCAACAAGAAAAAGACAAAACAATGCAAAAAATGGGCAATTAATATTAACAAGCAATAGTAGAAATCTAATGGCCATAAGCATATAAAACTATGTTCAACGTCACTAGCAATGAGAGAAACACAAAGTAAAACTACAATAAAATACCATTTCACATTCATATAATAGACGCATATTTAAAAACCTGATAATACTAAATATCTTAAGGGTGTGTAGGAACCAGAACTCTAATAGCAAGTAAGAGTATAAAATGGTACAACCTAGGAAAGTAGTATGGCAATATCTGGTAAAACTGAAAATGAACACCTAGCAGTTCCAGACCTAAGAGGGAAATATCCTAGAAAAACAATTTCTCACTGTGCAGAAGGAGACTTGTACATAAATATTCATGGCAATATTTTCTGCAGTAGTAAAAAAAATTGAAAAAAGAAACAGAGAATAGATAAGGTGAAGTATATTCATAAAATAATACTATAACAGCAGTAAAATAAATGAGTTACAGGGTATATGTATCAACATGAAAAATTACAAGAACACAATATTGAGTGAAGAAAACACATTGCAGGAGGCTGAAGTGTGTTGTCATTTATATAAAGTTTAAACACATACAAAACAATTATATGTATATGTATACATATATAGTTACATATGTATATATCATTATATATGTATATATTTTATATATATTATATATATAGTTTAAGAATGTGTAAACTTTTAGTAAAATTAGAGAAACATGCATGGGAATGATAAAAAAGACAATTTTAAGATAGTGGTTAACTCTGGGAAGTCAGAGGAATTGGAGTAAGGAGGGAATTGCATCAATCGGACCTTTAGTATTTGTCTTAAAAAAGAGATCTGGGCCGGGCACGGTGGCTCATGCCTATAATCCCAGCACTTTGGGAGGCCGAGGCAGGTGGATCACTTGAGGGCAGGAGTTCGAGACCAGCCCTGACCAACACGGAGAAACCCCGTCTCTACTAAAAATACAAAATCAGTTGGGTGTGGTGGCGCATGCCTGTAATCTCAGCTACTCGGGAGGCTGAGGCAGGAGAATCGCTTGAACCCGGGAGGCAGAGGTTATGGTGAGCCAAGATCACACCACTGCACTGCAGCCTGGGCAACAAGAGCAAAACTCCATCTCAAAAAAAAAGAGAGAGAGAAATCTGAATCAAATGTGCAAATTCTTAGGACCTGAAAAACTAAGTGGTGACCACATTGGTATTTTCTATGTTATTCTCCATTCTTTTGTATATATCTGAGATATTTCATAATTTATAAAAGAGAGCTCAGGAAGTTGAGCAGTGGGAGACAATTTAGGAATATAGCTGATAATGAAAAATAGAAGAATCTAGATCTAATTCTGTAGGAAATGGGGAGTCATGCAAGGTTTCTGAGCAAAAGTGCTGGAATCAGAGTTCTGCTCTAGAAAGAGTACCATAAGGAGAATAGTGAGGAGATGACTGCAATGGTCTAGATATGAGATGATAAAGGCCTGACCATGGGAAAAGTCACTGAGATTGGAGAAGAAAAGATGATGAATTTGGGAGACACACCGAGATAGAAAAAATAAGAGTTGGCTTTCAATCAGACCTAGCAGACCCTGCCAAAACTTTTTATATCTTGAAAAACTTAGCAGAGAGTGAGAGAGCAAACACCATCATAAATTACAGAGCCAAGCCCTGGGTCTCTGGTAGTTCCAGTAATAGAAAGAAATATTTATTGAACAGCTCAGTTTCAGTCTTGCAATTTATTATACAGAAGCAGGAAGAAGAAAAACACAGGCTTTCTTTTCTATACAGGTAAGAGGACGTGCAAGCAGCCCATCTGAGAACACATGAGAGCACCATCTTCTTTTGGGGAAGGACCCAGGCTGAGCACACCTAGAAATTACTTCCACATGGAAAGGAACACCTGAAATAAAATCATTGGTCAAAATAACTGGTCATTCTTGTTGCTATTCAGCAACCCAGAGCATAGCAATGGTTGTATTTAGTCTTTTCAGACACAGAAATCACTTTGGATTTCAGTATTTCATAACTATTTAGTTTGTGTACTAATCCAGGATGTCCAAACTGGTGTCAGCCAAGAAAACAGTGCAGCTGCTTTCTAGGGCCAGTGTTGCATGGCATGATTTGTAAGGACAGAGTTCTGTGATGGGCTAAGATTTTGTGAATAGTTTTGTAGCCAAGCACTACACTAGATTATTTGAAATGCCTTGTCTTGATTTTCTAAGTTTTGCTTACTCTGAATTTTTCACACACACCCATCTCCCCCACTGTCCTGGTGGAGATTCCAAGGCCTAGAGATATACTGTGGTCTTCTCTGAGTCAGAGAGTGAGTAAATGGCTATACCAGGACTAGAAACTGGATATCCTAACTCCCTATATAATGGTCATTTCACTATGCACACTGTCTCCTCTCATATCTTTCACTGTGATTCTTCAAGGGAAGATAACAAAGTATTCAAATATAGGGGATGACTTGTCTAATAAGTCACCAAATTGACAATTTTAAAGTTTAAATAAAATTAAAATATTCCCTTCAACTAAAAGACTTGACTGAGGAAGTTAAAGGAAATTATGTCAGGGAAATGGGGTGGTGGGGTAGTGGGGTGGTGGGGCTCATAGCCATAGGATATGTAACCTTGAGAAAGCCTTGAGAAAGTCCATTGAGAGCCAATGGCAGAGCAATCTTACAGGTAGTTCTCCTGGCAGTGGAGACAGACAGCTAGGGGACACCAAGGAGACTTAGAAATAGCATTGTCTCCCTTGCTCAGAGCCTTCAACGAATCTCTGAAAGTGGTTCGACTATAATTAAAATTCCAGGTGCCTTTTTCTATTTCTTTCTTATTCTTTCCTTCTTCTGTCTTCTCAGTGATGTTTCAGTAGGCACTTATGGGAACTAATTTTTATAGAACTTAAAATGTGCTGTTCTTGGAAGATCTACATTTGATCACACCGTTCGTAGCACTTATTAACAAATTGCGGTGATTTTATGTATTTGACAGGTTACTTGCTGTTGCACATCACCCCATTGCCATCCTCACCCCACTTTCATAGCTGCCTGCATTATATATACCCTTCGCTGTAAACCTTATAAAGGAAGATCCTGTGATCTGTATTATATGTTACTGTATGTAGCCTCAGAAACCTGAACAGTGTCTGGAACATAGTAAGTACTCATCATATGATGTAAATAAATGATATAAATAAATCTCCAAATTATATTTTTAATGCTTTATCTTTAAGTAGAGAATGCCTGGTGTCAAGTGAAAACCAGAGGAAGCAAAGAAGGCTCTCTGAAATTTATTTTATATCTGAGTAATCTGTTGAAATCTAATGAGTTCTGCTATAATTTAAGGACAATACAGAGGAATTTTATATACAACCTTGACTTTCATTTATTTAGCAACAACCATCTCACAGAAGAGCCAAGAGGTCCGGCAAGATGACTGGTGAAAACACTGTGACAAAGTGCCACAGGAGCCTGCTGAGATCTGCAGAAGAAATGGAAAGGAACTCGACAATGAAAACCTCTTGGCAACATGCTAGGAGATAAGGGGATAAACACTCATTGTTTCAAGGAGTGATGGTGACATAAACTTGAGACTCTGAAGCCCAGAATTGGGATCCCTGGGTCTCTGAGCCAGCAGGTTGAGATCAGTCTCTTCTGAGAGTGCTTTAGTCCTAGATGATGGTACTCCACTGTGGATATTCTGCTGCCTCAAAACCAGTTCTGCCAGACTTCCAGCTACCCCCATTAGAGCCGAAAAAAGGTAGAGAGCAAAGATGATAGCTTAAAAACTTAACAAACAACAAAACAATAGTATACATGTGCACACACACGCACACACACACCGCAAACTGCCCTGGACGTTCATGAAGGTAAGAGAGAATTGAGAGGCAGTTACTTAGTTAACTAGTGTTATAGTGGTTAAGCTCATCAGCCAACTCATTTAATCATGCATGCATTCATTCATTCCCAAGTATATACAGTTTTGAGCACTGGAGATACAGAGATAAATTCATTAATTGACCCTCTCTATAGAGGTTGTGAGCTATAAGCAAACAAGTAAATATGATGAGGCAGAGATTTTTAGAAAGAGTTGGGAGAAAAAGATATAGAAGTGGAGAGAACAATTATTTACATAAAGAAAGTGATATTTGATGTAGACCTTGAATGGTGAACAGGAGGTAGGAGGGTGTAAATGGCATTGATCGAAGCACCAGCATAGCATTGAGCAAAGACATTTAAAAAATGAAGTGGTGGGCGGAGCAAGATGGCCGAATAGGAACAGCTCCAGTCTCCAACTCCTGGCGCGAGCGACACAGAAGACCGGTGATTTCTGCATTTTCAACTGAGGTACTGGGGTCATCTCACTGGGGAGTGCCGGACAATCGGTGCTGGTCAGCTGCTGCAGCCGACCAGGAGAGCTGAAGCAGGGCGAGGCATTGCCTCACCTGGGAAGCGCAAGGGGGAAGGGAATCCTTTTCCTAGCCAGGGGAACTGAGACACACAACACCTGGAAAATCGGGTAATTCCCACCCCAATACTGCGCTTTAAGCAAACGGGCACACCAGGAGATTATACCACACCTGGCCGGGAGGGTCCCACGGCCACGGAGCCTCCCTCATTGCTAGCACAGCAGTCTGCAATCTAACTGCAAGGCAGCAGCAGGCTGGGGGAGGGGCGCCCACATTGCTGAGGCTTAAGTAGGTAAACAAAGCCGCTGGGAAGCTCAAACTGGGTGGAGCTCACAGCAGCTCAAGGAAACCTGCCTGTCTCTGTAGACTCCACCTCTGGGGACAGGGCACAGCAGAAAAAACAACAGGAAAGCAGCAGAGGCCTGTGCAGACCCGAACGACTCTGTCTGACAGCTTTGAAGAGAGCAGTGGATCTCCCAACAGGAGGTTGAGATCTGAGACGGACAGACTGCCTGCTCAAGTGGGTCCCTGACCCCTGAGTAGCCTAACTGGGAGACATCCCCCACTAGGGGCAGTCTGACACCCCACACCTCACAGGGTGGAGTACACCCCTGAGAGGAAGCTTCCAAAGTAAGAATCAGACAGGTACACTCGCTGTTCAGCAATATTCTATCTTCTGCAACCTCTGCTGCTGATACCCAGGCAAACAGGGTCTGGAGTGGACCTCAAGCAATCTCCAACAGACCTACAGCTGAGGGTCCTGACTTTAGAAGGAAAACTATCAAACAGGAAGAACACCTATACCAAAAACCCATCAGTACGTCACCATCATCAAAGACCAGAGCAGATAAAACCACAAAGATGGGGAAAAAGCAGGGCAGAAAAGCTGGAAATTCAAAAAATAAGAGCGCATCTCCCCCTGCAAAGGAGCGCAGCTCATCGCCAGCAACGGATCAAAGCTGGTCAGAGAATGACTTTGACGAGATGAGAGAAGAAGGCTTCAGTCCATCAAAATTCTCAGAGCTAAAGGAGGAATTACGTACCCAGCGCAAGAAACTAAAAATCTTGAAAAAAGAGTGGAAGAATTGACAGCTAGAATAATTAATGCAGAGAAGTCATAAATGAAATGACAGAGATGAAAACCATGACACGAGAAATACGTGACAAATGCACAAACTTCAGGACCGACTCGATCAACTGGAAGAAAGAGTATCAGCGATTGAGGATCAAATGAATGAAATGAAGCGAGAAGAGAAACCAAAAGAAAAAAGAGAAAAGAAATGAACAAAGCCTGCAAGAAGTATGGGATTATGTAAAAAGACCAAATCTAGTCTGATTGGGGTGCCTGAAAGTGAGGGGGAAAATGGAACCAAGTTGGAAAACACTCTTCAGGATATCATCCAGGAGAACTTCCCCAACCTAGTAGGGCAGGCCAACATTCAAATTCAGGAAATACAGAGAACGCCACAAAGATACTCCTTGAGAAGAGCAACTCCAAGACACATAATTGCCAGATTCACCAAAGTTGAAATGAAGGAAAAAATCTTAAGGGCAGCCAGAGAGAAAGGTCGGGTACCCACAAAGGGAAGCCCATCAGACTAACAGCAGATCTCTCGGCAGAAACTCTACAAGCCAGAAGAGAGTGGGGGCCAATATTCAACATTCTTAAAGAAAAGAATTTCAACCCAGAATTTCATATCCAGCCAAACTAAGTTCATAAGTGAAGGAGAAATAAAATCCTTACAGATAAGCAAATGCTTAGAGATTTTGTCACCACCAGGCCTGCCTTACAAGAGACCCTGAAGGAAGCCCTAAACATGGAAAGGAACAACCGGTACCAGCCATTGCAAAAACATGCCAAAATGTAAAGACCATCGAGGCTAGGAAGAAACTGCATCAACTAACGAGCAAATAACCAGTTAATATCATAATGGCAGGATCAAGTTCACACATAACAATATTAACCTTAAATGTTAATGGACTAAATGCTCCAATTAAAAGACACAGACTGGCAAACTGGATAAAGAGTCAAGACCCATCAGTCTGCTGTATTCAGGAGACCATCTCACATGCAGAGACATACATAGGCTCAAAATAAAGGGATGGAGGAAGATCTACCAAGCAAATGGAGAACAAAAAAAAGCAGGGGTGCAATCCTAGTCTCTGATAAAATAGACTTTAAACCATCAAAGATCAAAAGAGACAAAGAGGCCATTACATAATGGTAAAGGGATCAATTAACAGGAAGAGCTAACTATCCTAAATATATATGCACCCAATACAGAGCACCCAGATTCATAAAGCAAGTCCTTAGAGACTTACAAAGAGACTTAGACTCCCATACAATAATAATGGGAGACTTCAACACTCCACTGTCAAATTAGACAGATCAACGAGACAGAAAGTTAACAAGGATATCCAGGAATTGAACTCATCTCTGCACCAAGCGGACCTAATAGACATCTATAGAACTCTCCACCCCAAATCAACAGAATATACATTCTTCTCAGCACCACATCGCACTTATTCCAAAATTGACCACATAATTGGAAGTAAAGCACTCCTCAGCAAATGTAAAAGAACAGAAATTATAACAAACTGTCTCTCAGACCACAGTGCAATCAAACTAGAACTCAGGACTAAGAAACTCAATCAAAACCGCTCAACTACATGGAACTGAACAACCTGCTCCTGAATGACTACTGGGTACATAACGAAATGAAAGCAGAAATAAAGATGTTCTTTGAAACCAATGAGAACAAAGATACAACATACCAGAATCTCTGGGACACATTTAAAGCAGTGTGTAGAGGGAAATTATAGCACTAAATGCCCACAAGAGAAAGCTGGAAAGATCTAAAATTGACACTCTAACATCACAATTAAAAGAACTAGAGAAGCAAGAGCAAACACATTCAAAGCTAGCAGAAGGCAAGAAATAACTAAGATCAGAGCAGAACTGAAGGAGATAGAGACACAAAAAACCCTCAAAAAATCAATGAATCCAGGAGTTGGTTTTTGAAAAGATCAACAAAATTGACAGACCGCTAGCAAGACTAATAAAAAGAAAAGAGAGAGAATCAAATAGACGCAATAAAAAATGATAAAGGGGATATCACCACCGACCCCACAGAAATACAAACTACCATCAGAGAATACTATAAACACCTCTACGCAAATCAACTAGAAAATCTAGAAGAAATGGATAATTTCCTGGACACTTACACTCTTCCAAGACTAAACCAGGAAGAAGTTGAATCCCTGAATAGACCAATAGCAGGCTCTGAAATTGAGGCAATAATTAATAGCCTACAACCACCAAAAAAGTCCAGGACCAGATGGATTCACAGCTGAATTCTACCAGAGGTACAAAGAGGAGCTGGTACCATTCCTTCTGAAACTATTCCAATCAATAGAAAAAGAGGGAATCCTCCCTAACTCATTTTATGAGGCCAACATCATCCTGATACCAAAGCCTGGCAGAGACACAACAAAAAAGAAAATTTTAGACCAATATCCCTGATGAACATCGATGCAAAAATCCTCAATAAAATACTGGCAAACCGGATTCAGCAGCACATCAAAAAGCTTATCCACCATGATCAAGTGGGCTTCATCCCTGGGATGCAAGGCTGGTTCAACATTCGCAAATCAATAACGTAATCCAGCATATAAACAGAACCAAAGACAAGAACCACATGATTATCTCAATAGATGCAGAAAAGGCTTTTGACAAAATTCAACAGCCCTTCATGCTAAAAACGCTCAATAAATTCGGTATTGATGGAACGTACCTCAAAATAATAAGAGCTATTTATGACAAACCCACAGCCAATATCATACTGAATGGGCAAAAACTGGAAAAATTCCCTTTGAAAACTGGCACAAGACAGGGATGCCCTCTCTCACCACTCCTATTCAACATAGTGTTGGAAGTTCTGGCTAGGGCAATCAGGCAAGAGAAAGAAATAAAGGGTATCCAGTTAGGAAAAGAAGAAGTCAAATTGTCCCTGTTTGCAGATGACATGATTGTATATTTAGAAAACCCCATGTCTCAGCCCAAAATCTCCTTAAGCTGATAAGCAACTTCAGCAAAGTCTCAGGATACAAAATCAATGTGCAAAAATCACAAGCATCTTATACACCAGTAACAGACAAGCAGAGAGCCAAATCAGGATGAACTTCCATTCACAATTGCTTCAAAGAGAATAAAATACCTAGGAATCCAACTTACAAGGGATGTAAAGGACCTCTTCAAGGAGAACTACAAACCACTGCTCAGTGAAATAAAAGAGGACACAAACAAATGGAAGAACATACCATGCTCATGGATAGGAAGAATCAATATCGTGAAAATGGCCATACTGCCCAAGGTTATTTATAGATTCAATGCCATCCCCATCAAGCTACCAATGAGTTTCTTCACAGAATTGGAAAAAACTGCTTTAAAGTTCATATGGAACCAAAAAGAGCCCGCATTGCCAAGACAATCCTAAGTCAAAAGAACAAAGCTGGAGGCATCACGCTACCTGACTTCAAACTATACTATAAGGCTACAGTAACCAAAACAGCATGGTACTGGTACCAAAACAGAGATATAGACCAATGGAACAGAACAGAGTCCTCAGAAATAATACCACACATCTACAGCCATCTGATCTTTGACAAACCTGAGAGAAACAAGAAATGGGGAAAGGATTCCCTATTTAATAAATGGTGCTGGGAAAATTGGCTAGCCATAAGTAGAAAGCTGAAACTGGATCCTTTCCTTACTCCTTATACGAAAATTAATTCAAGATGGATTAGAGACTTAAATGTTAGACCTAATACCATAAAAACCCTAGAAGAAAACTAGGTAGTACCATTCAGGACATAGGCATGGGCAAGGACTTCATGTCTAAAACACCAAAAGCAACGGCAGCAAAAGCCAAAATTGACAAATGGGATCTAATTAAACTAAAGAGCTTCTGCACAGCAAAAGAAACTACCATCAGAGTGAACAGGCAACCTACAGAATGGGAGAAAATTTTTGCAATCTACTCATCTGACAAAGGGCTAATATCCAGAATCTACAAAGAACTCAAACAAATTTACAAGAAAAAAACAAACAACCCCATCAAAAGTGGGCAAAGGATATGAACAGACATTTCTCAAAAGAAGACATTCATACAGCCAACAGACATGAAAAAATGCTCATCATCACTGGCCATCAGAGAAATGCAAATCAAAACCACAATGAGATACCATCTCACACCAGTTAGAATGGCAATCATTAAAAAGTCAGGAACAACAGGTGCTGGAGAGGATGTGGAGAAATAGGAACACTTTTACACTGTTGGTGGGATTGTAAACTAGTTCAACCATTATGGAAAACAGTATGGCGATTCCTCAAGGATCTAGAACTAGATGTACCATATGACCCAGCCATCCCACTACTGGGTATATACCCAAAGGATTATAAATCATGCTGCTATAAAGACACATGCACACGTATGTTATTGCGGCACTATTCACAATAGCAAAGACTTGGAATCAACCCAAATGTCCATCTGTGACAGACTGGATTAAGAAAATGTGGCACATATACACCATGGAATACTATGCAGCCATAAAAAAGGATGAGTTTGCGTCCTTTGTAGGGACATGGATGCAGCTGGAAACCATCATTCTTAGCAAACTATCACAAGAACAGAAAACCAAACACCGCATGTTCTCACTCATAGGTGGGAACTGAACAATGAGATCACTTGGACTCGGGAAGGGGAACATCACACACGGGGCCTATCATGGGGAGGGGGAGGGGGAGGGATTGCATTGGGAGTTATACCTGATATAATGATGAATTGATGGTGTGCTGACGAGTTGATGGTGCAGCACACCAACATGGCACAAGTATACATATGTAAAACCTGCACGTTATGCACATGTACCCTAGAACTTAAAGTATATAATAATTAAAAAAAAAAAAAAAAAACACCATGAAAGTGTCTGGGGACAATGCCATTCAGGCAAAAATTCCTGTTACAGATCATTAAAGACTTGAGAGAGCATGCTTGTTTACGTAAATATGTCTCCTTACACAACTAGAAGCTCCTTGAGGGCAGGGACCCTGTCTAATTTTGTCTGAATGTCAAGTGCCCAGCTCAGTGCAAAAGCAATGAGAGGTCCTTACTAATATTTGTGGCTTAATGAATGAATGACCCTTTGCCAGGAACAATCTGAGAGTGGCAGAGGCAAAAGCCAGATTTCATTGATAAAGACATGGTAGGTGAAGGGATAAGGTGATGAAGTGAAGATGTGAGGTGATGAAGTGAAGCTCATTCATGCTGCCTCGACTTGACCTTTGTATTGCCTGTGGTTTCTATAGAAAACCTCACATAGGACTGATTATTTTCCATTTGACTTCAGGCAGCATCGAAGTTAACCTTTGCTTCCCCTCCTTTCCTCCCCTTCCTTTGGCTTCCTCCTCCTCTTCTCTGCAATCCTTGGCCCTATTGGCCACTTAAGCCACTGATGCACTCATATACTTTTGAAGTTCAGTATTAGAGATCATTTTCCCCAACAGCCCGATTCTTTTGTCTTTTATCATTTTAAGTACTTTCAATAAGCTCTTTCTTTGCACCTGGACTTACATACTCTTTGTTGTATAAACTTCACCTATTGGCTTCAAAGTCTATAAGAGAGCAAGGGTTGGGGCATCTTTCTGGTGCCCTTCTTTTTGGGGAAATCCTGTTTCCTCTTTTGGTCAACTTAAGATAGTAACTGAGTAACTGGGTCTGTGAGGCATTTCCCAGAATATTTCCACATTGTTCCTAGCTAATTCTATGGAATTACCTTCAAGTTCATCAATTCCCTACTATTTTTTAAAACCAGGATTTCCTTTGCATTTCATTTCCTAATCTTTCATGGTTTTGCTTTTCTATGTCCTCTTCCTTCTTCTCCACTTGGCCACCTACTTACTGAGGGTTGATGTCAGTCCTTAACTGATCAAGCTCTACTCAATCTCAAGAACTGAAGATTTTTCACTCTTAGGATTAACCCTGCTCAGTCCCTGAACCACAGAGCCTGGCATGGGGATGGGAGCTCTCACCATCTTACCCCATCCTCAGCAAGTGGACTCTCGAGCTAGTCTTGTTGCTCCATCCAGTGAGCCACTCAGGCATCCAAATGCCTGGGTGAAGAACCCCATGAACCCTACACTTAGCAGAACAAATGCCATCCAAGGTCCTGCTTCCATAGCAAAAGTCATAATCTCATGTAACACTGATTCCACATCATCACTTTTACCTACCTTTTAGAAATGACCCTTTTAGAGTGTTCAAAATCCTAACCCAGTGAAGATCATGCTCACAAGAATGTGAAAGTTATGAAATATAGGAAACAAACCAACTCTTCCTCTAAGTCTGAATTTCAGCTTTTGAGAAGATATGAAATATAGGATAATTTTCCTAATGAGATTATTTTTGGTACTTAACTTTATGAAGAATGATAAAATGATGGAATGTTAAAGCTTATTCTGCTACACCCATTGGCTTAATCAAATCCACCTAGACTGGCCTGTGGGCTTCAGGGCCACAGGTTGCCATAATCATCATCCCAAAGTTCCCAGAAAATGTCTGCATTTGACAGGAGACTGATATTGCCCAGGATTTGGTGTGGGTGTGGATGTTTGAGCTGCGCTGATTGAACTCCTGCCAAAGTTTGTATATATATTCCCAGAAAAGGCTATTCCAGACCCAGAGCTGGTTTTGATCACTAACAGATCTGAATTTTTCATGGCAAACAGGGTGTATGTGTACATGGGTGTGGTGGTGGTGGGGAGGAGGTGCTGGTAATGGTGACTGTGATATTTTCATATTATTTTAACTGATTAATGGCTATAATCTAGGAGTCATTTTGGTTTTAGCATTTTTTCTGTTTTAAACAGAAACATAAATAAATCTTCTTTTTTCCTTTCTCTTCCGCTGAGGTATTGTCACACTTAGCATCTGGATTTAAATAAATAAAACAAGGTATAATAAAAAGAGACTTAGACTGGGAGTTGGGAGTCCCAGGTCCTCATTTCACTTCTCTACTGATTTTCTGTGTGACCTTCAGCAAGTCAATTCACCTCTCTAGACCTCAGTTCCTGTGTATGTAAAATAAGGGTGTTAGACTAAGTGATCTCTAACACCTTTTCCAGATTAAAAAATCATGTGAGTCTGTGGAATATATAACCCAGTTCCTTTCTCAAAGGTAGCATTTTTTCAGTTTGGGGTGATCTGCTTTTGGAGATATGGGACAGTAATTAAATCTATGAATCTAAGATGTCTTCAGAAACATTGTATTGATGTAACCCAATCCTGTAAAAATAGTTTCTGCCTCTATGAGCTGAACTGAGGATCTCCATGTTCAGTTTTATTCCATTATTTTTCTTTGTTTTCATTGCTTTATCACTGGTCTGAGAGAATTAGATCCACAGCCACCTTCTCCCAAAGACCACCCATTGACTAAGCACTTTCTCCCCTAAATTCACCTGGGGTCTTCATCAATGCTGTGTGCCCTTCCCTCCACGATGATGGTCCTGAGAACAGCTGTGGCAATGGACATGGCTTTTTCTTTTTTGTTGTTGTTGTTTTGTTTTTGTTCTGAGATGGAGTCTTGCTCTGCCGCCCAGGCTGGAGTGCAGTGGCATCATCTCGGCTCCTCCCAGATTCAAGCGATTCTCTTGTCTCAGCCTCTGGAGTAGCTGAGATTACAGGCACCCACCACCACACCCAGCTAAGACATGGCTTTTTCAAGTGCACACCACAGAGAGACATGTTGCTCAGCTTGGTCTACATGGAAGACCTTAAACAACAGGCTACAGCAAGGGATGTGGAGTCATAGGAGCTACCTGCAACTTCTGTGGGAGTTGTAGGACTGATCTAGTTATTCCAGCTTCAGTTTAATTTGAACAAATAGAGATGGTAATACCTCATGGATTTTATTTCATAGAGATAACGTGTGTTTTATAATCCTAACACAGGCAAATGTTAGTTATCATCAAGTAACTTCCTCCCTGAGAAGGGCCTTCGAGATTATCTAGTGAGGCTTCGGGTAACAGAGGGGGAAACTGAGGCCCAGAAAGGGTAAGGGCCACGTGTAGGATAATCATCACAGAGGGAAGGAAAAATGGTCTGGGCTGAGTATGGCTTTGCCTTTGGCTTCTCCAGAGGCAATCTCTGGCAGAGCAGAGGGGTGTAGGTAAATGTTGACAGCTCTGAATGTTTAGGTGGAATTATCACTGAAACTCTCCCTCACAGGACAGAGAGGAGAACTAGTCAGAATTACAGATAAACAAAAACTTGGCAAACAGTTCTATTTCATAAATAAAAATACTGAAGGAAAACTGCAGCACTAAGAGAATCCCTTCCTCCTCATTGCTGAGGTTGCTCTGTGATATATTATGCCTTCAAATCTAGAGGACAAATCTAACATTCCAAAATCAACCTCACTCATTCAGCATTTAACAAATGCTTTACTGTATGCTCACTGTGTTGGTTATTGTGCCAGGTGCTAAGGAGGGCAGAGAGGTACAAATACTTACACTGCAAGTGGGCAAGTGGCAAAAACTGTGAGTGCACAAAAGTGCCCAATGGAATACAAAGGAGAAAAGGACCAACCATGGTGCCATTAGCCAAGAAAACCTTTACAGAAGAGGTGATATTTGA
Organism: Trachypithecus francoisi; assembly: GCF_009764315.1. NCBI lineage: Eukaryota > Metazoa > Chordata > Mammalia > Primates > Cercopithecidae > Trachypithecus > Trachypithecus francoisi. The sequence continues at coordinate 350,776 of NW_022680460.1, forward strand.
GTTGGGTCTCAGCTGGGCACTCACTCAGTTGAGAAAGCAGGGAATAATAATGTATGTCACAAGTACTAGCTCACTTATTTCTGTGCAGTAAGTGCTTTTGTTATTTCCAGTTAAGAGATGAGAAAATTGGGGTTCAGAGAGATTAACTTGACTGAGGCCACACAGCTAGTTCAGGTAGAAGGCAGAGCCAGGAATTGAACCTAGATCTATCTGATTCCAAAACCTGTTACCTTAACTACCACTATGCTATACTGGGAATTTAGTCAAAGAGGATAGAGTGTCTAGAAGTGCAGAGGGCTGGACGAAGCAAGATGGTTTGCTCCAGAAATAAGGAGGCCTCCAGTGCTGGAAGACAAGGCTAAACTTGATTCTATTGTCAGTGGGGAGCAATGCCTATTTCTCAAGGGAGGGGAGTGACAGGATCACATTGTGATTTTGCTTTGTTTAGTTAACTTTAGCAGCGTCATTCTGGGTGCAGTGTGGAGAATGGATTGTAAGTGGGTGAAGGGAAAGTGGAGGTCCAGGCAAGAGATAGGGTGCCTTGGACTAAAAGTAGTATAGTAGACAAGGAGAAAAATTCACAGATTAGAGAGGGTACTCAGAAGATAGAATCAACAGGAGTTAATGATAGATAGTATGTGGGTTTGGAAGACACAAAGGCGTCTAGGATGACTTTCAGGTTTCTGGCTTGGGTGATTAGCAGATGAAGATATCATTTAATATCAGAAATACAAAAGTTTACGGGAAAGACATGCTGAATTTGAAGGCCATTCAGATAAAGATGACCAGTAGGTAGTTGGGTCTATACCATCATATGTGTAGTTAGTAACTGAAGCCACAAAACTGACTGAGCTTATCCTGGAGAATATGTGGTCTGGGGAAAAAGGACAGTCTAGGGCAGAAGAACCCTGAGACTCACTGACTTTTAAGAGTTGAGCAGAGGGAAAGAAGCCTATAAAGCAGAAATTTACTCTCAATCCTTCCATCATGACCTCCACACACTACAGCAGGAGCGCAGTGTGTGCATTTTGAGATCAGCAGTAGGGAAGCACTGAGTGTGACAGAAAACCGCAGACCAGGAACAGTACATAAGACAGGCCCAGGAACTGTGGGACCAGTAAAGGTCCCCATCCCACGTACCTGCTCCCAAACAGTAGAGATATCGTTACTAAAGCATATTTTACGTTCATTTAATGTTTCCGTTGGTGAGCCATCAGAGAATGTTTGATTAAAACTTTGATTAGGCATTTGATTAAAAAGTTTCATTCCTTCTGTTACCTCAAATATTTTTGTTGGCTGTCCCCAATATTATATCTGTCTTATTCCGAGATTCTATCTTAGCAAACTGGAAAACAAAAAGTGATTTCACTTAATGGATCTGAGGATTCATTTGCCTTCATCAATTTTCTACATTTTAAAAGTCAATATAAGTTTCTCTTTAAAAAATACCAGTTAAATTTGGAAGCGCGTTGACTGTTCACTATGCGTCACTTTCCCTCTGTTCTAAGAGGAAAAGTCTCTTCAGAAAAAAATTAATACAATATAGAGGTTAAACAAGTCAAAAGTATTGAGGTGGGAGTTGCACTCACATATTGCTGAAGGGAGTGGCTTTGGGGTTTATTTGTCATTTAGCTAGGTCTATTGCTATGCAAGACAAATCAATGTGGAGCCACACTTAGTCATCATTGATCAATTGTTCCATGATCAATTCAGATTTGTTCTCTTGAGAGTTTTTAAATAAGTTTAGCTAAAAGGGAACTTGGTGCCTGTTTCCATTAGCTTTTGCAGAAAAATATTTCTGCCTTTCTCTATGACATGGCATTGATATATGACAATAACCAGAGACTTGCTTATTTTGAAATCAGAAACCCTAGAGGCTAGGTTTTAATTTCAACACCTTTGTTATGGAAAATTCATTTAAACAGAAACTTTCTTGGCCATGTCAAACTTTTCATCACCTCTGGGAGAAGACTTTTTTCCCTCACTGAGCACATTGTAGGGAGCAGAGAGCAATACATCACAAACCTGAGGCTTGTGTTGGAGTGGGGCCAATACATCACAGACCTGGGACTATGTGCCTGTCACCAATTCCACCTTTCCAGATCTTAAATGATGTTGGGTCAGCTGCTAGGCCTATCAGCCAGATGTTGGGTCAATGTGATCAAGGTAGAGGATGTTGCCATGAGGGCTCTCTATATATGAATTTCAGACCATCTCCCTCCCTCAGTCTAACAAGTACACACACACACACACATACATACACATACACACACACACACACACACAAGTTCCAAGAAAACGAATGAAGATGATGGATGAGTCAGGCCAAATCCAGTCCTTGACTTAAAAGTGATCATCATCTCAGCACCTTCCCACTCCATCTTTGCCCCTGTTCCCTAGCTGAAGTGTCATTTAACTGGGGGGAAATTCTTGTGCAAATAACTTGTTGCTTTCTCAGAGCACACAGGTTTGGCAGAATAAAAAAGTAAGTGGAGTATCCAGTGGGGGATGGAGGACTGGATTGACCTGCCTACTTTGTAGCTCCAACTTCAAAGTGAGTGTTTTCAATTCAGTTGCTTTCCTTCTAACACTTAGTTGCCTTATAAACTGACCCTTCACCCCCAGCAACCTTTTTTTTTCCTTTGTTACTGAAGTGGGTTAGGAAATACACCTAAAAAAATGCTGGAGTGAAAGCATTAGTATAGCCTGAGGGGACTGAAGACCAGGAAATGGAGAGGAGGGAAAAGACCCAGTCAATTACAACACTCAAAGAAAAAACACAAAATTCATCTCCAAAATCCCCCTGTAGCACCAAGCACAGTGCCTGGCACAGTGGTTTGTTTAGGAAATGGTAGTTGAGTTGAAGTGACTTGTTCCATTACCAACTTTGGGTAAGTCTCTCCTTTGCCTACCACTCCATAAAAGGAAATTTCTGCTTGAAGACTCTAGAACTCCCATTGGTGCCCTTAGACCTGGTATTTTCCTCCATTGTGTCCTACCTAGCTTTGGAGGACTAGTGCAGTCATACATAACTGAATGCAATGTTTCTATGGAAAAATGTCCTCAGAGTTCCAAAAGTAGGATGTACAAATAAGCTTTTGGTGCACAGCCTATTCATCAGTAAACTGGGGATGACTTATGTTCTTCCAACACTTTAATTAGGAAAAACAGTGGTCCGATTTTCATTGTCTGCCTCATTAAGCTGCAGACAATTAAAAGCAAGACACTTATTACCTCAGAATGTGATAAGAGCAAAACTATAAATGGGTTTTGACTACTGCATTCATGACAAAGAAATAATGGATAATGCTTCCTGAGTCTCAGGCACTGTTCTGGATGCTTTACCTAGATTAACTTATGTGATCTTCAAAACAACCCCATAAGGGAGATACTATTAGTATCCTAATTTTAAAGATTAGGTACAGTGGCACATAGAGGCTAAGCAACTTGCTGAAAAACATAGCTACCAAGTGACCAAGCTGGAATTCAAATCCAGGCAGCCTGGTTCCAACTTGGCATTACTGTGCCTCCATTGTCTACCTCTAAATCTTTGCTCATAGTGCTCCCTGTTCCTCTAGTGCTTTCCCTTAGTTGTCAAAATTCCTTTCATCTCTTAAGGTCCAATGCTGCCTCCTTCAAGATGTCTTTACAGATCCTCCTTGTTGATCAGCCTCCATTTTCTGTGCTCCTAGAGTTTTGCAAACTTCTATTATGGCACTTTTAATATTTTGTCTTTGATTTGTGCTATTTACAAACATTTTATAGAGTATGCTATTCACCTCCCCACACTGGCCATAGTGATTTTAGGGTAGAGGTTGTACTTTCCTCACCTTCATAGCTCCCTTAAGTGCCCAGTAGAGTGTCTAACACAAAGTAGGTGAATAAGATGTCGTCCCTCCCCTCAATAAATGTATAATCACCATCTTAAATACATTATTCATGTCCAAGGAGAAACTCAGGCCCTATCTACATGGAACATATTTGCCATTTGTAGAACCAGTTCCATGTTCTGGAACCCTCATAATGGTCTTGTCCTTGGCAGTCCCCAGTATAGAGGATAAGCTGGTGTAGTGCTGTAATCATAGAAGCCTTAATATCTTTAAGGGTAAGGAACTCAGATCAGCCTCCCACCAGACCTAGGAATCTCCTCCACAGAGTCCTTGCCAAAGGGTCTCACTGTCTACAAGCAGTGTCCTGGACATGGCAGGTGCCTCTTCTCTCATGGAGTCAGTCTGTGCCCATGTATGCAGCCCTGTTGATTGGAAGGTCTTTCTGGGGTTGGGTTAGGAATCTGCCTTCCTCATGTTTGTGAGCCCTTGTTCTGCCCACCACCTGCTGCACCCAAAGGTCACACCACAGCAAACCTGTCTTCTACTTTCAATTATTTTGGCAGTTTGGTTCTGATCAACTCTTCAGTTATCCACTTGAGTATATGATGCAAATGATTCAAATAACTGTACTTCATCGTCACGCCCACCAAATTGGATTAAACTTTCAGCTATTTGATGGATTACTTAGCAAATAGCCCCAAGGGGCCTGAAATGATTGATTCCTATTTGCCATGTATACATATTGTCAAGGGGAGAGTGCCACTTTGTTAAACACTTAAATGGCAGAATAATACCTACCCACTCATGGTGAGGGACTGTAGCCACCAATCCCTTGTGCTCCATGGATCTTGGTGTGAGCCTTCTCCCCTTCATATTACACAAGGTGTTCTGGGAACAAGTACTTTTTTCCTCTCTATCTTTCTCTGGAGTTTTCTATGACTCTTCCTGGCCTGAACTTCAGGTGTATGAGACAGGAGCTATAAAGAAAATGTTCAATTTTAAACTTTGAACAAAAGTTGTAGGAACAGGGCATCTGGACAGTTTATAAATAGACTCAACATTAGAGTTATCCTAACAAAGTTTCTAATTCCATTGATTCCATTTTATTTGCTGGTCTATTTTGGGTCCAATGCCAAGGATGAAGTCAATGAAATCAGGAAAAATAGATCTACTGCAAGAGTTGCTGTCAAGGAGAGATTGGAATCAGGGCCACTTTCAAGTTCAATTTTTGCCACTAACTGACTCTTTTGCTTTGGGCAAGTCACTTAACCTCTCTGAGCCTCAGTTACATCATATGAAAAATCAGGACAGTCATTTCTGCTTTACCGCAGGGCTGGTCTGAGGATGCTGTGGGACAAAATCTGTGAAGATTCTGGTTTGTTTTCCTTGACAAATGTATGAAATAACACAGAACACAATGAATGCTTTCTGGGGCTGCCAATGATATTAAGTGATATGGTTTGGCTCTATACCCACACCCAAATCTCATGTTGAATTGTAATTCCCAATGTTGGGGGAGGGACCTGGAGGGAGGTGGTTGGATCATGGGGCAGATTTCTCCCATGCTGTTCTCAAGATAGTGAATGAGTTCTCATGAGATCTTATGGTTTAAATGTGTGTGGCACTTACGCCTCACTCTCTCTCTTTCTCCTGCCACCATGAGAAGGTGCTTGCTTCCCCTTTGCCCTTCTGCCATGATTGTAAGTTTCCTGAGGCCTCCCAGTCATGCTTCTTATTAAGCCTGCAGAATGTTGAGTCAATTAAACTGCTTTTCCTTATAAATTACCCAGTCTCAGGTAGTTCTTTATGGCAGTGTGAGAGCAGATAATACAGAAAATTGGTACTGGGAGAGGGGCAATGCTATAAAGATACCTGAAAATGTGGAAGTCACTTTAGAACTGGGTAATGGGCAGAGGTTGGAACCGTTTGGAGGGCTCAGAAGAAGACAGGAAGATATGGGAGTTTGAAACTTCCTAGAGACTTGTTGAATGGTTGTGACCAAAATGCTGATAGTGATATGGACAATGAAGTCCAGGTTGAGGTGGTCTCAGACAGAGATGAGGAACTTGTTGGGAAAGGAGTAAAGGTCGCTCTTGGTATGCTTTAGCAAGAGACTGGCAACATTTTAACTCTGCCCTAGAGATCTGTAGAACTTTGAACTTGAGGGAGATGATTTAGGGTATCTGGTAGAAGAAATTTCTAAGCAGTAAAGCATTCAAGATGTGACCTGTTTCTAAAAGTGTTTGCTCATATGCATGAATGAAAATTATCTGAAACTGGAAATTATATTTAAAAGGGAAGCAGAGCATAAAAGTTAGAAAAATTTGCAGCCTGACCATGTGGTAGAAAAGAAAAACCAATTTTCTGGGGATAAATTCAAGCTGCCTGCAGAAACCTGCATAAGTAAAGGGGATCCTAATGTTAGTAGCCAAGACAATGGGGAAAATGTCTGCAGGTCATGTCAGAGACCTTTGCAGCAGCCCTGTCCCATCACAGGCTTGGAGGCCTAGGAGGGAAAAATGGTTTTGTGAGCCAGGCCCAAGGCCCCACTGCTCTGGCAGCCTCCAGACATGGCGCCTTGTGTCCCACTCACTCCAGCTCCAACCATGGCTAAAAGGGGACAAGGTACAGCTCGGGTTACTGCTTCAGAAGGCTCGAGCCCCAAGCCTTGGCAGCTTTCATGTGGTGTTGGGCCTACGGATGTGCATAAGACAAGAGTTAAGGCTCAGAAGCCTCCACCTAGATTTCAGAGGATGGATGGAAATGTCTGGATGTCCAGGCAGAAGTCTGCAGCAGGGTGGAGCCCTCATGGATAACCTCTACTAGGGCAGTGCAGAGGGGAAATGTGGGGTTGGAATTCCCACACAGAGACCCTAGTGAGACACTGTCTAGTGGAGCTGTGGGAAGAGGACCACCATCCTCCAGATCCCAGAATGGTAGATCCACTGACACCTTGCACTGTGAGCTTGGAAAAGCCTCAGGCACTCAATGCCAGCCCGTGAAAGCAGCCATGGGGGCTGTACCCTGCAGAGCCACAGGGGCAGAGCTGCACAAGACCTTGGGAGCCTACCTCTTGCATCAACACACCCTGAATGTGAGACATGGAGTCAAGGGAGATTATTTTGGACCTTTAAGGTTTAATGACTGCCCTACTGGGTTTTGGACTTGCATGGGAAAAGGCCTGTAGTCCCTTTTGTTGGCTGTTTTCTCCCTTTTGGAATAGGAGCATTTACCCAATGCATGTACTCCCATTGTATCTTGGAAGTAACTAATTTTTTTTTTGTTTTTTTTTTTTTTACAGGTTCATATGCAGAAAGGACTTGCCTTTTCTCGGAAGAGATTTTGAACTTGGACTTTTGAGCTAATGCTGGATTGAGCTAAGACTTTGTGGGACTGTTGGGAAGACATGATTGGTTTTGAAATGCAAGAAGGACATGAGATGTGGGAGGGGCCAAGGGTGGAATTATAGGGTTTAGCTCTGTGTCCCCACCCAAATTTCATCTCGAATTGTAATTCCTAATGTTGGGGGAGGGACCTGGTGGGAAGTGATTGGATCATGAGGGTGGACTTCCCCTATGCTGTTCTCCTGATAATGAGTGAGTTCTCATGAGATCTGGTTGTTTAAAGGTGTATGGCACTTCCCCCCTCGCTCATGCTTTTTCTCTTCTGCCACCATGAGAAGAAGGTGCTTGCTTTCCCTTTGCCTTTCTCCCATGATTGTAAGTTTCCTGAGGTCTCCCAGTCATGCTTCCTGTTAAGTGTGTGGAACATGGAGTCAATTAAACCTCTTTCTTCATAAATTACCCAGTCTCAGATAGTTCTTTATAGCAGCTTGAGAACAGACTGATGCACTAAGCAATAAGAAAGATGTCTGGGCTCCAAATGCCCCAAACTGACACCTAGCTGGCTCTTAAAGAAGGCATCTGCAGACCCTTTTTCTTTATGACCATTTAAATATAAAAGATGTGTTTATGTCTGTCTTCCTAATTAGGAAGTTTTATTCCTTAAACTAGATTTGACCTACTGGCATGTGACAAAAATCACTGACTTGTCATCTAACTGACATTTGAAGTTTCTATCATCCTAAGGGATGGGGGCAAGTAGGAGGAAGCTTCAGAAAAACATATATGTCTGAGTTTTTGTTTTAAACATGTGAGGTAAAATCCAATTGTTTCTGTTCTGCTTAAACTGTTGTTTGAAAGTATGTTGCCCCAGGCCTAGGCATTTGCTAAGCTCTCTCAAATTCACATCTTCTCTTATTCTCTCATTCTCTGCCTCCAATAGTTTCAATTTAGAGGTGGATCAACCCCATTAGCAGTCTTGGACTCTGCTCCTTTTCTGCTTCTCAGAAACCCCTTTCAGTTTTCTACCATTTGCAGCACATTTCATGCAATAATTGGCAAAACTCTGTCAATTTAATTAGACTTCCTGACAATTCCAGACATCTCTCCCCTTCAAAGCACTTGCTTTCCAATAGCAACTGAAACATAAATCCTGATGCTTTGACTTTCATGTTTCTCTTGAAATAATATTGTTAATGACTTTTCGTAACTATTGGAGGCCTTTGAATAGAGTTTGAATTAAAACACTGGCAACAAATATCTGTGAGTCATGTAAAAAAAGCTCAAAATTAAATCATTTTGCACAGAAGAACAGCTTCATTAATATTTCTTTGCTTGATATATCTGATCTTGTCATAAAGAGTTGTGCTAAGGGGAAAATCTGTTTATAGAATTATATCATATTATATTATGTTTATACCATATTTTCCCATTGCTTTACACTGCAAAAATATAAACAAGTGCTCCTGTTAGGAAGGAAACAATTTGTTCTCAAAAACACATTTTATAATGTAGCAAGATTTTTAAAAGATCCTGTATTGAATAGATTCACTCATTTTGTAAACAATAATTTCCAAAAATAACGCTGGAAAAATGTGCTAAGAAATGTGACCTATTTTTGTGAATCACTGATGGGTACTTAGGATGGATTTCTTTCTTTCCCCCTCAAATAGGCCCCCAAATGAGCTATTTAGAGTGCCTTCACGCTTGCCTGTGAAATCTCCCAGGGCTTCTGGAGTATTAAGCAAGGATGCTTTTTCACAAAGATTTAGCTAGAAACCAAACTTTAGCCTGAATGTGTTTAGAATGGATATACTCCAGGTGCCAAATTGATTCCTTAAATTAGAATTTTCACTAATTTGCAATATTAACTGAACACTTAGGTACACTTCAAAGCATAAAACCTGGATCATGCAAGGTGGGGAAAGAAAGGATGGACAGGACAGGCCTGGGGTAGCAAAGGCATTAGCAACAGTCTCATAGTCCTATTGCCTTATCCCAAGAAAGAGATAAGAGCCCTCAAAGGATGGATCAGTGATCCTGGGACACTTATCAACTACTCCTCCATCCTCCCCCTGGTGAAAAGTGACTTCTTTAGCTCAGTATCACAGGGAATATCTTTGATCCATCATCATACAATGTTGGCACTGGAAGGGCTTTCAAAGTGAGACAATATATCATGAGTATCTACCATGTGCCAAAATATGTGCTAGTTTCTGGAAAAGTATAAGACCAATGAAGCATAGGCCCTGCCTTGTTAAATTTAGTCCAGATCTGCCTCCTGATATATGTTAAATTCAACCTAAATGTTGTTCCATACATAGTGAACTGTAACTTAACTGGATGTATACTAACTACTCTTGTGCCAATCACCAAGTTTCAGCCAATCACAGGAGGCCAACTTTTCAAACTGTGTTTGAAAAATGCAAACACTAAGCTGTAACCAATCTGGCTGTTTCTCTTTTCCATTTTTGCACTTTGCTTTCCTTTTTCTGTTCATAAATCTTCTGACACACTAAGGCAATGCTGGAGTCTCTCTGAACCTATGCTGGTTCTGGGGCTCCCCAATTCATGAATTATTCTTTGCCCAATTAAACTCTGTTAAATTAATTTGTCTAAAGTTTTCTTTTAACAGCCTCTGTCTAGTCAAACTTCCTAATTCCACACATGGAATACTGGTCCACAAAGCAGAAGGGGTTTGCCGAAGGTCATCTGGCTACTCAGGAGCAGGCCCGCAGATAAACCAGGAGTCAGATGTTCTTTCTTCCTCATCATGTTGCTGCCTTATCACACTGTGTTATGGGATTTGTTTGCTCTGAGATTTGTGTTTGTTGCAGGATCAGAATAGCTTGCAAACTCAAAAAGAAAAAAAGGCTTTGAATGACTCTTTAGCCTTGACCTCAGGTTGGGCTGCAACAACAATGAGGAAAGTAAAGACCCTCTGTCTACATCTCCCATCACTCTTTTGGAAACTCTGAGATGGGAAGCAGTCAAAGAGTAATGGAAGAAATGGAAGGGCACATGACTCTTTCATGCTACCATCTTCTTCTCTCCTTTTTCTTTTCTAATCAACCCCTGGAGATGGAAATGAGTTAGAGGAGAAGCCCATGAATTTTTCATGAAGGAGCATTGGATATGCCCAAATGTTCTCACCAGTGGGATCTCTGAAGAGCCGTGAGGGAATTCTCTCACGCAGCCTTCTCCTTAGAGAGACCCACAGTAGTAAGAGGTATGGAAGAAGGCACAAAGAAATGCTGGGGAGATGCTGGATAGAACATCTGAACAACACTGAAGAGGTGATGATCACAAAGTATCAGCAAATTCATCATCAGACAGTAAAAGACAGGGAAAGAATGGAAAGAGGTGAAGAAATCTTTTGCTCTAGGGCAGAGAGAATGACAGACATGAATCCTCTCCACTTTAAAGTTTGATAAAATGGGATGAGATGCGTTTAGAAGGTATTGTAAAAGTGAGACCTGTGGAAGATCCAAGGGCTCCATTCTGCTTTCCGCAGTGTGACTGCCTTCTGCTCAGGAAGCCTCTTCAGTTCTACAGAGCAAAGACAGACGGGAGAAGCCCCATGGGTGGAGGTTGCTGACAGCTGTCCCCTACACTGGCTGGCATTTATTGAGTGCTTACTATTTGTTTTTCATACATTATCTCTTTTCATCTCACCTTGATCCTTTAAGTTAAGGACTTGAACACAGAGAGGTTTACTTGCCCCAAAGCCTATCCTTTTAACCACAATGCCCCACTGGCATTCACCAAGGTCCAGAAAGAAAGATGACCAAGCTCATCTCTTAGTCACCATTGATCTAGTTCCCTGAGCTTAGAAAAGGTGTAGAGAGACAGGGCAAAAAACTCTGGGCAGAATAAAAAGGTACATTGCATTGATGCCATTTAGGTTGGTGCAACCTAATAAATGGAAAAATGCTATTTAGGTTGCACCAAACACCTAAGAAATGAACGGGAAGAGTAAGCAGGATTGAGCAGGGAGATCCATGGACTGGGATGCAGAGATGACAAAATCTTGACCAAACCAATGGAGACCTCCAGAGCAAAGACTATCCGTAGAAGAGTCTCACACTGAACAAAGTTGGCCAGGCCCTAGTGCACTCATCGTGCACAACCATTGACTGAAAGCTGCCGAGGAGAACATGCCCTTGGTTCACAAGCCAAGGCACATTCTTCCTTGGAAGAAGATCCAAGGGACACAAAGATAATGAAATTGTCCAATGGATGGGAAAAAAAACAAGTGAGCAAGATACCTGGATTTCAATTACTTAACACTTTCTTATGGAACTTCACCTTACCTAGATATTCCCTGAGATTAGGGTGTTGACCAGTCCTGAACTACTACAATTATCCAAATTTAATTTCATAAAAGTAAGATTAGGGGAACTTAGCTTGGAAAAAAATCATAGACTATTTTCACCATGCAAATTCTCCAATTGTTTGCCAGGTTTGCTTTCCTGTGTAGATCTTCCATTAGTAAAAAGTGTGAAGTCCTAGAATTTTAAGGCTGTTTGAGACTTTAAACAGCCACTGAATTCAACTCTCTGTCACTTCACACCTCTGACAGCACTCAACCAAGAGGTAATCCAACCCCTATTTGATCATCTCCAGAGATAATTGGAACTCACTTCTTGAAATAGTCTTTTAAATTAGGCCTGGACACTCTAACTGCTACTGAGCTCCTCTTTGCAAAGAGTTGGACACTAGAATCCTGTGCTGACTGAAACAGTCCTTCCAAACTGTGGCTCTTGAGTTAATGGAGCTTTAGCATTTTAATACCACAGTAGTTTTTTCTTTGAGGAAAAAAAGAAGACCGGGGATACACACTGAGTAGCCTTGTTCCTGGAGGGCTCCAGAAACAGGTCTTTGAGAGTCCTTTCTGTTTTCAGATTTGAATTTCCAAAAGCTCATTTTGAGCCATCACTAACAGCTTGGAACTTCTGTGGGGAAAACTCACTAAGAGCAAGGAGAGAATCAAAAGAGTCAAAGTATTCACAATAGCAAAGACATGGAATCAACCCAGGTTCCCATCAATGATAGACTGGATTAAAAAAAAAGTGGTACATATACACCATTGAATACTATGCATCCATAAAAAGAATGAAATCATGTCCTTTGTAGCAACATGAATGCAGCTGCAGGCCATTATCCTAAGCTAATTAACACAGAAACGGAAAACCAAACACCACATGTTGTCATGTTTAATGGGAACTAAACATTGGGTACACATGGACACAAAGATAGGAACAATAAACAGTGGAGATTCCAAAAGCGGGGAGGGGTAAGAGGGACAAGGGTTGAAAAACTACCTATTGATTCTATTAGGTACTATGTTTGCTACTTGGGCAATGGGATCATTAGAAGCCCAAACCTCAGCATACACAGTAAATCCATTTAACAAACCTTCACAGGTGCCTCCTGAATCTAAAATAAAAAGTAAAGTTTTTTAAAAGCACACACAAAAAATAAAACCCTAAATGGTGCCAATTTTTGCTCTGGGGAGGAACATCCTCTTACCTCATGCAGCCTACTTTAAAAGGTAAAGATATTTCCTGAATAAAATTCGATAAATGATTTGAAGATCTTAATGAGGCAGTGACCTAAGGGTGTGTTCTGAAGGATCGGAAAGGTCGTGACTGATTAATTTTTCACTGTCTGAATATCTACTAGAGATGCTTCATTAACCTGCTTCAGACACACAACCCCGAGGTCTTGCTTTTTCCACTTGAATTTCAAGTTGTATTTGAAAACTCCCACCTTGCAAAGAATAGTAAACAAATAAAAAACAGGAGTGGGAGAAGAGAGGGCGCTGGAAGTCTTCATACTGCAGGTTGTTTTGGGGGAGCTGGAGAACTAGAAACGACACTGAATGAGTTCTTTGATAGAGACCATCACTGCTGAGACCTGACACGGGTAAAGTGTCAGCCTTTGCATTAACAGAATATCTTTTATCTAATTAGTCAAGTGTCTTTTACCAAATGCCAAGTCTCTCACGAATAAACACACTGTGGATATCAGTACAACGTGGCTACAAGCATGTGTCAAATGAATAATTAAGATGACTATGTCTTTATATCCTTGAAGTAGTCGGTTGGATTCCTTTTAGCCACAGGCTATGTTACAGTTTTCTTACATGGGGACTTGCAGAATCATTCAATAAGCACCCAGTGGTCTGTATGCAGGAGAGAGCTAGGGCCCCTCCCAGCTGTATTGATTTAGGATTCTCTGAGAAACCAGCTACTAAAAGGATCGAACAAGACACTGATTTTTATAGAAGATTTTCATCAGGAATACAACTTTATGGTTTTGGCATTCCTCTTTCCTTAAAGAAAGCAAAGATGGGACAATGAGGTCGGGGAGTGAGATTACTGGTAAGAATCCATCAAATCATCTGAAGACGCAGGGACAGACAGTGGAAAGAGAACTGACTGGAGTTTAGGTAATATTTATCATTGACAAGCTGGATAACCTTGACTAAGATATTGAAGCTATTTGACTCAATCTATAAAATGAGTCAGATGTGAGACTAACATGAGATAACAGGAAAATATTCTGCAAGCTGTAAAGGTATTCTTCACATGTGCAGAGCTCTCATTATGTATTACTGGGACCCAGGAGAATCCTAATAGAGTGGAGTATTATTGTACAGGCTTAGAGGCAGGCTGCCTGGATTCAGTCTCGGTTCCGACCTAAGCAAGATGCTTAACCACTCTGCCTCAGTTTTCTTATCTGTAAAATGTGGATAATACAAGCACTTATCTTACCGTATTGTTGTGAGCATTATATGAGATGAAACATGTAAGGTACTTAGCACATAGTGCCTGGCACACATAGTAAGAGTTCATCAAATGTTGGGTGTTATTGTTATATTTTCAGTGTATCGTTTATTGACATCCTTGGGAGACTTTCTCCCTGTTCAATACTTGGGTATCCACTAATGATAATGGTGCTGGTAGTGTTGGCAGTGGTGATGGTGACACAAATAATAGTGTCAAGAGGCTTCCACTTGTGTTGTGTTGCATGACTCACATACTGACCCTATGAGTTAGCCAGGCAAGGATCTGTATTCCTGTTCTGTTCATGAGCCAACTAAGGTAAAGAGAGGTAGAAGAGTTACCCAAGGTCACACAGCTAATGAGGGTGGCAGGAGCACTGGTACCCAGGGCTTTGGATTCTCAATCCGGTGTTCTTTACTTTTTTTTTTTTTTTGAGACAGAGTCTCACTCTGTCACCCAGGCTGGAGTGCAGTGGTGCGATCTCAGCTCACTGAAACCTCCACCTCCCAGGTTCAAGTGATTCTACTGCCTCAGCCTCCCAAGTAGCTGGGATTACAGGCGCATGCCACCACACCCAGCTAATTTTTGTATTTTAAATAGAGACAGGGTTTCACCATGTTGGTCAGGCTGGTCTTGCACTCCTTAGGTGGTGATCTGCCCGCCTTGGCCTCCCAAAGCACTGGAATTACAGGAGTGAGCCACTGTACCCAGCCCCCAGTGTTCTTTTCAATGTACCTTACTATCACCCAGTGAGAATGAGTACCTACATGTGTCTCATCTACAAGCCAAATGTGTTTTTCTATCAAAACCACATTCCTATGCTCACTAACAGAGTATAATGTTTACAAAAGCAAGAAAATAGCCCTGCTCTTCTCTGGGGACATTGATCACTGATATCCTTAGAGCAAAAAAACAAAAAAGATGATTTACAAATTCCATGTACCTGCAAGAGATGCAAATTGAATTTGTAAAAATATATAATTATCTACGAATATGCTTTGCAGCAATAAGGAAAAATATTAGTAATAAATCTAGAAAGTATATAGGTGAGGAAGGACTTTATTTCTCATCTGAAAGACATGTGCAACAGCAAAACCCTTCTAGAAAAGTATATGGGCAGACGTTAAGAAGGCCACAGAGTCCCATGGTCCTTTTCCTTGTATGCTGGCTCCTGAAAGGATGATTCCTAAGGAAATTCAGAGATAAAAATCAAGCAAATAATATTAAGATGACCTCAGCAGTCAAAAATTGTACTATGGCACCCTGAAAACAAGGAGTGAGGGGCATCCGTTTCTACATGGCTTAATAAGATCTGTTTTTAATGACCATGGAAATATATACTTCAATCAAAGTCATACACACACACACACACACACACACACACGTATAAAGAGTGAACAGTGCCAGAAAAAATGCTATATATATATATATATATTCACCAATACACAGAATCCCATGTGCAATGGAAAGAAAAATGAGTGCTCAGAGAAACGAGAGTTTCACAATTCAGCTTTGAAAGCATAAGACATAAAATAAATTATAAAGTCCAATTTCTATTTCTCAAGATGTAAAAATTAAAATAACACTCATAATAGGAAAATGAGAAATAAAGTGATCAAGTACCTTAGAACTAGAAAGAAAATGAAAGGTTAAGACAAAAGAAGGTGAATGGATAAAGAAAATGCGGTACATATACACAACAGAATATTATTCATTTATTAAAAAGAATGAGATCCTGTCATTTGCAACAACATGGATGGAACTGGAAGATGTTATGTTAAGCGAAATGAGCCAGGCATAGAAAGACAAATATCGCATATTCTCATTCAAATGTGGGAGATAAAAAGTATTGAACCCATGGAAATAGAAAGTAGAATGATGATTACTAGAGGCTGGGAAGGGTAACAGGGAGGAGGTATAAAGAAAGGATGGTAGTGGGTACAAAAATACAGTTAGATAGAGGGAATGACATCTAGTGTTTAGTAGCACAATAGGACAACCATAGTTAATAATAATTTACTATATGTTTCAAAAGAACAAAAGGAATGGAATTGGAATATTTCTAACACAAAAAAAAGATAAATGCTTGAGGTGATGGATATTCCAATTACCCTGATTGATCATTACACATTGTATGCTTATAGCAAAACATCACATGTACCCCATAAAAGAGAAGTGAACAGTGCTAGAATAATACTGAGAAACTGAGAATAATCAGCCTGAGGGCCTCAGTGGCAATTGAAAAGACCATCCTTGCTTTAAAAGTGACTATGATTCAGAAGCTTTAATAAGAATAAAATATAAACAACGGGTGTTGGCAAAACCTGAAAGGAATTCGCATGAATTACCCCCAACAGTAGCTGCAACCGTGCTCTGACACTCTATCATGCAATATCTCAGTCACTAACACCTTATTTCTTCTACCCAAACACTGGATATAAAGGATACAGATATCAACAGGCATATATAAGTGTATAGGTATATAAGAGGTATATAGGCATATAAAGCTATACAGGTTTATATATCAAGGATGCTCTTCTACCACACCATGACCACACTTGCAAATGGGAATGGAAGTGGTGGGGACAGCCAACTTGGGCTAAAGGACTTAACAATACTTCCAGCTCTCCTTACCCAAGGCAACTACGTATGCTGAACCCTCAGCTTGGCCCTTTACATGTGTCCTCTCCTTTAATTCTTTTTTTTTTTTTTTTTTTTTTTGAGATGAAGTCTCGCTCTGTCGCCAGGTTAGAGGGCAGTGGCACGATCTCGGCTCACTGCAACCTCCGCCTCCCAGGTTCAAGCCATTCTCCTGCCTCAGCCTCCCGAATAGCTGGGACTACAGGCACCCGCCACCTCACCCGGCTAGTTTTTTGTATTTTTTTAGTAGAGACGGGGTTTCACCGTGTTAGCCGGATGGTCTCAATCTCCTGACCTCGTGATCCGCCCATCTCGGCCTCCCAAAGTGCTGGGATTACAGGCTTGAGCCACCGCGCCCGGCCCTCTCCTTTAATTCTTACAGTGGTTTTATGAGGTAAACATATCCCTACTCTTATTTTTCATAGAAGGAAACCAACACTCAAATTGGTGAAATACCCTCCCAAGATTTCACATCTTTAAGTGGAAGAGCTGGACTTTGAATCCAGAGTTGTGTGGTTGAGTCAGTGCTCTAAAGCTGTACCAGCCCCAATCTCACCAGACAGCAAGAAAAGTGGCTGTGGTCATACACTTTTACCACCACTACTGCCTACTCTTTAAAAAAAAATTGTGGGTACATAGTAGGTGTATATATTTATGGGGTACAAGAGATGCTTTGATACAAGCATGCAATGTGAAATAAGCACATGAGGAGGATGGAGGTAACCATCCTCTCAAGCATTTATCCTTTGAGTTACAAACAGTCTAATTACACTCTAAGTTATTTTAAAATGTACAATTAAGTCATTATTAACTATAGTCACCCCATTGTGCTATCAAATACTAGGTCTTATTTATTCTTTCTGGTTTTTGTTTGTTTGTTTGGTTTTACCCCTTAACTAACCCAACCACTGCCTATTCCTCATAAAATGACCTTCTAGGTGTGGAAAATCCTACTTTCCTTAACTTAGCTAGGACAAAGTGGACATTCTTGGAGATAATGTTTACTATAAGACTCCCCCCCCAAAAAAAAACCCAGCAAATTCAAAAAGGTAGATATGAAGGCATTTGAGACTATTTAATTACTAGAGCTAAAAAAAAATAGGTTACCAATATGAAAAAAATTGGGACCCAGCTCACACCACACAGTAAAAAAAATCTAGATGGATTTAAGACTTTAATGTCAAAAACAAAACTTAAGGCATTCACATTGTAAGAGAAGAGGTTAAGTTGTCTCTGTTTATAAATGATATGATCTTATATATAAAAAAACCCTAAAGACTCCACCAAAAAAATTAAAAGTAATAAATGGGTTCAGCCGGGCGTGGTGGTTCATGCCTATAATCCCAGCACTTTGGAAGGCAGATCATGAGGTCAAAAGACAGAGACCATCCTGGCCAACATGGTGAAACCCCGTATCTAGTAAAAATACAAAAATCAGCCGGGCATGGTGGTGCACACCTGTAGTCCCAGCTACTTGGAAGGCTGAGGCAGGAGAATCACCTGAACCTGGGAGGTGGAGGTTGCAGTGAGCTGAGATCACGCCACTGCACTCCAGCCTGGAGAAAGAATGAGACTCCATCTCACAAATAAGAATAAAAATAAAAATAAGTAAAAATAGATAAATGGATTCAGTAAATTGTCAGGATACAAACTCAAGAAAATCTGTTGCATTTCTATATAGTAACAAACTATCAAAAAAAAATTAACAAAATAATCCCATTTGTAATAGAATCAAAAAGAAAAATAAAAGGAAGAAATGTAACCAAGGAGGTGGAAGACTTGTACACTAAAACTATGAAACATTGATGAAAGAAATCAAAGAAGATGCAAATAAATGGAAAGATGTCCTGTGCTCATGGGTTGGAAGAATTAATACTGTTAAAATGCCCATACTACCCAAAACTATCTATAGATTCAAAGCATTTTGATCAAAATTCAAGTGACATTTTTCAAAGAAACAGAAAAAACCAATCCTAAAATTCACATGGAACCATGAAAGATCCTGAAAAGTCAAAGCAATCTTGAGTAAGAAAAACAAAGCTGGAGGCACCATACTCCCTGATTTCAAATTATATTACAAAGCTATAGTACCGAATAGTATGGTACTGGCAAAAAAACAGACACATAGAACAATTGAGCAGAATACAGAGCTCAGAAATAAATTCATGCATATATATTGTTAGCTAATCTGTGACAAAGGTCCTAAGAACACACAATAGGCTATCATCAATAAGTGACTTTGGGAAAACTGGATGCCTACATGCAAAAGTATGAAATTGGACCCTTGTCTTCAATCATATATAAAAATTAACTCAAAATTGATTAAAGACTTAAATGTAAGAACCGGAAACTGTAAAAATCCTGGAAGACATAGGGGAAAAGCTCCTTGACATTAGTCTTGACAATGAATTTTTTGATATAAAACCAAAATCATAAACAACAAAAGCAAAATAGGTGGGTGGGACTACATCAAACTATAAAGCTTCTGCACAGCAAAGGAAACAATCAACAACGAAACAAAACAAACAATGAAATGAAAAGACAACCTACAGAATGGGAGAAAATATTTGCAAACTATACCTCTGATATATTCAAAACATATAAGGGGCTAGGTGCAGTGGCTCACACCTTTAATCCCAGCACTTTGGGAGGCCGAGGCAGGAGGATTGTTTGGGGCCAGGAGTTTGAGACCAGCCTGGGCGACATTGTGAGACCCCATCTATACAAATACTTTTTTTTTTTTTTTTTGAGACAGAGTCTGGCTCTGGCTCTGTTGTCCAGGCTTGAGTGCAGTGGCATGATCTCAGCTCATTGCAAACTTTGCCTCCTGGGTTCAAGTGATTCTGATGCCTCAACCTTCTAAGTAGCTGGGATTATAGGCATACGCCACCACACCCGGCTAAATTTTGTTTTTGGTGCTTTCTTTTTAGTAGAGACAGGGTATTGCTTTGTTGCTAAGGCTGGTCTCAAACTCCTGAGCTCAAGCAATCTGCCCACCTGAGCCTCCCAAAGTGCTGGGATTACAAGTGTGAGCCACCAGTCAGCCTACAAATAAAAACTTTAAAAAGTTAGCCAGGTGCAGTGGCACATGTGTGCAGTGCTAGCTGCTTGAGAGGCTGAGGTGAGAGAATCACTTGAACCTAGGAGTTCAAGGCTACAGTGAGTTATGTTTGTGCCACTACACTCCAGCCTTAGTGGCAGAGCGAGACCCTGTCTCTAATATATATAATATAATATTATATTATATATATTAAAGACATATTATATATTATATATTGTATATATAATATACTATATTGTATATACAATATGCTATATTATATATACAATATATATATATAAAAGAGCAAGAAAGAACTCATACAATTCAACAGCAAAAATAAATAATAATCTGATTTTAAAAAGGACAAAAGATCTGAATAGACATTTCTCAAAGAAAGACATACAAATGGCTAACAGGTATGTGAAAAAAATGCTCTACATCACTAATCATCAGAGTAACGCAAATCAAAGCCACGAGATTTCACCTTACAACTGTTAGGATAGCAATCGTTAAAAAGACAAGAGATAACAATCGTTGGTAAGGGTGTGGAGAAAAGGGAATCTTTGGTCACTGTTGGTGAGAATATGAATTGGTACCGCTGTTATGAAAAACGATATGGAGGTTTCCAAAGAACTTAAAAATATGGCCAGGCACGGTGGCTCACGCCTGTAATCCCAGTACTTTGGGAAGCCGAGGCGGGTGGATCACCTGAGGTTAGGAGTTCGAGATGAGCCTGACCAACATGGTGAAACCCCATTTCTACTAAAAATACAAAAATTAGCTGGGCGTGGTGGCGTATGCCTGCAATCCCAGCTACTTGGGAGACTGAGGCAGGAGAATCACTTGAACTCGGGAGGCGGAGGTTGCAGTGAGCCAAGATCATGCCACTGCACTCCAGACTTGGCAACAAAGCAAGACTCCATCTCAAAAAAGAAAAAAAAAAAAAACCTTAAAATTAGAACTACCACATAACTCAGCAATCCCACTTCTGGGTATATATTTGAAGGAAATAAAATCAGTATCTCAAAGAGATATCTGCATCACCATATTCACTGCAGCAGCATTATTCACAGTAGCCAAGACATGAAAACAGCCCAGGTGTCCATTGATGAATGAATGGATAAAGAAAATGTTATATGCATATATATATATTATACATATATTATAGATGGGAATTCTTCATAATTCTTAGCTAGTTCTTATGTGGGATGGTGGGTTCAGAGGTACTTATTATGTATTTAAAAATACATACAGCCTGTCATGGTCTGAGGATGATGAAGTGCCATGAGAAGAGACATATGATTAACACAATTCATACAACTTAATTGTATTAATTAAACACAGAATGATTTTATTAATTTAATATGCATACATATGCAACAGAAGATAATTCAGCCATAAAAAGAAGAACATTGTGTAATTTGGGACAACATGGGTGAACCTGGAGGACATTCTACAGAATCTAAACATGTCAGCCTCATGAAAGCAGAGAGTAGAAAGGTGGTTACCAGGCGCTGGAGGAATCAGGAGATATTGGTCAAAGGGTACAGAATTTCACTTACAGGGTGCATAAGTCCTGAGGTTCTAACGTACAGCATGGGTGGCTATGGATGTGTTTATTTTATTGTAGTGATCACTACACAATGTATGTCAAATCACCACATTGTACACCTTGAATATACACAAGTTTTATTTGTCAAATAAATATTTTAAAATAAAATACACACAAAGAAAACAAAACAAGAATTTGAGATGAAAATAGAGGCCAATGTTTTCTGATCTTAGGGTAAAATTTCTTAAACAAGGAACAAAAATAAGCACTAACCATAAAAGGAAAGACCAATAAATTTGACCACTAATATTAGGAGTAGAATTTGTTCTAAATTGCTGGTATACATAGGTCAAACCACTTTGGAAAACAATTTGATATTTACTGGTAAAGTGTAAAATTTGCATAACCAAGACTTAGAAGAAAAGTTCTTGCATATGTGCACATGGAGACATGCATAAAAATATTCATAACAGCAGTGTTTATAATAGAAAGAACAAGAAGAAAAAATCTGGAAATAACCTCAATTTCCAGCAATAGAAGAAAAGATAAATGATGATTTATACACTGAAATATTCTATAACAGTGAAAAATAATGGCCTTCAGGTACCAAAACACAATAAGGATACATATAGCATAAAGTCTAACAATATAAAGCAATTCCAGAGCACTACTTGACATTGATATCCTTATTAAAATGCAATAAGCCAAATGAAACAATGTATTGGTTTACCAGTACATACATATGGAATTAAACTACAAGAGAAGCAAAGGAAAATATTAAAAAGCAAGGGGATGGTAACCAGAAAATTCACAATTAAGGTTTTCTCTCATGCAGGAGTAGAAAGGCAGGGTACCTGGAGTGGGGATGAGCACATAGACAGATGGGAGTTCTTCATAGTTCTTAGGTTGGATGGTGGGTTCACAGGTACTTATTAGATCTTTAAAAATAAATAAGGCCCATCATGGTCTGAGGATGATGAAGTGCCATGAATGGAGACTTATGATCAACACAATTAATACAACTTAATTGTATTAACTAAATACAGAAAGATTTAATTAATTGAATTTAACTTCTGATGTCTGGAAAGAAGAAAGAAAGGTCAGCATTTTCAAGTACTGATTTATGATCCATAACCAAAATACAATCAGAAGGTAGGGTTTTTTTTTTTTTCAGTTCATCGTGTTTCCAGTAATATGTCCCTTCGTGAATAATATCAAACCAGATCAACTTTCTGCAGTTAGAAATTGTTGACATTGTTTCAAGAGATAATCACATTTTTGCCTAGAAAAGGATGTTGATGGATAGCAGTTCTGGCAGATGTGCTGAGGACACTGTCCTGTGGCTACCTGGGTAATAGTTTAACATTTAATTAGAGGATTAAAATGCATCTTTCTCTTTGTCCTTCACTAATGCAGAACATACTGTAAAGAAAAGGGAATGAAAAGATAAATTAAATGTACAAAATACATGATTTAATCTATTAGAATGCTTCACTTATCCAGCATTGCTGGAAATGAGGGATTTTTTAGATGTGAACTTTGCACATAATATAACCCCTTGTAACCCAAGAATGCTTTAAAAACCATTTTAATCATTTCTGATGAAATCTTGCAAGATGGCTTACAAACTTCCCTTCTGTTTAAACAGAGTAATATTCCAAGTCCCACTTTTCTGCAATGCCCTAGATTCATCATTCTGAAATAAAATTAGTGCATTGGGCAGTAACACAAAGCTGCCATCAGAACCTATTTGGTCCATGTTTTCAATTCTCTCAAATTAATTCCTGAGTTTTTGTTTCAGCTTTGTGTAGATTTTCTGTAATTTTCCTCCTAACCAATCTATCAGCCACCACAGCTCTCAGCACACTTGCCTCCTCAAGCACCACTCCCTGCTTCTATTATGTCATAGGTGCGAAAACAAAGAGGCAAGCCTCATTTATTCGTTGATTCATTCATTAAACATTTATTGAATGCCCAATATGTGCAAAGCAGAGACGACATAGAGGAATCAGACACTGAGCCCATGCTCAAGTTGCTTTTGATCCAGTGGTGGAGAAAAGCTGTGTACATATGTACTGAACAGAAAGTAAAGCATGCTGTACGAGCATGCTGTATGAGCAGTGCAGATAATGTGCCACGGGCATTCTGAGTAGGGGTGAATCATCAACACCTGAGGGTTCAGAGAAGGCTTCTTGGAGGAGGTGGCATTTGAGCTGGGTCTTGAAAATTGATAGGGCTGGAAATATGGAGATGGAGAGAAGGGCATTTCAGGCAGAAAGAGGAGTACAAGCAAAATCCCAAGGCATAACGCATAATAGGTGCTTAATATATTTTCTTAAAAAGTTGAATGGGAAAGTTCCAGCCAGAGCAATCAGGCAAGAGAAAAAAATGAAAAGCATCCAAGTAGGAAAATACGGAGTCAAACTATCTCTTTTCACTGACAGTATAATTCTATATCTAGAAAACCCTAGAGACTCCAACAAAAGGTTCCTAGAACTGATCAACGGCTCGGTAAAGTTTCAGGTTACAAAATCAATGTGCAAAAATCAGTATCATTTCTATACACCAATAACATTCAAGCAGAGAGCCAAATCAATAATACAATCTCCTTTACAATATCCACACAAAAAATAAAATACCTATGAATACATCTAACTAAGGAGGTGAAAGATCTCTAAAAGGACAACTACAAATCACTGCTGAAATAAATCAGAGATGACACAAACAAATGGAAAAACATTCCACGCTCATAGATTGGAAGAATCAGTATCATTAAAATGGCCAAACTGCCCAAAGCAATTTACAAGCTCAACACTATTCCTATCAAACTATCAACATCATTTTTCATACAACTAGAAAAACTTTGCTAAAATTCATGGAACAAAAGAAGAGCTCAAATAGCTAACGCTATCCTAATCAAAAAGAACAAAGCCAAAGGAATCACATTTCCTGACGTCGAACTACACTATAAGGTTACAGTAACCAAAACAGCATGGTACTGATACAAAAACAGACACGTAGAACAATGAAACAGAATAGAAAGTCCAGAAATAAAGCCACACACCTACAGCCAACTGATCTTCAACAAAGTCAACAAACACAAGCAATGGGGAAAGGAATCCCTATTCAATAAATGGTGCTGGGATAGCTGGCTAGCCATATGCAGAAGAATGCATATGGCCAAGTATCTATCTATCTATCACCATTTACAAAAATTAAGATGAATTAAAGATTTAAATGTAAGAGCTCAAACTATAAGAATCCTAGAAGAGGCCAGGCACAATGGCTCATGCCTCTAATCCCAGTACTTTGGGAGGTCAAAGTGAGAGGATCACTTGAGACCAGGAGCTTGAGACCATCCTGGGCAACAGAATGAGACCTCATCTCTACAATAATAGTAATAGTAATAATACTAATAATAATAATAAAAAGATTAGCCCGGTGGGGTGATGTGTGCCCATAGTCCCAGCTATTCAGGATTCTAAGGTGGGAGGATCACTTCAGCCCAGGAGTTTGAGGCTGCAGTGATCTATGATCATACCACTACACTCCAGACTGAACAGCAGAGGGAGATCCTAAAATAAATAAATAAATAAATAAATATAGAAAGAGAGAGAGAGGAAGAAAGAAAGAAAGAAGAAAGAAAGAAAGAAAAAGAAAGAAAGAAAGAAAGAAAGAAAGAAGAGAGAGAGAGGGGGAGAGAGAGAGAGAGAGAAGGAAGGAAGGAAGGAAGGAAGGAAGGAAGAAGGAAGGAAGGAAGGAAGGAAAGAAGGAAGGAAGGAAGGAAGGTAGGGAGGGAAAGAAGAGTCCTAGAAGAAAATCTAGGAAACAACATTTTGGACATCAGCCTTGGGAAGGATTTATGACTCACTACTCAAAAGCAATTGCAGCAAAATCAAAAATTGACAAGTAAGACCTAATTCAAAACTTCTGCACAGCAAAAGCAATTATCAACAGAGTAAACCTACAGAATGGGAAATAATATTTGTAAACTATGCATCCAACAAAGGTCTAATATCCAGAGTCTGTAAGGAACTGAAACAACTGAATAAGCAAAAAGCAGCCCTATTAAAAAATGGGGAAAAGACAAGAACAAACACTTCTCAAAAGAAGAGATACACACAGCCAACAAACATGAAAAAATGCTCATCATCCCTAATCATTAGAGATATGCAAAATGCAAACCAAAACCACAACGAAATATCATCTTAGGCCGAGTGTGATGGCTCACGCCTGTAATTCCAGATCTCAGGGAGGCAGAGGCGGGAGGATAGCTTGAGCCCAGGAGTTTGAGACCTCCCTGGGCAATACGGCGAGACCCCATTCTCCACAAAAAGGAAGAGAAAAAAAAGACAAAAAAAAAAAGAAATATCATCTTAAACCAGTCAGAGTGACTATCATTAAAAAGTCAAAAAACAACAGATGCTGTCAAGACTGCAGGGAAAAAGGAATGCTTATAAACTGTTAGGGAAAATGTAAATTAGTTCAGCCACTGTGGAAAGCAATTTGGTGATTTCTCAAAGAACTTAAAGTAGAACTACCCTTCAACCCAGCAATCCCATTACTGGCATTTACTCAGAATAAAATAAACCATTCTACCAAAAAGACACATCACTTTCATGTTCATTGCAGCACTATTCACAATAGCAAAGATATGGAATCAACTTAGGTGCCTATCCACAGTAGATTGGATAAAGAAAATGTGGTACATATACATCATGGAATACTATGCAGCCACAAAAAAAAATAAAATTATGTCCTTTGTAGTTATATGGATACAGCTGGGGGCCATTATCCTAAGCAAATTAGTGAAGAAACAAAACCAAATACCACATATTCTCACTTATGAGTGGAAGCTAAATATTGGGTACTCATGGACATAAAGGTGGCAACAATAGACACTAGGAACTACTAAGAGGTGAGAAAGGATGGAAAGGGTTGAAAAATAAGCTATTGGGTACTATACTCAGAACCTGATGATGGTATAAATCATATCCCAAACTTTGGTATCACACAATATATCCATGTAACAAACCTGCACATGTACTTCAAATCTAAAATAAAAGTAGAATTTTAAAAAATTGAATGAAATCATATAGGCAATAGGTCTCAGGGTGTATTCAGAGAACTGCAAGGTATTCGTATTACTTAGATTAAAGGGAGGATACAATTGGAAAGTTGAACTAGATAATGGAAGTCCTTGTGCGGCAGACTGAAGAATTAAGACTATTTTGTTCTAGGACATAGAGAACAATTGAAGATTTTGAGCAAAGACTTGGCAACCAAAATTATTATTTCAGGTGATTGGCAGTAGATCTGAACAATAGCCATGTACCAAGAATTGAGAAGAGACATATTAGGGAAGTGGAATTGATAGGAGGTGTCTACCAATTGCATGTAGGAAATAAGGCATAGAGAGTAGTCAAAAGTAGCATTTGGAGATCTCATGTACCCCATGAATATATTTTTAAAAAGATAATATTCAGCTTTGAGGCTGATTTAACTATAACGAAAATAAAGATATTTCAGGAAGGAGGGCAGGTTGGTCAGGAAGGTGTGATAGACAGGAGAAGAATGAGTTTCAATTTGGGTACATGAATTTGAGAGTTCAAGGTAAACACTTGGGTGGCATTTTCTGCTCAGCAGGCAGTTGGAGCTCTTTAGAGATACTGAGGTTGCCAAAAAGATTTGGGAATGAATACTATAAAGATGATCATTGAAGCCATGTGAGATTGTCACTGGTCAAGATTTTAAAAAAGCAAGCACCCATATAGCCAAGTTTTTTTTTTTTTTATTGTTGTTGTTTTTCTCCTATACATGCCATTGTAATCCATTTTCTTCCAAACATGGAACTTGTAAAGGACTTTTATAAAATACCAGTTGGATTGTCACAACTCTCAGGTTACACAAGGTAAGACATTTACTAGTAGACTGACATGATATGGTTCCAACGCCACATGAAAGCTGAGACTTGGTGTCTGTGACCAGCACAGCCATCAATGACGGAACAGCCAGTCATTAGGATGGCTGACCATTTAGGGGACCTTCTTGAAAGCAGGGGACACAGCAGTGAGGCATTCATGAGCATATTTTTCCACTGCAAAGGTTCTCTTAACCCTGTCAACCCACTTCCACCCTGAGGCACACTTGAGATTCCAGTCCTGAGGATGTAAGGGAATCATGCGGAGTTGGTTGAGCCACTTTCACAGATAGAGTCACAGGCAGAAGCAACATTTTTGAAGTGACACATACATCCCTGA
Source organism: Trachypithecus francoisi (assembly GCF_009764315.1). NCBI lineage: Eukaryota > Metazoa > Chordata > Mammalia > Primates > Cercopithecidae > Trachypithecus > Trachypithecus francoisi. The sequence goes on from NW_022680460.1 coordinate 378,233, forward strand.
GGAAGGAGGCTGAGGGCCTTATATTTCATCTCTTTCTGTTTTCCTAACCTTCCCTAGCATCATGTTTCATCTTGTCTGGTTTAATCTGGTCTGCTTTTGTCTCATCTCAATTCATCTCACTTTTACATTTTTCATGCATAGATTCATTCAACAGGTGTCTCTTGAGTGACCATTCTATACAAGCCCTTGGCTAGATAAACACTTCAGGAGATACTGACAAAGCTCAGGGTCCTAGGACTAGGCTGCTCCAAGCTGCTCACAATCTATGAGGAGAGACAGAAAAAGCCACCACCAAACCAATTGGAGGATGGAGAAGGATGCCATGGGCCGAGAAAAAAGAATATTTATTCCATGGAGAGAGTTAGGGAAAGATGCGCAGAAAGAGGTCTGACAGCAGAAAAAAAAAAGACAGACAGAGGAAGCAATGGCATCCAGACAGGGAAAAGAGCATTGAAAAGACTTGGAGAATGGAAAGACATGGGTCTGTATAGGAACTACAGGTAGCCTAGTAAGGCCAGATGACTGATAGGGTCACAGAGAGAGCAAGTGAAAGGAGATGAGAATGAATATGCAGGAAGGGAGCATGCTGTTCAGTGCATTATGAGCAAGGAGAAGTAAGAGTGCCGATCTTTATTCTGTAGGGAGTAGGAGGCCATTGAAAGGTGCTAAGTCAGGAGGGATGACTTGTTCAGAGTCACCAACTTAATGGTCCATGAAGGAAACTCAAGTGCGACCCAACACTGTAGACGTCTAATGTTGGCAACTTTCCTCATTGTTTCCCAATACGTCCCTTCCAGTCCTGTTTTATCCTGGCTTCTGACTCTGTTCTCTATTTTCTATATATAATCCTGCTTCTGACATTTACAGCTGATCTTCTTGAATTAAGATTCTCTGTTCTCCTATATTATCTGTGTATTGGACTTGCCTCTCTGGCTTGACATTGAAGTCTTGGACCATTTGGGATAAAATATTAAGCTTTAACTAGCCCTGGTCCATTGACCATAAACTGATTCCACTTAAAGGTGTCAGGAAAAATAGATTAAAAGTAGAGGCAGTACAATTGAAATAAGGCTTCCCAAAGTTTGTGTAAATATGATGAAGCCTTTTTGGCAAGTACACCATAAGTGTCTAGCAAGAGAGGAAGCTTTGGAGTAGCCAGGACTTGCATATTTTTAGAACTCTGATAGTGTGAATGCCATGGTGCAAGGTCAAATTCAGAAGCACTTGTAGGACACTCTCAAGACAGCAGCCCCAGAACCACACTTTGAGAAACACTGAACTGGAGTACAGGCTGTTTACAGGGAAAAGTACATTAGAGCCAGGGAGAACAGGGCCAAGTTACCAGGGGCCTTCAAGGCCAGAATCAGCAATCAGCGTCTTGGACTTTCTGTGCTAAGTGATTAATGGAAAGGCAGGAGAGGCTTTGTGGCCCAGGATAGAAGCACCATGATAACTTTAGTCTGGTGGGAGCATTTACCTCATCAAAGAGAGAGGAGAAACCAGTGTGGAGTCAGGGAGACCAGCAAGGGCACTGGTGCAAGAGTCCAAGGCAGGGTGTGGTGATGAATGAGGGCCTGGCTTAGGACACCCTCTAACCAAATGCATTCCTACTGGATGCTCATGGACAGAGAGGGGAGAGTCGCTTCCAAAAACCCAGGCCAGGAAATAAGAAGAGAAGTTGCTCTTCCCCCTCATGGCATGTGGAATTTTGCTGATGATTTATTGGAATTCTTCCCAAAGCTGGAATGACCCAAATAACTCACTGAAGCCATTCAGAAAGGATCTGATACTGGAGTTTGCTTTAAGAAGTCAACTCTGCAGAGAGTACATGGAGGTAATTTGTTGTGGTTGGAAAGACAGATAAAGACATTTTCCAAAATTTTATTCTGGGAGCAAAGTGCATTAGTGCTGAATAGCACTTAAAACTCAGTTCTCTAGCTGACAACTGGAAAAATGAGTTGCTGTCCCACTGAGCCTTTAACTAAATACTTACAACTTCTAACCCAATGGTCTTCAGACTGTAGGATGCATCCAAATCAATTGAAGTATCTGGCAAAATGCAGACTCCTGCTCCTCCTCCAAGATTCTAATTCCTACAGCTGGAGAGGTCTGAGATCTACATTTCCAAACAAGTCCCTCAGGCCCCAGGAGACTCAGATGCAAGTAGTCAAGGCCCATGCTTTAAAAATCATTACCATATAAAGCTCAACTCTCACACATACACACACAGTTATCTTGGTCTTTGTCTTTTCAAAGTTCTGGATTAATCACTTTGAAGGGTTCAGAGGTACAGAAGCTGAGTCCTTATACTCACACTGTCTCTGAGGTGAGCTGGGCAAGCACAAAGCTGGATTTCAATGCAGAGAGTGTCAAGTGCTCTAAAATGGGCAGGAAAAAAAATGCCAGGTTGGTTCAAGGAAATGAGAGCTTATTTACTATTCCAATTGCATTTATGAGACCAGCTGCAGAGGTAGTCTAGAGGTAGAGAAATAACGAGACTTATTTTAATTGTTGAAAGCAATGCAGACTATGCCTTAGCAAAGCCTTTCACAGTCATCCTTTGAAAAGCACCAAGTTCTATGAGAGCTCATTAAATAAGAAAGAACAAGAATGGCCCATGGGCAACTCAAAGAGTAAATCAGTGTAGTGGTTTCCTCTACTGCATATAACCCTGGGCCACGATAATTCTCCTTGACTCAACTGGCAGCAATCACAGAAATAACCTTCTTTGACTTCCATCCATAGCTGTGGCAACTGGAGCTTGAGAGGTGAAAGCCCCTAACCAGGTCATCTAGACTGTGGATCAGGTGCCAGAGTTCTTTCCCAGCTCCTACAGGCCAGGGAAGGAAGGAACTTGAACAGACCTTGTTCCTGCTAGTCTCTTGCTCTCTGTCATCTTCTGATGGCTCCAGTTAGGACACTGAATACCTACTTTAGGTACTCAAAAAGCACTTCTCCATAGCACATTTCTCTGTGTGGTTTTATAGTGGTGATACTGTAAAAGCTAACACTTTTGAGCACTTACTAGGTGCCAGGCATTGATTTAAGTGATTTTTATATACTCCTCACAACCCTATTAATATATCCATGTTACTCTTATTTATTTTTAATTAATTATTTATTTTGAAAATCAATAAATATTGTGTACATTTATGGCTTACAACGTGGTCTTAACTTATGTATGCATTGTGGACTGTCTAAATCAAGCTAGTTAGCATATGCATTGGGCAAGGCAGCCCTAAAGCCCATGCTTATATCCACCATGCTGTATTACTTCTATTGTGACTCAAGTCTGTCTCCCTTACCAGATTGTAACCTCTGGGAGAGCAGGAACAATGTCTGTCTTGGTCACTGCAATATTTCCTGTACCTGATAAAAAATAGGCGTTCAAGAAATGTTTGTTAAATGAATGAACAACTGACACTGATAAATTTTTTTCTGTACTGTATTTGGAACCAGTATACCTGAGACTCAGTCCGTTTTCACCATTAATTTCTATAACCTTCATTAAGACTTTGCCGTTTCAGGACCTCAGTCTTGACGTCTGAAGAATAAAGGTGGTGCTTTCTAAGGGACCTGCCATATATGACAGTCTAGAATCTTCTTTCCCATCACCAAATCCAAGCCTCCAGGCAGTTCTTGAATAAGGCCAAGCCAAACCCATGGCATGGTCTTGCCCATGGCCCTGAGCCCTTTCAAGTATGCCCTAAATCTTGGTATTATGTTCAAATGTATGAGATAATAAAGTAGGCAGGAGAGAGACGAAGAGGTTAAAAATGTGGGAAGTTGGGAAAAGGAAAAATTCTTGAGTTTTGGGGGATAGAGAAAGAGGACAAAGAAATATTTGGAGTTTGCTGGTCATTTGCAAAAAGAATCCATCCTCAGAGGTGTTTTTGGCCAGAGAATAAATTGTCAAGCAGACTCTACCTATATGGTAATCAAATACTCTGCATACTAATGGTACTTCTAAGGCAGGTATAGCAGAAAGGACAAGAAACACTCGAAATGCAAAACATTCAGAAATCCAACACCAATGATCAATCATTCCAGATCCCAGAAGATAAGCAAAAGTTGCCTCGCAACTTGATCTGGGGTTAGCCTAACAATCAAATGAATATAAGACTTTGCCCCCTAGGGACTCAGAGAGGGAGGCAAAGTTCTGGGGTCCAGCTGGCGCAGGCCAGAGGGTGTTGGAATGATCTAGGGAAGATGGAGGCTAACTTTCCTAGCTCCTTAAAGAAGAGGGGGAATAAGGGAGTTCAAATTTAAAAGATATACAACCTTATGATATGAAAATTATTCCCCCACCTTACAGATGAGGAAACTGAGATTCTGAAAAGTGAGACAACTTGCCCCAAATCACACAGTAGTGCAGCCCAGAATTAAAGCCAGGCCTGTGTAACTGAAAGCCCCCTCTCTCTCAGCTTCAACAGGCTCCTCTGCTTAAGCCCTCTTTGACTAATCCTTAATGGCTAATTAGTTGTCCCATCATTAAAAGGAATCAGAGAAAGGCAAAGGAATGGGGCTCCCATGACCTGCTGACCCTGTTGTGTCATTAAAAGGAGATAGCTTTGAGTCAAAACTTTGTGGGTTTCTTCTATATGAGTTTCATTTTATCCAGCATCCTCTTGCTTCCAAGACCCTCCCCCTCCACTCGACCCCACACACAGAAATACTTATTACTTACATTTTTCTGTTCTAAGAAAATTTTGTTCTAAGTTAATATTTATAAAGTTCTAAGAAAATTCTGTTCTAAGAAAATTCTGTTCTAAGAAAATTCTGTTCTAAGAAAATTCTGTTCTAAGTTAATATTTATAAAGTTCTTAGAACAGTGCCTGACACATATAATTACTCTAAGAATGTTTGTTAAGTAAACATTATCATTAAAAATTCCAGATAATGCAAAAATATAAAGAGAATTAAGAAAATCACATATAATCACACACTAGAAAATCCATAACTAAAATTTTGATGTAGGTGCAGGTGTAGGTTTCTTTATCATGTACAAAGAAACTTTTTAAGGAAAAAGAAAGATTATTTTATGCATATTGTTTTTGTATCCTGATTTTCTCACAGTAAGATGCTGAGGACATCATTTAATGCCAATAAATACAGATTTACATTATCATTTTTAACACATCCATAATATTCATTTGTATGGATACACCAATAGTATAGTTAACTAAATTCCACTGATAAATATTTCAATTATTTCTAATATGTTGTTTTTATAAACAAGACTGTAACAAAAGCCTTGATAAAAACAAGCTCTCCTTGTATAGCTCTTTGCATCCTTCATACGTTTCTCCAGATCACCTGCAGAAAGTTTGCACCATTCTAATGGACAATAAATTTCTCTGATTAATAGTTTGATTGAATATATTTTTTAATCTTTATTAACTTTTAATCTCTTTTCCATTCAAGTTCTTTGCTCATTTTTCTTTTTCTTACAGATTTTTAAGAACTTTTCTATATTGAAATGATTAACTCTTTTGTCATGTATACTGCAATTTGTTTTTTTTTTTTTTTTTTGCAATTTGTTGTTTCAGTGGGCTGTGCAAAAGTTTTGGATTTATTTCTAACAGAATCTGTCAATATTTTGCATTATAGTTCTCGTCTTTAGGAAAAAAATTGAAGGGCCTTCTGCCCTTCGAGAGTATAAAAATATTCACTTATATGTTCTTCTGCATAGCTACGGTTTTATTTTTCACATTTAAATCTCTGCCCAACTTAGAATTTGCCATGCTGTATTTCAGGGACTTAAACCAACCCTTCAAATCTTTGACATTAAATTTCTAACATACTCTTTTTTGAATGAGGAAAAATGAGGACTTCTGTATCTCTGAAGAAAAAGTGTAATATAGAAACTGACTAGCATCTGAGCCTACCTTTCAAAGACCTATGGTACTTTTCTCAGAATGGCATTTCTTTCCATGGAAATGCTATTCTGCCTCTTTGTCTACCAGAGCTACTCCTTCACTAAATACTAAATGCTACTATTGATTGTAGAGCCTGCTCACCTTCATTTACAAAGAGTTTCACCAACTTGAAGACTTTTTTTTCCGACTTGGCTGCACTCCTACTGAAGATACTGAGCTGCTTTTATTTATTTATTCAGAGACAGGGGCTCACTCTGTTGCCCAGGCTGGAATGCAATGGCATGATCACTGTTCACTGTAGCCTTGGCCTCCTGGGTTCAAGTGATTCTCTCACCTTAGCCTCCCCAGTAGCTGGGACTACAGGCACATGCCACTAAGCCCGGCTAATTTTTTTATTTTTTATTTTTTGTAGAGACAGAGTCTTACTATGTTGCCCAGGTCAGTCTTGAACTCCTGGGCTCAAGTGATCCTCCTGTCTCAGCATCCCAAAGTGCCAGGATTACAGGCATGAGCCATCGCACCCAGCCAGCCTCTTTATTAAGAAGGAAATATTTTGGAGCAGAGAGGGAAGGAGTGCAAGTAACAAATCATATGGCTAAGGAGGATTTATTAAAATTTAGCATGGGTAGTAGGTGAGGAGTAAAAAAGAAATAAGTGACAAGCGAGGGAGCTTTTAGAACTTACCTTGGGAGCAGAAGCCAGAGTGAATAGAGTCCAGCAACTGCCAAAAGCAATGATGGAGAAATGCTGAAACATATTAACTCAGGAGTTTGGAATCTGGAATTCTGGTCCCAGTTCTTCCAACATGTGGCTCAGACATGCATCCTCTATTTCCCTAGGTCTTGATTTCTCCATCTGTAAAGCAGTGTAGGGGTGTGTGTAGGGGTTGTGTGTGGGGTTGATTAGATTCAATTCAGTGGACATTTAATTGGATAGCAATTATGGGCTAGACATGATTCTAAGTACTTGTTTAACTCTAATTTCTTCCAGCTCAGCAATTCTGTGAGGATTGTTTTGTTCATATTTCTTGAGTATCTTGAGGAACATTAAAATTTTCCAGAAGTTGGACCTTCTGGAATTATCTAGCACAAGAACTGAGTAGGGTCTCTCTTCAGATCCAGAAAGATAGGAGGGTAGGTAGAGCAGGTGTGGGGAGGAATTTGGATGGAATAAGAAAGAAGCAATCAATTGGATCAAATATATGTACCTTGCGTGTGGGTCTGTTTTGAAGTACACATAATGACTACCACCTCCAGCTTTTCCAGCAGGCTGGGTGTTTGAGGCTTTTCCCCCACAAGAGGATTTCATCACTTATTTACTCATTCATTAATGAAGTAAACATTGACTGAGGCAGCATGTGCAAGGCACTATCTGGCTTTTGTTTCTGCTCATTGGCTTTTCGTTGAGCTTTAGCGTTAGGGCCCTAGTTCATTGCTTGCTTTATTTTATTTAATTTAGAGATGGAGTCTCTCTCTGTCACCCAGACTGGAGTGCAGTGGTGTAATCATAGGCCACTGCAGTCTCAACTTCCTGGGCTCAAGCAATCTTCTCACCTTAGCCTCCTGAGTAGCTGGGATCTCAGACATGTTGCACCACACCCAGCTAATTTATTTTATTTTATTTTATTTTCAGAGATAGAGGCTCACTATGTTGCCCATGCTGGTCTTGAACTTTTGGGCTCAAGTTTTCTTCCCACTTCAGCCTCCTGAATAGTTGGAATTGCAGGTGCAAGCCACCACACCCAGCTTTCTTGATTGAAATGCTATCCTGCCTCTTTGTCTACAAGAGCTACTCCTTTAGGCCAAAGTATACATTTTCAAAGTTGCTTCAATCCCTGCAAATCTTTTTGACAATTATGAGATTGTATTTAAATACATATGCATACCCCATAATATATACACCTACTATGTACCCACAAAGTTTTCTTTTAATTTTTAATTACGAATAAATAAATATTAATGCCACCTTGTTTATGCCCCCATGCTCCATTAGTGTATTGACATCTGAGACTACATGTTTTGTTCTTTACCACCTTTTAAATTGTTTTCCCCTAAGAATCATTGAGCATCTTTGTAATTGTTTTTCCTTTTCTATGCCACATTCCAGGTCTTCTGAAGTGTCTATATTCATAAGATAATTTGAGCATTCCATCTCTACTTCCTTCCATATTTTTACTCTCAATATTTTTGTGTTTCTGGGCACTCATTCTTTGACCTAGCATTTATAGAAGGCCCTGCCCAGTGCGTACACTTTTGCAAGTACAGCAAATATGACAAGAGAAAACTAATAAGGTCCCTCCCCTTCATGCAACTCCATTCTACTGGGGGAAAATGACAGTCAACAAGTAATTGAACAGCACTAATTTATCACCACTTGAATAAATTGCCATGGAGGAGAATAGAGTTATCTTGAAATATTCAAATATCTAGCCATAGTCAGAGATATAGAAAATCTACTCTTTCTCAACACCAAATACATTTCCACATGTGATTCTCTCTTCCTGTAAGCTTGAAGAAGTAATGAAAACAGTATCCATGTCCTTAGTCTTCAGATTAAGTCCAGATTATACTCTGCTCCCTAAAGCTCCCGTTGCTGCTGTGACAATTAAGATGCCATCCAGAAGGAAATTGGTTCTGGAGCAGTGATGACTCCTGACCAAACCTCAGTCAGGCCCTTGCCAGGAGCTCTCTCAAAGGTCAGTCTGAGTAGGCTTGGCCTGTGTCCCTCCACTGGGACAGCTACACTCATCCCTTCTCCCCTGACTCAGTCTCTCCTTCTCCCCACCTTCCCTCCTGGTCCCTTATGGTGGCCTAGCCTTACCTCACCTCACAGCTCCTCATCTTGCCAGATATACGAGCCCCTTTGCCCTTCTCCCATGACCTCCCAAAAATGCTGCTGTTCTTCATGCATCAAGCACCCTCTCACTGCTCTTACAGAAACCAAAACAATAGTGTCTGGAGAAGAAAAAAAACGAGGTCAACAGTAGTCAGTGTAGATCAAGTGAAATAGGCATGAAAGTGTCCTTTAAAGTTAATAATGATGGATGTCATTGGTGACTTGTCTAAAACAACTACATGGGATTATACAGGGCTGAGGAACTGGAGTTTAGGTAGTAGAGAAGATGACTGTATATAATTTTTTGAGAAGTTTGTGAATGGGGAAGAGAGAGCTTGGGTAGTAGCTAAAAGTGTGTGTAACATTAAGAAGAGTGGTTGTTTCCATAAGACAGGAGAGACGTGAGCATGTTTAAATGCTGTTTGGAAACATCTGGTAGAAAGAAGAGAAAATACAAGAGTGTAAAGATGATTCAATGAGTGAGTTCTTGAGGACTGGGATCCAGGGAATATGCCCCAGGATTGAATTAGACAGAAGGAAGGAACATTCTTCTGTTATAAGTGGACTGAAGGAGGTGGGTACACATGCTTGTAGGCTTAGGTGCTGGAAATTGAGGAAATTCTCACCCGGTGGCATCTATTTTCTCTGTGAAGTAAGATGCCAGGTAATCTAAAGAGGAAATAGAGGGGAGTGGTTGAAGGATTGCAAAAGATGGACTTTTCATTTTGTTTCTAGAGACAGGGTCTCACTATGTTGCCCTGTCTGCATTTGAACTCCTGGGCTCAAGTAATTCTCCTGGCTCAGCCTCCCAAGTAGCTGGGGCTACAGCCATATACCACCACACCCAGCTCAAAAAAAAATGAATGTTTAAAGAGATAATTATAAAGAATGGAAGAGCAAAGGACATTAGAAGAACAACAGTCCTGGTTGAGGTTGATAAATATATACCAGTACCCATCTGTGTATGATGTGGGTTTTTTCCCCAGTATCACTCATCGGCTTAAAGGCAAGCCCAGAGAAAACTTATAATTGGGTTCACCTAAGTCTAGAATTTTTCAGTGTACTGCAACAGATCAATAATGGAGTGAGGGAGCTGAGAAAGTTGGTAAAAGAGTTGGTGAATTCAGGGCTGCCACTAGGGTGTGCAGAGCACTAGGCAAATATTTTTGTGGACTCTTCTCTATACAAACAATTTAGTGAAAACATGTATTGCAAAATTCATGGGCTCACATGAGATTTGTTGATGAAGATTTAGCATAATAAGGGCAGAGGAGGTACTTAGTTGTCTGTTTACTGTGCCATTAGTGCTTGTGAAGATTCCCCGTAGGGTTCAGGTTCCACATCTTCTTGCTCAGGCTCAGCAAGCATGTCTTTACGTTCCTTATTGTCTAATGCACCACACATGGTTAAGGTGATATCTCCCACTGAGAGGAAAAGGGAGCATCACTGTTGTTGTTCAGTGTGCCATGGCTCTTGAGCCCCTACTTGTACTGAAACAGTCTAGATCTTCTTACCTCTACAGGCCCCTGATACCCTTAAGTTCATGCTGGCTACACCAAGACCCATGACACTGCTATTATCCACCAGGCTGCCTGTGAATATCAGCTCCCTATGGACTCTCAGACATTGTTACTGTGCTTCATTGATGATGAGCACAAAGGCACACCTTCAACAGAGTGTGCAGAAAAAATGTGAACAATATGTCATTTTATGGTCATGTTCAATGTACCATTTGGCACTTTATAGTATACATGTAGAATGACACATCTTCCAACCATGTTCTCTCTTGAACACCATAAGCCATAATCACATGCATCTCTTTCCATGTTGACTGGACCCTTACATCGTACACACCACCACCAGCAGGGAGGATGGACTAGGGGCTCATTAGTGGAGTGAGAAGAGGAGTACCATTCATGCAAAGAATGTCAATCCATCTTCTGGCAGGGATTAAGACCAACTTTGGAGAGCATAACATCACCATATTGATCAGGGGCAAGATATTAATCAGAGAGTTCTGTTGGTGATGCAAAGCAATGATCTCAAAAGCTCTCAGAGGAGACAGGTGACCTTCAGAAGACAGCTTGACAAGTGGCATGAAGCCTGCAGAGGGGGTGGAATAACACCCTGGGTGCCAGTAGTGGTAACTGGGGGTGGAGGAGGCACACAGGTTAAATAATACCTACCACCACCTCCCCCAACCATTAAGTGCTGTAGACAGAAAGTGGGGCCACCCTCTGATGTGCATATGTGGCACAAGCCCAGGGGTCATTGGTGAATGACTCGGAGCCATTGTGAGTAAGAATCACACCAAATCAGCATGCCATCCCTATTCTAGCAGCCTATCTTTGCCCTATGCTACCAAGAAAATATTGCACCAGTCAACAGAGGTATCTTCTCACCAGGCCTACCACCTGGAACAATGGCGCAGCCATTGAGTCTTGGGATAACCCTATAGGTATGGATGTCCAGAGCTCCTTGTGGCATCTGATCAACCCCACATGTGGGATATAGGGTCTGAGAGTTCCTTGAAAGCGAAGAAATAGGGATGGAGGTCCATGAGGGTCTTGGTTCAGGCTCAAGGTGCTCTGCCTGGCCAGCACTGCTATCCTTGGGTACTCCAAGGCATGGGACAAGGGGGACTCAGAAAATGTCTTGAGGGCTCTCCAAAGCATGGTGCTTCTTGAAACATGAGGCCAGAGCAGAGTTCCTCTTGCCACTAAGAACAGTACTGGATGAAGTGATGGACCATGTGGAGTCTAAGCTGGGGAGGGAGGGAAGGAAAGACAGGAGGATACCAATGGATAGGAAAACTGAAGTACCATTGGTTTAAAATACTGATATAGTTGAATAACTGATAAGCTGAGAATAAATAAATTAGCAAGCTGGAAGTTGAGGAGATCAGGTAGTACATAAGCCATATGAATTTATGATTTCAAAAGTACAGCAGGTGTAAGTGATGATAACTTCCAGAGCCACCATGGCTGTGATGGAATATATGAGGACACTGGATTGAGGTCAGGAAGCAGAGGCCAAGGTGCTAGGGGATTCATTCTTGTAGATGCCAAGGTCATTCAAGATGAGAGCAATGTTTCGGATGGAGAAGAAGACAGTAAGAAAGAGGCCGAATATGTTAAGGAAGGAGAGGAGGCACTGAAGAGGGCAGCAGGGCTTCCAAGTTTCATAGCCCCAGGTTAATGGTTCTAAAGAGAAGATACTACCTTCCATTCACTCATTTAACAAGCATTTATAAAGTACCTAAGATAAATATATAAACAAGGCATTATCATTTCTCTCCCACTTGATTTTGTGTTTGTTGAGTGCAGGGACCTAACCAAATGCTTGTGAAACGACAAAATAAACATCAGGCACTCTCGCAGTGCTGAAGTTTAACGAAAATAGCAAGATGTAAGGTGCTCACAGTGTAGTAGAAGAGAAAAAAGATAATGGCTCACATTTATCTAGACCTTAGCATGTGCAGTATGTATTCCCATACCATATCGTTCTGCACTGTAGACAAGCCAGGGATTATTATCTAAATTTTACACATGAGAAAACAGGTTCAGAAACATGAAGTGACTCACCCAAGGCCATAGGGTTCATAAGCATCAGAGGCAGGATTCCAAGTTCTTGCTTCCTGCCATTTGCCTAATTGGCATTGCTTTGTCACCCCCATGAAATACCTCTTTCTCAATAGCATGAACATCACACTGTGGAAGGACTGTCTGGTTTGGGTCCCCTCTCCTCTTTTCCTCTGTAAAGCAATTTTCTCAAACACTTCCCACAGTTACTTTGCCCAGGAGTTTTTAAACAAAGGAGTACCGCACGTTCCATTAAGAGTAACCTCAGCCTCCATTCGGAAGTCTAAAAAACACATAATTAAACTGCCCTGAACTCTCTTGCTTTGAGTCTCATTTTTCTTAGTTTTTTTCCCCTCCTAAGCCACCCCAGTTAACCACACATGGTGCATTTAGCAAAGTGCTGCTCACAGAACAGGCATTGAAAGCACAGGCTTTAGAGGTTGCGAAGCAACGTATGGCATTTAGAAGAAAAAAAAATGCACGTCCATAGGAAAGTTTGCCTTTCACTGAACCAAGTGTTTCCTCTTACATTCCCCTGGACCTGCTTTCAAACTCTGTCCTTTGTTGCTTTACAAAAAGATTGTTTCTTCATTAGCCTTTAAACCCTGCTGATAATAGACTCTGGAATTCCTTAAGAGCTGTGCAGTGGGGAGGGGAATGAGGCAGGTGGGTGGTTGCACTGTTAGCATCTTATCAAGGCGTTCCCATTCTTGTTCTGTGTTTTCCAGTAATTAATATCCTATAAAAGCAAATGATTCATCATTATCTTGGTCTGATATTTCCTATGTGGATTAGGTACAAAATCCCTCACATTTGTAGTTGTCAGTCCAAATAGGTTCTTTCTCTAAGCTTCAAAGTTACACTCCAGTGTCACTTCCCAAGTGGACTTACGAAGAATTCTCCAGGAACGATAGGGGTTTATTTGAATAAGTATAGTCTTGGCACTCTTTATTAGGGCACTCATGGCTGGCCTGCTGCAGTGGCCTCCTAACTGGATGACTCTTCTCCATTCTCAGCCCCTCTTTCCATCCACCAGGTGCATCCTGCTTGAGCTACTTCCCAAGGGTCACTTTTGAAAGCTCCCCCATTGCCTAGAGAATGATATATAAGTTTCTTAACCTGGTACACAGGGCTCTCTTTAAATTGACTTGCATCTACTCTCCCCCTTGCCTCACCCCATAGGTTTTCATGTTCAAAACCCCTATTCTACCTCATGAGTCTAGTCGCTGACCTAAAAGTGCCAAGCCAGAATACCTTCATGTCTGTCTAGAAGGCCCTTAGATTTGGACTGAGGAATGATCCAATCCATTGCCAGTGCCTCAGCAATCCAATCCATTGCCAGTGCCTCCATCCTGACTGAGGGTTAGTTGAAAGAAGTATGAGATTTTTCAGAGAAAGATGCTAACTAGGTAACTTAAAGAAAATAATGCAAACCAAATGAAAGAGCAGAGCAACAATGGAATTCACAGAAGGCAGGTGTCTGATTCTAACTTTAGTGATTTGTCCCCAGTCTTGTCTGGAAGAGCTCATGAGGGTACTCAACCCCTCAGGCCCTTTTCTTTGGGTTGGATGCTGGAGGACAGTGAGTGGACCAAAATACTTGACCAAGTAACCTAGAGTAGATTCAGATTATGGCATCTGCCAGATGTGGTGGGCCCATAAATCAGGTCTTGCATTGAGATCTGTTCTTCAGGTGTATGTCCCTGGCTCTAGATTACCCCTAACTTTCATTTCTCACTGATACTTTCATTTGCAAGAATCCTGATTCTGGGAGCTTCCTCTCATATGTAGACCCATGGAGAGAAAGATTCTTCTCTAGCTGATTAACCAAAACTTTTCCTAGTAAACATGCAAATGAGCACTTTGTCATGGTCCCACTGACTAAGGGAACCATTATTCTATAGTAGTACCAAGCTAAAACCAAGAGGTCTCTCTCTCTGTCTCTCTTTTTTCTCTTCTTTCTCTCTGTGTGTGTGTGTGTGAGAGAGAGAGAGAGAGAGTGTGTGTGTTTAATTAGCTTGCCTTTCTGTCAGACTCATCATAGCTGGCATTATGGGCCCTGCCATGCAGCCTTTTTCTGAATGGTCTCTCTACTGTACATGTTGGGAATTTTCCACAAGAAAAAAGATTTTTAGACTGGGTGCGGTGGCTCACACCTGTAATCCCAGCACTTTGGGAGGCCTAGGCAGGCAAATCACCTGAGGTCGGGAGTTTGAGACCAGCCTGACCGACATGGAGAAACCCCGTCTCTACTAAAAATACAAAATTAACCAGGTGTGGTGGCACATGCCTGTAATCCCAGCTACTTGGGAGGTTGAGGCAGCAGAATCACTTGAACCCCAGAGGCAGAGGTTGCAGTGACCCGAGATCACGCCATTGCACTCCAGCCCGAGCAACAAGAGCAAAACTGTGTCTCAAAAAAAAAAATGTTTTTCAAATGTAGGGTACTTTCAGTCTACCAGGCTATTTCATACAGTAGTCGCCACAATATTTTGAAACTGGTAGGTATTCAAACGTGAGTGTTGTTTGACTGGGCTGATGAAGGATAAAGAAAGAGAAATGACCAGGTACGGTGGCTCACACCTGTAATCCCAGCACTTTGAGAGGCCAAGGCAGGGGATTGCCTGAGCTCAGGAGTTCGAGACCAGCCTGAGTAACACGGTGAAACCCTGTCTCTACTAAAATACAAAAAATTAGCCGGGCATGGTGGTGTGTGCTTGTAGTCCCAGCTACTTGGGAGGCTAAGGCAGGAGAATTGCTTGAACCTAGGAGGCGTAGATTGCAGTGAGCCGAGATCACACCACAGCACTCGAGACTAGATGACAGAGCAAGGCTCCATCTCCAAAAAAAAAAAAAAAAGAAGAAGAAGAAAGAAAGAGAAATATATCATGGAGGTTACATTGCTAGCCTCTGCAGGCAGCTCCATCCTTGGAAGGAGAGATCATGCTGCTACGCAACAGCCAGAGCCTTTTAACTCTGACATTGCACCTTAGTTCTGAAGTAAAATAACACCCCTTTCATCTCTCTTCTGTTAGTGGCTGTGGTCAGCAGGAGAATGGCCTCCCAAAGATATCTGCGCCCTAATCCCTGGAACCTGGGAATATGTGAGTTTACGTGGCAAATGGGAGTTAAGGTAGCAGATAGAATTAAGGTTGCTGATCAGATGACCTTGAGATGAGATCATGTTGATTTATTGAGGTGGGTCCAATAGCATTACAAGGGTCCTCAAAAATGAAAGCGGTAGGCGGGAGAGCAATCAGGGTCAGAGCCATGCCATGAGAGAAGGACTCAACAGGCCATTGCTGGCTTTGGAGATAGAAGAAGGGGCCACAAGCTAAGGAATGTGGGCAGTCTCGGGATGCTGAAAAATGCATGGAAACAGATTCTCCCCTAGAGCCTCCAGAGGGAACACAGTCCTGCCTTGACGTTAGCCCAATGAGACCCAGTTCAGATTTGTGACCTCCAGAACTTTAAGATAATAAATTTCTGCTGTTTTAAGCCACCAAATTTGTAGAAACTTATGACAGCATCAGCAGGAAACTATTACAGTGGCTAAGTTTCACTAATGCTATGTCACTTTCCTGTTTTGATTTTAACTTATGCATGTTATCTTTATGCACTACCACTATATATTCAACTTCCATTGTCCCATCTTTGCTGCAAGTCCTATATGTCTTTTGTCAACATTACAGTGGTCATAAATGCAAGTGGCGGCAAAGAAATTATTGGGAGTCAAAGTGTTGATGAAATGTTACTTTCAGAGCCCTGCCTGTGTTGCCTGTCTTTCTGTGGTTTTCCCCCATGTGTTAGTTCGTTCTCACACTGCTATAAAGACATACCTGAAACTGAGTAATTTATGAAAAGAGGTTTAATTGACTCACAGTTGCAAATGCTATACAGGAAGCACGGTTGGGTAGGTCTCAGGAAACTTACAATCACGGCAGAAGGCAAAGTGTAAGCAAGCACCTTCTTCACATGGCAGAGCAGGAGAGAGTGAAGGGGAAGGTAACACACACTTTTAAACAACCAGATCTCCTGAGAACTCTATCACAAGACGGCACTAGGAGGATGGTGCTAAACCATTAGAAACCACTCCCGTGATTCAATCACCTACCACCAGGCTCCACATCCAACACTAGGGATTACAATTCAACATGAGATTTGGGTGGGGACACAGACCCAAACCATATCACCCTGTGTTCTGTTATCTCCATCTTTGCTAGTTGACATATCTAGTTATGTAGCCATTTTATCTTGGAAGAAAATGCCAACAGTGTTCTATTTAATAAAAAACAAACGTTATACTCCGTCTTCAATGTGCTTGCCAAATGTGATGGCCTTAAGGGATTAGAAATAAGGGGAGACATGTTTCTGAAAATTTCAGTGTTCAAATGTATTACAGCTTATCATTGTATACTTATAGGAAGGGCAGATTTTATCAAATTCTGTAGGCAAGGTGTTCAAACTTGACAAGATAAGTTTGAGATAAAGTGAATTCTCAATAATTTATTTTCAAGTTTTCAAGAGCCATATTTTATTTGTAAATAGTTCCTTTCATGGGAGTAGACTTGCTTCTTTCACCTCAAGAAATCTGACATGTATAATTGATCTTTGGGTGGAAGTTAAGATTCTGAGTCACTCCTTAATCTTCTGTAGGATTTACTAAGTTTAGAAGTGTATCATAAAGATGAGAAGTGAGAGAACAGTTTTAAGGCTCTCAAGGTTAGGAGCATTTAGGTGATCTGTCACCAGTTCATGGACTGATACAATTGCAAGACTGGAAAGGACCTTCAGGGAATTCCATAGTAGCTACACCCCTCTGGTGCCTGAGGGACATCACTGCCACATTCCCTCCAAGGTATGGCCAACCTCTGGTTCACCACATCCAGAGGAAAGGAACTCACTAATCCTGAGGGCAATTATGCTATTTATTTGACAAACCTAAAAGTTAGCAAGTTGTTCCTTATATTGAGCCCAAATCTGTTTTCTGGAGGCTTCCGATGTTGCCCTAGTACTACATGTTGTGAGTCCTGTAACCATCCTCTCAAGTGTAGTGGTTGGACAATACACATGCTGTAAAATACATGTATTAACATTTATTGATGAAATTCACTGTAATTATCAAGTGATATAACTAACTCCTTGCCGGTTATAGGGAATACATTTTCCCAGAGGTAACATGGTGCAGGATCATCTTCAACTTTGTGCCGGTGGCCCACCTGAGATATGTTCAAGTCCCAAAAGATGCACCTGATATCCATAGAAGTGTTTCTCTGCTTTTCAACAATTGACTTAATGTAAGTGTTTGCTCTGATTCCTGATAACAGTGGAGAGCTGAGTACAGTACCCACAAGGCAAATGTTTGGTCAGTGTTTGGCCCAATGTTTTCCTGCTCCTTCTGTGCTTGACAAGGTGGTCAACATAAGATAAGGATTGCATGGCTGTCTTTTAGAACATGTTCTAGACAGTAGTGTAAAAGAAGATAAAAATATGCTGCAGAAGTGTAGTAACTTGCATGTTAAAATAGTTTTTTTAAAAACCAATTCCAAGATTGGTCTACAAAGAGTCCAAAACCCCAATATATTTTATTCACAACTGGAATTTCCATAGCTTTCTGGAAATAAACAGATGCATTAATCCTTTCTCCTGTTCTCTTACATTGAGCCATTATGTCAGCCCCGGAGCTGAGGCTTGAGGATTCACTATCCTGCCTAAAGGTAAAGATTGAAAGAGGATATTATTTCAGTCTGGATTTCTACATTTTTCCTTCCAACCTCAGATGAACTACTTCTCCACTCCTAATCTCAGTCTCTACATCTGTAAAATGAGAAGAATGATCTATACCAGTTTTATGAGCCTGTTCAGCACTGACACTTTCTGCTCCCAGAATAAAATTTTGGAAAATGTCTTTATCTGTCTTTCCAACCCCTACAAATTACCTCCAGGTACTCTCTGCAAAGTTGACTTCTTAAAGCCAACTTCAGTATCAGATCCCTTCTGAATGGCTTCAGTGAGTTATTTGGGTCATTCCAGCTTTGGGAAGAATTCCAATAAATCATCAGCAAAATTCCACATGCCATGAGGGGAAAAAGCAACTTCTTTTCCTCCTTCCTGGCCTGGGTTTTGGAAGTGACTCTCTCCACTCTGTCCATGTGCATCCAGTAGGAATGCATTTGGATGGAGAATATCACAGATTAGGCCCTCATTCATCAACACACCTTCCCTGGGGCTCTTGTACCAGTGCCCTTGCTGGTCTCCCCAATCCCAGGTTCATTCCTCCTCTCCTCTTTGACGAGGTAATGCTCCCCCCACACCAAAGTTCTTATGATGCTTCTACCCTGGGCCATACAGCCTCCCTTGCCTTTCCATTAATCACTTAGCACAGAAAGTCCAAGGCTCTGATTACTACCCCTGGTATTGAAGGCCCCCAGTGACTTAGCCCATGGCCTTAATGTGCATTCCCTACAAGCACCCTGTGCTCTAGTTCAGTGTTTCTCAAAGTATGGTCCTGGGACTACTGTCGTCCTACTGAAAAAGAAATACTCAGGGTGAAATCTGAAAATATGCACTTTAAATCTGCTCCCTGAGTAATTCTTATACATACTAAAGTTGGTGAACTACTCCTGTAAACCACCTACTCTCCAGTTCTCTGTCACCAACATTTAAGTCTGTGCTACTCTAATCTCTGGCCTGACTTGTCAGACTAGCCACTAAAATGTTTTGCCTACCACTAAAATTGGAAAGACACTGGTTTAAAAAGCAAGTGAATAGTTCAGGAACAATCTAAAGAAAACTCTCAAGGGAAAGTTGAACTCTAGTTTGTAAGAAAATGATAAGCATGATGACTGTCTAATGCCTTGGAAGAAGAGTGAGGAAATGGCCAAGACCCTAAAGAAAGGAACGTTTGAAAGCCACTTTTTTAGACAGGACAAGATATTAGTGACTGGAAGTCATTGGTAATATCAAATGTTGATAGCCTGATGATTATGCTGTGAAATCTGGCCAGATCAGCAGAAGGGAACTCTGGAGAAGGAGCCAACTTCTGAGGGGTACATTGGACTTGAGAAATTGCATGACCCTCCAATTGTAACTCAGCCCCATGAAGGTAATAATGGTGTCTATTCACCACTGTACTTGCAGTGCCAACCTAGAACATGGAATATAGTAAATGCTTAATAGTTATTGGTTAAATTAGTGAGTAAATGAGTGAATGGGTTCCCAAAGAGAAAATGGAAAGGTATTTCTGTGTTGGATAAAACAAAATCCTTTGATCACGGACACACTATCATATTTTCTTCTGGGTTATATAATACAAACAAAAAGTTTATGCTTATATAGTCTCTCTAAATAGCTTTGGCTTAAAGGATTGGAAAATTAGAAAGTAAAAGAGAAAACAGAAATATGTCATCATGTCACTGTAGTTTGACCCCCTTTTCTAGAAAGGGAGCATACAGAAGTGTGCTAATCTGAGGAAACTTGGAAGGGAGATTTTGGACAGGAGAGTGATTTTAGATTTTCACTAGCAACTACTTCAGGATGTCACTCCAAAAGAGAAGACTTTTTTGTATCCATGAAGTCATGTGGCTAACAGTAATGGATGCCCACTCTTTTTTTTTTTTTTTTTTCTGAGATGGAGTCTCACTCTGTCACCCAGCCTGGAGTGCAATGACGCAATCTCGGCTCACTGCAACCTCTGCCTCGTGCGTTCAAACAATTCTCCTGCCTCAGCCTCCCAAGTAGCTGGGACTACAGGTGCGTGACACTACGCCCAGCTAACTTTTTGTGTTTTTAGTAGAGACGGGGTTTCACCATGTTAGCCAGGATGATCTTGGTCTCCTGACCTCATGATCTGCCCGCCTCAGCCTCCCAAAGTGCTAGGATTACAGGCATGAGCCACTGTGCCCAGCCTGGATGCCCACTCTTACGGGTTGACTTGTATCTCTAGAAAAGACATGTTGAAGTCCTAACCCCTGGTACCTCAGAATGTAACTTTAGTTGGAAATAAGGTTTTTACAGAAGTGGTCAAGTTAAAATAAGGTTATTATGGTGGGCCCCTAATCCAATATTCCTAGTATCCTTATAAAAGAGGGAAATTTAGACACAGGCACCTACAGAAGGCAGACAATGTAAACACACAGGGAGAATGCCATCTACAAGCCAAGGAACCTCTGAAGGTAATAGAAGGTAGGAGAGAAGCCTGAAACAGGTTCCACCTCACAGCTCTCAGAAGGAACGAACCCTGCCAACACCTTGATTTCTGACTTTCAGCCTCCAGAACTGGGAGATGATAAATTTCTGCTGTTTAATCCACCCAGATTCAATTTGCAGTACTTTGCTACAGCAGCCCTAGCAAACTAATACACTTGCTACAGGTTACAAGATTCTTGGAAAGAGATAATGCCTTAGGTTGGGCTATCATAGAAACAGAAGTGAGTGGGTCAACTTAACAGAAGGGCTGAAACAAGAATACACATCACTGGAAAATGCATGGAGCTATATGAGTAGTATAAAGAAGGACAGTGGAAATTCAAAGGAAGTGGAGACTTTACAGTTACTGAGAAGTGGGGAAAGGCTCTCAGGGAGGACTTTCTGCAAGATGTGCCAATGGAGCTACACTCTGAAGATGAATAGAATGGGGACACGTAGAGAGGTGATAGGGAAGAAGGAGAAGAACCTTTTCATTTCTAAAAACCTTCAGTAACAGATTCCTGTAAATAGCTAGCTGTTTATTATATTAAAAAAGTAACCCGGCTGGGCGTGGTTTCTCACACCTATAATCCCAGCACTTTGGGAGGCTGAGGCGAGTGGATCATGATGTCAGGAGATCATGACCATCCTGGCTAACATGGTGAAAACCCATCTCTACTTAAAACACAAAAAAGTATCCGGACGTGGTGTCATGCGCCTGTAGTCCCAGCTACTCAGGAGGCTGAGGCAGGAGAATCACCTGAACCTGGGAGGTGGAGGTTGCAGTGACCCGAGATTGCATCACTGCACTCCAACTTGGGCTACAGAGCGTGACTCTGTCTCAAAAAAATAAATAAAAATAAATAAAAAACAAAAAAAAGTCACCTGAGATTAAAATGGTGAAATTGTTAAGTGTTGAATCTGGGTGATGGATATATGGGAATTCATTATATTATTCTATTGTTACACACGTTTTAAGTTTTCTTTTTCTTTCTTTATTCTTTTTTTTTCCACTTTAAGTTCCAGGATACATGTTCAGAATGTGCAGGTTTGTTACCTAGGGGGATACATGTGCCATGGTGGCTTGTTACACCTATCAACCCATCATCTACATTTTAATCCTGTCATGCATTAGGTATTTGTCCTAATGCTCTCCCTCTACTTGCCCCCTACCCCTCGACAGGCCCCGGTGTGTGTTGTTCCCCTCCCTGTGTCCATGTGTTCTCATTGTTCAACTCCCACTTATGAGTAAGAAGATGTGGTGTTTGGTTTTCTGTTCCTGTGTTAGTTTGCTGAGAACGAGGGCTTCCAGCTTCACCATATCCCTGCAAAGGACATGTTCTCAGTCTTTTTAATGGCTGCGTAGTATTCCATGGTGAATATGTGCAACATTTTCTTTATCCAGTCTATCGTTGATGGACATTTGGGTTGGTTCCAAGTCATTGCTATTGTAAATAGTGATGCAATAAACATACATGTGCATGTGTCTTTATAGTACAATGATTTATAGTAGAATGATTTATAATATTTTGGGTGTATACCCAATAATGGAATTGTGGGGTCAAATGGTATTTCTGGTACTAGATCCTTGAGGAATTGCCACACTGTCTTCCACAATGCTTGAACTAATTTACACTCCCAACAATGGTGTAAAAGCACTCCTATTTCTCCACAGCCTCGCCAGCATCTATTGTTTCCTGACTTTTTATTAATCACCATTCTGACTGGCATGAGATGGTATCTCGTTGTGGTTTTGATTTGCATTTCTCTAATGATCAGTGATGATGAGCTTTTCTTCATATATTTCTTGGCCACATAAATGTCTTCTTTTGGGAAGTGTCTGTTCATATCCTTTGCCCACTTTTTGATGTGGTTGTTTGTTTTTTCTTGTAAATTTTTTAAACTTCCTTGTAGATTCTGGAAATTAGCCCTTTGTCAGATGGGTAGATTGCAAAATTTTTCTCTCATTCTGTAGGTTGCCTGTTCACTCTGGTGATAGTTTTCTTTTGCTCTGCAGAAGCCCTTAAGTTTAATTAAATCCTATTTGTCTATTTTGGCTTTTGTTGCCATTGCTTTTGGTGTATTAGTCATGAAGTCCTTGCCCATGCCTATGTCCTGAATGGTATTGCCTAGGTTTTCTTCTAGAGTTTTTATGGTTTTGGGTTTTACATTAAAGTCTTTAATCCATCTTAATTTTTGTATAAGGTGTAAGGAAGGGGTCCTGTTTCAGTTTTCCATATATGGCTAGCCAGTTTTCCCAACACCATTTACTAAATAGGGAATCCTTTCCCCATTGCTTGTTTTTGTCAGGTTTGTCGAAGATCAGCTGGTTGTAGATGTGTGGTGTTATTTCTGAGGTCTCTGTTCTGTTCCACTGGTATAGATATAGATATAGATATAGATATAGATATAGATACATCTGGTTTGTTACCAGTACCATGCTGTTTTGGTTACTGTATCCTTATAGTATAGTTTGAAGTCAGGTAGCATGCTGCCTCCAGCTTTGTTCTTTTTGCTTAGGATTGTCTTGACTATATGGGCCTTTTTTGGCTCCATGTGAAATTTAAAGTAGTTTTTTCTAATTCTATGAAGACAGTCAGTGGTCACTTGATGGGAATACCATTGAATCTGTAAATTACTTTGGGCATTATGGCCATTTTCACAATATTGATTCTTCCTATCCATGAGCATGGAATGATTTTCCATTCGTTTGGTTCTCTCTTATTTTCTTGAGCAGTGCTTTGAAGTTCTCCTTGAAGAGGTCCTTCGCATCCCTTGTATGTTGGATTCCTAGGTATTTTATTCTCTTTGTAGCAATTGTGAATGGGAATTCATTCATGATTTGGCTCTCTGTTTGTCTATTGTTGGCGTGTAGGAATGCTTGTGATTTTGCACATTGGTTTTGTATCCTGAGACTTGGCTGAAGGTGCTGATCAGCATAAAGAGTTTTTGGGCTGAGATGATGGGGTTTTCTGAATACACAATCATGTCATCTGCAAAAAGAGACATATTGACTTCCTCTCTTCCTATTTGAATACCCTTTATTTCTTTCTCTTGCCTGATTGCCCTGGCCAGAACCTCCAATACTATATTGAACAGTAGTGAGAGAGGGCATCCTTGTTTTGTGCTGGTTATCAAAGGGACTGCTTCCAGCTTTTGCACATTCAGTATGATATTGGCTATGGGTTAACCATAAATAGCTTTTATTATTTGAGGTATGTTCCATCAATGCCTAGTTTATTGAGAGTTTTTAACATGAAGAGAAGTTGAATTTTATCAAAGGCCTTTTCTTCATCTATTGAGATAATCATGTGGTTTTTGTCATTGGTTCTGTTTATGTGATGGATTATGTTTATTGATTTGTGTATGTTGAACCAGCCTTGCATGCCAGGAATAAAGTTGACTTGATCATGGTGGATAAGCTTTCTGATGTGCTGCTGGATTTGGTTTGCCAGTATTTTATTGAGGATTTTAACATCTATGTTCATCAGGGATATTGGCCTGAAGTTTTCTTTTTTTGTTGTGTCTCTGCCAGGTTTTGGTATCAGGATAATTCTGGCCTCATAAAATGAGTTAAAGAGGAGTCTGTCTTTTTCTATTGCTTGGAATAGTTTCAGAAGGAATGGTACCAGCTCCTCTTTGTACCTTTGGTAGACTTCAGCTGTGAATCCATCTGGTCCTGTGCTTTTTTTGGTTGATAGGCTATTAATTGCTGCCTCAATTTCAGAACTTGTTGTTGGTCTATTCAGGGATTCAACTTCTTCCTGGTTTAGTCTTGGGATAGTGTATGTGTCCAGGAATTTATCCATGTCTTCTAGATTTTCTAGTTTATTTGCATATAGGTGTTTATAGTATTCTCTGATGGTAGTTTATATTTCTGTGGGATCTGTGGTGATATCCTCTTTATCATTTTTTATTGTGTCTATTTGATGCTTCTCTCTTTTCTTATTAATCTAGTTAGCAGTCTATCTGTTTTGTTAATTTTTTTCAAAAACCCAGCTCCTGGATTCATTGATTTTTTGAAGGGTTTTTCGTGTCTCTAACTCCTTCAGTTCTGCTCTGATCTTAGTTATTTCTTGCCTTCTGCTAGCTTTTGAATTTGTTTGCTCCTGTTTCTCTACTTCTTTTAATTGTGGTGTTAGGGTGTTTATTTGAGATTTTTCCAGCTCTCGCATGTGGACATTTAGTGCTATAAATTTCCCCATTAACACTGTTTTAGTTGTGTCCCAGAGATTCTGGTACATTGTCTCTTTGTTCTCATTGGTTTCAAAGAACTTCTTGATTTCTGCCTTAATTTCATTATTTACCCAAGAGTCATTCAGGAGCAGGTTGTTCAGTTTCCATCTAGTTGTGTGGTTTTGAGTGAGTTTCTTAATCCTGAGCTCTAATTTGATTGCACTGTGGTCTGAGAGACTGTTATGATTTCCTTTCTTTTACATGTACTGAGGAGTACTTTACTTCCAATTATGTGGTTTATTTTAAAATAAGTGCCATGTGGGACTGAGAAAAATGCATATCTGGCTGATTTGGGGTCAAGAGTTCTGTAGATGTCTATTAGGTCCACTTCATCCAGAGTTGAGTTCAAGTCCTGAATATCCTTGTTAATTTTCTGTCTCACTGATCTGTCTAATATTGACAGTGGATGTTAAAATCTCCTAGTATTATTGTATAGGAGTCTAAGTCTCTTTGTAGGTCTCTAAGAATTTGTTTTATGACTCTGGTGCTCCTGTATTGAGTGCACATATATTTAGGATAGTTAGCTCTTCTTGTGTTGATCCATTTACCCATTTACCATTATGTAATGCACTTCTTTGTCTTTTTTTATCTTTGTTGGTTTAAAGTCTGTTTTATGAGAGACTAGGATTACAACCCCTGCTTTTTTTTTTTTTTTTTTTTTTGCTTTTCATTTGCTTGGTAAATAGTCCTCCATCCCTTTATTTTGAACCTATGTGTGTCTTTTCACATGAGGTGGGTCTCCTGAATACAGCACACAAATGGGTCTTGACTCTTTATCCAATTTGCCAGTCTGTCTTTTAATTGGGGCATTTAGCTCATTTGCATTTAAGGTTAATATTGTTATGTGTGAATTTGATCCCGTCATCATGATGCTAGCTGGTTATTTTGCACATCAGTTGGTGTAGTTTCTTCATAGTGTCATTGGTCTTTATATTTTGGTGTGTTTTTGCAGTGGTTGGTATCAGGTTTTCCTTTCCATGTTTAGTGCTTCCTTCAGGAGCTCTTGCAAGGCAAGCCTGGTGGTGACAAAATCCCTCAGCATTTGCTTGTCTCTAAAGGATTTTATTTCTCCTTCTCTTATGATGTTTAGTTTGGCTGGATATAAAATTCTGTTGGCCCCCATGGTCTTATGGCTTGGAGGTTTTCTGCAGAAAGATCTGCTATTAGTCTGATGGGCTTCCCTTTGTAGGTGACCTGACTTTTCCCTTTGGCTGCCCTTAACACTTTTTCTTTCATTTCAACCTTGATGAATCTGACAATTATGTGTCTTGGGGTTGGTCTTCTCATGGAGTATCTTAGTGGTATTCTCTGTATTTTCTGAATTTGAATGTTGGCCTTTCTTGCTAGGTTGAGGATGTTCTCCTAGATAATATCCTGAAGAGTGTTTTCCAACTTGGTTCCATTCTCCCCATCGCTTTCAGTACACCAATCAATTGTAGGTTTGGTCTTTTCACATAGTCCCATATTTCTTGTAGGCTTTGTTCACTCCTTTTCATTCTTTTTCCTCTAATCTTGTGTTGCATGCCTTATTTCAGCAAGGTGGTCTTCAATCTCTGATATCCTTTCTTTCACTTGATCGATTTAGCTATTGATACTTATGAGTGCTTCACAAAGTTCTCATGCTGTGTTTTTCAGCTCCATCAGCTCATTTATGTTCCTCTCTGAACTGGTTATTCCAGCTAGCAGTTCCTGTAATCTGTTATCTAGGTTCTTAGCTTCCTTGCATTGGCTTAGAACATGCTCCTTTAGCTTAGAGGAGTTTATTACCCACCTTCTGAAACCTAATTCTGTCAATTCATCAGTCCCATTCTTGGTCCAGTTTTGCACCCTAGCTGGAGAGGTATTGCGAGCATTTGGAGGAGAAGAGGCATTCTGGCTTTTGGAATTTTCAGTGTTTTTCCTCAACTTTGTGGATTTTTCTACCTTTGATCTTTGAGGCTGATGACCTTTGGATAGGGTTTTTGTGTGGGGGTCTTTTTTGTTGATGTTTTTGTTGTTGCTTTCTGTTTGTTAGTTTTTCTTCTAATAGTCAGGCCCCCCTTCTGCCCATCTGCTGCAGTTTGCTGGAGGTCCACTCCAGACCCTATTCACCTGGGTATCACTAGTGGAGGCTGCAGAACAGCAAAGATTGCTGCCTGCTCCTTTCTCTGGAAGCTTTGTCCCAGAAGGCAGTAGCCTGGTGCCAGCCAGAGCTCTCCTGTATGAGGTGTCTGTCGACCTGTGTTTGGAGGTCTCTCCCAGTCAGGAGGCATGGGGTTTAGGGGCCCATTTGAGCAGGTAGTTGGTCCCTTTTCTGAACTGGTGTGCTGTGCTACGAGAATCATCCTTGTCAGGATCAGCTGCTCTCTTCAGTGCCAACAGGCAGGAAAGATTAAGTCTGCTGAACCTGCGCCCACAGCCACCCCTCCCCTCAGGTGCTCTGTTCCAGGGAGATGAGAGTTTTATCTGTAAGTCCCTGACTGGGCCTGCTGCGTTTCCCTCAGAGATGCCCTGCCCAGTGAGGGGGAATCTAGAGAAGCAGTCTGGCCACAGCCACTTTGCTGCATTGTGGTGGAATCCACCCAGCCCAAACTTCCCAGTCTCCTTAGCACTGTCACGGGAAAACTGCCTACTAAAGCCTCAGTAATGGTGGTTGCCTCTCTCCCCACCAAGCTCTATCATCCCTGGTCAACTTCAGACTGCTGTGCTGGCAGTAAGGATTTCAAGCCAGTGGTTCCTAGCTTGCT
The DNA here is from genome assembly GCF_009764315.1 of Trachypithecus francoisi. Classification (NCBI taxonomy): domain Eukaryota; kingdom Metazoa; phylum Chordata; class Mammalia; order Primates; family Cercopithecidae; genus Trachypithecus; species Trachypithecus francoisi. The sequence goes on from NW_022680460.1 coordinate 405,677, forward strand.
GAGTTCTGTAGGTGTGGGAGCCACTGAGTAAGACCACTTGGTTCCCTGGCTTCAGCCACCTTTCCAGGAGAGTGGACAGTTCTCCTGTCTCACTGGGGTTCCAGGTGCCACAGGAGTATGAAAAAAGCCCCTGCAGCTAGCTTGGTGCCTGCCCAAACAGCCGCCCAGTTTTGTGCTTGAAACCCAGGGCCCTGGTGGTGTAGGCTCCAGAGAGAATCTCCTGATCTGCAGATTGCAAAAATCCGTGGAAAAAGCATAGTACCCAGGGTGGGTAGCACAGTCCATCACCACTTCCCTTGGCTGGGGAGGGCGGTCCCACAGCTCCTTGTGCTTCCTGGGTGAAGTGACGACCCACCCTGCTTCTGTTTGCTCTCTGTCAGTTGCACCCACTGCCTAACCAGTCCCAATGAGATGAACTGGGTACCTTAGTTGGAAATGCAAAAATCACCTGCCTTCTGTGTTGGGTTTAATGGGAGCTGCGGACCAGAGCTGTTTCTATTTGGCCATCTTGGCTCCTCCCCGTTTTAAGGTTTTCGTATGAAAATAAATATGTATGCAGGTATGTATTTGTATCATTGACCAACATTTCATTAATATTCACTAATGCAGAATAATAGTTTTCAAACCAAGCAAGTTCCAATTTGAATATTAAAAGTCAATTATTTTTTCTTATAGATCAGGAGTCAATGTGGTCTCAGAGGAAGAATAACACGCATATCAGCTACTTAAATTGAAACTGTTGAGGCACTAAGTCCATTGGGAACTTGGGGATGTGACAGTGCAGGCCTATTGGCATCCTGTGCCATAGGCTTTAGACTCTAGTTTCCACTATGTTCTATGCTTGGCCTCTTTGGTATGTTTCTAATTTTCATAATGGTTTCAGCTTTGATACTTTTTAACCAAGGACCATAATATTTCATTGATCATCTTTGAAGACATTGAGAGAGTCACAAAGGGGAAGTTTACTTTAACAGTGAGGCACTGATGTTTCTCTGCTTACTTCCATGGAATCTACATTGAGTAAGCAGAACAAGGATACATAAAAGACAAGAGTTTGACTTTGTGACCTAAAAATTGAGTTTTAAGATTGAGATAACTGGAGAAGTATGTCTAAAATAAAAATAAATCCTGAGTCTTTAAACATTTACTCTGCGTCTGTTTGCTGGAGTCATTTAACAATGGTTTTATCTGCAGGAAATGCTTTCTCTCTCACAGTAGTGGCGTGCTAGCATACTTATATAGAATATTTTTATTGATAAATAATATGTAGCACACAAGTTACAAATACTGATAAAAATACAGTACTCTTTATTATAAATTCCATATGGCTAATTGATTCTCCCAGAATACTTTAATAAATTTTTCCTAAGCTCTTGTATCCATAGCTAATGTCTGGCTTCAATTTAACCATAATTTGACAAATATAACTGCATCCCAGCCTACTAACTCTTTTCTCAATAACTTTATTGTCATTAAACCTGATATATGATTATAGATAAACTATATTTCACCTTTGTACACATTACATTCATTTTGTATGACAAAAACTGAAACATGTTTCTACTTCAGCATTATGTAAGGCAAAAATTCACTTGTTTATCCATGATAGATGTGACTTTTTTGCTGAGCTAAATAACAGTTTTCAAATCCTGGAATAATATTTTCTTAATTTTTTGTGCATAAATGTAATGACTACAGACGCAACACATTTTTATTTCACCTGAATTATTAATATTTTCACAATCTCTTTCTTTAAGTCTAGGCGTTGAATCAAGTCCTGATTTATAGTGTTTTCCAATTCACATGGGATAAATATTCCTGCTATGGCTGATTTTAAACTACCAATGTGATGTTACTGAACGTAGGCTTCAGAAGAGATGTATACAGCATTTCATCACACAGATACAACAGAAGTAAATAACATCAAGGTCATATGTAATTAGAAAGCATACTGAATAAATAGTAATGAGTTTGAAGTATTCATTCCCTTTGTTATTAATATAATTGATTTAATTATGAGCTTATAAAATTTAATTTTTAATAATGACCATGTTTAACAACCATGAAATTCCCGAAAATTTAACTGTCAGCTCTCATGAGCCAGTATAAGCTGGCGCAAATTTCTTACAGTCATATAAACTCCATATTCAGGAAGTCAGAATTCTAAGTGAGTAACCTAACATGTGTGTCATAATAAAATCTCACAAATATACACAAAAGGAGACAGAAGAGTATAATTTACTTCTATGCATCCACTACTCAGCTTTGACAACCATCAATATTTTGACAAACTTATGTCATCTATCCCCTCTCTCCTTTCTCTTTTCTGAAATATTGTAAAGCAAATATTTTAAAGCAAAGATAATCTCCTGCATCACACTACAGCATGGAGTTGCCAGAGTACTTGGCCCATCTACTGAGGGCGGGACAGCTGTTTGAGGGTTTAATAGCTACAAGTGCAGGTACTGGCTATTGAGATGGATGGGGATGCATCTCCATTATGGCCAAGGAGAACAGTAAGAGAAGATGGAAGTCTACACAAGTGACTGGCCCCAAGTGCAAGATGAAGTACTAGGATGTTTCAGTGGTGGGGAGGGGGATCAGAATTAAGGCATCTTGGGGGAGGTGCTCCTTGGGAAATCTGACAGGCAGGTTTCAGTGCTTAGTAGGACTCAGTTCCCATTTTGAGAATAATTTTGGTCCCTTGGAGGGAATATTGGCCACAATAAGGCAAAGGCCAGTCTCAGGAGAGAGCTGGAGGTACTGGAAGCTTTAGAAGAACAGGAACCGTGTCTTTAAAATTTTAGAACTACAGGTTTCCATTTATGTGCCTCCAATCAAAATCAAAACTGGGCTTCCAAATTAGAAACAAAGCTCAACCTGTGAGTAGACATCAAATGATGGTGGCTACAGAGAAAGGAGGCAGATTGGACCTAGCATATGACAGACCACTCCCAAGAGATGTAGAGCTGCAAAAACCAATACAAGCCCTAAAGCAGCTATTCTCAGACTTGAGCATTCAGAATAATCACATGAGGAGCACCCTAGTGCAGATTCTTGAGCTACACCTCAGGGACTCTGGTTTTGTAGGTTTGAAGGGGCCCTGGAGTCTTTGCCTTGAGTCATTGACCCTGGTCATTCTGGAGAACAGGGTGCCAGGACCATTCATAGAGAAAATTTGCTCTAAGTTTCAACAGAGGATAGAGCCTTCCTTCCTTTTGATCACCCCCATCTTATTATATAATTGATTTCTATTCTTTCCATAACGTGACTAAAAAGTGTTAACTTAAACTTGACATGGCGGGAGAAAATGAATATGATATACTTTGTAAGTGAAAAAGCTGAAAGAAAACTACATACATATTTCATCCTAGGCAATGTGCATAGTACTTTACAGAAATTGGTTTCCAAGCTAAGAGTTTCTTATTGTGGGGGCAGTATGGGTACAGTGACAGAAGCCTGCATTTGTTGAGTGCTTCTTCTGTGTCAGGACATAGCCGGCGTTAATTCAATTTCTCCAACAACTCATTGAGTAGGCACTATGATTATGATTATGCCATTTTACAAATAAGAAAACTTTTATTGGAGGTTTTCGTATTGACCTTTATTGGAGGTCATAGAGCAAGTGAGTGGTAGAGCTGGGATTAAGCCTAGGCATTTGGCTCCATAGATCACATCTGACGACCAGATGACTTGGCCAAGCACCTTGGTTGGTGGTCAGATGTCCTCAGTTTCTGGTTGCCATCTCCCCTCTCCCAGAGCTAGTTTGGTCAGTAACAACAGCTCTCCACAGAGTGGCTCCGACATGTTCTTGTACAGACTAATCCTTTTATTGTGGTAAAATATACATCACATAAAATTTACCAACTGTAAGTATTTATAAGCATACAGTTCAGTGGCATTAAGCACTTTACACTGTTATACAACCATCACCACCATCCATCTTCAGAGCTTTTTCATCTTCTCAAACTGAAACTCTGTACCTGCCATTACAACTAATTTTGACTCCTGGCTGTGATGGATCACTCTCTAGTTGCTTTCAACCCTATCTCTGCAGCTTAGATACAGTGGGAGTCCCCTTCCAGTCCTACATTCTTCCTCATTTGGGGGAAATGTGCAGCTTGCTCAAATAATGTTCCCCTTTCACGCTTCTCTTGCTTTTCATGGTCACAATGCTGCTTTCTCCCTCCCTAATTCACCTTCACAATTGTATATCTTGAAACCCACATCTCACAGGTCCTAGAAAATGCAAACTGCGTGAGAAATCCAGCCTCCCCCTTCTGGCTCTGCTCCCTGCTTCCCCTTCTGAAGAGCCCCCGGCCCTCTTGGCCTCCCCTACAATACACTGTCCTCTTTGTATTCAGCCTTGTCTTATACTGAAGAGACATCTCTTTTTTCTTCTCCCAGGGCCCCAGCGGCTACCTCTCTGGCCTCCTGCATTCTTAGTCCACTTGTTGTACATATTCCTACGCTAAGTTGTGATTTGTGTTTGTGTCATTTGAATGAGTCCTTGGAGGCTGTCTTTGAACTGTCTGCACTCCCCTCCCCCCGCTCTGCGCCAGCTCTTTCGCTGGGGGCGACCTCCCACCTCCAGTATTCTGATTCTATCCAGGCTGGGTCTGCTGAGCTCATTCTCTTGGCTCTTTTCCGTTCACTGGACCTTGGACACCCTCCTCCCAACCTCTGCCACCCCCTCCACCCAATCCTTTCCTCCTCAGTGGATTCTTGCAAAGTGCTCTCTTTTTGACCAGGAAGGCTTCTGCCTTCTTGTCTACTGTCTTCAGCCCAGCCCAGCTCACTTCCAAACACCTCTCTGTCCTCCCTAGCCCATTTTCTTATTGAGTTTTTTTTTCTATCCCACTGAAACTTAAAATTCAGCCTCTTTGTTTGCCTTCCCTTGGTTCCGCCCTCCTTTCTCCTTCTCTTACAGACTAAGAGATACCTGGGCCGCTCCTTCTTCCTTTTCTCCTTTCCCTCTGCTCCTACCTCTCTCCCAAGACAAAGTAAATACACAATGTCCTTTGCCAGTAGCACTGCAGAGCCACCAAAACCCCTTGTCCTGCCAGTGATTTCTTGTGCTACACCCATGTCTTATCTTTGGCCCTCCCTAATGCCTACACTGGAAACAATTTCCAAACCAAAATCAGAACAATGACAGCTTTTTTCTGACTTGGGCTTTGTCATGAAACATCCCCTAAAGAAAGCGATAGAGACTACATCTCACTGAGTTCTGCTCATAATGTGTTCCATGTGTATGTCCCAGGAAATGTACTCCAAAGAAGCAGTGCTCCTTTCCCAGATTCAACTCTTGCCTGACCCAAGCTGGAGAGCCCTGCTTGTCCTTCAGCTCTTTGGATCATGCTTATACACTTAGGCCAGCTCCCAGAGATGTCTGGTTTTTGTCCTATGACTGCGAATACATCTACAATGGCTCTCCTGATCAGGTCAGTGTTTCATTCCTGCAGAGAATGAACAGATTCCCTGGCCATGGCCTGCCAAGTGGAATCATCCTGCCGCCGCCCTGGCCCCTTTTCTTCTGATACGGTCTCCACCACAAATCAAATTTATCTGCTCAATCTGAAGCTCCCATCAAACCTCTTACTTGCCAGGATGTGAATTACTGTTAATCGGTCTCGTGAGTCAGTTGCAATCAAATTAATAAGCAGGATCCCCACCGGATTTTCTCTGATTGAGTAACTGCTCTCATCCTCCAAATGAATCTTCCCATGCAGGGGTCTCCAGCTTGTTTCACTCATCCTGAGGATACTGGAAAGTTACCTCTCACTTCTGCTTGTCCTTTCCTCCTCTCAATTAACCTGACTTAAAACACTGCAGACACAGAAATATTACACTGCTTTTCTTTCTCACTTCATCCTTGTAATTCTCCACATTTACCTCCCTCCCTCCTTTCCATCTAACCCGGTTCTTGAGTTTCTCCTTGGCATCCCTGTTCTAAAGGGTTCTCACGTGCAGCTGGCTCCAAAGCAGGTAGATGTTGTACTCGAGTTACCCTCCCATCTGTTATTTATGCCTACCCTGGTCTCTCTCTGTCCTCATTTGGGCCTGGCAGCCTAAACTGCTACTTCTTCAGAGATATCACACACCTTATAAAGGTGGCCATATTGTCTCCTTCCCAGTATTCACCATTTACTCACAAGTGATACTTGTTCTAACCTTTTGATGCCCTTTTGGGTAAACAAGACAGGATCAGGTAGCATCTCAATTTTGCATCTGGGAAAGGTGAAGCCCAGAGAGATTTCATGATTGACCCAAAGTCCCTTGGTGAGTTGCTGTTAGGGGCGAGACTATGACTCAAGCATCCTGGTTCTTAGGTGGGTATTCTGTCTAGCAGATGCTGCCACAATCCATTATCCAAATAATATCTGACTTAGACCAACCATCTATGAATAATCCCCATTTCCCAGACCATGTCTGCCACTGAGAAATTGAGGACCTGGTTACATTTAAGCAGCACACAACATGGCACATGTATGCATATGTAAAAAACTTGCACGTTGTGCACATGTACCCTAGAACATAAAGTATAATAAAAAAAAAGAAAGAAAGAAAGAAAAAAAAGAGTCTCTAAATGACTTAAACTCCCACCCAGAGTTTCTGAGCTTTTAATAACAGACCTACTGAGGATAATTGTGTATTAACTAAGCACCCTATCCATGTTCTCTTCTCCTTTGACAGCTCAGTTCTATGAGCAGAAGAGGAGCCTTAGGCACGACCATCCCCCAACTCTTCACTCTTACCATTCTTTCCACTTCTTACCCCTCCAACCACTTTGTTGGTTTCTCACAGTTCCTTTTTCAAAGATTATTATCTTCTGCTCGAAATGTCTTCCATTCTTCTCTCTCATTCTCATCCCTCATGGCCCCAGCCCTGTCATTAATTCACTGTATACACTGAGACAATCATTCCTTCTCCCTGTCCCTGATCTGCATATCAGATGCCTGGTTAATAAAATAATGTCATCTATTTTATCTTGATGGTGCAAATACTATAATGGAGGATTGATGAACAATAAACCAAGAAGGACTTAGAGAGAGGAACCCAAATTTTAGCAAATAACAGACAATAAGACCTGATTTAATGGAGTGACATACTTGGTTTCTGGAGAGAAAGATTTAACATCACCAAGATGTAGATATTTAGCAAATTAATATAAAAATGTGACTTCAGTCAAAGTATCAGTGGTGATTTATTTCAGACTTTACAAATGATTCTAAATTTCTTCTTAATGTAATTATAAGTAGATATATTTGAAAAAGAAGAATAATAAGAGAGGTCATATGTACTAAATTCTCATTAATGAAAACAATGTGGAACCAGCACAGAAAGAGTTTAGTCAATCAGTGGAACAGAATAAGCATTTTAGAAACAACCACATATGTCTGTCTATGAATGTACTACTTAATAATGTTGGTATTTCAATTCAGTGGGAAAAGTAAGTATTAGTCAACAAATAAAATGCAGGGATTATTAACTATCTATATGGAAGAAAACATATGCAGAGACCTGCTTCACTCATTTTGCAAAAATAAATAAATAAATCAGGTGTCTTAAGATCTAAATGTGAGGGGGCGGAGCAAGATGGCCAAATAGGAACAGCTCCAGTCTCCAGCTCCCAGTGCAAGTGACACAGAAGACGGGTGATTTCTGCATTTTCAACTGAGGTACTGGGTTCATCTCACTAGGGAGTGCTAGACAATGGGTGCTGGTCAGTTGCTGCAGCCCGACCAGCAAGAGCTGAAGCAGGGCAAGGCATCGCCTCACCTGGGAAGCGCGAGGGAGAAGGGAATCCCATTTCCTAGCCAGGGGACCTGAGACACACAACACCTGGAAAATCGGGTAACTCCACCCCAATACTGCGCTTCACCAAGGGTCTTAGCAAATGGCACACCAGGAGATTATATCTCACACCTGGCCGGGAGGGTCCCACGCCCGCGGAGCCTCCCTCATTGCTAGCACAGCAGTCTGCATTCTAATAGCAAGGCAGCAGCGAGGCCGGGAGAGGGGTGCCCGCCATTGCTGAGGCTTAAGTAGGTAAACAAAGCCGCTGGGAAGCCCACAGCAGCTCAAGGAGGCCTGCCTGTCTCTGTAGACTCCATCTCTGGGGACAGGTCACAGCTAAACAAAAAAAAAGCAGCAGAAACCTCTGCAGATGCAAACGACCCTGTCTGACAGCTTTGAAGAGAGCAGTGGATCTCCCAACACGGAGGTTGAGATCTGAGAAGGGACAGACTGCCTGCTCAAGTGGGTCCCTGACCCCTGAGAAGCCTAACTGGGAGACATCCCCCACTAGGGGCAGACCGACTCCCCACACCTCACATGGTGGGGTACACCCCTGAGACAAAGTTTCCAAAGCAAGAATCAGACAGGTACCCTCGCAGTTCAGCAATATTCTATCTTCTGCAGCCTCTGCTACTGATACCCAGGCAAACAGGGTCTGGAGTGGACCTCAAGCAATCTCCAACAGACCTACAGCTGAGGGTCCTGACTGTTAGAAGGAAAACTAACAAACAGGAAGGACACCCACACCAAAACCCCATCAGTACGTCACCATCATCAAAGACCAGAGGCAGATAAAACCACAAAGATGGGGAAAAAGGAGGGCAGAAAAGCTGGAAATTCAAAAAATAAGAGCACATCTCCCCCTCCAAAGGAACGCAGCTCATCGCCAGCAACAGATCAAAGCTGGATGGAGAATGACTTTGATGAGCTGAGAGAAGAAGGCTTCAGTCCATCAAACTTCTCAGAGCTAAAGGAGGAATTACATACCCAGCGCAAAGAAACTAAAAATCTTGAAAAAAGAATGGAAGAATGGATAACTAGAATAATCAATGCAGAGAAGGCCATAAACGAACTGACAGAGATAAAAACCATGACATGAGAAATACGTGACAAATGCACAAGCTTCATTAACCAACTCAAGCAACTGGAAGAAAGATTATCAGCTATTGAGGATCAAATGAATGAAATGAAGCAAGAAGAGAAGTCTAAAGAAAAAAGAGGAAAAAGAAATGAACAAAGCCTTCAAGAAGTATGGGATAATGTGAAAAGACAAAATCTACGTCTGATTTGTGTGCCTGAAAGTGCGGGGGGAAATGGAACCAAGTTGGAAAACACTCTTCAGGATATCATCCAGGAGAACTTCCCCAACCTAGTAAGGCAGGCCAACATTCAAATTCAGGAAATACAGAGAACGTCACAAAGATACTCCTCGAGAAGAGCAACTCTAAGACACATAATTGTCAGATTCACCAAAGTTGAAATGAAGGAAAAACTGTTAAGGGCAGCCAGAGACAAAGGTCAGGTTACCCACAAAGGGAAGCCCATCAGACTAACAGCAGATCTCTTGGCAGAAACTCTCCAAGTCAGAAGAGAGTGGGAGCCAATATTAAACATTCTTAAAGAAAAGAATTTCAAACCCAGAATTTCATATCCAGCCAAACTAAGTTTCATCAGTGAAGGAGAAATAAAATCCTTTACAGACAAGCAAATGTTTAGAGATTTTGTCACCACCAGGCCTGCCTTACAAGAGACCCTGAAGGAAGCACTAAACATGGAAAGGAAGAACCAGTACCAGCCATTGCAAAACATGCCAAAATGTAAAGATCATCGAGGCTAGGAAGAAACTGCATCAACTAACGAGCAAAATAACCATTAATATCATAATGGCAGGATTGAGTTCACACATAACAATATTAACCTTAATGTAAACGGACTAAATGGTCCAATCAAAAGACACAGACTGGCAAACTGGATAAAGAGTCGAGACCCATCAGTTTGCTGTATTCAAGGAGACCCATCTCACATGCAGAGACAACACATAGGCTCAAAATAAACGGATGCAGGAAGATCTACCAAGCAAAGGAGAACAAAAAAAAAGCAGGGGTTGCAATCTTAGTCTCTGATAAAATAGACTTTAAACCATCAAAGATCAAAAGAGACAAAGAAGGCCATTACATAATGGTAAAGGGATCAATTCAACAGGAAGAGCTAACTCTCCTAAATACATATGCACCCAATATGGGGGCACCCAGATTCATAAAGCAAGTCCTTAGAGACTTACAAAGAGACTTAGACTTCCATACAATAATAATGGGAGACTTCAACACCCCACTGTCAACATTAGGCAGATCAATGAGACAGAAAGTTAATAAGGATATCCAGGAATTGAATTCATCTCTGCACCAAGCGAACCTAATAGACATCTATAGAACTCTCCACCCCACATCAACAGAATATACATTCTTCTCAGCACCACATCACATTTATTCCAAAATTGACCACATAATTGGAAGTAAAGCACTCCTCAGCAAATGTAGAAGAACAGAAATTATAACAAACTGTCTCTCAGACCACAGTGCAATCAAATTAGAACTCAGGACTAAGAAACTCAATCAAAACCGCTCAACTACTTGGAAGCTGAACAACCTGCTCCTGAATGACTACTGGGTACATAACGAAATGAAGGCAGAAATAAAGATGTACTTTGAAACCAATGAGAACAAAGATGCAACATACCAGAATCTCTGGGACACATTTAAAGCAGTGTGTAGAGGGAAATTTATAGCACTAAATGCCCACAAGAGAAAGCTGGAAAGATCTAAAATTGACACTCTAACATCACAATTAAAAGAACTAGAGAAGCAAGAGCAAACACATTCAAAAGCTAGCAGAAGGCAAGACATAACTAAGATCAGAGCAGAACTGAAGGAGATAGAGACACAAAAAACCCTCCAAAACATCAATGAATCCAGGAGGTAGTTTTTTGAAAAGATCAATAAAATTGACAGACTGCTAGCAAGACTAATAAAGAAGAAAAGAGAGAAGAATCAATAGACGCAAAAAAAAATGATAAAGGGGATATCACCACCGACCCCACAGAAATACAAACTACCATCAGAGAATACTATAAACACCTCTATGCAAATCAACTAGAAAATCTAGAAGAAATGGATAATTTCCTGGACACTTACACTCTCCCAAGACTAAACCAGGAAGAAGTTGAATCCCTGAATAGACAATAGCAGGTTCTGAAATTGAGGCAATAATTAATAGCCTACCAACCAAAAAAAGTCCAGGACCAGATGGATTCACAGCTGAATTCTACCAGAGGTACAAGGAGGAGCTGGTACCATTCCTTCTGAAACTATTCCAATCAATAGAAAAAGAGGGAATCCTCCCTAATTCATTTTATGAGGCCAGTATCATCCTGATACCAAAGCCTGGCAGAGACACAACAAAAAAAGAGAATTTCAGACCAATATCCCTGATGAACATCGATGCAAAAATCCTCAATAAAATACTGGCAAACCAAATCCAGCAGCATGTCAAAAGCTTATCCACCATGATCAAGTGGGCATCATCCCTAGGATGCAAGGCTGGTTCAACATATGCAAATCAATAAACGTAATCCACCATATAAATAGAAAAAAAAAAAAAACCACATGATTATCTCAATAGATGGAGAAAAGGCCTTTGACAAAATTCAACAGCCCTTCATGCTAAAAGTTCTCAATAAATTCGGTATTGATGGAATGTATCTCAAAATAATAAGAGCTATTTATGACAAACCCACAGCCAATATCATACTGAATGGGCAAAAACTGGAAGCATTCCCTTTGAAAACCAGCACAAGACAGGGATGCCCTCTCTCACCACTCCTATTCAACATAGTGTGAGAAGTTCTGGCTAGGGCAATCAGGCAAGAGAAAGAAATAAAGTCTATTCAGTTAGGAAAAGAAGAAGTCAATTGTCCCCATTTGCAGATGACATGATTGTATATTTAGAAAACCCCATTGTCTCAGCCCAAAATCTCCTTAAGCTGATAAGCAACTTCAGCAAAGTCTCAGGATCCAAAATCAATGTGCAAAAATCACAAGCATTCTTATACACCAGTAACAGACAAACAGAGAGCCAAATCATGAATGAACTTCCATTCACAATTGCTTCAAAGAGAGTAAAATACCTAGGAATCCAACTTACAAGGGATGTAAAGGACCTCTTCAAGGAGAACTACAAACCACTGCTCAGTGAAATAAAAGAGGACACAAACAAATGGAAGAACATTCTATGCTCATGGATAGGAAGAATCAATATCGTGAAAATGGCCATACTGCCCAAGGTAATTTATAGATTCAATGTCATCCCCATCAAGCTACCAATGACTTTCTTCACAGAATTGGAAAAAACGGCTTTAAAGTTCATATGGAACCAAAAAAGAGCCCGCATTGCCAAGACAATCCTAAGTCAAAAGAACAAAGCTGAAGGCATCACACTACCTGACTTCAAACTATGCTACAAGGCTACAGTAACCAAAACAGCATGGTACTGGTACCAAAACAGAGATAGAGACCAATGGAACAGAACAGAGTCCTCAGAAATAATACCACACGTCTACAGAATCTGATCTTTGAAACCTGAGAAAAACAAGAAATGGGGAAAGGATTCCCTATTTAATAAATGGTGCTGGGAAAACTGGCTAGCCATAAGTAGAAAGCTGAAATTGGATCCTTTCCTTACTCCTTATATGAAAATTAATTCAAGATGGATTAGAGACTTAAATGTTAGACCTAATACCATAAAAACCTAGAAGAAAACCTAGGTAATACCATTCAGGACATAGGCATGGGCAAGGACTTCATGTCTAAAACACCAAAAGCAACGGCAACAAAAGCCAAAATTGACAAATGGGATCTCATTAAACTAAAGAGCTTCTGCACAGCAAAAGAAACTACCATCAGAGTGAACAGGCAACCTACTGAATGGGAGAAAAGTTTTGCAATCTACTCATCTGACAAAGGGCTAATATCCGGAACCTACAAAGAACTCAAACAAATTTACAAGAAAAAAACAAAACTCATCAAAAAGTGGGCAAAGGATATGAACAGACATTTCTCAAAAGAAGACATGCATACAGCCAACAGACACATGAAAAAATGCTCATCATCACTCGCCCTCAGAGAAATGCAAATCAAAACCACAATGAGATACCATCTCACACCAGTTAGAATGGCGATCATTAAAAAGTCAGGAAACAACAGGTGCTGGAGAGGATGTGGAGAATAGGAACACTTTTACACTGTTGGTGGGATTGTAAACTAGTTCAACCATTATGGGAAACAGTATGGCGATTCCTCAAGGATCTAGAACTAGAAGTACCATATGACTCAGCCATCCCATTGCTGGGTATATACCCAAAGGATTATAAATCATGCTGCTATAAGACACATGCACACGTATGTTCACTGTGGCACTATTCACAATAGCAAAGACTTGGAATCATCCCAAATGTCCATCAGTGACAGACTGGATTAAGAAAATGTGACACATATACACCATGGAATACTATGCAGCCATTAAAAAGGATGAGTTCGTGTCCTTTGTAGGGACATGGATGCAGCTGGAAACCATTATTCTCAGCAAACTATCGCAAGAACAGAGAACCAAACACCGCATGTTCTCACTCATAGGTGGGAACTGAACAATGAGATCACTTGGACTCGGGAAGGGGAACATCACACACCGGGGCCTATTATGGAGAGAGGGGAGTGGGGAGGGATTGCATTGGGAGTTATACCTGATGTAAATGACTGATTGATAGGTGCTGACGAGTTGATGGGTGCAGCACACCAACATGGCACAAGTATACATATATAACAAACCTGCACGTTATGCACATGTACCCTAGAACTTAAAGCATAATAATAATAAAAAGAAACCAAAAAAAAAGTTGAATTAATCTATACCCAGAAAAAAAAAAAAGATCTAAATGTAAAAACTTTGGAGTTTTAGTAGAAGATACAAAAGAATTATTACCCTGAGATAAAATGCCTGAACTCAGAAACCATAAAGTGAAATGTTGACAATATGACTACATAAAAGATTTAAAGCTATATGGTAACCATCTGACAAGGGATTAATTACTAGCATACATAAAGAGCTTAAACCACTCATTAAGGAAAAAATAATCTGATTAAAAATGGGCAAAAGATCTGAATAGACATTTCTCAAAAGAAGACATACAAATGGCAACAGGCATGTGAAAGATGCTCAAGATCACTAATGGTCAGGAAAATGCAAATCAAAACCACAATGAGATATCATCTCACCCCAGTTAAAATGGCTTTTATCCAAGAGACAGTTAGAATGGCTATTAACAAAAAGACAAAAAATGCTGGCAAGGATGTGGAGAAAGAGGAACCCTCATATACTGCTGATGGGAAAGTAAATCAGTAAAATCCCTATGGAGAACAGCATGGAGGTTCCTCAAAGGACTAAAAATACAACTGCTGTATGATCCATTAATCTCACTGCTGGGTATATATCCAAAAGAAAGGAAATCAGTAGATCAAGATATCTACATCCCATGTTTATTGCAGCACTTTCATAATAGCCAAGATATGGAATCAACCTAAGTATCCATCAACAGGTGAATGAATAAATAAAATGTGATACATATTCACAATGGAATATTATTCAGCCATAAAAATGAATGAAATTCTGTCATTTGCAGGAACACGGATGGAACTGGAGGACATTATGCTAAGTGAAACAAGACAGTCACAGAAAGACAAACTTTGCATGTTTTCACTCATACTTGGGAGCTAAAAAACATAAAATGAATTGAACTCATGGAGATGGAGAGTGGAATAACGATTGTCAGAGGTTGCGAAGGGTGTGGGGAGGAGGAAATAAGTGGGGATGGTTAGTGGGTATAAAAATCCAGTTAGATAGAAGGAATAACATCCAGTACTTGGTAGTGCAATAGGATGACAATGGTTAAAAATAATATATTGTATATTTTAAAGTAACTAAAAGAGTGGAATTGGAATGCTCCTAAAACAAAGAAATGACAAATGCTTGAGGTGATGGATACCCCAATTATCCTGATTAGATCATTATACATTGTAAGTTTGTATCAAAACATCACACATACCGCATAAATATATACAACTACTACGTATCCATAATAAAAAATTGTTTTAAATGTTAGATTTTTAAAAATGAAACTATATGGCAAACTACATATAAACAAAGTTAAGGACAAGCAAAGAACTGGGAAAAATATCTGCAACATGTCTAACAAAGGATTAATAATTTTTCTATACAAAAGTTTCTACAACTAACCCAGTTAAAAAATGGATGAAGAATACTACACCATTCAGATTCTTTAAAACATAATAAAAATAGGCGAAAATATGAAAATATGTTCACTTCCACTAGAAAATAACATAAAAGTTAAAATAATGCACCACTTTCCCAGATTAAGGAGAATTTAAAATATGGATAATATCAGGTATTAGTAGGTATGAAAGGGAATGGATATTCATGGACTGTTAAACAGAATATATACATATGTCCACACACACAGACACACAGTTACATGTGTATATATATATATGAAGCTAGGTAGTGTCTAATATGTGTGTGTATATAACATATATGTGTAATATATATATGCCCCCATGCCAATGAACTTTGTTTCCAGGAACCCATAATTCATTTTATAAAAGTATTATCACAAATATTTATAAAGGTATATGTGTGATATATATGAGGATGTTTGTTTGAACCTTTGTTTTCTCCTGTGATTCGAGTGGCCCAGAGACGGGCACAGCCTGCCTCCCAGGATGACAAGGGCTACTCTATTCCTTCATTCTGGCTGCTGGGAGCAGTGGAGCTCCAGACAGTCAAAGCTTGAGGGGACTCAGTTTTGTTTTTAATGGTAGAAAAAGGGAGGTGGACAACCTAAGTGTCTATCAATTTACTATACTATACCCACACAGTGGAATACTAGGCAGCCATTAAAAAGCCAGGATAGATTTATATATCCTGTAAAGACACCCAGATAGCTTGTTAAGTGAAGAATAAATTACAATCTCATATGTCTAACATTGCAACTTATTTTTTTAAAATAACATATTTATGTCTATTTATATATAATCATGGATTTATAAGCATAGAACAATGTCAAGAGATCTATGCACCAAAATGCTTCAGGAGTAACCCCTACCCCTCTGGGGGTGATTGGAGAAACTAAAAGGGGTACTTTCATTTTTTACTTTATATTATTTTCCCAAAAGATGATAGAGAATAGATAGTATTTATAGTTTTTCTGTGTGAGTTTAAAAAATGCAAACAAAATCATAAAATGATCAAAAGAATGGTTATGACTATAAGTCCAATAATTTCATTCGTTTATTGAACCAACAATTAGGCACCTACTTGCGCACCTGGCACTATACAAGATGCTGAGGGTAAGTGACTAAGGGACTAAGCCAGGGTGCCTACTATTAAGAAAATTAAATGCACACACCTGTAAGAGAAAGAAATAAGCAGACAGTGACAACCCTACTGGGAGCATGGTGACACCAGTAACCAAAACGGAAAAGACAGAGGCAGATTTGGAAGACTTGAGGTGATGACGAGTCTGGTTTTGGATATCTGGACTTGGGAGTTGCCTGTGGGACCTCCAGGTGGAACTATCCAACAGACTGATAGATGATTCTGGAGTTTGAAGGGAGAGATTTGGGCTAAAGGTAGGAATCTTAGAGAACCTTGCCAGATGTAATATGAACTCATGTGAGTTGGCAAGATCACTTAGGAAGAATGTGAACAGTGAGAAGAGCCCCACCTGGGAACCCAATCTTGAAAGTGCAGGTGGAGGAAGAGCGACCAGACCCGCCCAACATGGAGAGCTGCAGCAGATTCTCCAAACTTCATAACAGAGCTATTGTTAGTGACTTGAAGAGAGCTGGTCCAGGGGCAGAATCCAGATTGTGATCCATTAAGAGTGAGAAAGAGCTGAGTGAGTGGAGACTGTGTTTGTGCATTACCTTTGTGAAAAGTTTGGAAGGGAATTGAAGGAAAGGAATCTCAGGCAGGTAGTTAGAAGAAGACGAAGTGTCACGGGAGAGGGATTTTGTTGTTTTTTTTTTAAGATTCAACTACCCAGAGGAGAGAGTAACCTTGATTCCTACTTCATATCTTGTTTGTTTTCACTTTATATAGTGTAACACAAACAGCAATATCACCAACAGTCTTTTAAAACATTATTTAAACATACGTAGCATTCATAATATGATAGCACAAGTATGTCACTAATAATATGATTAAACAATATATTTAACTAAATAGCTCTTGGTGGGCATTTATGTTATTTCCAGTTTAAACTAATTATGTATAACACCTATATGCATAAATCTTTGAACATATCTCTGAAGCAGTTTGGGGTGTGTGTCAATAAGTAGAATTTCTGGGCCAAAGTCAATGAACCATTTTAAGTTCTTGATGCAAATTACCAATTGCCTTCTAGCGGGTAGGTGAATGTCCTCCTCTGCACACCTCTACCACAATTGGGCATTAGTGCTTAAAGAAAAACTGTCCATTTAATAGACAATAATTAGGGTACTGTTAAATTAGTGGTTTTTTTCATTAATAAGGATTTCACGCTCATTGGCCATTTGCATTTATTCATCGTGAATTATCTGCTCATGTCCTTTGTCCACATTTTTATTAAGTGATTTCATCTTTTTCTTATTGACTTGTCAGAATCTTTACTATATATGTATTGTAAATATTGTTCAGAGTCTGTCATTTGCCTTTTAATTTTAGTTATGATGACTTTCTTGACTTGCAGTTCTTTTTGTAATCAAATTATAAACAATCAGAATTTGTTTAGGGGCATCCTGTGAGGTCTACTTTTATTAATAACTTTTTACACCAAATAGCTATCCAATTATCTCAGTACCTTTTATGGGATAAATAATTCTTTTTCCAGATCAGAAACAACACCTTTCATGCATGATAAATTTTTATATACTGGGGCCTGTTTCTAGACTTTTTATTTTGTTCCATTAATCTACATCTATTTTTGACAGTGATACTGCACTGTTTTGTTTTGTTTTGTTTTTTTAACTTTTATTTATTTATTTATTTGAGATGGAGTTTTGCTCTTGTTGCCCAGGCTGGAGTGCAATGGCACCATCTCGGCTCACCGCAACCTCCGCCTCCCAGGTTCAAGCAATTCTCCTGCCTCTGCCTCAGCCTCCTGAGTAGCTGGGATTGCAGGCATGCGCCACCACGTCCAGCTAATTTTGTATTGTTTTAGTAGAGATGGGGTTTCTCCATGTTGGTCAGGCTGGTCTCGAACTCCAAACCTCAGGTGACCCGCCCGCCTCGGCCTTTGAATGTCTGATAGCACAAGGTAGTAGAGGGAGGGAGAGAAGAGAAGAAAAAGGAAATCCTCATTTTAGGCACATCTCAGTGAACCTCAGAATGACCCAGTGATCCAGCAATATCAACTCCACTACTTTGAACTACACAGGGTTGTGTTTGCTGTTTGTTATTCTTGTTTGGTTTGGTGGTTTCTTTGGTTTGGTTTGGTTTGGTTTGATTCAGTGAACTTCTGGTAGGACTTAAAGGCAGAGATCTATGTTCACTCAGTTTCTGGATATCAGCTCTGCCAGAACCAAGAACTGCTGCTTGCTGGCTCCCAGTGTCCTGTGCAAGGAGAGACAAGATATACTCTGTTTGGATGCACTCCCCCAGTCCTTGAGGGAAAGGAGTAGTGACTTGTGGAAAGGAGTAGTGACTCCTCTTGCATGAGCAAGAATTAACCATAACAATCATTGAGTTTTACTGTATTAGGAAAAGGAGGGAGGTAATCTCTTGACACAGACTCACACACTTGCCCACGTCCAACATTCACCAAATGACATGTTCAAGAAGGCACCAGTGAGGCTTTCAAGAATTTTAGATTAAAGAAGCCTAAATTGGGTTTTGTAAAACTCAGAGAAAATTTCACTTCCCACAAATTCAAATCAGGGCACTCCTCTCCTCAATATGCCAGATCTACATCAGGCTTCCCAGGCTCACCATCATTATTAGTTTATAAAGATTCATTGATATTCAATTAAGTAGTTCTAATGTTCTCAATGCAGCCCTAGACAGCACTTTATAAAGAATACATCCGCCCTCTGGAGACAGCCGGGGAAGCCAATTAGTCCGGGTAAATTTACATATCAATCCAGCTGTGGAATGAAGTCAGCCTTGTTCACCAGTCACAATGTGAAGAGCAAAGGGAGGAATCCTAGCGCTCCCTTGTCTTTTATTCCCTCACCTCAAGTGAGCCACAGCTCTCATTAAAAGGCTGTGAATACTGGGAGAGAAAACCTGTAAACGCTCCCATTCCCTGCCAAGTGTGGACTATCACTTAGAAGCAATTATTAATGGCGAATGTTTAATGCTCTTCCAAAAGTTAGTACTAATTCACATAAATATTGTATCATTTAAGAAACGATTTTTGTTCAAGGGGTTGAAAAATTGGGAAGTAATTCTATTGTCAAGTTAAACTTCAATATAGCGAGTTTCCATTTTTCTAATGATTTCATTAAATAGAAAGGATCCAACTCAATTCAAAAAACATTTAATGAGTCACTACCATGCTAAGGTCCTGTGCAAAGAATGTGAGGAAGGACTTTGATAAGCCACAAATAGCAATCCCTAATGATGGCAAATTGATAAACTATAAAGTTTATTTAAGCCACGAGCCAAACCCTAGAAACTTTCATAAGTTCCACCACTAGAATCCTCCCAAGGCAGCCTTTCTAATCTCCAAGTCAGTTTATTATGTCTCCCCTAATGGCTCCATTCCCAGGCTAAACTGAAGCTCTTCCACATTTGACAGAGCTCTGCTAGCCCTCTATACTAGCATCAGCTCTCTGCTGAACATGTTGCTGCTGGTATCTCCTTGAAACATTGCAATGAGAAGAGATTGGAACAACATCCTTAATGTGCTGAAAGAAAAAATATCTATTCAGAAGAGAGAAGGAAATCCAAATACACTGCACACTAGTGCTGGGCTCTACAGCTCATGATGTCATTTGCATATGCCATCACTCTGTGAGTTGCAACAATCAGTAGGCATTATTATCTTCATTTCAGAGATGAGCAGCCTGAGGCCCAAAAAAGGACGGTGACTTGCTCAAAGTCACACAACTAAGAAATGATGGAGCCAGGACCCTCTTTTCAATGATTTTGGCCAATATCGTTTATTCCCTTGCTTCACTGTCCACATTCTACTTCATCTCATCCCCAAAATGGCCACACCTGGGCTGACTTCACTGTTGCGTTTCTCACTCCTACAGCAGCATCATGGAGTGCTACTAGAAAAACTCACCTGGCCATGCAGGTCCTCCCACCAAAGATTTGACCCATTTGCTCCCAGGCACCTTCTCAAGACCACCATCTATCAATTATGGTCTCATTCTCTTGTCTGGCTTTTTCTCCTTAGCATCCAAACCTGCTAACCAACCCACATACTCCACTTAAAAAACAAACAACAAACAAACAAAAACCCTTTTCTGAATCCTGTATCTCACTCTAGGTACTGTCATATCTCTTTCCTTTCTCAACAAAGCTTATTGAGAAAAATCATTACTGGTCATTGCCTCCTTTCCCTCACTTCCCGTTCATGGTTTAATCAATTGCAATTTTGGGTACAACCTCCATATTTATCCTTGAAACTGTTCTTAAGGCCAAATTCAATGGGCACATGTCAATTATCATCTTATTGGTCCTGACAGCAACGTTTAGTCAGGTTAACCTTCAATCTTGAAAGTCTCTCTTTGGCCTTTGCTTCCGGGACTCAACTCTTGCCTCAATTTCCTTCTGCTTCTCTTGTGGTTTCTTTTTAGTCTCTTGCTCAGACTTGTCCTCTGTCTACTCCAACAAAATATGTAGCTATCCAGCTGTGAAGCAGTCTTGAGCAGTAGAAAGTTCCCCATCACCAGGGGAGTTCAGTCAGAGGTTACATAAGTATCTGTGTAGAGACATCATAGAAGAAATTCCTACACCAAGTGTTAACTTCAGTTAATGAACTTTAAAGTTCTTTCCAACCCTAAAATTGTGTAAGTCTACATATGCTGAGTGCCAAGTAAGAGGTCTGGTGAAAGAAATGCTATCAGAATTCAAAGGTGGGGGGAAAAATTTTTTTTAAAATGAGTTATCCCATTTAAATTTGTTTGAATAACACTATGGCCATAAAGATCACCCGGTAATAGGACAATGGCTGCTATTCATTTTTCTAACTCAAGGACTTATTTGTCTTTGATGTTGCGATATCACTACTCGAATCTGGGCCTACCTGAAGGGTAAGAGGGCAGAAATGGAGAAAATCTTCCACTCTTTAACCTGTATCCTCATTCTCAAACCTTTCCGACACTCGGGTCTTTCTCATCACCTCCACCACCACACAAAATCTTTTATGGATTACAAAATCTATAATCCATGAAAGAATTACAAGTGCCCTCTAGAGCTTTGGTGTCCATCTCTGGAAAACTGCTGTAGCTTAAGTTTTTATCTCCTATCTTTCAAGAATAGATTTCTCTTTGGTGTCAGACTGCTTTTCTGATATTATTCAGAGATTTGGATATAATTTATATTCAGAATTTGGGTCATATTCCTGCTTCAGTTACCTTAATAATAGAATTGCCGTTTAAAAATTGTAATCATATTTCTAGAATTAAAATTACAAGTTGATTTTACATCCCTGAATTCTGAACTCTGGCACCTTGAACTGGTAAGGCTATCATTTTCTAACATTATTTTCAGTAGTCATAGCTGTGGGGTTTGCGGGTCATCCTTTTACTATAAAGCAACAAAATCACAATCTTACAGCTGGAAGTTTTAGAGTAAATTATTATCTGTATTCTGGATGCTCTTAGAGACATGTCAGTGTCTTTAAATAATTGTCTTTGGGTGTATCATCCAGTTTCTATTATTGTCATCTGTGGGAGGGTTTACATGACTACTTCACCCTTTTGACATTACCATTCCTAGGTCATTTAGGGCTGACCAAACAGAGACCTACATGGCTCTCAATTAAAAGCACAGGAGTGGGGAGAGGCGCTGCCGCCACCGCGGCCAAGGCCAAGCCAAGCGAGCGCAGTCGGGCAGGTGGGCGAGAAGAAGCGGCGGGACCGAGCTGGGGGGCAGCAGGGAGAGAGCGCCCACCACCTTCCCTTCCCTTCTCGATGTGATCGGGGGCGTCCCGGCCTCCGCCTCCGCAGCCGCCGGAGGAGGGAGAGCCGGGTGGCCGTCGCTTCGGAGTTGGGGCCCAGTAGTCCTCAAGGAGAGCGCCTAAGACCGCGGCAGTTGCTAGTTGAGTTAAACCCAGCCACTGTAATGGCTGTGGCCTTACCCAGGACCCTGGGGGAGTTGCAGCTGTATAGAATATTACAAAAAGCCAATCTGCTTTCTTATTTTGATGCCTTTATCCAACAAGATGATGATGATGTCCAGCAACTCTGTGAAGCAGGAAAAGTGGAGTTTTTGGAAATCATGGCACTTGTGGGCATGGTTAGCAAGCCCCTTCATGTTAGAAGGCTACAGAAGGCTTTGAGAGACTGGGTCACAAACCCTGGACTTTTCAATCACTTGCTGACTTCCCTTCCTGTCAGTAGCATACCCATCTATAAACTGCCAGAGGGATCACCAACATGGCTGGGAATATCCTGCGGCAGTTATGAAAGGAGTTTAGCAATGCCTGGGAACCTCAATTTAAAATCCCCAATTTTACCACCCAATGTTTTCACCACCCAATTTCCCCAATTTTGCCACCACCTGTGTGCAGAGCTTGGGACAGGGGAAGTCAGATGTGGTCGGGAGCCTAGCACTGCAGGATGCTGGTAAATCCAGACTCTGGCAAGGCCACCATGCCACCAAGAGCGAGCACAGCCTCTCCCCAGCAGACCTGGGCTCCCACACGTCCCCAAAGGAGAGCAGCGAGGCACTGGATGCTGCTGCTGTGCTCTCAGTGGCCGAGTGTGTGGAGCGGATGGTCCCCACACCGCCGAAGAGTGACTTGAACGAAATGAAAGAGCCGCTAAAAAACAAGAGAAATGGCTGGGCGCGGTGGCTCAAGCCTGTAATCCCAGCACTTTGGGAGGCCGAGAAGGGCGGATCACGAGGTCAGGAGATCGAGACCATCCTGGCTAACACGGTGAAACCCCGTCTCTACTAAAAAAAAAAAAATACAAAAATCTAGCCGGGCGAGGTGGCGGGCGCCTGTAGTCCCAGCTACTCGGGAGGCTGAGGCAGGAGAATGGCGTAAACCCGGGAGGCGGAGCTTGCAGTGAGCTGAGATCCTGCCACTGCACTCCAGCCCGGGAGACAGAGCGAGACTCCGTCTCAAAAAAAAAAAAAAAAAAAAAAAGAAGTTGGCCAAAATGATTGGGCACATCTTTAAGATGAACAATAATGATCCACACAAAGAGGAGGAAATTTGGAAATACAGTGAGTATATGGCAGATTTGACTCAAAGAGGAAGGATGGAAAACATCTCTTGCTTCATGAGCTCACTGTTAATGAAGTGGCTGCTCAACTCTGTGTGAAGGATAATGCTCTGCTGACAAGAAGAGATGAGCTTTTTGCCTTGGCTAGGCAGATTTCTCAAGAAGTCACCTATAAATATACTTACAGAACCACCAAGTCAAAATGTGGAGAAAGAGATGAATTATCCTTGTAGAGGATTAAAGTGGAGGATGGGTTTCCAGATTTCCAGGATTCTGTGCAAACGCTCTTCCAGCAGGCTAGAGCTAAGAGTGAAGAACTCACAGCTCTTAGTTCACAGCAGCCTGAAAAGGTGATGGCAAAGCAGATGGAGTTCCTTTGCAACCAAGCTGGCTGTGAGAGATTGCAGCATGCCAAGAGGAGGCTGTCTGCAGGGCTTTACAGGCAGAGCTCAGAAGAGCACAGTCCTAATGACTTGACTTCCGATAACTCAGATGGACAAGGAGAAAGACCTTTGAATCTCCAAATGCCTAATTTACAGAACAGACAACCCCATCATATTGTGGTGGATGGGGAGCTGAGCAGACTTTATCCCAGTGAGGCAAAGTCCCACTCATCAGAGAGCCTTGGGATTTTAAAAGACTACCCTAACTCAACTTTTACTTAGAAAAGAAAGTCATCAAAACAGACCCTGAAGATTCAAGATACCGTTCTCTGGAAATGGAATCAGGTTAAGGATAATACTCCATCACAGAAATAAGCCTTAATAACCAGTGTTGCCTCATTCAGCTCGAACAGATTTCATAGCCATTGTAAAAGGACTGGTACAGTAGCCCGCAGAAACCAGGAAGATAAAATAACAGCCACAAAAGAGAAAATCAAAAGAGTGTTGCAATCTATAACAATAACATTGATTCATTCACATTCCTGTGTTGAGTCATTCTATATGGAAAGGCTTACAAATCAATATTGTAAGCATTCATTATTTAAGAATGTGCAATGTATTTGTGTAATTTATAGAAGTGAAATCTAGATGTTCAGTCCTGTTTGGTTCAATAGATGTGGATACAGTTTATTTTACTTGAAATTTTGTTGTCTACTTTGTGTGTTTAATGTAAATATATGTCAGAGTTTAGGATCTTTGCCTGCAGTTGTGAAAAAGAAAGCTTAAGTGATGTAGTTGTTGGCAAGATTGCAATGATTATGGAAAAATAGAAAGCAAATACTCAATTTAAGCCAAGGAAAATATTGTGGATTTAATATTTGACAAAACTGATTTTGTTTAACAAGAAATGTGTAGCATTCACTCATATAATATCTGGTTATCAATGCACGTTTACACAATAAATACTTGAGTGGAGGAAAGTTAAAAAGATGAGCAATAGAGTAGAAAATCTCTCTCTTAAACTAGTTGACCTAGATTGTATTAACAGCTACTTAAAATGTATCAAAGATAGGAAGCTACTACATAGACAGATAAATTGAATTAAGTGTACCCATGTATAAAAGCTTTGACTTAAGCACTGATA
Source organism: Trachypithecus francoisi (assembly GCF_009764315.1). Classification (NCBI taxonomy): domain Eukaryota; kingdom Metazoa; phylum Chordata; class Mammalia; order Primates; family Cercopithecidae; genus Trachypithecus; species Trachypithecus francoisi. The sequence goes on from NW_022680460.1 coordinate 430,516, forward strand.
TTTCAGAATGTGTTAAATAGATTAAGACATAGTAAGTTAACCCTACGTGTTATAAAGATGGTGACTGTTAACAAAGGCTATAACAGATTAAGTACTGTTTATATCCAGAAAGTCTTCTCTATGTAGAGAAGACAGAGAGACTAGATGCTTTCACTAGAGAATGTCTCCCCACCCAGCCATCACAAGTGTGGACAATCACTGCATCCACATTGTAGGCATATTTCTATGGAAGTTTAGTTGACACCTATATTCATTACTTATTTTACGATTTCATTTTTCTACACCTTTGAGATTTGTGAATGCAGTTTTTTCTTAAAATTCATTTTAACTTGACAGTACGTTTTTAATTCCCCCAATTTAATTAATGGACTGTGTGCATACATATGAGAGTGTGCTTAGAGGTTTATAACGTACTCGCATACTTATGAGAATTTCACACTGGAATTCATAATGGTAAAAAATCAAATACATCTGCCAATATACGTTTTTTTCTGTTGGTTTAAGAGAAGATGGCCAGGTGCAGTGGCTCACTCCTGTAATCCCAGCACTTTGGGAGGCTGAGGCGGGTGGATCACCTGAGGTCGGGAGTTCAAGACCAGCCTGACCAACATGGGGAGACCCCGTCTCTACTAAAAACACAAAGTTAGCCAGGTATGGTGGCACATGCCTGTGGTCCCAGCTACTTGGGAGGCTAAGGCAGGAGAATTGCTTGAACCCGGGAGGCAGAGGTTGCAGTGAGCCGAGATTGCACCATTGCACTCCAGCCTGGGCAACAAGAGGGAAACTCCGTCTCAAAAAAAAAAAAAAAACAGAGCAAAACAAACCCGACAGCTTCACCTACTTCCTACAGATTCATCTAAACCCACGTATTGTTGAGAAGAGTGTATATTGACTTAGAGTAGTATTTTTTTTTTTTAGTTCTGCTCTAGATCATAACCGTGTACAAAATATTAAGTCATAATCTGTTACACTAAAATTTGTCAGCCAAATGTTAGATGAAATGTCTGCACTGTAATCTCAGATCACTGTCACATATATAAACTGCTTCTTCATTTTAATTTGTGGAAGAACTTTACAGTAGGAAACACCAGTAAACAACTTTTATACTGTTAAACAGCTTTTTCCCCTTCCTAAATGTTTTAATTGTACCATAGTGTTTTGCGCACTGAAGAAGCTTCTTATGGACCTTGCAACTTTGTTGCTAGCTTGAGGTTGATTATTGTGGTTGTATTGTTCACTGCGTGTAGAAATACTATGAGTATGATTTCAATAGACTGTTCAGTTTTTAATGTTAGCCATAGCACTGGTTAGTATCTCAGCGGTTTCATGAAACGTTTCCTGTATTAGAATCTATTTTGAGACATTTATTTGTGTGTGTGTGTGTGTCTTAGGGTCAAGTTTGTAAATTTTAATAAGCCACAATGTTAAAACATGCAGTAATCTTCCAACTTCCAATATTTATCCATTCCTTGTGGACCCACAAATTGCATCTTTAAATTCATAATACCTTTCCTTAAGTATCATATGCTTCCAGTTGTTCAAGCTTAGTGATGAGGTGGAAGTACAAGAGAAATTTCAGTAGAATATAGTTTTTATTTTGTAAACACTAATGTATTAAACTTGTAATACATTAAAGCAAATAATATATTTTTTATTTGAATTGTATATATGAATTTGATGTTATAACTAGTTGATTTTTTTTTCATTTCATTAGAGGTATTTTCACTGAACAAAGTCAATTGGTTACCTCAGTATTAGGGCCAATATAGTCCAAGGGACCATTTCTCCCTGAGTTTCTGACACTTTATTTTGTGATGTCCACGTTTTTTGTTTGTTTGTTTGCTTGTTTGTTTGAGATGGAGTCTCGCTCTGTCACCCAGGCTGGAGTGTAGTGGCGCGATCCTGGCTCACTGAAAGCTCCGCCTCCCGGGTTCACGCCATTCTCCTACCTCAGCCTCCCGAGTAGCTGGGACTACAGGCGCCCGCCATCTCGCCCGGCTAGATTTTTGTATTTTTTAGTAGAGACGGGGTTTCACCGGGTTAGATAGGATGGTCTCTATCTCCTGACCTTGTCATCCACCCGCCTCGGCCTCCCAAAGTGCTGGGATTACAGGCGCGAGCCACCGAGCCCAGTCTAATTTTTTAGACTCTTCAAGCTGTTGGTGAGGTGGGAGGAGTGCACTTGCTTCCTGTTCCTTTGGCAATAAAGATTTTCTGTGCCCCCCAACCCCCAAAAAAGCATAGAAGGACCATCCCCAAGTAAGAGGGATGCACCAGAGTTTGGTTAAGTTTTATTAAAACTTCAGCGGAGTCCCAAGCACTAAGGTGATCAACATTTCACTCTATCAGACTGAGAGGAAATAGGACAATTATATGGTTCTCTTATACAGTAGACATAAGAAGAAGTAGAAAGACATGTGACCTATAATCAAGGAAAAAGCATACTATGCAAGCAGACTCAACATTACATGAAAGACACAAGCCTTCTCCTCTATTTTCAGACAAAAAGAAAGTTGATTTGTGAAAAAGTGAAGATTACTGGAAATGGAACACATGAAAGTAAACATAAAATTTGTTTATGTCTTCGTTTGTGACTATATGACTGAATGCACCGGCTTTGTTGCTGACTGCCAGCTGACAGTCATCTTCATGTCTTAGGGGCCACCTGCAGTTCCCAGTTTTTTCCCATGTGGGCTTTCTCGTCATGGCTGCTTACTTCATCAAATCAGCAAGAGGGATTTCTTACCTCACAGAGGACCCAGTACCTCTTTTAAAGGCTTTTAGCTAATTAAGTGAGGCTCATCCACTGTAATTTCCTTTTTGATTAACCCAAAGTCAACTGATTTACAACCTTAACTACACCGAAAAATCTCTCGCCTTTGTTATATTCTATTGACTAGAAGCTAGCCAGAGGTTCCACCCACACTCAAGGGGAACAGATCATAGAGGGCATGAACACAAGGGTAGGGGAACCTTGGGACCCATCATAGAATTTTGCCTACCATAGTTAGCATTTATATACAGAGCAAGCCTCCAGGAGGTTAGGCAAAGAATAGCTACTGAGGAAATAAATATTACTGAGAAAGAAACAACTGGACAACTACTAAAACTCACATAAGACTGTAAGAAACTTAGGTGTCAACCAATCAGAATGTATAGACATCACTGAACATCCAGGACATTCCAGTAGATATCCCAGAGAGACCACACTTTAGGAGTAGGGAACAACTATCTCAAGGGTAAAAGTTATTCTAGACCCACTCCAACAAAAATATAAGCCTCAAAAGGATCAAGCTGATGCACAGTAAATTGTCTGCTAAAATAAAATTTAATACAATTAAAGAATACAACAAAATGCTGACACTCAAAAACATACCACTCCAGCCTGGCCAATATAGTGAAATCCCTTCTCTACTAAAAATACAAAAATTAGCCAGGCGTGGTGGCACGTGCCTATAGTCCCAGCTACTCAGGAGGCTGAGGCAGGAGAATTGCTTGAACTCAGGAGGTGGAGGTTGCAGCGAGCTGAGTTCATGCCACTGCACACCAGCCCAGGCGACAGTACGAGACTCCATCTCAAAACAAACAAACAAACAAACAAACAAACAAACAAAAACATACCACTAATAATGTCCATCATACAGTCCAAAATTTTTAGCTATGGGTATTTCTGTTTCGCCCATAGGAAATAACTGATGTAAGAGTAGCTATCTCACAACAAACAACTGTAAAACTAGACAAAATAAATGAAACAAATGCTTTCAGACATTGTACAAGAAGCAAAGCAGGTCAGTGATCCAAGACAGTAGGGGAACTAATGAGGTGAGCCCTATATTTACCCAGGCTTTTTGCTTCAAGGCAATTGCCAGACTGCAACAAAGGCAGGGAGAACCCAAGTAGATCTTGGAAATTTTGCTGAATAAAAACACAACAGTCTCTAAATAAAGACAATAAAATCCAGACATTTAACATCATAATTTCCATAATGTGTGTCACCTCATTAAAATAAACCATTACCAAGAGAAAAATCAGTCATATAAACAAGCTCAGAAATGACAGGTAAAATGGAATTAGCAAACAAGGACTTTAAATGATGTACTATAAATATTATCAAGGGCTTAAAGCTAAACATGAACACAATGAGAAAACATACTGAAGATACAAATGAAAATGAATCAGAACTTCTAGAGCTGAGAAAAATATGAAGTGAAAAAGTCACTTGACAGATGAAGAGACAGATGTACCAGCAGATTAGATACTACAGAAGGAAAGATTAGTAAATTTGAAGACAAAGCAATAAAAACTACCCAAACTGAAACAAAGACAAATACTGAAAAAATTAAAAGAACTTCAGTGACCTGTGGGATAATGCCAAACAATCTACATATCAATAATTGCTTAAACTGTGAAAAGGCAAAATTATCCCAGGAATGAAGAGTAAATCACAAACTGTTCATAAGAGAATATACTCAAATAAAAATTAATAAGGGGCATTGAAGAAAGAGACAAAAATAATCAAGTGAATGAAAATGACCTAAGAAAAAATGTTTAAAGGGTCAGAGAAAAGTAGTGGAAGTGAAAAACAGGCAAAGAGAAAATAGATTTGTATTATCAGAATTTCTAAAGAAGAAAAACAAGACAATGAAATACAGTGAATACTTAAAATTATAATCCAAGAAAAAGAAAATCAGAAATAGAAAAGACCTGAATCTACAAATTGAACAAGCTTCCTAGGTACCTAGAAAAAACAACCTAGACCTATGAACTGTAAGATATAGGTAAATAAAACTATAAGATTTTAAAATAAATATAAAGCCCTCAACTTTCACTTTTAGCCAATATGGAAAAACGAGTAACAGATTTACTATCCCACCTGAAAAAAAAAAAAAAAAAAAATGAACAAAATGTATAAAATAATGGTTTGCAAGGCATGCAGGTAAAAAGGACAGTGAATCTTGAGAGATGGGAAACAATGGAAGTAAGCTATACAATTGTTCCCTGCTTACTGTCTTGAAAGAGTTTCCAGGCTGCAAGGAACAAAGGAAGAACCCAGGAAGAGCCTTGATCAACTCCCTGAGATCAGGAATCAGCACTAACACTATGGGAAGACCAAGATAGCTAGAGTTCATGAAACAGAGAACTGGAGATGAGAGTACAACACATAGACAGAAATTGGGAGATCTGCAAAGGATTATTCTTAACAATTTAGCTGATATTGATCAGAAATTCATATGAGGAAATTATCTAAGGAGAAAGAACCATCAGAAAAGATAAGAAGCAATAGAGCCTTGCACTCAAACAGGACAAGGAAGTGTACTGGTTACCACTAGCATTATTGTAAATGCTGAAGATTCATGGAGTATTAGGTAGAGTACACACAAAAAATGTCTTGTCTCAGTAGGGATAATTAGGTCTAGATTGAGCATAGTTTAAGTCCCACTTAACAAAGTCCAAAATAAGACCCAAAAGTAGCAAATTGTCTCCAAGTAACTCAACTGCATTCCAGAACAAAGCTCAAGATTTATAGGAATGCAAAAATATCCATCATCCAAAAGGCTAAATTTGCAACGCTTATCATAAACCAAAGATCACAAAGTGTGCAGAGAAGTAAATATATATATATATATTTACACATATATATGCCATGATGTGAGGTAAATAAATAAAGCAAACTCAGAACTGACAAAGATGTTAAATTAGCAGACAAGAGCAATAAAACAGTTATTATGACTGTATCCCATATATTCAACACCTTAAATTTATACATTCAAAATGTATTTTAAGGGCCAAATCAAACTTCTAATAATGGAAACTACAGTATGTAAAATATGATTAGCTGAATGTGGTTAACAATAGATTTGACATTGCAGAATAAAAGATAAATGAAGTTGAGGATGTAGTAAAGAAACTACCCTCGATTATGCACAAAGATAATTAAAGTTAATAAATAGAACAACAAAGAGCTGTGGGATAACTTCAAGTAGCCTAATATAGGTTTAATTTGAGTACCCACAGGAAACAAGAGAAGGGAGTAACAAAAAAGTATTTTAAGAAATGATGGCCAGATATGGTGACTCTCGTCTGTAATCCCAAAACTTTGGGAGGCCGAGGCTGGAGGATCACTTGAGGTCAGGAGTTCGAGACCAGCCTGGCCAACATATGGAAACCCCGTCTCTACTAAAAATACAAAAATTAGCTGGGCATGATGGTGCACACCTGTAATCTCAGTTACTCAGGAGGCTGAGGCAGGATAATTCCTTGAACCTGAGAGGCAGAGGTTGCAGTGAGCCAAGATCATACCACCACACTCCAGCCTGGTTGACAGAGTGAGACTCCATTTCCAAAAGAAAAAAGAAACAATGGCCAAAATTTTTTTCAAATTTGATAAATATTATAAATATAGATTCGAGAAGCTCAGTGAAGTCCAAGCACAAGAAGCATGAGGAAAACTATGACTGCATTTAATTATAACACATCATAATTAAATGGCTCAAGACCAGTGACATAGAGAAAGTTTTAAAAGCAGCTGGAAAAATAGACACATCATATTCAGAGGAACAAAGATAAGGGTGATAAAATATTTCTTATAAGGTATAATGCAAGTGAGAAGATAGTGGAGTGACATCTTTAAATTGCAGAAAGAAAAAAACTGTCAATCTAGAATTGCATGCCCAGGGAAAAAAATTTTCGAACATGACGGCAAAAGAAAGCATTTTTCAGACATATAAATATTGAAAGAATTCATCACTAGCAGATGCACATTACAACAAATGCAACTCTTTCTTGTAGAAAGAAAATGCCAGATGGAATATGGATTTATACAAAGACATGAAGATCATCAAAAATAGTAACTACATGGCTAAATACCTGAGATTCTTTTCTTATGCAAATACCTTTAAGAGATGTTTTAAATCAACTTTTAAAACAAAAATAATAGCAATACAGTGAAGGTATTTGTATTAGTCTGTTCTCACGCTGCTAATAAAGACATACCTGAGACTGGATAATTTATAAAGAAAAGAGGTTTAATGGGCTCACAGTTCCATATGGCTGGGGAGGCCTCACAATCATGACAGAAGGTGAAGGAAGAGCAAAGGCATGTCTTACATGGTGTCAGGCAAGAGGGCTTGTGTAGGGGAAACTCCCCTTTATAAAACCATCAGATCTTGTGAGACTTATTCACTATCATGAGAACAGCATGGGAAAGACCCACCTCCATGATTCAATTACCTCCCATCGAGTCCCTTCCATGACACGTGGGAATTATGGGAGCTACAACTAAAGATGAGATTTGGGTGGGGACACAGCCAAACCATATCAGTGTTAAAACATCTAAACAAGTAAAATGTATGACAACAATAGCCCAAAGGACAGGGCAGGGCAGAAATGGAAGTTACTATCTTCAGCTTTTTATACTATACTTGAAGAGGAATAATGGCACTTGAAGGTAGAATCTGGTAAATTAAATATGAGTACTATAAACCCTGAAAAAACAAGTTATAGCTAATATACCAACAAATATAAAATGAAAATTTTAAATGTATTGGATTCATTCAAACTGAATAGAAAAAGCGGAACATGGAAACAAAGAGCAAATAGGATAAGTATAGAATAAATAACAAGCAAGATTACATTTTTAAACCTAAATATATGAATAATCACATTAAAAGTAAATATTCTAAATACCTCAATTAAGAGGCAGAGATTGCCAAAGTGCATTAAAAAAATCAAGACCTAACTGTATGCTGTTTACACACACCTTAAATATAAGACACAAATAGGCTTAAAGTAAAAGGATAGAATAAATATACCATTATGCTAACAAAAAGAAAGCTAAAGTGGCATATTAATAGTCAAAATAGATTGCAGAGCAAAGAACATCACCAAGAATAAGGAAATTCATTTCATAGTAATAAAGGGCAGATTTATCAAAACAGCATAAAGATCCTAGACACGTATGCACCTAACAACAAAGCTTTGAAACAATGCAAAACAGATAGAACTTCAAAAGAAAATAAGTAATCCACAACTATAGTAAAAAATTTAAATATCCTTCCCTCAAGAATTGATAGAACAAGTAAACAGAAATTTAGTAAAGCTATAGATGCAAACACTCTGGAAAAAGTTTTAGCAAATCTACTCCAACAATATAAGAATAATAAATCATTACCAAGTGGGCCTTATCTCAGGAATTCAAGGTGAGTTTAACATTCAAAAATATATCAATACAATTCACCATATTAACAAACAAAATTCATATGATCATCTCATAGACACAGAAAGAACATTTGGTAAAATCTAACATCAATTACTGTTAGAAATGGTCAGCAAAGTAGGAAAAAAAGCTATAGTGTTCAGTATTCGAGACACTGTGTTATTGGCATAATGATTGAAATATAAATCAAATGAACAGACAGGGCACAGAAATAAACACAATGATGTTTGACAAAGGTATCAAGAAAATTCAGTAGAGTACAAAAATCTTTTCAACAAACTTGGCTGAAACAGTTGGATATCCACATTCAAAACAATGAAATCAGACCCTTGCCTCACATTATACACAAAAATCAACTCAAAATGGATCATAGAACGAAATGTAATAGATAAAATTGTAAAACTCTTGGAAGAAAACACAAGTGTAAATATTTATGATTTGGGGTAAGCCAAGTCCTTCTTAGATATGATACCAAAAACACAAGTGACAAACAAAAAAGTAAATAAATTAGATTTTATCAAAATTTAAAACTTTTGTGTTTTAAAGGCACCATCATGTTTTAACAGTACCTGGGATCTATTTTAATCTGGCATGGTAAGACATACCAAAATAGAGATGACAGTCTTGAAGGAATAAGTTGATACTCACAGATCTCTAGAAATAGGAGGCACAGAATGCCCCATGGTGGGTCCACACGGGGAAGCACAGAGTTGGTCAGGAACCATAAGGAGTATGGGAAAAACATGTGTACTTAGAAGGAACTGGTTTGAATAATTCAATAATTTCAACAAGATCTGGGGCATAGGGGCTGTCCCTTTTCTGGTACTTGGCCCTGAGTTGACAAGGGCAGGGGAATAGTGGCTTGGAGTATAAAAGCCTGATAAAGAAAGTTGAGGGCAGGAGCTCTGGAGTGATTGGTTTGTATCTGGAAAGCACATTCACAGGTTTACTATCTTCAGGAATTGGCTAGCCCTGAGAGGAGCAGTCCTGCCACAGTCAGCAATAGCCCAAGATGCCAAAGCTTCAAAAATATACAAAATAAAAAAGCATGATTAATACATAACAACAAAGTCAAAAGACTACCCATGGAACTGGAGACATGATTGCAAATCATGTACTTGGTAAGAGACTTGTATCTATAATATGTAAAGAACTCTTGCCTGTTAATAAGAATAAAAATGATAGCCCAATTTTAGACAAACAATTTGAATAGACACTTCACCAAAAATACAGCAATGGCAAATAAGAACATGAAAACATGTTCAACCTCATTGGTCTTCAAGGAAATGCAAATTAAAAACACAATGAGATACTGTTACACAACTCTTAGGATGACCATAATAAAAAAGAAAGTTAATAACAAGCATTAGTAAGAATGCCAAGAAAATGGAACCTACATACATTGCATGCCAGGTGTGAAATGGTGCAGACACTTTAGAAAAGAGTTTGGTATGTTCTTAAAACGTTAAACATGGAAAGTTCATCAGAATTTTAAACAAAGAGTTAACCTATCACCTAGTGATTCCACTCAGGGATATACACTCAACCGAATTGAAAATGTATGTGCACAAAAAAAATATAGCAAAAGTTTATAAGAGCATTGTTCATAATAACCAAAAAGTAGAAACAATCCAAATGATAATGAATTGATGAATGAATAAACAAAATGTAGTCTATCCATACAATAGAACACTATTCAGTAAAATGAATCAGAAATCGATACATGCTACAACAAGAATGAACCTCAAAAACTTTATCCTAAGTGAAAGAAGCCAAATACAAAATAAATACATATTGCATGATTCTATATGTATCAAGTTTCCCAAACAAAAGGTGAATGCTTTGATACTGAAAGTAGATCATTGCTTGCCTAGATCTGGGGGTGAGAATAGGGAGTGTATGGTTTACATATTTGACCCTCCACATCCATGCTGAAACTTGGTCCCCACAGTTAGAGGTGGGGATCATGGGAGATGTTTGGGTCATGCGGTCGCATCAATCATGAATGTCTTGGTACCATCCTCACGGTAATGAGTTCTTTGTTTATTAGTTCCTGCAAGGGCTGGTTGTTAAAAAGAACCTGGCACCTCTCTGCCACCCTCACCATGTGGCCTCTGTACACACTGGCTTCCTGTCATCTTCCACCATGAGTGGAAGCAGCCTAAGCCCTACCAGAAGCTGAGCAGATGCTGGTGCCATCATTTTTGTACAACATGCAAAACTGTGAGCCAGGTAAACCTCTTTTCTTTACAAATTACCCAGGCTTGGGTATTCCTTCATAGCAACCCAAACAGGGAGTGACTGCAGATTGCCTTGAGGAATCCTTTTGGAGTGGTGGAAATGTTCTAAAATGGCATTGTGGTTGATGTTTGCAAAACTCTACGAACTTACTGAAAATCATTGATTTGTACACTTATAATGGATGAATTTTGTTAGATAAATTGTACCTCAATAAAGCTGCTTTAAAAACAACTGCATGCTGTATGCAAGATACAGAGCTACAACAAAGTAATTCAGAGAGACTAAAAATAAAGAGTATAGGTAAAAATTTACCAGGCTCACCAAAACCTTTTGAAAGAAAGTGTAATGATCCTGATATCACACAGAGCAGAATTCAACTCCAAAAGCATTATATATGGCAAAGAAGGACAATTTTAACGCAAAAGTTACAGTCTATAATGAACAGATATCACTTATTCATGGTTATACATTAAATAACACAACAACTACCTTTTTAAGGCAAAAACTACAGAAGATGCAAGGAGACACGTACATTCATAAAAATAGGACACTTTAATATACCATTTTCATTACAAGACAAATCAAGTGAACAAAAAATATGTATAGAAATAAAACATGCATATGAATTAGGAAACAACAATTAATAGGATAGATATCTTGAATATATATTGAAATCTACATCATGATAGTAGGAAATATATACATTCTTCTCAAGTGGTCATGGCACATTTATAAAAGTAATCACTTATTAGTTCACAAAAATTATGTCCATAAAATATAAATATTATAATAAACACTCTGATTAAAATGCACTCACAACTAGAATTTACTAACAAAAACAAAAACATAAAGGTCCTTCCACCTCAAAATTTAGAAATCTCCTATTAAACAACTCCAAACTACAATGGAAACTACAAACTGAAATGACATAATTTTTAAAAAATGATGACAACAAAAATACTACATATCAGAATCTATGGGATATATTTAAAGCAGTGATCAGGGGAAATTTTTTGGTTTAAACACTTTTATCCTGAAAACTGAAAGAGCAATACCAACTCAATTTAATTCCCAGTTCATAAAATTAGAAAAAGAATTAAAAAGTAAACCGAATGAAAACACAAAGAAAGCAATAATATAGATAAAATTGGAAATTAATGAAGAGAACAAAATAACAGTAGACCTAAAAGTAAAATTATTTTTTCAAAAGTTAACAATATAGACAAACTACTAAATAACTTTACTAAGAAAAGAAATGGAGAAAAAATCACAAATATATAAAGGAATGACAAAGGAGAAATAGCCATTGAAACAAAAGAAATGCTTTAATCATATGATAATCACAATGGATTGAAGGTTTATGCTGCCCAAAATTTGTATGTTGAAATCTCAACCCCCAGGATGATGGTATTAGGAAGTCAGACTTTTGGGAAATGATTAGGTCATAGGGGTGGAACCCTGATAAATGGGATTAGTGCCTTTATTTAAGACTCCAGAGAGAGCCTCACCCCTTCCACCATGTGAGGTTACAGTGAGAAGACAGCAGTTTTTGAGAAAGCGGGACTTCACCAAAGCTCAGATTGGTCAGCACCTTGATTTTGAACTCCTCAGCCTCTAGAATTGCAAGAAATAAATTTCTGTTGTTTATAAGCCACCTAATCTATGGCATTTTGCTATAATAAGCCAAACAGACTAAGCTAAGACTATGCAAACAAATTTGAAAACCCAGAGGAAATAGATAATTTCATAAGGGAATTCAACTTACTAAAATTGGCCCCGTTTGTGTTAGAAAGCTTAAACAGACCAGTTTCTATAGAGGTAATACAGGAAGTTATTAAGAGAACGCTTTACACAAAAAGCAACAAGCCCAGATGGTTTCACAAGAAAGCGACAAAGTTAGATTCATATCTCACCACCAACTACCAAAAGATAGACTCCAAATGGATTAGAGAGCTAAATGTAAAAAATAAAACCAGGCCAATTACTAGAAGAAAACATGCATAAATTTCTTTTTAACCTTGATGTAGGGAAAGGCTCTCTAACCACGACTCAAAATCCAGAGGCAACAAAAGTCTATTAAATTTGATTACATTTTTTAAATGTGCATAACAAATGCACCATAACAAAATCAAAACATGAGAGGTAAACTGGTAGAAAATATTTACAACATATAACACAGAGAAAGGACACATCTATCTAACATATGAAGAACTCTTAAAAATTGAGGGGCAAAAGCCCAGACTTTGCCACTATGCAATATATCCATATAACAAAATCGCACTTGTACCCCTTAAATTTGTACAAATAAAAAATATTAAGGGACATACAGGCAGGACCAGAGATAGGCAGACAGTTCAATAAGCCTAATGTACAGAGTGGGTCAAAGTAGTGTACTATCAAGCTAGAGGTTTAGAGTATGCTTCTCTGGGTTAGGAGGAGAGATATGTTTAGATCTGCAGTTTAGAAAGAACACTCTGTTGGCTTGGTGAATGTGAATTAGAAAGGCAGGGAGAGGGGTTCAGAAACTTAAAGTAATCCATCTGAGAGAGAACGGTGCTTCATAATAAGGTAGTGACTATAAGGATTAAGAGAAAAGGTAAAGATCTGTTGAAGAGGTAGAATTCACTGGATTTATAAACCAAATTATGTGGGTGAGGTAGGAGTCCTGGATGAACCCAGGATTTTAACATAGGCAGTGAGATAGGTGGCAGTCTTATAGAGAATGTAGAGAATGCAGGCATCTACATTCAGTCTGGACTGGATGCAATGGCTCACACCTGTAATCCCAGCACTTTTAGAGGCCGAGGCAGGTAGATCACTTGAGCCCAGGAGTTCAAGACTAGCTTGGGCGACATAGTGAGACCCCGTCTCTACAAAAAAAAAATACAAAATTAACCAGGTGTGGTGGCATGTGCCTGTAGTCCCAGCTACTCTGGAGGTTGAGGTGGGAGAATCGCTTGAACCTGGGAGGCAGAGGTTGTGGTGAACTGTGATTGCGCCACTATACTCCAGTCTGGGTGACAGAGCAAGACCCTATCAAAAAAAAAAAAAAAAAAAAAATCAATCTGAAGACTAAATACAGTGGTCCATATTAATTGTTCAGTGCTGCTGGCCATCAGAGAAATGCAAGTCAAAATCACAATGAGATACCATCTCACACCAGTTGAAATGGCAATCATTAAAAAGTCAGGAAACAACAGGTGCTGGAGAGGATGTGGAGAAATAGGAACACTTTTACACTGTTGGTGGGATTGTAAACTAGTTCAACCATTGTGGAAAACAGTATGGAGATGCCTCAAGGATCTAGAACTAGAAATACCATATGATCCAGCCATCCCATTACTGGGGATATACCCAAAGGATTATAAATCATGCTGCTATAAAGACACATGCACATGTATATTTATTGTGGCACTATTCACAATAGCAAAGACTTCGAATCAACCCAAATATCCATCAGTGACAGACTGGATTAAGAAAATGTGGCACATATACACCATGGAATACTATGCAGCCATAAAAAAGGATGAGTTCGTGTCCTTTGTAGGGACATGGATGCAGCTGGAAACCATCATTCTCAGCAAACTATTGCAAGAACAGAAAATCAAACACCACATGTTCTCACTCATAGGTGGGAATTGAACAATGAGATCACTTGGACACAGGAAGGGGAACATCACACACCGGGGCCTATTGTGGGGAGTGGAGAGGGGAGAGAGGTGGCATTGGGAGTTATACCTGATGTAAACGACGAGTTGATGGGCGCTGACGAGTTGATGAGTGCAGCACACCAACATGGCACATGTATACATATGTAGCAAACCTGTACGTTGTGCACATGTACCCTAGAACTTAAAGTATAATTAAAAAATAAAAAAAAAGGCCGGGCGCGGTGGCTCAAGCCTGTAATCCCAGCACTTTGGGAGGCCAAGACAGGCGGAGCACGAGGTCAGGAGATCGAGACCATCCTGGCTAACACGGTGAAACCCCGTCTCTACTAAAAAATACAAAAAACTAGCCAGGCGAGGTGGCGGGCGCCTGTAGTCCCAGCTACTCGGGAGGCTGAGGCAGGAGAATGGCGTGAACCCGGGAGGCAGAGCCTGCAGTGAGCTGAGATCCGGCCACTGCACTCCAGCCCGGGTGACAGAGCAAGACTCCATCTCAAAAAAATAAAAAAATAAAATAAAAAAATAAAATAAAAATTGTTCAGTGCTGTTCTCAGCATATAGAAAATATATAATAAGGTTAGCTATTGCTGCTCTTCTCTTAGGCTAAACTGGTTTGATTAATCCTAATATAATTTACTATGAAATACTATTCACAGTTGATATTTAACATTCTCTAAGCAGATCTGGTTTCAAGTTGCACAACTTTCCAGCTTTGTGACTCTAGACAAGTTTCTTAACCTTTCTTGGCTTCAATCTCCTTCTTGTAAATGGGAGTAATAATATCAACCCAGTAATGTTTTGGATAAGAAATAAGGGAAGTCAAGTGCCTGAAGTGGTGTCTGTCACATAGTAGGATCTCAATAAATGATAAACATAAAGCAATATTATTGGTTTTAGGGGATTCTCTCTCATTTATCTTTGTATTTCCCATAGATCCCACCTGCCTAGAACAGTCTTACAGTTGATAGATAGTAAATACTGATCAAATATGTGGTAATTGTTTTCTGCTTGATCTTTTTCTTTTATTTTTTTCTTCTAATCTGCCAAAGGCTGTTAATCTTCATTTTAAAAGTATCACTTAAATGGTTGGAGCACCTTCTCCTTGCTTAATGTTTATTTTGCTTAATCTCTCTCTCTCTCTCTTTTTCTTTTACTTACAAACAAACAATAACCCACGCTTCATAATACATAACACTTTCTTATAAAATTTCTTGAGAACTCCCCCTATCTGCACTCCCAAACCCTTACAAGAGTTTCATTCAATAATAGAATCTCGATCCCCACCTGGCTTGACTGTGTTGAGAATTACCCGTGCTGCTGAACCTATTCCAGAATTGTTGCTGATCTCCAGAACTTCTGCCAGAATTAACAACAGTCAATTAACAACTTGGTCAAACATGTTGTATTTAATCATGGTGAATCATAGCCACTGAAAAGACATTTAATTTGATCTGAAATACTTTCACAAGAATATCAAATCTCAGGCATAATTTATGATTAGCAACTCTATAAAAATAAAGAGTAATTTGAAATTTTAAAAGACTAAGTGTCAAAGGACCAGATACCCAGAAGTGTAACTGCCAATTCTGTTGATGAGTCTTAGGGAAACAGGCATTCTCATTGCTACTGAGAAGGCAAACCAGTATAGCTCTTTGAGAGGGAATTTGGCAATATCTAACATAACCTTTCAACCCAGAAATCCCAGTTCTAAGAAACTATCTCTAATATGAACACTTTCTTACATTCAAAAATACATATGCACAAAGTTATTCATTGCAGCATAGTTTGTAATTGTAAAATATTGGAAACAACTTAAATGCCTGTACATAGAAGATTGGTTAAATAAATTATTCAACATAAGCTCAGTGGCATTCTATACAGCTGTTAAAAAAAAAAAAAAAGAATAAGGAAGATCTCTAGGAACTGATGTGGAGTGGGTCCATGACATACTACCCAAATGAAAAAAATCAAAGTGCAGGAGACCGCTTCTGGAATGGCAGAGTAAGGAATTCCAAAAATGTATTTCTTAATAAAAGCAATGAAAACACCATAAAAACTGTAAAAAATCAAATTTTTAGAACTCCAGAAATTAACCTAAGGCTGGCAATAATCCACAGAGCGTTTATTCAAGAAAAAAATCACTGCATCTTGGTAAGAACAGTGAGTTTCATGGCGCTTTAACTTGCCCTACTTCTGTTCCTCTCCCTTAGTCCCATAGTAACCTTAAAAACCAACAGTGTCCCAATGATAGTAGTTGTGAAAATCAGTAGCCTAGTAGCCACTAGAAAGGGCACAGAGGCTTACAAGCATCCAAAGGTCCCATCCCCAGAGAAATTTCAATTGTCAGCTATTCTGATTGTCTGATAACTTGCAGAAAAGTTCCATGCTCAGGAGTTGTCATTCTTTGAGCTGACTCAGAGCTTACGCTGTGTTAATAGGCTTATCCCCAGGGCATTTGTCGTAAACAATCATTGGCAATGAATATTGGAACTGCCCGAGGCTGCATTATCAGTTGGGATTAATAAGAAGCTGACCAAAAAACTTGAGAGGAAAAACTGGGGAATGAGATGACCATAGAGGGCTTTAAAAAGCTCCAAAATGTTCCAAGAAATCTGGAAGACCTCACATATGCTGAAGGCTGTGCACATGCCCATGATTGTGTACATGCTTAGGAAAGATCCGAGAAGAAGAACAAAGTCAGAAGATTTACCCTATCTCACTTCAAGACGTACCATAAAGCTACAGTGATCAAGGTAGTGTGGTATTGATGAAAGAACAGACAAATAAATTAATGAAAGAGAATGGAGAGCCCAGAAAGAGTTCCACATAAATGTAGTTAACTTAGTTTTGCCAAAGGAACAAAGGTAATTCAATGGAAAAAAGTATTCTTTTTTGCAAATGATGCTGAAACAACTGTACAACCACATGTAAAAAGATTTTTAAAAGCCCAAAAACAAATAAACAAAAAGCCCCACAAGAATCTAGAGACAGAATTTACACCTTTTCCCCAAATTAAATAGATATAATTAAAATAGACTGTAGTGTTAAATGTAAAATGCAAGGCTATAAAACTAGAAGATAACAAAGGAGAAAATCTGGGTGACCTTGACTTTGGTAATGACTTTAACAAAAGGTCAATCTATAAAAGAAAAAAATGATAAATTAAACTCCATTAAATTCAAAACGTCTACTCTGTTAAGCAAATGAAAAGACAAACTACAGACTAGGAGAAAATATTTGCAAAACATATATCCAATTAAGGTCTGTACCAAAATGTACAAAGAACTCAAAACTCAACAACAAGAAAACATACAAACCAATTTAAAAATGGGCCATATATTTGAACAGATGCCTCATCAAAGAGGAGGTACAGATAGCAAAATAAACATATTAAAAGATGCTCAACATCATATACCATTAGGAATTCACTTTTTAAAGTAGTTTTGCGGCATATAAGTTTCTTGCTTGAACAGCCTTTTTGTTTTAGCAGTTGAATACAGTAGTTCCCCTTTATCTGCAAGGGATGCATTCCAAGACCCCCAGCCTGAAACTCTGGATAGTAACAAACCTTATGCATAGTTTCTTCTATACATACATACCTATGGTGAAGTTTAATTTATAAATTAGGCATAGTGACAATCAGAATAACAATTATTAAAAAGTCAAGGAACAACAGATGCTGGTGAGGCTGTGGGGAAATAGGCATGCTTTTACACTGTTGGTGGGAATGTAAATTAGTTCAACCATTGTGAAAGACAGTGTGGTGATTCCTCAAGGACCTAGAACCAGAAATACCATTTGACCCAGCAATCTCACAACTGGGTATATACCCAAAGGAATATAAATCATTCTACTGTAAAGATACATGCACACATATGTTCATTGCAGCACTATTTACAATAGCAAAGACATGGAAACTACCCAAATGCTCATCAATGATAGACTGGATAAAGAAAATGTGGTACATATACAACATGGAATACTATACAGCCATAAAAAGGAATGAGATCATGTCCTTTGCAAGGACATAGATGAAGCTGGAATCCATCATCCTCAGCAAAGTAACACAGGAACAGAAAACCAAACACCGCATGTTCTCACTCATAAGTGGGAGTTGAACAATGAGAACACCTGGACACAGGGAGGGGAACATCACACACCGGGGCCTGTCAGGGGGGTGGGGAGGGAGAGAGAGCATCAGGACAAACAGCTAATGCATGCAGGGCTTAAAATCTAGATGATGGGTTGATAGGTGCAGCAAACCACCACAGCACACATATACATATGTAATGAATCTGTACATTCTCCACCTGTATCCCAGAACTTAAAGTAAAATTTTTTAAAATAAATTAGTCATAGTAAGAGATTAACAACAATAATAAAATGAACAATTATAACAATATACTGTGTAAAAGTTATGCAAATGTGGTCTTTTTCTCTCTCTCTCAAAACAGCTTATTGTACTATATTACCTGTTTTTGAATTAAAGTTGACTGTGGGTGACTGAAACTGAGGAGAGTAAAACCATGGATAAGGGGGGACTACTGTATGTTATCCCACTGCTTCTTGTCTTTATGGCTTCTTATATGAAATAGGCTGTCAATCTTATTGAGAATGACTTGTATGAGATGCATTGTTTTCTTCTTGAAGCTTGCAATATTCTTTCTTTGTCTTCTGACAGTTTGAGTATCGTGTGTCAAGGTGTAGATCTCTTTGGGTTTCTCCTACTTAGAGGTCATTTAGCTTCTTAGATATGCAGATCAATGCTTTTCATCTAATTTGGGAGGTTTGGGCCATTGTTTCTTCAAATAGTCTTACTGCCCTGCTATGGTTTGAATATGTCCCCTCCAAAATTAAGGTGTTGTCAACGTCATAGTGTTAAGAGATGGGGCCTTTAAGAGGGGATTAGGCCATGAGGGCGCCTCCTTCATAACTGGGATTAAGGCCTTTATAAAAAAAGCTTCATGCACCTTTTGGCCCTTTTGCTCCTTTTGCCCTTCTCCCATCTGCCATGTGAGGACACAGCATTCTTCCCCTCTGAAGGGTGCAGCAATAAGTTCACCATCTTGGAAGCAGAGAGCAGCCCTCACCAGAAAACCGAACCTGCCAGCACCTTGATCTTGGATTTCCTCGCCTCCAGGACTGACTAAAGAAATACATTTCTGTTCTTTATATATTACCCAGTCTCTAGTGTTCTGTTACAGTAGCACAAATAAACCAAGACATGCCCCATTCTCTCTCTCTCCTCTCTTTCTATAACTCCCATTATGTTATATTCTTGATGGTATCCCACAGGTCCCTAAGCCTCTGTTAATTTAAAAATAAATTTTTTCTCTGTTCCTCACACTAGATAATGTCAATTTATCTATTTTCAAGTTTGCTGTTTTTATCTTCTGCCTACTCAAATCTGTGGAGCCCCCTCTAGTGAATTTTTCATTTCAGTCATATTTTTTACCTCAGAATTTCTGTTTGTTTCTTTTTTGTAATTTTATTTCTTTATTGATGTCCTCATTTTGGCGAGGCATCCTTTTCATGCTTTGCTTTAGTTCTGTGGACATTGTTTCCCTTTAGCTGTTTCAATGTCTTTAAAATAGCTGATTTAAAGTCTTTGTCAAGTAATTCCAACGTCTACCCTTTCTCAGAACAGTTTCTCTTGACTGGGTTTTTAAACATTTATTTTCCCTATCAATTTCCTGTCTTCAGTGTCATTGATTTCTGCTCAATCTTTTATTTATTTATTTTTGCTTGTTTTAGGCTTATATTTATCTTTTTTTTTTTTTTTTAGATGGAGCCTTGCTCTGTCGCCCAGGCTGGACGGAGTGCAGTGGCGCCATCTTGGCTCACTGCAACCTCCGCCTCTCGGATTCAAGCAATTCGCTTGTCTCAGCCTCCGGAGTAGCTGGGAGTACAGCGCGCGCCACGACGCCCGGCTAATTTTTTGTATGTTAGTAGGGACTGGGTTTCACCATATTGGCCAGGATGGTCTCAATCTCCTGACCTCGTGATTCGCCCGCCTAGGCCTCCCAAAGTGCTGGGATTACAGACGTCAGCCACCGCACCCGGCCCTATTTATCTTCTTTTTCTAAGTTTACTTTATTTTATTTCATTTCATTTTTTGAGAGATGAGATCTTGCCCTGTCACCCAGGCTGGAGTGCACTGGCTTATCATAGCTCACTGTAACCTCCAACTTCTAGGCTCAAGCAAGCTCCTGACTTTGCTAGGTTTGTGGGGGGGGTTGTTTTTTTGTTGTTTGGGGTTTTTTTTTTCTGTTGTTTTTGTTTGTTTTGAGGCGTAGTCTCACTCTGCCCAGGCTGGAATGCAATGGTACTATCTCAGCTCGTTGCAACCTCCGCCTCCCAAGTTCAAGCGATTCTCCTGCCTCAGCCTCCTAAGCAGTTGGGATTACAGGCGCGCACCACAATGTCTGGCTATTTTTTGTATTTTTTTAGTAGAGACGGGGTCTCACCATGTTGGCCAGGCTGGTCTCGAACTCCTGACCTCAAGTGATCCACCCATTTCTGCCTCCCAAAGCGCTGGGACTAGAGGCGTGAGCCACCACACCCAGCCCTTTCTCTAGTTTTCCAAGGTGGAAGCTTAGATTATTGATTTTAGATTTTCTTTCCTCACATATGCATTCAATGCTATAAATTTCCTCCTAAGCACTACTTTTGCTGTACCTCACAAATTTTGGTAATTGTATTTTCATTTTTATTTAATTCAAAATATTTTTTGAATTTCTCTTGTGATTTCTTGGCCCATGAGCTGTTTAGAAGTGAGTCATTTAATGTCTAGTTATTTGGATAATTTCTCTTTTTTCCCTCAATCCTTAGAACCTGCTAATATTTGGGGGGCTGGGGGGCGATTCTAGGTGTTTCTCTGTCATTGATTTCTAGCTCTAGTTTAATTCTATGTTAGTCTGAGAAGACACTTTATATGATTTCTATTCCTTCAAATTTGTTAAGGTGTATTTATTTTTCATCAGAATGTAATCTATCCTGATGAATGTGAGCTTCAGAACAATCTATACTCTGCATTTATTGGATGAAGTATTACATAAATGTTAATAATACACAGTTGATTGATAATACTGTTCAGTTCAACAGTGTTCTTACTGACTTGCCACCTGTTAGGTCTGTTCAAATGCTGATAAGGGGTATGGAAGCCTCCAACTTTATTTGTGGATTTGTCTATTTCTCCTTGCAGTTCTATCAGTTTTTTGCCTCATATATTTTGACACTTGGTTGATAGGGGAAAACACCTTAAGAATTGCTCTTAAGAATTGTCATTTATTCTTGGAGAATTGAACCTTTATCATCATGTAATGCCCTCTATATCCCTGATTATTTCCATTGTTCTGAGGTGTGCTTTATCTGAAATTAATATAGCTACTACAGTTTTCTTCTGATTAGTGTTAGCATGAACTACCTTTTTCCATCCCTTTACTTTAAATCTTTAAATCTAACTGTGTCTTTATATTTAATGTGGATTTCTTATAGGTAACTCATAGTTCTGTCTTGTTTTTATAATCCACTCTGACAGTCTATGTCTTGTAATTTATTTTTTTAATTTTTATGGATACACAGTAGGTGCACATGTTTATGGGGTACATGAGATGTTTTGATACAGTATATAATGTGTAATAGGGTAAATGGGGTAGCCGTCAGCTCAAAAATTCATCATTTCTTTGTGTTATGAACATTCAATAAAGCTGCCAAGAACATGCATTGGGGAAAGGATAGTCTCTTCAATAAATTGTGCTGAGAAAACTGGATATCCATATGCAGAAGAATGAAACTAGACCCTGTCTCTTACTATATACAAAAATCAAATCAAAATGGATCAAAGACTTAAATCTAAGACCTTAAACTCTGAAACTACTACAAGAAAACATTGGGGAAAATCTTCAGGACATTGGTCTGGATAAAAATTTTCTGAGCAATACTCCACAAGCACAGGCAACCAAAGCAAAAATGGACAAATGGGATCACATCAAGCCAAAAAGCTTCTGCACAGAAGAGGAGACAATCAACAAAGTATAGAGACAAATCACAGAAAGGGAGAAAACATTTGCAAATTACCCATCTGATGAAGGATTAATAACCAGAATGTATATAGACCTCAAACAACTCAACATGGAAAATGTTCCAATTGTACTCCCTCAGTTATTCTAAAATGTACAACAAATTATTGTTGACCATAGTCACCCTATTGTACTATCAAATACTAGATCTCATTCATTGTATCTTACTATATTTTGTACCCATTAACCATCCCCATCACCCTTACCCCACTGCCCTTCCAACCCTCTGTTATTCATCATTCTACTGTCTCCATGAGTTCAATTTTTTTAATTTTTAGATCCCACAAATGAGTAAGAACATGTGAAGTTTTTGTCTTTCTGTGTCTGGCTTATTTCACTTAACATTATGTCCTTTATTTTCATTCATGTTGTTACAAATGGCATAATCTTGTTCTTTTTATGGCTGAATAGTGCTCCATTGTGCATATGCACCACATTTTTTTTTATCCATTTGTCTACTGATGTACATTTAGGTTGATTCCAAATTTTGGCTATTGTGAATAGTGCTGCAATAAACATGAGAGTGCAGATAAATGTTTGATATACTGATTTCTTTTCTTTGGGTATATATCTGGCAGTGGCATTGCTGAATCATGGTAGTTCTAGTTATAGTGTTTTAAGGACCCTCAGTACTGGAGGATCCTATGTACATGGAGGATACTCTATGGTAGCTGTACTAATTTACATTCCCACCAACAGTGTACAAGGGGTCTCCTTTCTCCACATTTTAGCTAGCATTCATTATTGCAGGTATTTTAGATGAAAACCATTTTAGCTGGGGTGAAATGATATCTCATTGCCGTTTTCATTTGCATTTCTCTGATGATCAGTTATGTTGAGCACCTTTTCACATACTCATTTGCCATTTGTATGTCTTCTTTAGAGAAATGTCTATTTAGATCTCTTGCCCATTTTCAAATTGGATTATTTTTTCCTTAATGAATGGTTTGAGCTCCTTAGATATTCTGGTAATTAATCCCTTGTCAGATGGTTACCATATAGCTTTAAATCTTTTATGTAGTCATATTGTCAATATTTTACTTTATGGCTTCTGAGTTCAGGCATTTTACCTCAGGGAAATAATTCTTTTGTACTTTCTCCTAGAACTCCATAGTTTTTATATTTAGATCTTTAAGTAACCTGATTTTTTTAATATAATGAATGAACTGGGTATCTGTATATGTTTTCTTCTATATAGATAGTTAATAGTCCCTGCATTCTATTTGTTGAATACTACTTACTTGTCCCACTGACTTGAAATACCAACCTTATTAAATAGTACCTTCATAGACATATGTGTTGTTTCTAA
The DNA here is from genome assembly GCF_009764315.1 of Trachypithecus francoisi. Classification (NCBI taxonomy): domain Eukaryota; kingdom Metazoa; phylum Chordata; class Mammalia; order Primates; family Cercopithecidae; genus Trachypithecus; species Trachypithecus francoisi. The sequence goes on from NW_022680460.1 coordinate 454,030, forward strand.
AATGCTTATTCTGTTCCATTGACTGACTAAACTCCTTCTGTGCTGGTTCCACATTGTTTTCATTAATGAGACTTTAGTGGATATGTCCTCTCTTATTATTATTCTTTATCAAATGTGTCTTATTTATAATTACATTAAGAATAAATTCAGAATCAACTTGTAAAGTTCAAAAAATAACTTTTATTGTGTTGAGGTATGTTTCTTCCTTCTATGCCCAGGTTTTTTAGGGTTTTATTATGCAGAGATGTTGAATTTATTGAATGCTTTTTCAGCATCAATTGAAATAATCATATGGATTTTGTCCTTCACTCTGCTGATATATCATATTGATTGATTTGCATAAGTTTTATCATCCTTGCATCCTTGGGATGAACCCTGCTTGGTCATAATGAATACATTTTTTTAGTAAGTTAACAAATTCAGTTTGCTAGAATTTTGTCAAAGGTTTTTGCATTAATGTTCATCAGATATATTGACCTGTAGTTTTCTCTTTTTTTATATTTGTTTGGTTTTAGTATCAGGGTAATACTGGCCTCATAGAATGAGTATGAAAATATTCCCTCTTACTTTAATTTTTGGAATAGTTTGAGTAGGATTGGTATTAGTTCTCCTTTAACGTTTGGTGGAAAAAGCTGGCAGAGGCACAATGAAAAAAAAAAAACTTCAGAGCAATATCACTGATGAACACAGATGCAAAAATCCTCAACTAAATACTAGCAAACCAAACCCAGCAGCACATCAAAAAGGTAATTCACCATGATCAAGCAGGCATTATTGCTGGGATGGAAGGTTGATTCAACATATGCAAATCAATAAATGTGATTCACCACATAAACAGAACTAAAAATAAAAACCATATGATCATCTCAATAGATCAGAAAAAACTTTTGATAGAATTTAACATCCCTTCATGCAAAAACCTTCAACAAATGAGGCACTGAAGGAACATACATCAAAATAATAAGACCCATCTATGAGAAACCCACAACCAACATCATACTGAGTGGGCAAAAACTGGAAGCTTTCCCCTTGAGAACTGGAACAAGACAAGAATGCTCATACTCACCACTCCTATTCAACATAGTACTGAAGTCCTAGCCAGGGCAACCAGGCAAGAGAAGGAAATAAAAAACATACAAATAGGAAATGAAGAAGTCAAGCTATCTCTCTTCATTGATGATATGATTTATCAATGATCATCAATGATTCACCAATCTAGGTATATGATATACCTAGAAAACCCTAAAGACTCTGCCACAAGGCTCCTAGAGCTGATAAATGACTTCGGTGTAGAAAAATCATTAGCATTTCTATAAATCAATAATGTCCAAGCTGAGAGCCAAATCAAGAAGGCAATCCCATTTATAATAGCCACAAAAAAAAAACATACTTAAGAATATAGCTAACCAAGGAAGTGAAAGAGATCCACAAGGAGAATTACAAAACATTGCATAAAGAAATCAGACATAACACAAATAAATGGAAAAACATCTCACGCTCATGGATTGGAAGAATCAACATCATTTAAATGGCCATATTGCCAAAGCAATTTACAGATTCAATGCTATTCCTATCAAACTACCAATGTCATTTTTCTAAGAATAAGAACAAATTATTCTAAAATTCCTGTGGAACATAAAAGAACCCAAATAGCCAAAGCAATCCTAAGCAAACAACAACAACAACAACAACAACAACAAATCCAGAGGCATCACTTCACCTAACTTTAAACTATACTACAAGGCTACAGAGTAACACAAACAGCATGGTACTGGTACAAAAACAGACAGGTAGACCGGCAGAAGAAAATAGAAAAAGAAAATAGAGAAACCAGCAATAAAGCTGCACACCTACAACCACCTGATCTTCGACAAAGCCAACAGACATAAGAAATTGGGAAAAGACTCCCTATGCAATAAATCGTCCTATGAAACTTGACTTCTACCTATCACCATATATATAAATATTAACTCAAGATGGATTAAGCCTTTACTCCATCTTGAATTAACATAAGACCTCAAACTATAAAAATCCTAAAAGAAAACCTAGGAAACTCCCTTCCTAATGTCAGCCTTGGAAAAGAATTTATGGCTAAGTCCTCAAAAGCAAATGCAACAAAACAAAAATTGACAAATGAAACCTAATTAAACTAAAGTGCTTCTGCACAGCAAAAGAAACTGCCAAGGGAGTAACAGACCACCTATAAAATAAGAGAAAATATTCACAAGCTATGCATCTATTAAATGTCTAATATCCAACATTTATAAGGAACTTAAATCAACAAACAACAAAGCAAACAACCCCATTAAAAAGTAGACAAAGGGCCAGGTGCAGTGGCTCACACCTGTAATCCCAGCACTTTGGGAGGCTGAGATGGGTAGATCACCTGAGGTCAGGAGTTCGAGACTAGCCTGGCCAACTTGGCAAAACCCTGTCTCTACTAAAAATACAAAAATTAGCTGGACGTGGTGGTGGGCACCTGTAGTCCCAGCTACTCAGGAGGCTGAGGCAGAAGAATTGCTTGAGCCCAGGAGGCAGAGGTTGCAGTGAGCCAAGACTGAGTCACCGTAGTCCAGCCTGGGGTGACAGAGCAAGACTCCGTCTCAAAAAAAAAAAAAAAACGTGGTCATAGGACATGAACAGACACACTTCTTAAAAGAAGACATACAAGTGGCCAAGAAACGTGAAAAAATGCTTGTCATCACCAATCATCAGAGAAATGCAAATCAAAACCACAACAAGACATACCATCTCACACCAGTCATAATGGCTGTTATAAATAAGTAAAAAAACAACAGATGCTAGTGAGGCTGTCGAGAAAAAGGAACACTTATACACTGCTGTTGGGAATGCAAATTAGTTCACCCACTGTGGAAAGGAGTTTAAAGACTTCTCAAAGCACTCAGAGTTGAACTACCATTCGACTCAGCAATCCCACCAATGGGTATATACCCAAAGTAAAATAAATTGTTCTACCAAAAAGACATATGCGCCTGTATGTTCACTGCAGTAGTATTCACAGTTGCAAAGACATAGAATCAACCCAGCTGCCTGTCAACAGTGGACTGAGTAAATAAAATGTGGTATGTATACACTGTGGAATACTACATAGCCATTAAAAAGAATGAAATGATATCCTTTGCAGCAATATGTATGTAGCTGGAAACCATTATCCTAAGCGAACTAACATAGAAATAAACCCAAATAACACATGTTCTCACTTATAAGTGGGAGCTGAACATTAGGTACAAAAGATTACAAACATGAGAACAATAGATACTGGAGAATGCAAGAAGGGGAGGAAGGGAGGTGGATAAGGGTTGAGAAAAACCTCCATGTTGGGTACTATGCTTACCACGTGGGGGACGGATTCATTCATATTCCAAACCTCACCACCACACAATGTACCTATGTAACAAACCTGCACATGTACCCCCTGATTCTAAAATAAAAGTTGCAAACAAAACTGGTAGAATCCAGCAGTGAAACCATCAGATCTCAGGTGTTTTTTGCTGGAGGACTTTTATTAGGGCTTTGATCTCATTACTTGCTGTTGGTCTATTCAGGTTTTGGATTTCATCATGTTTCCATCTTGGCAGGTTGTACGTGTCTAGGAATTTATCCTTTTCTTCTGGGTTTTCCAATTTATTGGCATATGGTTGCTCATAGTAGTCTCTAATGATACTGTGAATTTCTGAGATATGAGTCGTAATGTCTCCATTTTCATCTTTGATTTTATTCGTTTGGGCGTTCTCTCTTTTTTCTCAGTCTAATCAAAGGTTGGTCAATTTGCTTATCTTTTAAAAAAAAATGACTTTTCATTTTATTGATCTTTCATATTGTTTTTTGTTTTTTATTTTTATTTTCATTATACTTTAAGTTCTAGGGTACATGTGCACAACATGCAGGTTTGTTACATATGTAAACATGTGCCATGTTGGTGTGCTGCACCCATTAACTCATCATTTACATTAGGTATATCTCCTAATGCTATCCCTCCCCCTTCCCCCGCCCCATGACATGTGTGTGATGTTCCCCACCCTGTATCCAAGTGTTCTCATTGTTCAATTTCCACCTACGAGTGAGAACATGCGGTGTTTGGTTTTCTGTCCTTGTGATAGTTTGCTCAGAAAGATGGTTTCCAGCTTCATCCATGTCCCTACAAAGGACACGAACTCAACCTTTTTTGTGGCTGCATAGTATTCCATGGTGTATATGTGCCACATTTTCTTAATCCAGTCTATCATTGATGGACATTTGGGTTGGTTCCACGTCTTTGCTATTGTGAATAGTGCCGCAATAAACATATGTGTGCATGTGTCTTTATAGCAGCACCATTTATAATCCTTTGGGTATATACGCAGTACTGGGATGGCTGAGTCAAATGGTATTTCTAGTTCCAAATCCTTGAGGAATCACCACACTGTCTTCCACAATGGTTGAACTAGTTTACAGTCCCATCAACAGTGTAAAAGTGTTCCTATTTCTCCACATCCTCTCCAGCACCTGTTGTTTCCTGATTTTTTAATGATTGCCATTCTAACTGGCATGAGATGGTATCTCATTGTGGATTTGATTTGTATTTCTCTGATGACCTGTGATGATGAGCATTTTTTCATGTGTCTGTTGGCTGCATAGATGTCTTCTTTTGATAAGTGTCTGGTCATATCCTTGGCCCACTTTTTGATGGGTTGTTTGTTTTTTTCTTGTAAATTTGTTTGAGCTCTTTGTAGATTCTGGATATTAACCCTTTGTCAGATGGGTAGATTTCAAAAATTTTCTCCCATTCTGTAGGTTGCCTCTTCACTCTGATGGTAGTTTCTTTTGCCATGCAGAAGCTCTTCAGTTTAATTAAATTCCATTTGTCTATTTTGGCTTTTGTTGCCATTGCTTTTGGTGTTTTAGACATGATGTCTTTGCCCATGCCTATGTCCTGAATGGTATTGCCTAGGTTTTCTTCTAGGGTTTTTATGATTTTAGGCCTAACATTTAAGTCTTTAATCCATCTTGAATTAATTTTTGTATAAGGTGTAAGGAAGGAATCCAGTTTCAGCTTTCTACATATGGCTAGCCAGTTTTCTCAGCATCATTTATTAATAGGGAATCCTTTCCCTGTTTCTTGTTTTTGTCAGGTTTGTCAAAGATCAGATAGTTGTAGATGTGTAGTGTTACATCTGAGGGCTCTGTTCTGTTCCATTGGTCTATATATCGGTTTTGGTACCAGTACCATTCTGTTTTGGTTACTGTACCCTTGTTGTATAGTTTGAAGTGAGGTAGCATGATGCCTCCAGCTTTCTTCTTTTTGCTTAGGATTGTCTTGGCTATGTGGGCTCTTTTTTGGTTCCATATGAACTTTAAAGTAGTTTTTTCTAATTCTATGAAGAAAGTCATTGGTAGCTTGATGAAGATGGCATTGAATCTATAAATTACCTTGGGCAATTTGACCATTTTCACAATATTGATTCTTCCTATCCATGAGCATGGAATATTCTTCCATTTGTTTTTGTCCTCTTTTATTTTGTTGAGCAGTGGTTTGTAGTTCTCCTTGAAGAGGTCCTTCACATCCCTTGAAGTTGGATTCCTAGGTATTTTATTCTCTTTGTACCAATTGTGAATGGGAGTTCACTCATGATTTGGCTCTCTGTTTGTCTGTTACTGGTGTATAAGAACGCTTGTGATTTTTGCACATTGATTTTGTATCCTGAGACTTTGCTGAAGTTGCTTATCTGCTTAAGGTGATTTTGGGCTGAGACAATGGGATTTTCTAAACACACAATTATGTCATCTGCAAACAGGGACAATTTGACTTCTTTTCGTAATTGAATACCCTTTCTTTCTTTCTTTCTCTTGCCTGATTGCCCTGGCCAAAACTTCCAACACCATGTTAAATACGAATGGTGAGAGAGGGCATCCTTGTTTTGTGCCGGTTTTCAAAGGGAATGCTCCCAGTTTTTGCCCATTCAGTATGATATTGGCTGTGAGTTTGTCATAAATAGCTCTTATTATTTTGAGATACTTTCCATCAATACCTAGTTTATTGAGAGTTTTTAGTGTGAAGTGCAGTTGAATTTTGTCAAAGGCCTTTTCTGCATCTATTGAGATAATCATATGGCTTTTTGTCATTGGTTCTGCTTATGTGATGGATTATGTTTATTGATTTGCATATGTTGAACCAGCCTTGCATCCCAGGAATGAAGCCCACTTGATCATGGTGGATAAGCTTTTTGATGTGCTGGTGGATTTGGTTTGTTAGTTTTTTATTGAGGATTTCTGCATCGATGTTCATCAGGGATACTGGTCTAAAATTCTCTTTTTTTGTTGTGTCTCTTCCAGGCTTTGGTATCAGGAAGATGCTGGCCTCATAAAATGAGTTAGGGAAGATTCCCTCTTTTTCCATTGATCAGACTAGCTTCAGAAGGAATGGTACCAGCTCCTCTCTGTACCTCTGGTAGAATTTGGCTGTGAATCCATCTGGTCCTGGGCTTTTTTTGGTTGGTAGGCTATTAATTATTGCCTGAATTTCAGAGCCTGTTATTGGTCTATTCAGGGATTCAACTTCTTCCTGGTTTAGTCTTGGGAGGATGTATGTGTCCAGGAGTTTATCCATGTCTTCTAGATTTTCTAGTTTATTTGCCTAGAGGTGTTTATAGTATATCTGATGATAGTTTGTATTTCTGTGGAATCACTGGTGATATCCTTTTATCATTTTTTATTGCAGCTATCTGATTCTTCTCTCTTTTCTTCTTTACTATTTTTGCTAGCAGTCTATCAATTTTGCTGATCTTTTTGAAAAAACCAGCTCCTGGATTCATTGATTTTTTGAAAGGTTTTTTGTCTCTATCTCCTTCAGTTCTGCTCTGATCTGAGTTATTTCTTGCCTTCTGCTAGCTTTTGAATGTGTTTGCTCTTGCTTCTCTAGTTCTTTTAATTGTGAAGTTAGGGTGTTGATTTTAGATCTTTCCTGCTTTCTTGTGGGCATTTAGTGCTATAAATTTCCTTCTACACACTTCTTTAAATGTGTTTCAGAGATTCTGGTATGTTGTGTCTTTGTTTTCATTGGTTTCAAAGAACATCTTTATTTCTGCCTTCATTTCTTTGTTTACTCAGTAGTCATTCAGGAGCAGGTTGTTCAGTTTCCATGTAGTTGTGCAGTTTTGATTGAGTTTCTTAATCCTGAGTTCTAATTTGATTGCACTGTCATCTGAGAGACAGTTTGTTGTGATTTCTGTTCTTTTACATTTGCTGAGGAGTGCTTTACTTCCAGTTATGTGGTCAATTTTAGAATAAGTGTGATGTGATGCTAAGAAGAATGTATAGTCTGTTGATTTGGGGTGGAGAGTTCTGTAGATGTTTATTAGGTCTGCTTGCTGCAGAGCTGAGTTCAAGTCCTGGATATCCTTGTTAACCTTCTGTCTCATTGATCTGTCTAATATTGACAGTGGGGTGTTAAAGTCTCCCATTATTATTGTGTGGAGTCTAAGTCTCTTTGTAGGTCTCTAAGGGCTTGTTTTATGAATCTGGGTGCTCCTGTGTTGGGTGTGTGTATATTTAGGATAGTTAGCTCTTCTTGTTGAAGTGATCCCTTTGCCATTATGTAATAGCCTTCTTTGTCTCTTTTGATCTTTGTTGGTTTAAAGTCTGTTTTGTCAGAGACCAGGATTGCAACCCTGCTTTTTTTTTTTTTTTTTTTTGCTTTCCATTTGCTTGGTAGATCTTCCTCCATCCCTTTATTTTGAGCCTATGTGTGTCTCTGCACATGAGATGGGTCTCCTGAATACAGCACCCTGATGGGTCTTGATTGTTTATCCAATTTGCCAGTCTGTGTCTTTTAATTGGGGCATTTAGCCCATTTACATGTAAAGTTAATATTGTTATATGTTAATTTGATCCTGAGATTATGATGTTACCTGGTTATTTTGCCTGTTAATTGATGCAGTTTCTTCATAGCATCAATGGTCTTTACAATCTGGCATGTTTTTGCAGTGGCTGGTACTGGTTGTCCCTTTTCATGTTTAGTGTTTCTTCAGGAGCTCTTGTAAGGTAGGCTGGGTGAGGACAAAATCTCTCTGCAGTTGCTTGTCTGCAAAGGATTTTATTTCTCCTTCACTTATGAAGCTTAGTTTGCCTGGATATGAAAATTCTGGGTTGAAAATTCTTTTCTTTAAGAATGTTGAACATTGGCCCCCACTCTCTTCTGGCTTGTAAGGTTTCTGCCGAAAGATCCACTGTTAGCTTGATGGGCTTCCCTTCATGGGTATCCCGACCTTTCTCTCTGGCTTCCCTTTATATTTTTTCCTTCATTTCAACCTTGGTGAATCTGATAATTACGTGTCTTGGGGTTGCCCTTCTCGGGGAGTTTCTTTGTGGTGTTCTCTGCATTTCCTGAATTTGAATGTTGGCCTGCCTTGCTAGGTTAGGGAAGTTCTTCTGGATAGTACTCTGAATAGTGTTTTCCAACTTGGTTCCATTCTCCCCATCACTTTCAGGTACACGAATCAAATGTAGATTTGTTCTTTTCACATAGTCCCATATTTCTTGAGGATTTGTTTGTTTCTTTTTACTCTTTTTTCTCTAAACTCATCTTCTTGCTTTATTTCATTGATGTTATCTTCATTCACTGATATCCTTTCTTCCACTTAGTCGAATCGGCTATTGAAGCTTGTGCATGCATCACGTAGTTCTCGTGCCGTGGTTTTCAGCTCCATCAGGTCATTTAAGGTCTTCTCTACCTGTTTATTCTAGTTAACCATTCATCTAACTTTTTTCAAGGTTTTCAGCTTCCTTATGATGGGTTAGAACATGCTCCTTTAGCTCAGAGAAATGTGTTATTACCGACCTTCTGAAACCTGCTTCTGTCAACTCATCAGAGTCACTTTCTGTCCAGCTTTATTCTGTTGCTGGTGAGGAGCTGTGATCCTTGGAAAGAGAAGAGGTGCTGTGGTTTTTAGAATTTTCAGCTTTTCTGCTCTGGTTTCTCCCCATCTTTGTGGTTTTATCTACTTTTGGTCTTTGATGTTGGTGACCTACAGATGGGGTTTTGGTGTGGATGTCCTTTTTGTTGATGTTGATGGTATTCCTTTCCATTTGTTAGTTTTCTTTCTAACAATCAGGTCCCTCAGCTGCAGGTCTTTTGGAGTTTGCTGGAAGTCCACTCCAGACCCTGTTTGCCTGGGTATCACCAGCGGAGGCTACAGAACAGCAAATATTGCACAACAGCAAATATTGCTGCCTGATCCTTTCTCTGGAAGCTTCATCCCAGAGGGGCACCTGCCTGAACGAGGTGTCTGTTGGCCCCTACTGGGAGGTGTCTCCCAGTTAGGCTACATGGGGGTCAGGGACCCACTTGAGGAGGCAGTCTGACCATTCTGAGAGCTCAAACGCCGTGCTGGGAGAACCACTGCTCTGTTCAGAGCTGTCAGACAGGGACGTTTAATTCTGCAGAAGTTTCTGCTGACTTTTGTTCAGCTATGCCCTGCCCACAGAGGTGGAGTCTATAGAGGCAGTAGGCCTTGCTGAACTGCAGTGTGCTCTGCCCAGTTCCAGCTTCCCAGCCACTTTTTTACCTACTCAAGCCTCAGCAATGGCAGATGCCCCTTCCCGCGCCAGGCTGCTACCTCTCAGGTCAATCTCAGACTGCTGCACTAGCAGTAAGCAAGGCTATGTGGGCAAGGGACTCTCTGAGTCAGGCATGGGAGAGAATCTCCTGGTCTGCTGGTTGCTAAGACCTTGGGAAATGTTCAGTATTTGGGCGGGAGTGTCCCGTTTTTCCAGGTGCAGTCTGTCATGGCTTCCCTTGGCTAGGAAAGGGAAATCCCTCAACCCCTTGTGCTTCCCGGGTGAGGCAACACCCTGCCCCGCTTCAGCTCACCCTCCGTGGGTCATACCCACTGTCCAACCAATTCCAATGAGATGAACCAGGTACTTCAGTTGGAAATGCAGAAATCACCCATCTTCTGCACCAATCACAATGGGAGCTACAGACTGGAGCTATTCCTATTCCGCCATCTTGGAATGGATCCTATTGGTTTTTTTAATTTCAATTTCCTTTATTTCTGCTCTGATCTTTATTATTTCTTTTCTTCTACTAATTTTGGTTTTGGTTTGCTCTTGCTTTTCTGATTCTTTAAGATGTATAATTAGGTGGTTTATTTAAAGTTTTTCTACATTTTGATATAGGTTCTTATTGCTATAAACCTTCTTCTTAGTACTGCTTTCACTGCATCCCATAGGTTTTGGTATGTTGTGTTTCCATTGTCATTTATTTCAAGAAATTTTTCAGTTTCCTTCTTAATTTCTTCGTTGACCCAGTGGTCATTCAGGAGCATATTGTTTAATTTCCATGTATTTGTATGTTTCCAATATTCATTTCTTTATTAATTTCTAGTGTTGTTCCATGTGGTCAGAGAAGATGCTTGATATTGTTTCATTTTTTGAATGTTTTAAGACTTGTTTTTGTCAACTAATATATTGCCCATCCTTGAGAATGATCCATATGCTGAGGAGAAGAATGTGTATTCTGCAGACATTGGATAAAATGTTCTGTAAATATCTATTAGATCCATTTTACCTATAGTACAGATTAAGTCTGATGTTTCTTTGTTGATTCTCTGTCTGGATGATCGACCAATGCTGAAAGTGAGGTATTGAAATCCCAAACTCTTATTGTATTGTGGTCTATCTCTCTTCTTATCTCTAATAATATTTGCTTTGTATATCTTGGTGTTCCAGTGTTGGGTTCATAGATATCTACAATTGTCATTTTCTCTTGCTGAATTGATCTTTTTATTATCATAATGACCTTCTTTTTCTCTTTTTATAGTTTTTGTCTTGAAATCTATTTTGGTTGATATAAGTACTACTCCTTTTTTTTTTTTTTTTTGGTTTCCATTTTCATGGAATATCTTTTTCCATTACTTTATTTTCAGTCTATGTGTGTCTTTATAGGTGGAGTGTGTTCTTGTGGACAATAGATCACTGAGTCTTTTTTAAATCCGTTCAGCCACGGTATGTCTTTTGATTGCATTTTATGCAGTTTAGTCCATTTACATTCAATCTTATGATTTATAAGTAATGATTTACTACTACCATTTTGTTTTGTTTTCTTGTTGTTGCGTGACTGGCCTGCCTTCTTCTTTTCTTCCTTCCTTCCTTCCTTCCTTCTTCCTTCCTTCCTTCCTTCTTTCCTTCCTTCCTTCCTTTCTTCCTTCCTTCTCTTTCTTCCTTCCTTTGTCTTCCCTTGTATGAAAGTGATTCTCTCTGATGATATGTTTTAATTTCTTGCTTTATATATTTTTGTGTATCTGTTGTTGGTTTTTATTTGAAGTTACCATGAAGCTTGAGAATAACATCTTATAACTCATTATTTTATTTATTTTTTAATTTAACTTTTACTTCAAGTTCAGGGATTCAACTTACCTACCAAGTTAAACTTTTATTTTAAGTTCAATAAACATGTGCAGGTTTGTCATATAGATAAACTTGTGTCATGGGGCTTTGTTGTATAGATTGTTTTATCACTGAGGAATTAAGCATAGTACTCATTAGTTACTTTTTCTGATCCTCTCCCTCCTCTCATCTTCCACACTCTCATAGGCCTCAGTGTGTGTTGTTCCCCACTATGTGTCCATGTGTTCTCATCATTTAGCTCCCACTTATAAGTGAGAACATGTGGTATGTGGTTTTCTGTTCCTATGTTCATTTGCTAAAGATAATGGCCTCCATCTTCATCCACGTCCCCTCAAAGGACATGATCTCATTCTTTTTATGGCTGTATAGTATTCCATGGTATATATGTACCATATTTTCTTTATCCAGTCTACCTTTGATGGGCATTTATGTTAATTCCATATCTTTGCTATTGTAAATAGTCCTTCAATGAACATAGGCGTGCATGTGTTTTTATGATAGAATGGTTCCTATTCCTTTGAGTATATACCCAGTAATGGGATTGCTGGGTCAAATTGTATTTCTGTTTTTAGGTCTTTGAGGAATTGATACACTGTTTTCCAGAATGGTTGAACTAATTTATACTCCCACCAACAATGCCTAAATATTCATTTTTCTCCACAACCTTGCCAGCATCTGCTATTTTTTGACTTTTTAATAAAAGCCATTCTGACTGGTGTGAGATAGTATCTCATTGTGGTTTTGATTTGCATTTCTCTAATAATAAGTGATGCTGAGCTTGTTTTCATATGCTTGTTGGCTGCATGTCCTTTGCCTCCTTTATAATAGGGTTTTTTTTCTTGTAAATTTAAGTTCCTTATAGATGCTGGATATTAGACCTTTGTCAGAGGCGTAGTTTGCAAAAGGTTTCTCCTATTCTGTAGGTTGTCTATTTACTCCCTTGATAGTTTCTTTTGCTGTGTAGTAGCTCTTTAGTTTAATTAGGTCTCATTTGTCAAGTTTTGTTTTTGTTGCAATTACTTTTGGTGTTTTTGTCATGAAATCTTTGCCCATTCATATGTCCAGAATGGTATTGCCTAGGTTTTATTCTAGGGTTTTTATAGTTTTTGGTGTTACATTTAAGTCTTTAATTAATCTTGAGCTATTATAATTTTTGTTTAGGTTGTAAGGAAGGAGTCCAGTTTCAGTATTCTAGATATGGCTAGCCAGTTGTCCCAGCACCATTTATTGAATAGGCAGTTCTTTCCCCATTGCTTATTTTTGTCAGGTTTGTCAAAGACCAAATAGTTGTAGGTGTGTTGCCTTATTTGGGGGTTCTCTATTCTGTTCCACTGATAACCCATTATTTGAAAGTGATGACAACTTAAGTCTGATTGCAAAAACAAACTAACAAACATGCAATGATAAAACTCATAAAACTCTACACTTTAACTTCATCTCTCCTGCTTTTTAACTTTTTGTTCTTTCTATTTATATATTATTATACTTTCTATGTCTTCAAAACTTGTTCATAACTTTCGATAGGTTCATCTTTTATTCTCTGACTCAAAATGTGAGTAGTTTACACACTACAATTATAGTGCTATACTATTCTGTATTTGTCTGTGTACTTACTGTTATCAGAGAGCGTTGTACCATCAGATGATTGCATATTGCTCATCAATGTCCTTTTCTTTCAGATTGAAGAATTCCCTGTAGCATTTCCTTTTTATTTAATTTTTAATTTTTGTGAGCACCTAGTAGGTATATCCATGTATGGGGTATGTGAGGTGTTAGATACAAGAATACAATATGTATAATCACATCAGGGTAAATGAGGTATCCATCACCTCAAGCACTTGTGCATTCTTTGTGTTACAAACAATCCAGTTATACCCTTTCAGTTATTTTTAAATGTACCATTAAATTATTTTTGACTCTTGCCCTCCTGTTGCGCTAGCAAATACTAAGTCCTATTTATTCTTTCTATTTTTTGTGTGTGTGTGTGTGCCCATTAACTCTCCCCACTTTCCCTCATCACTCACCACTACCCTTCCCAGCCTCTGGTAACCATCCATTTACTCTCTATCTCCATGAGTTCAATTGTTTCAAAGTTTAGGTCTCCAAATTAGTGAGAACACGCAATATTTGTCTCTCTGTGCCTGGCTTATTTCACTTAATATTATGACCTCCAGTTCCATCCATGTGTTGCAAATGACAGGATCTCATTCTTTTTTATGGCTGAATAGTACTCTACCGTATGTATGTGCCACATTTTCTTATCCATTCATCTGTTGATGGACACATTGCTTCCAGATCTTGGCTATTGTAAATAGTGCTGCAATAAACATGAGAGTGCAGATACATGTTTGATACACTGATTTCCTTTCTTTTGGTTATACACCTAGGAGTGAGATTGCTGAACTGCAAGGTCGCTCTATTTTTAGCTTCTTGAGGGCTTCAAAACTGGTCTCCCCAGTAATTGTACTAATTAACCTTTTCACCAACAGTGTACGAGGGTTCCGTTTTCTCCATATTCTTGCCAGCACTTGTTATTGCCTGACTTTTGGATACTTTAGCATGTCTTATAGGACTGGTATGGTGTTGATAAAATCCTCAGCTTTTGTATCTCTGGGAAAGTATTTCTCTTTCATGTTTCAAGAATATTTTTACTGAATATACTATTCTAGGATAAAAGATTTTTTCCTTTAGCACTTTAAATATATCATGCCACTCTCTCCTGGCCTATAAGGTTTCCACTGAGAAATCGACTGCCAGACATATTAAAGCTCCTTTTGTGTTTATTTGTTTGTTTTTACTTTTCTCTTGCTGCTTTTAGGATGCTTTCTTTATCCTTGACCTTTGGGGCCAGGCACAATGGTTCATGCCTGTAATCCCAACACTTTGGGAGGCCAAGTCAAGTGGATTCCTTAAGCCCAGGAGTTTGAGACCAGCCTGGGCAACATGGTGAAACCACATCTCTACAAAAACAAACAAACAAAAAAAGCCCACAATATATTCTTGACCTTTGGTAGTTTGAATGTTAATGTCTTGACATAATCTTTTGGGGTTAAATTTGATGGTATTCTATGACCTTCTTGCACTTGAATATTGACATTTTATCTAGGTTTAGAAAGTTCTCATTATTATCTTTTCAAGTAACCTTTCTATTCCCTCTCTCTCTCTACCACCTCTTTAAGGCCAATACTCTTAGATTTGCTCTTTTGTGGCTACTTTCTAGATCCTATAGTTATACTTTATTATTTTTTATTCTGTTTTTCTTTTATCTTTATCCCTCTGACTTTGTGTTTTTAAATAGACTGTCTTCAAGTTCACTAATTGTTTCTTCTGTTTGATCAATTCTGCTGTTGAGAAACTCTGATGCATTCTTCAAGTTGTCAATTGAATTTTTCAGCTCCAGAATTTCTGCTTAATTTTGTTTAGTTATTTCCATCTCTTTGTTAAATTTATCTGATAGGATTTTGAATTTCTTCTCTTGTTATCTTAAATTGTGTTGAGCTTCCTCCAAACAGATATTTTGAATTCTCTGTCTGAAAGGTCCCATATCTGTGTCACTCTGAAATTGGTCACTGGTGCCTTATTTAGTTTGTTTGGTGAAGTCCTGTTTCCTGAATGGTCTTCATGTCTGTGGATATTCATCAATGTCTGGGCATTGAAGAGTTAAGTATTTCTTCTAATTTTTGCAGTCTGGGCATGTTTGCACCCATTCTTCTTGAGAAGGCTTTCCAAGTATTCAGAGATAATTGAGTGTTATAATCTAAGTGTCTGGTCATTGCAGCCGTATGTGCATTAGGGGGCACCCCAAGCCCAGTAATTCTGTGATTCTTGCAGACTTGTAGAGATACCACCTTGATGGTGTTGGGTAAGACCTGAGAGAATTCCATGGATTACCAGGTAGGCTCTTGTTCTCTTCCCTTACATTTTTCCAAATAAATAGAATCTCTCTCTGTGCGGTATGCTGCATGGATTTGGGAGAGAGGTGATGCAAGTACTCCCGTGGCCACCACTGCTGGGACTGTACTGCATCACACCTGAAGCCAGCACAGTACTGGGTCTTGTCCAAGGCCAGGTGGCGACTATTTCTGCCTATCATTGATGTTTATTCAAGGCTCAAGGGCTCTTTAGTCAGCAGGCAGTGAATAGTGCCAGGACTGGATCTTTCTTTTGGGTAGTGGGCTCCCTTCTGGCCCAGGGCAGGTCTAGAAATGTCCTTCAGGAGCTGAGGCCTGGAATCAGGGTCTTTTGTGGTCTGTTTGGTATTTTATTTACTGTGGCTGAGTTGGTACCCAAGTTGCAAGGCAAAGTCCTTTTTACTCTTCCCTCTCCTTTCCTCAAGCAGAAGAAGTCTCTCCCCATGGCCACTAGAGCTGGGAATGTGCTGGGTCACACCAAAAGCCAGCATGGTACTGGGTCTTGCCCAAGGCCCATGATGACTGCTGCCTGGCTACTACCGATGTTTATTCAAGGCCCATGGGCTATTTAGTCAGGAAGTGATGAATTCTGCCAGGACTGGGTGGTTCCATTCAAGGCAGTAGGTAACCTTCTAGCCCAGGGTTGGTCTAGAAATGCCATCCAGGAGATGTAGCCTGAAATGTGGGTTTCAGGACTCTGCCTGGTGCCCTGTCAACTATGGCTGAGCTGGTATCCAAGTTGCAAGACGAAGTCCTCTTTACTCTTCCTTCTCTCCTCAAGCAGATGGAAGGACTTTCTTGAGGAGCTGTGAGTGATGCTGACTGGGATTAGGGGAAGGGTGGCAAAGCACTCCCTTGGCTGCCCTAGCTGGTGTCTTACTGGGTTACATGTCCCCCAGGTCCACTGTCCCTAAGCCTAGCACAGCACCAGGACTTGCCTGGGTGCCATAAGGACTAGACCTTATGGCTAGACTGCCTTCAAGTTATTTAGGACCCCAGAGTGTTTTAGCTTATGGTGGTGGGGCTTGCCGGAACTCACCTTTCCACTGATGAGTTGGACAATTTCCCTCTGGCTAGGGCTGGTCTAAGTGCCCTCTCCATGACAGCCAGCTGAATTCTGTCCTGTGTTGCTTTCCACTGTGACAGGACAGAACTGAGTTCAATGCAAAGTCCCGCAATCACTTTGCTCTCCCTCTTTTAAGCTCACAGATTCTATCTCTGAGCCATGCAGTACTGCCAGGGGGTGAGGGAGGGGTGGTAATTCAAGACTGTCTTTCCTACCCTCTTCAGTGCCTCTTCAGTAATATGATGTTAAAATCGGATACTATGGTTGCTCACCTGATGTTTAATTATTATGAACATGCTTTCTTGTGTGGATAGTTGTTCAGTTTGGTATACTGGGAGGGGAATAATCACTGGAGGCTTTTATTCAGCCGTTTTTCTCCACCTCCCTTGTTAATCGATGTCTTAAACCTTCACATTTAAGTGATTATTGATATAATTGGATTAATATACACCGTATTTGTAATTGTTTTCTATTCATTACCTTGTTCTTTGTTTCTCAGGGTTTTTTTGTGTGTGTGTCAGATTTTTTGTTTGTTTGTTTGTATTGAGTCTGTTCTCATGCTGCTATAAAGATACTACCTGTGGCTGGGTTATAAAGGAAACAGATTTAATTGACTTACAGTTCTGCATGGCTAGGAGACCTCAGGAAACTTATAATTATGGCAGAAGGTGAAGGAGAAGCAGGCAGCTTCTTCATAGGGTAGCAGGAGAGACAGAGAGTGCAGGGGAAAATGCCACTTTTAAAACCATCAGATCTCACGAGAACTCCCTTACTATCACAAGAACAGCGTAGGGGAAACCACTCCCATGATCCAATCACTTCCCACCAGGTCCCTCCATCGACATGTGTTCCTTACAATTCGAGATGAGATTTGGGTAGGTATACAGAACCAAACCATATCGTTGTTTCTTTGGTTTTTCTGTCTCTTTTTCTTTCTTTTTTTTTTTTTTCAAACTTGTCATGTTTTATGGAATGTTAGGATACTTTGGAAACTGAAAATGATCAACCTGAACAAAATATCTATAAGAAGGTAATTTACTACATATATAAATACTATATATATTTAAAAAATGCAAAACCAATTGTTTCTCAGCATAATAAGCATTTGAACAATAGAATAAAAATGAAAATAATCTAAAAACTAAATTCCCCAGAAACATCCACGATATATAGCAAGAAAAAAAAAACTATTGATATTTTAAAAGTCTTACAAAAAATAGCATATTCCTGAATAGAAAACTTACCAGTATACATATTACAATTTTCTTTTTTTTTTTTTTTATTATACTTTAAGTTCTAGGGTACATGTGCATAACGTGCAGGTTTGTTACATATGTATACTTATGCATGTTGGTGTGCTGCACCCATCAACTCGTCAGCACCATCAATTCATCATTTATATCAGGTATACTCCCCAATGCAATCCCTCCCTCCTCCCCCTCCCCATGATAGGCCCCAGTGTGTGTGATGTTCCCCTTCCCGAGTCCAAGTGATCTCATTGTTCAGTTCCCACCTATGGGATCTGTCTCTTTTTCTGCCTTTTCTGGGTTTAATAGTGAACATTTTGTGATTCCATTTTCTCTCCTCTCTTATATACTGATTGCACTTCTTTGTTTATTTTTTAGTGGTTTCCCTGGAGTTTGACATATACATTTACAACTAATCTAAGCCAACTTTCAAATAACACTATACTACCTCCCAGGTAGTGCAGGTACCTTATGACAGAGTATTCCCAATTCTTCCTACCCTCCCTAATAATATTGCCGTCATTCATTCACTTATCCATAAGCTATAATCAACTAATACATTGTTGCTACTATGATTTTAACAAACTGCTACCTATTGGATCAATAAGCATAAGAAAAATGGATTAATATTGCCTTCATTTATTGCTTTTCTAATGTTCTTCCTTTACTTATGCAGAAATAAGCTTCTGACGTTTTCTCTGAAGAACCATTTTTAACATTTCTTCCAAGGTAGGTCTATTAGTGACAACTTCCTCATTTTTATTTGTTGAGAAAGCCTTTATTTCTCCTTCACTTTTAAAGGATAATTACATTCAATATATACATCCAGGCTGTTGGATTTTTTCTTTCAACGTTTTAAATAGTTCACTCCACCCTCTCTCACTTGGGTGCTTTCTAAAGAGAAGTCCAATGTAATTCTTATCTTTTGCCTCTAATATAAGATTTCTTTTCCTCTCAATTCTTTCACATTTCTTTCTTTGCCTTCAATTTTCTGCAGTTTGAATATGACATGTCTAGGTATAAAGTTTTTGGCATTTATCCTGCTTAGTGTTCTCTGAGTTTCCTGGATCTATAGTTTGATGCCTGAAACTAATTTTAGAAAACTCTCAGCCATTATCACTTCAAAGATTTCTTTAATTCCTTTCTCTCTTTTCTTTCTAATATTCTCATTATGCATAGGTTACACTGTTTGTTATTGTTCCACAGCCCGTGGATGCTCTGTTTTTTTTTTTTTTTTTCATTCCTTTTTCTCTTGCTTTTCAGTTGGAAAATTTCTATTGTCATATCTTCAAGTTCACTGATTCTTTCTTCAGAAGAGTCCAGCCAACTAATGAGCCCATTAAAACTAATCTCCTTTCTGTTACAGTGTTTTTTATTTCTAGCATTTCCTTTGATTTTTCTTAGAGTTTCCTTCTCTCATATTACTCATCTGTTCTTCCATGTTATCTTACCTTTTTCCATTGTAGTCCTTAGCATATTCATCACAGTGATTTCAGTTCCTAGTCTGGCAATTCTAAAATGTCTGCCATAACTGAGTGTGGTTCTGACATTTGTTTTGTCTCTTCAGACAGTGTTTTTTGCTGTTTAGCATGACTTCTAACTTTTTTATGGAATCTGAACATGACGTACCAAAAAACTGAGGTAAATATACATTTAGTGTGAAGTTTTAGGTTTCTCTGGCTAGAAATCAGGCTGTTTTCACTGTTTGCTATAGTGTCAGAGGCTAAAATTTCCTCTAGTGTCCTTATTTTTGTCTCCCTTGTTGTCTTTAGCTTTTTCTAGAATTTTTTCTTTAAATAAGATTAGAAACTTGCAGGGGTTTTTTTTTTTCAGCTGCAATGTCCTGTTTTATGGAACTTTATTGGTGTGGTGATAAATTGTGAAGGAAAGAGAATTCTATAGTCCTGTGATTAAGTCTCAGTGTTTTAGTGAAACTGTGTCTCTGAGCTGTGAGCTTTACAAGTGCTGTTTCACTCCCTAACCCTTAAGTGAGACAAGAAGGCTAAACGGGACTGGAGTCGGGTATTTCCCTTCTACCAGGTTAGTTAGGATTGTAAAATGATGCGGCCACTGTGGAAAACAGTATGACATTTTCTCAAAAAATTTAAACATAGAATTCCATACGATCCAGCAATTCTACTTCTGAGTATATACCCAAAGAAATTGAAAGCAGGGACTCAACACAGATTTGTATGCCAATGTTTACAGCAGTATTATTTATAAGAGCCAAAAGGTGGAAAAAGTCCAAATGTTCATTGGCAGATGAATGGATAAACAAAATGTGATGATATGTAAATGGAATTATATTATCAACCTTTAAAATGAATGAGATTCTGATACCTGCTACAACATAGATGCATTTTGAGAACTGTATACTAAGTGAGAGAAACCAGACACAAAATGCTACATATTATGTAATTTCATTTATATGAAATATCCAGAATGGGTAAATCCATAGTCACAGAAGATTAGTAGTTGCCATGGGGAAGAAGGGGATGGGGAGGTGAACATTAATGGTTACAGGGTTTCTTTTGGGGTGATGACAGTATTTCAGAATTAGATAATGGTTCTGGTGGTGACACAACTTTGTGAAAACACTATAAACACAGAACTGAACACTTCAAAATGATCAAATTTACTATATGAATTATGTCTCAATAAAACTATGTCTCAAAAAGATAGTGTATATATATATAGATATAGACACTTACTATAGAAAGTGTTAAAAACATACAGTCTTTTCATATCCTCATTTTGGTTTTATTAACAAACTAAATTACATATCTTTTTATTACATGCCTTTTTCAACTTAATATAAATTGAAACTATTCCACATCAGTAAACCTTTCCACAAAATTTTAAAAAAGAATTGCTAAAACACACAACGACACAGATTCATCTCAAAAACGTAATGTTTAAGAAGAGAGCCAGTCACAGTGGCTCACATCTGTAATCCCAGCTACTAGGAAGGCTGAGATGGAAGGGTCACTTGAACCCAGGAGTTTGAAACCAGCCTGGGAAATACAGTGAGATCCCCACCCAAAACAAAAAAATAAGTAAATTAAAATCTATAATGTCTAACAAAAGAAGCTACACTTAAAAACCTATACGTGTATTATTCCTTTTATATGAAGGACAGGCAAAACTAATTTGTAATAATAGAAATTCAACCACTAATTAACTGTAAAGGAGGTATTGACTGAGTTGGGGCGTGAAAGAGCCTTCTGGGGTCTTAGAAATGTTCTATATCTTCATCTGAATGATGGTTACAAAAATATGCATATACATATAAAATCCATTTAACTGTACATGATATGTGTGCACACCACCGTACACAAGTTATGGTTAATTAAATTTGAAAACGATGTGGTATTGGTGCAAGGATAGACTAATGGAACAGAATAAACAGTCCAGAAACAAAGAGATAAAAAGAGAGACATGTTATATATGATTACCTAAATGGCAACAAAGTCTTTACCGTAGTTCAGTGGGGTAAAGTATGGTCTTTTCAACAAATGGTGATAAAATGAAAATATGAACCCTGGCTATACAAAAACATGAACTTTGGTCCCTACCCACACCATACACAAACAAATTAACTTGAGATGGATCATAGACTTAAATGTGAAAGACAAAACTGTAAGGTTTCTAAAATAAAAAATAGGAGAATATATTAATTATATTAGAATAATCAGAAATTTCTTAAACACAAAGCACAGTCAGAAAAACTGATAAGTTGAGGCCGGGCGCGGTGGCTCAAGCCTGTAATCCCAGCACTTTGGGAGGCCGAGGGGGCGGATCACGAGGTTAGGAGATCGAGACCATCCTGGCTAACACAGTGAAACCCCATCTCTACTAAAAATACAAAAAAAAAATTAGCCGGGAGTAGCGGCGGGCGCCTGTAGTCCCAGCTACTCGGGAGGCTGAGGCAGGAGAATGGCGTGAACCCGGGAGGTGGAGCTTGCAGTGAGCTGAGATCTGGCCACTGCACTCCAGCCTGGGCGACAGAGCGAGACTCCGTCTCAAAAATAAAAAAAAAGAAGAAAAAAAAACTGATAAATTGGACTTTATAATATTAAGGATTTTTGTTCATCAAAAGATACAATTAAGAGAGCAAAAAGGCAAACCACAGACTGAGAGAAGATATTCATGCAATTGACATATACACACATGCATATCCTGTTACGAGTCATAAGAAAAAGACAGAAACTTCCATTTTAAAATAGTCAAAATATTTGTTCAGGGCCTTCAATAAAGAAGATATTTAAATGGTCAATAATCATGTGAAAAGATGATTAACATCATTGCTTATTAGAGAAATGCAAACTGAAACCACAATGAAATAGCACTAGACACCCACTAGAATAGCTCACATTAAAAAGGGCTGAAAATATCTAATGTTGGCAAGAATGCCGAGCACCTCAAATTCTCATACCTTACTAGTGAGGCTAAAAAGCAGTTCAACAATGATACGATTCGGCTGTGTCACCACCCAAATCTCATCTTGAATTATAGCTCCCATAATCCCCAGGTGTTTTGGGAGGGACCCAGTGGGAGGTAATTGAATCATGAGGGTTTTTTCCTGTGCTGTTCTCTGATATTAAATAAGTCTCACAAGATCTGATGGCTTTATAAAGAGCAGTTCTCCTGCACATACTCTCTTGCGCACTGCCATGTAAGACGTGCCTTTGCTCCTCCTTCACCTTCCACCATGGTTGTGAGGCCTCCCCAGTCATGTGGGAGTGTGAGTCCATTAAACCTCTTTTTCTGTGTAAATTACCCAGCTCAGGTATTTCTTCATAGCAGTATGAAAATGGACAAACACAAACAACTTTGGAAAAATATTTAGCAGTGTCTACTAAAACTAAATGCATATATACTCATCACTCAGCAATTCCAAGCCTAGGTATATTTCCAAGAGCAATAAGTCCATATGTGCATCAAAAGGCATGTACAATAATGTTCATAACAGGTTTCTTAAAAGCCCCAAACTGGAAAACAGCTCAAATGTTCAGCCACAGTAGAGTAGCTCAAAAGTGGTGTTATAGTCATACAAAGAAATTCTACATAACAATAAAAGAAAATGAATTCCTTATACCTAAAGTAACATGGATAAATCTCACAAACAAAATGATGAAGAAAAGAACACAAACACAAAAGATGCATTCTGTATGCTTCCATTTAAATAAAATTCAATAAACCAGCAAAATTACTCTGGCATAAAAGCGCTTCTGGGGTGCTGGAAATGTTTTATATTTTGATGTGTGTGGTGGCTACATGGGTGTACACATATGTTAAAATTTGTTGAGCTCTCTACTGAAGTAGAGCTTGACATTGAAGTAGTGTTCTTCACGTATGTAAAATTATACCTCAATACAAAATTAAATTAAAAGACATGTACACAAATGATTATAGAAGCATTTTTATCATAGTTTCAAATTGGAAACAACCCAAATATCCATCAGTAGTAGAATAAATAAATTGTAATGTATTAATATTGTAGAATGCTATATGAAAGTGAAAAATAACCAACCACTGACATACACAGAAACATAGATGAATCTCAAAGACATAATATTGAGTAAAAGAAGCTGGACTACATGACCCAGCAATTCCACTCCTAGGTATATCTCCGAAAAGGTGGAAAGCAGGGGCTCAAGCAGAAACTTGTACATCAATCTTCATAGCAGCAATATTCACAACAGCCAAAAATGGAAACCACCAAAATGTCCATCAATACATGAAAGGGTAAACAAAATTTGGTATATCCCTAGAATGGGATGTTATTCAGTCATAAAAAATAATGTATGGATACATGCTGTGATATGAGTGAACCTTGAACACATTATGCTAAGTGAAAGAAACCAGACACAAAAGGACCAACATTGTATGATTCCACTCATATGAGGTGTCTAGAATAGGTAAATTCATAGAGACAGAAAATAGAATGGAGGTTACCAGAGGTTAAGGGGAAAGGAAGTTATTAATCAGTACAAAGTTTCAGTTTGAGATAATGAAGTAGTTCTGGAAATGAATAGTGGTGACGGTTGCACAACAATGTGAATATATTAATATCACTGAATACATTCAAAAAGTTTACAATGGTCAATTTTATGTTATGTATATTTCATCACTATTTCATCACAATTTTTTAAAAAAGAAGCTGGACACAAAAGAATACATATTGTATGCTTCCATTTATACGAAATTCTAGAACAGGCAAAATTAATGTATGGTAAGGTCAGGATAGTGGTTGCCTTTGGATGGGGTATTGATTAGAAGGGGGCAACAGGGAACTTCCTAGAGGGCTACCTATATCTTGGCCAGGGTGGTAGTTACATGGATGTATGCATATGTTAAAAAACAAAAGTCTGGCTGTCACTTTACAGTATATAAATTATATTCCATTAAAAGAAAAGAGGAGAAACTCGGAAAAACTGTCATTTAAAAGTCGCTTGCATTTTTTAAATCCCTTGATTATGGAGATTTAGGCTCGTCTGGAGGCAGATTCTCTCTTTGAGGAAGTCAGCAAAGTTGGCCCTTTCATTCTCACTGTTGTAAAGCCAGAAGCTCTGCATTTTTTCCAGGCAGAACTACGACACACCTTAAACCTGAAGCAGAGATTCAGCTTCTTGCCTTGGTCACTCAAAGTCGGGGTGGGGGGTAAAATCAGAGATGCGTTTAGGAATCTTAGTGGCTTTTGAGAGTGAAGGGGAACAGGATAAGGGAGAGAGGACCAGAAAAAAAAAAATGTTTCTAGGCTGTGA
The DNA here is from genome assembly GCF_009764315.1 of Trachypithecus francoisi. Taxonomy (NCBI): domain Eukaryota; kingdom Metazoa; phylum Chordata; class Mammalia; order Primates; family Cercopithecidae; genus Trachypithecus; species Trachypithecus francoisi. Next base: position 478,427 of record NW_022680460.1, read on the forward strand.
AGGAACTGAGAAGGAACTGGGGTGGAAGTGCTGCTTGCTCCTATCCAGGTGATTATGGGCGCGGAGGTGGAGGCGCTGTGGCTCAGGCAAGTTTGATGACAGCAGCTGCAGGAGATAAACAGAGATGGTGGAAGTGGCTGCTCTCAAGAGACTTGGTATGACTTTCAGGAGACTTGGTGTGAGTGGGGTTGCTTCAGGCACTGGGGGAAAATTGCGGAACAAAGTTGTAATAATGGCAGATAATTTTCGTCACCTCTCTCATCTCTCAAAACCTTGCACCCCGTAAACCCCTGGAGAGTGGCAGTTTGGAGCATTGGGACACAGTACCCTTGGTTTTAACACTTGCAGTCTCATGCAAAACAACCTCTTGGGTGTGAGTGGAGAGTGAGAACACGGAATACATGGATGGGGAGCTGACCATAACCAGTTTGTAAGTACATGAATAAACATCCCTTTTAGTTATGTTTTCTGCACAGAAATTTGGCACAGAGGTGCAGGCAGCCCTCAGGCAGACAGCCCTTGATGGTTCAAACCACTTTAACTCGGGCATTAAACATTAAGATGACCTCAGTCTATCTATACTCACAGCCTGGGAAAGCCCGGATAGAACAACTGCATATGTGTACTGTTTGTCTATATGTGCATGTGTTAAGTATGCATATTTTTTAAAATTATGTCCTACTGTATATTACTTTGAATTCAGTTTGATTTTTGCTGATCAGTGTATTTTGAGCATTTCCTTATTGTCAGAGATTCTTTTGAAACTGTATTTCTAAGATCAGGAGCTTTGCCCAGTGGCTGGGGTCTTGCTACCCACCCCTGAGCTGGAGAGCAAACGACCAGCCCTCCTGCCTCTCACTCCTGTGCCTCCCCCATTCCCTCATGAGCTCTGTTTCTTCATTCCAGAAGCCTTTGGGTCATGACATTATTGGGGCCTGGCTTCACTCCTTTCAGGGGAGTAAAAAGGGGTCTCTTTTCAGAGCCATATCTGGTACAGTTCAGATATCCAAGAGCAGGCAGGTCAGGTCATCCAATGCACTAGTGTGAAGAACATAGCAACCCCAGCATGCTCCCCTCTCCCCACCACCTCTCCAGTTTGCTAAGTAAAGGGACTGAGGTGAGAGGGGTCAAGGGACTTGCCCTGGCATACAGCAAGCTGGTAGCAGGGATGGAACTTGCACCAAGTCTTCTGATTCCCCCATGGTCAATGCTTGGCCACCCCTCACCCTGTACACCCTCCCCATAAGTAACTCCAGTGGAGAAATGAATTTATCAACAAACCACAAACTAAAGCCACAAAAACACTTTTATTTAATTGCTACCACAAATACAGAATAGAATTAAGGCAGTATAATACATTTCCACTTATCCTCACAAGCTTTCATACAGTAAACTTTGCTTAAAGTATCTATTTGAATCAGCAATGGAAATTTTTATTAAACAGCCATTTTCTTGAATTGTAGAGAAAAATCATTTCCTGGTCTGTCAAGTGTGCTAATATAAGACACCTACGACTTAACATCGTGTATCGCTGAACCTTGGCCAAGTGTGGTGGGATTGGCTGATGTTGGATGTGTGGTGGCATTGATTGGTGTCGGCATCTTTCTCCTCCTTGCCTCCCTCCCCATCCAGGAGGAATGCTCATTTACAACCTCCCAGCAGTATTCAATTCACTTCTTGCTGCCAGTCATTACTTCAAATTCCCTTTTGAGTGAAAATAATAATGTAAAAACTGTAAAAATACCAGGTTGTTTAAAAAAAATCTGTGGTAAGAGTAGTTATGACTTATATTAAAAATATTACCATAATTGATCCTAGCAACCATAAGATTGTATTTTAGGAGAAGAAACTAGTTTATGAATGGATTTATTTCTCTGGAACTAAATGAAAAAAAAATCCTGGCAAATGCTTAAAAAGGTAAATAATTACAAATAAAGTAAAAACCTCTTATCATTTGCAACCATGTTTGACTATAAAAAGCACCAATGTTCGAATTTTCAAAAAATAGAAATAATTTTGTGTGCCCATATCTTTCCTTTTGCCATTTGATCTCATAGGCATATATACCCAAAGGATTATAAATTACTCTACTACAAAGACTCATGCACACGTATGTTTATTGCGGCACTATTCACAATAGCAAAGACTTGGAATCAACCCAAATGTCCATCTGTGACAGACTGGATTAAGAAAATGTGGCACATATACACCATGAATACTATGCAGCATAAAAAAGGATGAGTTTGCGTCCTTTGTAGGGACATGGATGCAGCTGGAAACCATCATTCTTAGCAAACTATCACAAGAAGAGAACAACCAACCGCATGTTCTCACTCATAGGTGGGAACTGAACAATGAGATCACTTGGACTCGGAAGGGGAACATCACAACTGGGCCTATCATGGGGAGGGGGGAGGAGGGAGGGATTGCATTGGGGAGTTATACATGATATAAACGTCATGCACATGTACCCTAGAACTTAAAGTATAATAAAAAAAAAAAAAGAAAAAAATATTACCATAATTGATCCTAGCAACCATAAGATTGTATTTTAGGGGAAGAAACTAGTTTATGAATGGATTTATTTCTCTGGAACTAAATGAAAAAAAAATCCTGGCAAATGCTTAAAAAGGTAAATAATTACAAATAAAGTAAAAACCTCTATCATTTGCAACCATGTTTGACTATAAAAAGCACCAATGTTCGAATTTTCAAAAAATAGAAATAATTTTGTGTGCCCATATCTTTCCTTTTGCCATTTGATCTCATAGGCATAAAAAAATGTATTTTTAATAAGAGCTTATCAAATTGTATTCTCAAATAGGGGTCATATGTTGTTGCTGAAATTTAGGAAGAAACTTTCCAGTACTTGTACTTGATTACAATCGCTTTTCTGACTGCTATTAAAAGTATAATATAGAGTACACATTTAAGAACATAAAGCTGTGCAGTCACATTAATGGAAGCCTTCACCACAACACACCTTTAGCATTGTGCATGCACCCTCTCCCAACCCCCTCAGGGAATGGGAGAAGAGAAGAAAGCGGAACAAGGCAGAGGAAATGAGGAAAGGGGAGGAGGGACACAAGAGTGGGAAAAAAATCAAAGTCTAAAATTTCAGGGATCACTGAGGACTGAAGGTTGACCATAGTTGGAAAGGGAGGTTTGGAACAACAGACATCAAACTTGAGGGAAATTAAGGTCCCTAAAATAGCAAGCACACACACACTCAGGCACACACTTTAATAGAGTACATTAAGTAAAGGAGGAGTACACCTGAAAGGTGGACGTAGCTTACACCATTTCTATGTGTCAGTGTCTGTGTCTAGATGCAGTAAGGTATCTCACTTTGGATTACATATGCAAAACAAACTAGAAAGGCGACCACTGCCTGGCTACCTGTGAGAGCATTTTTCACACAGCCATTTCATCGGGATCATCTTCAACATCAATAACCACAACATCATGGTAATCATTGGTATTGGTAGTGACTACAGTAGTGTCAGGAAGGTCAGCGATGGTGTCAGGCTCCAGCTGACTGGCAGCAGGCTTGGTGGGCCCACCGGCAGGGCTAGAGGCCGACGCAGGGAGGTCACTGTCGTCAGACTCAGGGTGGGCAATGGCAGGGATCTCCGGGCAGTGGGAGGCAGAGAGCTCAGGGTGGTCAGCAGCAGTGGGCTCAGGGTGGCTGGTGGTGGCAGGCTTGGGATAGTCAGCAGTGGTGGGCTCAGCATGGCTGGTAGCTGGCTTGATGTGGCCAGTGGTGGGTTTAGGGTGGCTGGTGGCAGCACTGAAGGCAGACTTGGAGTGGCTGCCAACAGAGACATGGTGACCAGTGATGGGCTTGGGGTGGCTGGAAGCAGGCTTGAAATGGACAGAGTCACCCTTGAAATGGACAGAGGCAGGCTTAAAATGGACAGAGTCAGCCTTGAAATGGACAGAGGCAGGCTTAGGGTAGACAGTGGCAGATTTTGGGTGACCAGAGGCAGGCTTGGAGTGGCCAGAGACAGGCTTGAGGTGGCCAGAGGCAGCCTTGGAGTGGCTAAAGACAGACTTGTGGTGGGTAGAGGCAGATTTGCGATAGGCAGAGGAAGATCTGGAATGGGGCTTAGGGTGGCCAGAGGCATGGTCGGGGTGGCCAGCTGCAGCATCACCAGGTAATGGAACATTCCGGACATTCATCAGGGTTTCCTCCACAGTAGGACAGGCATGGGCATGGTCTTGTTCAAGGGCTTGTTCACGGGCTTGGTCACGAGCATGGGCACGGGCACGGGCCAGGGCATGGGCCTCCTGCATCTCACGAATATCACTGATGAGGCCAGAGAAGAATATGATAGGGTGCCGCATAGCATGGAAGATGGTCCAGTATTCTCTTCGGAAATTCTCATTGAGGAGCCCGTAGATCACAGCGTTGAGGCAGCTGTTGAAGTAGGCTATGAAGTAGGCTGCAAGATAAAGCCAGTTGGGGATCTTGCCTGCCATCTCCTTCGGACTGACAGCCACCAAGACAGTGAGCACATTGATAGGGCACCAGCACACTGCAAAGAGGAGGAAGATCACAAACATGGTTAGAAAATTGCGAACCTCAGCAAGTTGGTTGTCAGGATTCTGCCCTGCAGGGTCACGGGCTGCCAGCACTTTGGTCCAGATCCTCACGTAGCAGAAACCCACGATGAGGAGAGGGAGGACGAAGTGGATGCAGACGACGGTAACAGTGAAGACAGGGTTGTTCAGATAGTTGAAGACGCAGGTGTAGGTGCGAGGATCGTACTCAATGGTGCCAATGTACATGTTGGGCAGGACAGCCAGGATGGTCATGATCCAGGTGACGACCAGGTAGATGCAGGTATTGCGCACACTGAAGATCCGCTCGTACTGGAGGCTGTGGCAGATGTAGCAGTAACGGTTGATGGCAATTGCCACAATGTTGAAGATGGAGCCGACCACACTCAGCCCTGTGACGAACCCGACCATCTGGCACTGTAACTGGCTCAGATCCCAGCCCCCAGTGGACATGGCATGCAGCATCAAAGGGTATGGGTAGATGGCCACCAACATGTCGGCCACAGAGAGACTAACCACGAAGATGTTGCCTGAAAAACATATCAAGGGAGGGAGAAAAGGGAAAGACAGAGAAGAATAAATGGTTTAAGTGCAGAAATCTACACATTTAAGGTGCAGAGGAAGGCCAGCTGGATTATGACCATTTATAATTCTAGAATTCTTTTAAAGAAATGCAGTTGTGTTTTTATTTTTATTTACAAGCAGGTCCCACATGGCTCTGATGAACAGCCAGGTTTGGGAGACCTGTACTTTGCCCACCTTTTTTCCTTTCAAAACAACGTCATCTCTGCTCTGAGAAAGAAGCAAACATGAGACAGACAGCAGTGAGCACAAAATCCCTGCCAGGAGCCTTCACAATGAGACAGGGTCATGCTGCCAACATCTTAGAGAAAAACAAAATGCAAACATCTCCTTCACTGGAGGTGAGGGGGAGGGAGAAGGAGGGGAGTAGAGGTAAGCTAGAGGGACTTGTTTTTAGGAAAGCGGCTGGAGAGTGGGGGTCAAAGAAAGACACTGGAGGGATGTCAGGAAGCCTCAAACTGAAAAAATAAATAAAGAATTAGAAAAAGATAAATTAGCTATCTCCCTCCTATAGCTTAGCATTGCATTTATAATAAACACATTACTAGAGAGAAGATTCTGAGAAAAGGCATTAGAGGCCATCTTCTTAAACAGTCTTTTCCGATGGGATCAAGCAGTAACCTAAAACCTTGCCAAGTCACATACTTACCGTTCCGAGGTAACCTAAGAGTGAAAACTGAGGGGAAGCAGGGAAGCCTGTAAAATTTAGTCTGAGACCAAAGAAGTAGGAGGGGCGGGCGGGGAGGGTGACGCGAGGTGGGTGGGGGTAGGGGGGACAAGGGGGGGTTGGGGGGAGAACAATTCCTGCAAGGATTAGCAGAAGTGCCTGTTTCAGTTTCATGCCGCGTCCACGCGCAGAGCCGCGCACTGGCACATTCAGCGCCCTGCACAGAGCTCCCAGCTCCGGGCACTGAACTTTACTGGAGCCTTCAGGTTAAACAGGATAAAGAAGGATCACTCCCACTCCGGTCTTGTAGGCTGAGGTGGGAACTTTTTTGTAAAACCTTTCACAAAAAAGCGAAGGAAGAGGCCAAGTGCAGGCGCAGAGCCCTCTTCTTTGGAAACACCTCGTTGCTAATTAGCATTGGTTTGGCAAAATATTGCACTTCATCTTGGACTAGGAGAAAATGAGCGCTTTTGTAAAGGGCAAGGGTATGGCTCCTTCTTCCTCCTTCCTCCAGCGCTGTCAGCACTCGGCCTCAGCACTTTCTACTGAAGAGGTTCTTTCTAGGGTTTTCCCGCAAAGTAATGAATTCAGGGACCTACAGCCGAAAAGAGAAGGGGCAAAGCCTTAAAAACAAAACCACAACAACCATAAAAGCCTTTATTTGAATTATAGTAGGAAGGAAGGAAAAGGAGAAAAAGAAAGAAAAGGAGAAACTTAAAGGAAATAAAATGGGCTTCGCAGGTCGCCCCCGGGACTCCGTGGGACTGCACCTCGGGACCGCATCGCGGGGATGAAGGTGAAGACCTAGTGTATGGCCCCACGACTCCAGGAGACGAAGGAGAAATCGGAGACACCCACCAGACTTTGTAAGAAAACTTTTAATGACTGTGCCAGTCAGTGCGTTTTGAAACTTGTTCAGTGTTCGTGACTCCTTGCCCAAGCCAAGTAATCCCCCAGACTCTGGCCGCCACCTCTCCCCCACGCCCCGCCTGGGAGAATCCAGTTGGTCTTCCCACCCTCTCAGACCCCCTTAGGTCCCCACTCCTCGCCACAGCCGATCGAGAACCTGGCAGTGGAAATTCCAGGCGCCACCCCTCCCTCCCCCTGCCTCAACTCGGAGTTTGGGCGCCTTCGCCTTTTCCCCTCCCTTCCAGAGCCCTCTCCCGCCCAACCTGTAAACCGGACTAGCTGCTTTGCAGTGTCTGTCGCCCCCACCCCCAGCACGTGTCGCAGCGCCCGGCATCCTCCCACGCTTCCCTCCTGCCCTGCTCGCCGCCGGCCCCGGCCCCCGGCCCCCGGCCCCTCCCCTTCGGCGGTGGCTAGCAGCGGGGAAAGTCCCGCTTGCGGCTCCCGGACTCCAGCCCTTTGCAGCCTCTCTGAGTCCCCCATCGCCCCCTCTGAGCTCTCCCGTCACCCTCCCGCCAATTCCTACTCGGTTTTGCTGCCTTCTATCCCTCCACCCCCAGCAATGCCCAGCTCCCAAGCCTTTTCGCCTGCCCGCCCTGCGACCCCCAGTTCCCCGCTTACGGACCTCGGGATCTCCGCTGCCGCCGCCGTCGCTGCCACCGCCTGCTGTGCCCGACCCGCCGCTCGCCTCTCTCTGCCGTTCGCCCTGGGACGGGCGGACGGAGCTCGGCTCCGGCGGGCTCAGACCTCCCTGCTCGATTCTCGGGCGCGGGGGTCTGTGCTCCGCCGCCCGGGATCTGCCCGGGAGCCGCCCTGGAGCCCCAGGGCAGCGGCGAGCGGGGTCTTGGCCCGGCTAGGGAGAGGCCACTGCGTTGCGCTCTGGTAAGCGCCGCCGCGGCCGCTGCGAACTTAACTTTCACAGAGCAGTTCGCAGCCCCGCTGCTCCCTCCGCGTCAGTTCGGTCCGCGCTGCCTCAGCGCGGCAGCCCTTGCGGCGTCCGGCTCGGCTTGCTGTACCGGGGTGAATCGCCTTACTCTCCCGCTCGGGTGCCGGCTCACTCCGCATCAGACCCCGACGGGACAGGGATCCTCGGGCTGCCGCGCACCACGGGAACGCTTTGCACTTGGATGCCCAAAGCTAATTCTCTGTGCTCTCTCGGCCTTGAGAACCTCTACGTTTAGGGGGCCCGGACAGAATACTACCACCCCCAGGCTTGCGGGGAATTTGGAAGCAGGGATGTTCAATATGAGGGCACTGTCCATAGAGTCTCTATTTGGGGCGCTCAAAAACTAACGCCCTACGGGTTGCAAGTCTCTGCACACTGGATAGGGAGAAGAAAGGGTGACTTACCAGAATTCCGGAGCTTCTTGTTTTTTGTCACAGCCAAAATGACCATGGAGTTGCCAGTTAGGTCTACGATGATGGTGATAACCATGGCGCAGAACATAAAGATGATTAGAGCCGGTGGGTAGTCTGGCTGGGGTAGCTTACAGCCAATACAGCCGTAGGGGTTGGGAACCGCTAGTGTGGTCCCCATGTTGCTCCTGGAGATCCTTACGATCTCCCAGCAGGCTCAGGATCAGCAGCCAGGTCCAGACAGCAAACACCTGTTCAGTCACCAGGAGCTCCAGGAAAGCGTGCCTCCCTCTCTGAGAGTCAGAGAGCAAATGACAGCATCCCGCTCTCTCCGATGAGCTTTTAAAGCCTCAAGAGGCGGCTAGCCCCGCCCCAAATCCCTCCCCCCGACCAATCAGAGTTCCCTGAACACCACCACCTTGGCCACCCCCTCTTATTGGGCAAATCCACATTGAGGTGTCATCTTGCTTCCCACTGCCTTGTATGTGCTTTCCTTCTAGTCAGCCCGCCCTGCCCTTCAATCTCCCAGGTACCTTGGAAGCATCCTGACTAGCTCGCAGTCCACCCCCCCCAACCCCTCCACCAGTGGCTGCGCATCCGTTTCTAGCAAGTTCTTCTCCCTCCCTCCTCCAGTGCAAACACCTGGCAAAGAGATGTAGATTGCAGAGCGGGAGCACGGGGTCTTTCATAAGATCCAGTGCTAGACCAAGCCAGTCCACAGCCCCCAGGATGGTGTAGGGGATAGCCAGTGGCCCCTTGAATACTAGATACTTGCCTCTGCAAGTATCCTTGTGCGGTCCATCCCACGTCCCGTGTCCTTGCCTGTCTAGAGCCTTCTGTGTCCTGCGGGGAACAGGGGACTACTGCTGGGAGCTCCCACCCCCAATGTGGGTCCCTAATCCCTAGGGAACTTATCCTCCCTCCCGTTCTCGCCAGGAGCCGCTTGGCTCCCTTAGCGGCAGCTGCGAGGAGCCGCTCAGTCCGGTCCAGGTCTTGCACTCTCCATAAAGAGATGTACCCTAAGCCCGACTCTGGAAGTGGGGAGCGGGTCTGCACCCTGGGACCTAGGGAAGGCAGCGGTGGCCACTCGGTCCTCAGTTTTGGGGCTAACGGGAGCGGGAGCTCGTCTCCTTCCCAGCTGCCGGCAACCTGGCGGCGGGAGCCAAGGGACGCTTTGGGAAAAAGTAAAACAGGCAATAAAGCTCTTCTCTTGGGTCCCCGCTTCTCGAGGAAACCCAGGACGAGAGGCTCTGACGCCTCTCCCCTCTCGGGATGTTCGGCACTCTCTACCGAGCGGCACGGGGCAGTCAGGAAGGTTGAAGGAGCTGCGCGGTAGCAGCGGGAAAGGTGCGGAGGTGTCAGGCGGCAAAGCCAAGAAGCCGCTGGCTGACCGGCGACCCCTGCCTCAGTAAGGATTCATCTCGTTCTTTCTCCTTTCCCATCCCCTTCTGGGGTTCTCGTTTCGACCCCATCCCTGTCAGGCCGTCCCCCTAGCCCTCCACACCGAGGATCTCTGTCGCCGTGCGTCACGGTTCCCCTGCGGTGCGCCCATGATCTCGCTGCACGGGGACCACGGAAAATTCGAATATTCGGGCAAAACTAAAGGGGCGCGATTCGGACACTCGTTCCCTCAATAACCTTGGTCACCGGAATGGATTTCTGCCGGCTACTAAAACTTACGGCTCCTGTCGAGAAGCCTTCCAAAATCTCAGTAAACACCTTGAAACTTGTTCCAGACTAGTCTTCGGGCCACAGTAGGGGAGAGGGTTGTACTGGCCGGGAGCGCCATCGTCTGGACACAGCAGCCCCCTTGCCCCGGGATGGGTAGGGGGACGGACAAAGTGGTAGGGGCCCGTTTCGCGACGAACTTCAACATTCAGATACCTTTAACGAAAAAAACAGACTCTGTCGAAAACCAAGATTGCACACACTGTCTCTACCTAAAAAGCCTAACGTGGGAATGTGTCCGCTTGTTTGAAAATGAAGCCCCCACCCCAATCCTGCGGCTTTCGCCTCTGTGAACTGAATCGGGCGCGAATTACAATCTCCCGCCTGGAGGCTTTTCACATTCATTGTCTCACTGCCCCTAGCTAACTGGAACTCCCGGCCGCGCGCTCTCGCAATTTTTTTCGTAAGTGCAGACAGTGAAGGGGCTCCGCCGTCCTCCCTGCACAGCTGTGCGCCCTGTAAAGAGGCCGGCAGTCAAAAGCCCGTCCGCGTAGTGGAGTATTTTGTAGGATGCACATCAGGCTGTTCTTGCTGATTCCCCGAGGTTTGGATCCCTTCACTTGTGGGAAGGGGCGATTTTGAATTCAAATAAGTAAACAAAATACATTTGAAGGAAAAAAGGAAACAAGCACTCTAGTGACTTAAGACACTAGACTCCCCCGCCCCAAACAAATCTGTGAGGAGAACTTGCAAACCTACACTCCAGTGTACTACACTTCTGAGATGAGGTGGCTAGAGCCCCCGGGAATTCCCCGCCGCGGTGGCTTGAACATCCCTGGGATTAAGGAGCAGGCAGGAGAGCGAGGGTGAGCTGACCCCCTGGCCCCTACCCCTGCTTGGACACTACTTGACTGTGACCTGGTGGGACTTGGTTTTTCAATACTAGACAAGTGGAAAAGGTGAATATTTTAATAATCTAGGGGGACAGAATTATGTATCTGGTTAAAATAATTTTCTTATTTTTATGAACTCATCTTAATAAAGATACTAAACATTGCCCCAGTACTAAGAAAATCAGATACTGAATCAGTTATAAGGATACATATGAGGGAGAGAATTGGTCCCTGTTTGCAGAGGCAAAACAAGTCTCATGTGAAGTAAGTTCAATTACTTTGGAAAAGTTAAGGGGGAGTCCTTTATTGGATAGAGTGTAGTGTGCATGGTTTAAGATTCCACAGGATTTTTAATTAAGTCTCTTTCTAAAAGGCTTGTTAGGAGGCCCTAAAGAACTGGAGTGGACATAAACCCTTTATTTGAGATTTTAAAGCTATTAAGATATCCAATCCAAATAGAGGAAACCTAGAACATTCCCTGAGGAATGAGAGGGCAAGTGAGCAGTTTCTGCTCAGGAATGGGTAATCCTTCTGATCACATGAGGGTACTGCCTGCATCTTCAGTTCTCTGATTTACATCAGCAATAATGGAAGGTTACTTTTTATCAAACGTCCTAAGCTCTCTGTTTAACCCTCCAGCACTATAATAATACCTTGCTTGTAACTAGTGAGTACAGTTTTAAATAAGCATACTATAGTTTTCAAAAGTTCATTGGGAAAATGTTTTCTCACAACAATGTCATTAAATAGTTGGGAAAACTGAGGCCCAGAGAGGTGAAAGAACTTGTCCAAGGTCATGCCAAGGCTTAAATCCAGGCTGAATTCCCTCTCAGCTCAAGGTCTTTCTCCCATAACCCAGCTTCATAGGACGGTGTTTTGCTCTGGGCCTTAATAGTGTGGACTTTGTGTTCTCTTTTTTGTTGCTGTTGTTCTGGGGTTTTTTGTTTGTTTGTTTGTTTGTTTGTTTGTTTGTTTTTAATTGATATATAATTCATATACCTCATATACCATAATATTCACCCTTTAAAGTGTAGAATTCAGTAGTTTTTTGTATACACAAAGTTGTGCAATCATCATCACTATCTAATTTCAGAATATTTTCAAAGCCCCAAAAAGAACCTCATACCAATTAGTAGTCACTCCATACTCCCCACCACCTTCCAGCTCCTAGAAACCATAAATCTGCTTTCACTCTCTATGGACTTGCCTATTCTGGACATTTCACAAAAACAGAATCTTACAATATGTGGCCTTTGCATCTGCTTTTTTTTTCCCTTAGCATAATGTTTTCAGATCATTAATGTAGTAGCATGGGTCAACACTTCATTCCTTTTCATGGCTGAATAATATTCCATTGTATAGATACACAACATTTCATTTACTCATTCATTGGTGGATGTTTGAGTTCTTTCCACTTTTTGACTATTGTGAATAATGCTGCTATGAACATTTTGGGTTCTCTTTTAGCCCCAAGAAACCCTGGCCCAAGTTAGACAGGCAGAGGGCCTCTTAGTGCCAGCTCACACCTCCCCTCCACCCCAGGTAGAGCTGGACAGCCAGCCAAGGCCTGTCCCATGCACTCCAACTTTCTCTGGCCAATGCTTCTCTGAATTTATTAGATCATTTGTTAAAGCTACATGGGACCATTGGTTGATACTCTAATGTATAAGACTAGCAAAATGAGAATTTGATGCAAACCCAATAAGAATGAAAATGTCTTTCAGTTTGAATACAAGCAGAACATTCTCAATTTGTTTCCACACATTTGGGACATCTACCTCTTCATAGGAAGTTACATAGGAGCCTGTTGGCTGCTTCACCCATCCAGGGCCTGCCCCTCCTGCTGCTCCCATCCCAGCAGCTTGATGAAGGGGGAATACATTTGACCCAATTCTTGAAAATAAAAACAAGCCCAGAACCCAGCTTTACTACTAGTCAGATATGTGACCTTGGGCAAGTTACTTAGCCTCTCTGTGTCTCAGTTACCTCCCTATAAAATGCAGATAATCACAGTGTCTTATCGTAGGGTTGATAGGAAAGTTAAATGAGATAATGCATGTAAGCACTTAGAACGCTACCCAGAACAGAGTAAGCATTCAAAACCACTGGCGATTATCATGATTATTATCCTAAAAGTTTTTAATACTCTGTCTAGACTCTACTCTGCTGCACTTCCGTTGAGAACAGGGGCTCTCTGCGATATCAGGAGACTCTGCACCCAGCACACCCAGGCTCCAATTCCTGGCAGAAGCCAACCAAAGGGCACTCACTAGCATCCCAGGCCTCTGTGAGTGTGTCAGATGGAAAGGGACATACAGAGTGACTTGCCTTTTCACTGTCCCCCACAACCCCCGAGATGCTTCACTGACATAGTTTGTATCTTTTTTCCACAAGAAAGAACAATCAAATTCCTTTACATCATTTCAGTATGAAAGTAGGAAGTATGGTTGGCCTAGAAATAGGTGAGATCCCAAGTGCATAGGTGGCTGGGAGAGCTCAGGCAGGAGAAGCTGGGTTTCAATGGAGCCTGGGGCCAGTCCAGGCTAAGGGAGCTCTGGTTCCAGGTCGAAGGTGGGGCCAGGACTCCAATGGTAGGTTGAATCTTCAAAGGAAATGAGTAGGAATTTAGGCAGGAATCAAGTCGTTGGAATTGAGAACCAGCCAAGTCACGACATTAGCTAACTCAAGAGCAGTTTGGGACAGGTACTGATTTTTTTCCTAATCAGACTGCGTCTAGTCACATTTACTTTACCAACTTGGAGGCACCGTTCACATTTATTAAGTGAACAGAGAGAATGATTGTCCTCTCCAACTCCTCCAGGCTTAATTCATCATAGTTAGAACCACTTTATCTTCTCCCTGTGCTTGAGTCATTAGAGAGAGCAGGACACACCCATTTCGTTTAGTGCAATGAGCGGCTCACCAAAATAATTAGAAGCCAGTATTTCCAGGATCTTAGTGTCTGATAAAGACTACAGGTTAGGTGGTTCAAATCAAAGGGTGACCAGGGAGAGAAGCAGCACATTAATTACTTATAGTAACACTTGGACTCCCTTCCCCTTGTACAATTTATCTACTAATTAGAGCTTAATGAACAATATCCATTTTCTTAGCTTCTCATTCTAGCTGAGCATGATCACCCGTGCATTTAACAACTGTCCCTTTTATTAGTCATCCTCATGACTTCTCAGGCAACAAGCCCCCTCCTCCACTTGCTCTGTGAGTTCTGCTTCAGCCCACCCCACTGCAGGACATAGGTCATGGGTACCCTTTAAGGACAAACCAGTCCTCTTTCTGCAAACCCTGCAAGTCCACTCAGTACCTAATAATAGCTAACACATATGAATGTGTGCTTCCTAGATGTCAGACTATTCTGAGGGCTTTGTTTATATATTCTCATTTAATCCTCACAATAGCCCTATGAAATAGGCACTATTATTATGCCTTCTTCACAGATGAAGAAAGTGAGGCCCAGAGAGGTTAAGTCACTTGCCCCAGGTCACACAGGTAATAAGAGGTAGGGCCAGAAGTGTAACTTGGGCAGTCTGGCTCCAGAGTCTGTGCTTTAATGTGCTCATGGCTTATTTCAGGCCACACCTGGTTCCTGGCTCTAGAGCACTAGCTCTCACATTTAGTGTATGATAGAGCAGCCAGGAGTACTTAAGAAACTGCAGCTTTCTAGGCCTTCCCCTAGAGAGTGTGACTTGGCAGGTCTGGACGGGGTCCTGGAATCTGCATGTTTCCCAAGTGTCTCAGGTGATTCTAATGCAAGCACCCAGGGATCCCTTCTAGAGAAATTCTGCTCTTAACTCAGCCCTGCCCCTAGCCCTTTGCAATTTAGGGATGTCTAGGTCTGTCATCCAGTGACTCCTGCCGAGTTTCCTCCTGAGGGTTGATATGTTAGTCCCTGCTGGGACTTTATAAACTTGTTCTAGTGTATAAGATCTTGCTTTGACCCTCAGACTAAACCCTACCCTCGATCACAGTTCTGGTGATGGGGTTCCCAGCCCAATGCCTGATAATAACCTGACCAGCTCCCTGAAAACAGGGCAACCAGAGGCCTGACTATGGCCACCTTCCTGCTGCCAGACTCATCCTGATGGCTTGCCTGAGTAGGGTTGCCTATTTATCAAAAATACAGGATGCCCAGTTAAATTTGAATCCCAAGTACACTCTTAGTATAAGTGTATTCCATGCAATATTCAGACATACTTGTACTCAAAATTATCCACCGTTTATCAGAAATTTAAATTTAGCCAGCTGCCGTGTACTTTATCTGGCAACTCTATGGCTGTGGACCACCTGTAGCTGATCCTAAATGAGCCAAATATGAGGACTTTGCATTGGCTGGCAATGGGATTTTCTTTCTCCCCTTCCCCTCAACAAGGGGCTCAGTCAACCCTGGGGAGCAGGAACTATTGATTCAGGATTGGAGGGGCCCAGTTCTGGCTACCAACTTGCCATCTGCCTCTGGCAGATACTGGTTTGGTATATTTCCTACTCACTTTAGCCAGCCTCCTCTGTTTGCTCAGGAGATTCATAACTCATCCTTAAAAACGTATGTGTCTCCTGTTTGCCTGAGTAGTACGCTCCTGTAGAATTGCCCCTGTACGTAGCAGTTTGACTGCAAATTGACCCCTGGCATTTGAGGAATGTACATACTGTTTTGAATTGGGCTTATATTTGAAACCACTGTGTGTGTTTTGTATCCATGCCATCTCATAGGTATGGTGAGTCTCTCTCAGAACTTCAATTTCAGCTGCCCTGGAAGACTCAGCTTTTGGGGGTCCTTCCCAGGACTCCCCCAAATCAATTTTGTATATTCCATGTAACATATCTTCTGAGTCTGACCATTGTAAATCTACCTCCAAATGCAGAGAACATCTATCTAGCCATTTTCACATGATGTTATAATGCACGAGCAGTCAGGAAAAAAAAAGTATATTTTTATTGAAATAACTTTGTCACCTAAGCCAGAGGGTCGAGACTTTCTTATTACATCTATAGCCATTCCAGTCACAGGGAGGTCCATGAGTGAAAGGTGGGGAATTGTATGTACAGGCACCACCTCCTCAGCTAAGTATTACTGGAAAGGAGAAGAAAGTGTGTGGAGGGCCCAAGGGGGAGATGTGTCTGTCTGGAATATTAAAGAAGCAAAAGGACAAATTGCAAAAAACACGCTGGCAGGACCATTCATTTGGCTGTAGAGTCACCAAAGGAAATCATTGGAACTTTCTGTAAGTGGATGCAAATGAGGAAACAATCCCACACTAGCCTAGGTCAAAAAGACTCCAAGACTTCACCAATTTTTCTCATTGCTGAGGCCAGGGCCAATTTGTAAGACTTAAAGCCCCAGGGAATTAGATTGAACAGCTATTGTAATTCCAGTGACACAGAGCCCACAATGAGCTCCCATTTGGAACAAACACCAAAAACACTTTCTGAGTCTCCCCTCTGGCCTGACCTGCAAGGCTCTGATCTGAGGAGCACCTGATGAAGTAGGTGTCAAAAAGAAGCCCCCTCCTCTCCTGCATCCTTAGATAACTGCCTGCTGACAATTAGCTAGAAGTTCTGGTGCTTCTATCCTCTCTGAAGCAAACAGTTCATAGTTAAGTTCCTCTTCCTAGTCAAAATTGCCTTACGTTGCCAGTAAGGCTTGTCACTGTCTGCTTTCTGTTCTCACTGTGTGATAAAGACATATCCGAAACTGGGAAGAAAAAGAGGTTTAATTGGACTTACAGTTTCACATGGCTGCGGAGGTCTCAGAATCATGGTGGGAGGTGAAAGCCACTTCTTACATGGTGACAGCAAGAGAAAAATGGGAAGAGAAAAATGAGGAAGATGCGGAAACCCCTGATGAAACCATCAGATCTCGTGAGACTTATTCACTACCACGAGAACAGTATGGGGGAACCGTCCCCATGATTCCAATTATCTCCCACCAGGTCCCTCTCACAACACATGGGAATTATGGGAGTACAATTCAAGATGAGATTTGGGTGGGGACACAGAGTCAAACCATATCACTGTGACACATTACATTTTCCAAAATGAAAAAACAAACAAACAAACAAAACACATTCTTATGACTTTCCTTCCACTTGGCATCTCCTTTGGCTTTCACGGAAAATGCAAGTAATTTGATTGGAAAGAATTTTGAGGTGATCACCAAACCCTTTCCTTCCCTCCTTCCTTGCTGTCACATTCTACTGCATCGGGGAAGGAAGGCTTCTGGATCTACCTATCCTCTCCAGAGAGGCAGAATTCAGCTGCCCTCCATGTGTGAAGAGGAGTAATGACCTTAGCTTCTTTCTGTCTTTCTTTCTCTTTCTCTCTCTCTCTCTCTTCTCTCTTTCTTTGAGACTGTGTCTCCCTCTGTTGCCCAGGCTGGAGGGCAGTGGCGAGATCTTGGCTCACGGCAACCTCCACCTACCAGGTTCAAGTGATTCTCCTGCCTCAACCTCCAGAGCAGCTGGGATTGCAGACGCATGCCACCACACCCAGCTAATTTTTGTATTTTAGTAGAGATGGTGTTTCACCATGTTGGTCAGGCTGGTCTCGAACTCCTGACCTCGTGATCCACCCACCTCGGCCTCCCCAAGTGCTGGGACTACAGGCTTGAGCCACTGTGCCTGGCCAGCTGCTCTTTTTCAATAGCATCTGTGTGTTACGCACAGTGCCTCATGTCATTTATTCCTCACAGAAACCCAGTAAGATCACTGGCACTGTTATGAGGGAACAGAGGCTCTGAGAGAAGAAGCCATCTTCCTATCAGGCACATCTTCTCTTTCCTCAAACTTCCTCTCTCTCGTGTCCACTCCCAGTGAGGATAGACTCAGGAGCTGGGCTTGTGGTCAGCATGATGGGGGGATGGTTTACTCTGGGATGTAACTGACTAGCTGAATGCTTTCCCTGGGCTTAAGCAGGCAGAGAAAGCCCCAGGATCTCAGGTCTTATCCAGGTCCCAGAAGGTAGTCTTAGCTCCACCCAGTTTTCTTTGCACCAGCTGCCCTGGTGTGAAACGCTGAGGTCCTGGTAGTGCTGCTGTGCCTCAAAAGCTGAGCCAAAAGGCTGGCTGGGCATGCATGCCTTCCTCTACCGCAAGCACTACTCCACCAACTCCCACACGGAGACAGGGGTGAGGGAACTTGGAACATACCCTTAAGCATCCCTTTGACCTTGCCTTTGAGCAGGGGTCAGTTGGTCAAATATCTGGGAATATTTGGGCTGTTTTTCTTGTTGCCAAGACAACCAAGCCTCTCTTTTCAGGCTGGCTACCGACAGCTATTCTTGGGCTGCTTTGGGTAATGCTTTTTGTTACTGCTCTTAAGATATTCTTTCCTACCTTTAGGTCATGAAGATACTCTCCTATACTATCTTATAAAAGCTTTCTAGTTTTTTCTTTCACATTAGGTCTCTAGTCTATCTGGGCTTGATTTTTTTATGTACTGTGTGAAGTAGTCTAATTTTTATACATGTGTTTGTGTCTTCTCAATTTATTTAAGCAATACTTTGTAGTTTTTAGGATACAAGCCTTTCACTTCCTTGATTAATTTTATTTCTATGGGTGTTTTGTTTGTTTGTTTGTTTGTTTTGTTTTGTTTTGTTTTTTGAGACAGAGTCTCACTCTGTCGCCCAGGCAGGCTGGAATGCAGTGGCATGATCTCAGCTCACTGCAACCTCTACCTCCTGGGTTCAGGTGATTCTCCCACCTCAGCCTCCTGAGTAGCTGAGACTACAGGCATGCACCACCATGCCTGGCTAATTTTTGTATTTTTAGTAGAGACAGGGTTTCACCAAATTGACCAGGCTGGTCTCGAACTCCTGACCTCAGGTGATCCACCCACCTCAGCCTCCCAAATTGCTGGTATTACAGGCATGAGCCACCGTGCCTGGCCAATTTTATTTTTTTTGATGCCATTGTAAATGCAATTGTTTTCTTAATTTCCTTTTGGATTGTTCATTGTTAGTGTATAAAATTAAATTGAATTTTATGTGTTGATTTTATATCCTGCAACCTTGCTGAATTTGTTTACTACTTCTAACTTTTTGTTATGTAACCTTTAAGGGTTTTCTACACATAAGATCATGCTGTCTGTAAGCATAGCTAATTTTACATCTTTTTAAAATTGGATGCCTTTTATTCTTTTTCTTGCCAAATTGCTTCAGCTAGTACTTTCAGTACTATGTTGAATAGAAGCAGTTAGAGTTGGCATCCTTGCTTCATTCTTGATCTTAGAGGAAA
The DNA here is from genome assembly GCF_009764315.1 of Trachypithecus francoisi. Taxonomy (NCBI): domain Eukaryota; kingdom Metazoa; phylum Chordata; class Mammalia; order Primates; family Cercopithecidae; genus Trachypithecus; species Trachypithecus francoisi. The sequence goes on from NW_022680460.1 coordinate 497,307, forward strand.
AATTTTCAGTCTTTCACATTGAGTATGTCGTTAGCTGTGGGATTTTTACTTGTGGCTTTTATTATGTTGAGGTATTTTCCTTCTGTTTTATTCACAGTTTGTTGTTGTTTTTTATTTGTTTGTTTTTGTTTTTTTATCATGACATGGTTGTGAATTTTTTCAAATGTTTCTTTCTGCATCATTTGAGATGACCATGTGGGTTTTTTGCTTCATTCTGTCAATGAATATTCCACTGATTGATTTTTGTGTGTTGACCCATCCTTGCATTCTAAGAATAAATCCCACCTGGTCATGGTGTATAATCATTTTACTGTGCCATTGAATTTGGTTTGCTAGTATTTTGTTTACATTTTTGCATCAATATTCATAAGGGATGTCGGCTTATGGTTTTATTTTCTTGTAGTGTTTTTCTCTGGTTTGGTTTTCAGGATAATGCTGGCCTCATGGGATGAGTTTGGAAGGGTTCTATCTTCTTCAGTGTTTTCGAAGAGTTTGAGGAGCATTGGTGTTAATTTTTCTTTAAATGTTGGTGGCATTCCCTATTGAAGGCTTTTGGTCCTGGACTTTTCTTTGTTGGAAGATTTTTGGCTGCTAAGTCAATCAACAGGTCCTCTGGATCTTGCAGTCACCTAGCAGGGGGCAGGTATACTTTTGTTTTACCTCTACCTTGAGGTTATAGCCTGATATTGGAGTCCCAGTGTATTGAGGAAGATCTCCTATTAGACTGTTCCCTCCAGCCTTTAGCTTCTGAACCCCTTGCCCCATGAGGCTGTCAAATCCTAAGTTCAAGTTTGCCAGGATACCCTCAAAGCAAATGTTTTATTCCATGAAACTTTGTGAGCTGTCATGTTTCCTTAGATTTCAGACTTATAATTTCATTCTCTGTTTCAGATGTTGTATGCTTCGAAGATTTTTAAAATATGTATTCTGTCTAACTTCTCTGGTTGTTTTCAGCAGATGAGTTGGTTCAATTAACCTAGCCTGCCATATTCCTAGAATTGGAAGTCCTCAATCCATTTCATTTTCTATGAGGAGAGTTCCCAACACCAGAAAACAGACTTATATTCTGGAGTGCATGGTCCAACTGCACTATGTACAGACTTCCAAACCATTCCTTTCCTCCATTTTTTCAGCCTCCCATCTCTCTCTTGTCCTTTGGATCTCCAAATCCTAATTGTCTGTAGAGCTCTTCCACAAAACTGGCTCCCTCCTTAACAGCCCCTTTTTCATATACTCCAGCAGACAGTTCCTTTCATTTCTATTTGTCAGTTGCCGCTCTTTCATCTGCATTATGCCCTGCAAACAGTCACTGAAATCTCTCTACTATGGGACTATCTCATGTTCTCTTTGTGATCCTTGATTTACACTTTTTCCCTTTTATTATTTTTAGTGGCATCTCAATAGGGCTTAAAGATAACCTGAGTGCTCAATCTACCATCTTTACATGGTAGCCCTCTTCACTCTTCAGGCTACTATAACCTGGATTTCATCTCCACCACGCTCTTGAAACTGACTTTGGCAAAGTCATGCAAAAACCACCTCTATGTTGCTAAATTCAATGAATATTTTCCATTAGTCATCTTCTTTGACATCTCCACCATATATGATAAGATTAACCATTCCTTTCTTGAAACACTCTCTTCTCTTTGCTTACGTGACAACATACTCTCTTGACTCCCTAGACTCTCTACTTACTCCTCTGGCCATTTATTTTCCAGCTGCTTCTTTTCCTCTTACCAACATGTCAATAGGCAACTGAACTCAAGTTTCAAGGACGTGATCTCTATTTTTCATGCTATTCAATTTGAACAAATGGCCTTGACTCTGCAGACTTCAGTATATGACTTCTAGAAGCATTGCCAGCTCTAAGTTTTAGAATTTCATATTTTTGAAGATCTTTTCAGGAATGTAAATGATAGTAAATAATTTCTATGAAAGCTTAGTAGGACCACACCAGTTCCAAACAATACTTAATGCTCTATTCTGGAGAAAGAGACTCCCTTAGAGGAGCAAATGCCCTTTGGGGCTCAGCAGCTTTTATTTAGCTGTGTGTGATGTGTGGCCAAATGCTTTGTCCTAGACCCCCATCTTGTGTGGGACTGTGGGTTTAAACAGAAGTATTTAGTAACCTTACTTGGGGCTATGTCAAAAAGAGGATTAGCAAAAGAATCACAGCACTGGTTCCTTCTTTGGATCACAGTGTGATATCCTAGCTGACAGAGAGATATATTAAGAGGGCCATCTGGAAAAATTAATTCCCAGCAAATGAATCGTGTATCTTCAGTACTCTGTAAGAACTATGGGATATATCCTTTTATAATTTACTATCTTGTATAGGATCCAAAATCAAACCACTGTGAAATGTTGATGGTGAGGGGAAAAAAACTAGTTTTTTTCCACCAGTCTTTTATTTTTGTGTCTAAAGTTCCCAGATACACTGCCATTTTTCACTAGCTTAATTTTTCTTATGTGATATATGATTATTTGGGAAAAATAAACAGCAGTTTACGCTCAAATTGAAGAAAAGACATGTTACTCATTTCTGGAAATGGTTTTTCAGAAAGAATTGAGAGATAACATATATCTGTAGCACTCTTAGGATGACTTAGGCCTGATTTCTAACCCAGCACTGTCCAGCAGAACTTTCTGTGATGATGGAAGTGCTCTCTATCTCCAATATGGTAGCAACTAGCTGCCTGTGGCTACTGAACACTTTAAATGTGGGTAGTACAACCAAGGAAGTGATGTTTAAATTGTATTAAATTATTAATTAATTTAGACTTAGAGTTAAATAGCCACATGTGGCTCCTGGCTACAGTAGTAGCCTGCAGTTATAGAGAATAGACTTTAGTGTTTTCCATCTCTATGCAATCTTGGAGTCAGAGTGCCTATGAAAGTAAAGCAAATGGTTTCCAAGAGCTCTCTTGATTCTAAAGAATGCCCTTCATTCTGGCCCCACTGCTGCCCTCTCAGAGAAGAGTCATAAAAATATTCTCCAAATAGCATGGAGCCAAAGAGGAAGTCAGAATGGCAGGACAGGCTGGCTGGTGAAACGAGAGCTGACTCCTGAGTCCATATCCACCCTAACATTTGTGGGACCCAGGGCAAGAGAAAAAGTGGAGGGCCATGTGCTGTATGTCTAAATATTTAAGTTTTAATGAAGGTAATAAGACATTAAATAAAATTGTGCTCTATTCTCCTAGCTTTACAATTATAACTTCCTAATGACCAAAAGGGTAGGTCCAAATTTAAAATTCTTAGACTCCTCAGAGTTCTACTCTTAAACTTGGATAGTCATCCCCCAACTCCTGGTTGAGGCTACTCCCTTTCTCTTCCCACTCCCACTCTATCCAACACTGTGAGGGGCTCCCTCTACATGCTTGTGGACACCTGAGCATGCACATCCACACTTTGGCCAAACTCCCCACAAACAGCCACCACTTGGCCACATCTTGCATGTTGTCAATGTCTCAGTTCACCTTCAGGAAGATGTACCTAAAAGAAGGCTAAGGGCAGTTTGGACAGGAAATTCTTCCGTCCTGGGCAACTAGAGCATGGTCTAGAAGTAGGGGGAGAGGTATCAGCTCTGGTCTAGTGCAACCTCTTGATCCTCTGGACGCCTTGACCCTGCCACGAGTTATTCACTTTAACAGGTATTGCTCTGGCCCTCCTCCAGCCATGCCACCCCTTAAAGGGCAGGTCCCAGGGCAAGGGCCACTCCTGCCTAGTGCTAAGTGCAGTTTTACCTGAGTTTAAGACTGTGAAGAGTTATGATAAACCTTACCTTAAATCAGAGATATGGTCTCCACACTGTGCTGTGGAAGAGTTAGATTTGTGGACAGTATACCTGGGCTACTTTCAAGATGGAATAACTGATGTGCCCAGATAAAGTCCAGGCCTTGAAGGTAAGAGAGAGCGAGAGGTGGAGAAGCTTGCCTGTAAGAAAGTGGGGAAAGAAAGCAAGGCATTTCAGACACCACCACCATGTCCTTTTCCAGTCTTAGCACCCTGCCTGGCCTGAGGGGGAAGAGATGTAAAAAGTCAGCTGTAGGCAAGATACAGGTAACGAACACAAGGATTATGGAGAAGTTGCGAGGTCAGCCAAGGCTTTGCAGTGTGAATACATAACAACCGCAGTCAGGTGATAAGATACAAGGCAGTACTCAGGGAGTGCTAGGTGACAGAGGGATGGAGGGAAGCTGCCAGGAAGTAGGCACCAAGGGGAATTTCTCAGAGCGAGGGACTGGAAAGAGAAGAACATTGCAAAGGCAGGAGCCAGGGCCCTGCATGTGGCTTCCCTGTGCCAATTGAAAATCCTGTGTTGGCTTGCCATCAGAGAAATGCAAATCAAAACCACAATGAGATACCATCTCACACCAGTTAGAATGGCAATCATTAAAAAGTCAGGAAACAACAGGTGCTGGAGAGGATGTGGAGAAATAGGAACACTTTTACACTGTTGGTGGGACTGTAAACTAGTTCAACCATTGTGGAAGACAGTGTGGAGATGCCTCAAGGATCTAGAACTAGAAATACCATTTGACCCAGCCATCCCATTACTGGGTATATACCCAAAGGATTAGAAATCATGCTGCTATAAAGACACATGCACACGTATGTTTATTGCGGCACTATTCACAATAGCAAAGACTTGGAATCAACCTAAATGTCCATCAGTGATAGACTGGATTAAGAAAATGTGGCACATATACACCATGGAATACTATACAGTCATAAAAAAGGATGAGTTCGTATCCTTTGTAGGGACATGGATGCAGCTGGAAACCATCATTCTCAGCAAACTATCGCAAGAACAGAAAACCAAACACCGCATGTTCTCACTCATAGGTGGGAATTGAACAATGAGATCACTTGGACACACTGGGGCCTATTGTGGGGAGGGGGGAGGGGGAGGGATAGCATTAGGATATATACCTAATGTAAATGACGAGTTAATGGGTGCAGCACACCAACATGGCACGTGTATACATATGTAACAAACCTGCATGTTGTGCACATGTACCCTAGAACTTAAAGTATAATAAAAAGAAAGAAAGAAAAAAAAGAAAGAAAATCCTGTGTTGGGGTCCCTGGCAAGGGAGGAGCAGTTGGGTGGGGACTAAAAGCCGGGCTGGGAAAACCCAGAGGGCTTGAGAGCTGAGAAGGCCCATGGAGATCATGAGGGGAGAGGCTATGCTTCTGGCCCACAATTCTTGAGAGCAGAGCAGAGTTCCTAGGTGCAGGGCCCAAGGGGGCAGCTGCATTTATGGGCGGTCACAGCAGAGGAGCAAAGGGACTCATGCATCTGGCAAGATGAGGGGCTGGGAAGTGAGGTGAGGCTGGGCCAGCATAAGAAGCCAGGAGGGGAAATGGGGAGAAGAGGAGACTGAGTCAGGGGAGAAGGGATGAATGTAGCTGTCCCAGTGGAGGGAGGCAGGCCAAGCCTGTGCAGACCAGCCTTTTAGAGAGCTCCTGGGAAGGGCCTACTCGAAAGCCCTTTTCAGAGGATGGATTCCGAAGGCTGGATGCCTCGATTTTACTTCCTGGAGCTACCACATAAGGGTCATGTCAGTTTGGACATGTCCCTTCACCTCTCTTTGCTACTGTTTTCCTCACCTAAAAAAAAAAGGGATAATGACACAACTAATGCAACAATATGGGATTGTCATAATGAATACAGAAAATAATAATTGAAAAGCTCTCCAAACCAAGCCTGACAAAAATTAGCACTCAGTAGATGCCAGCTGTTCTAATCAGGTATTAGAGCTGGCCCCCTACAGCCAGGTTAACTTCCTTTGCACCTCTCTAGGATAACTCACAAGCTGCCATATCAGGACTTTGGCCTGGCCTCCAACCTAGAAATGCTCCTGGGCATTGACTGTGGTAGTGTTTTTAGGCACTTTTCATTGACCAGGGGGGAACCCTGTAGTCCTGTGCAACAGAGAGGTTGACTGTGTTAGCAAAACAAAAGGGAGCATACTCTCACTGATAACAAGAAACCAAAGGAAGGCTTAGCTGGGTAGGGATAGCATGGGTGTGTCACCAAAATACATACTCTTGTCCAGTGTTTGTGTCTAGTGCACTTGACCTGCATAGGAAAATGGGATGACATGGCCCTATATCTAGAAAACCCCATCCTCTCAGTCCAAAATCTCCTTAAGCTGATAAGCAACTTTAGCAGTCTCAGGATACAATATCAATGTGCAAAAATCATAAGCATCCTATACACCAACAATAGACAAGCACAGAGCCAAATCATGAATGAACTCCCATCACAATTGCCACAAAAAGAATAAAATACCTAGGAATACAGATAACAAGGAAGTGAAGGACCTCTACAAGGAGAATTACAAATCATTGCGCAAAGAAATCAGAGATGGCATAAACAAATGGAAAAATATTCCAGGCCCATGGATAGGAAGAATCGATATTGTGAAAATGCCCATACTGCCCAAAGTAATTCATACATTCAATGCTATTCCCATTAAACTACCATAGACATTCTTCACAGAATTGGAAGAAACTATTTTAAAATTCATATGGAACCAAAAAAGGGCCTGAATAGCCAAGGCAATCCTAAACGAAAAGAACAAAGCTGGAGGCATCATGCTATCCCATTTCAAACCATACTCAGGGATACAGTAACCAAAACAGCATGGTACTGGTACAAGAACAGGCACATAGACCAATGAAACAGAATGGAGAACCCAGAAATAAGACCGTACATCTACACCATCTGATCATTGACAAACTTGACAAAAACAAGCAAGGGGGAAAGGATTGGATTCTGTATATTTAATAAATGATGCTGGGAGAACTGGCTAGCCATATGCAGAAAATTGAAACTGGACCCCTTCCTTACACCATATGCAAAAATCAACTCAAGATGGATTAAAGACTTAAATGTAAAACCCAAAAACTATGAAAATCCTAGAAGAACCTAAGCGATGCTATTCATGACATGGCCAAAGATTTCATGATGAAAATACCAAAAGCAAGTGCAACAAAGCAAAAATTAACAAATGAGAGCTAATTAAACTAAAGATCTTCTGTATAGCAAAAGAAACTATCAATAGAATAAACAAACAACCTACAAAATGGGAGAAAATTTTTGTAAACTATGCATCTGACAAAGGTCTAATATCCAGCATCTATAAGGAACTTAAACAAATTTACAAGACAAAAACAAACAACCCCATTAAAAAGTGGGCAAAGGCCATGAACAGACACTTCTCAAAAGAAAACATACATACAGCCAACAAGCATATGAAAAAAAGCTCAACATCACTGATCATTAGGGAAATGCAAATCCAAACCACAGTGAGATACCATCTCACACTAGTAAGAATGGCAATTATTAAAAAGTCAAAAAATCACAGATGCTGGCATGGCTATGGGGAAAAAGGAACACTTTTACACTGTTGGTGGCAGTGTAAATTAGTTCAGCCATTGTGGAAGACAGTGCGGCGATTCCTCAAAGACCTACAGACAAAAATACCATTCAACCCAGCAATCCCAATACTGGGTATATATGCAAAGGAATATAAATCATTTTATTATAAAGACATATGTATGCCTATGTTCATTGCAGCACTATTTCCAACAGCAAAGACATGGAATCAACTTAAATGCCCATCAATGAGAGACTGGATAAAGAAAATGTGGTACATATATACCATGGAATACTATGCAGCCATAAAAAAGAAGGAGATTATATCCTTTGCAGGGACATGGATGGAGCTGGAGTCATTATCCTTAGCAAACTTACACAGGAACAGAAAATGAAATACCTCTTTTTCTCACTTGTAAGTGCAAGCTAAATGATGAGAACACATGGACACATAAAGGGGAACAATGCACACTGCAGCCTACTGGAGGGTGGAGGGAGGGAGGAGGGAGAAGCTCAGGAAAAATAACTAATGGGTACTAGGCTTAATACCTGGGTGAGGAAATAATCTGTACAACAAACCCCCATGGCACACGTTTACGTATGTAACAAACCTGCACATCCTGCACATATCCCCCGAACTTAAAATAAAAGTTAAAAAAAATTAAAAAGATGGACTGAGGTCTTAAGGGTGGAGCCCTAATCCAATAGTATTAGTATTCTGATAAGAAGAGGAAGAGACACGAGAGAGAGAGAGAGAGAGAGAGAGAGAGAGAATCTGCAGGTATAGAGGAAAGATCATGTGAGGAAACAGCAAAAAGTCAGTTGTCCACAAGCCAGAAAGAGAGTCCTCACCAGACACTGACCCTGCTGGCACCCTAACCTTAGACTTTCCGACCTCCAACCTCCAGAACTGTAAGAAAATAAATTCCTGTTGTCTAAGCCACCCATTCTATGGTATTTTCTTATGGCAGCACAATCTGACCAACATAAAGAGCGTCCTCCTAAAACTTCATGTCCACCTGGAAATAAGGTCTTGGCAGATGTTATTATTTATGTGAAGGTGAAGTCATACCAGATTAGATTGGGCCCTAAATTCAATGCCTAGTATCCTTATAAAAAATACCACGTAAAGACACAGTGACACAGAGACACAGAGGGGAGAACACATGAAGATGGAAGCACAGAGATTGCAGTGATGCAGCTGCAAGGCAAGGAATAACAAGGACTGACGGCCACCACCAATAGCTAGGGAGAGGCAAGAATTCTTCCCTACACTCTTCAGAAAAAGCGCGGCCCTGTTGACACCTTAAATGCAGACTTCTGGCCACAGTTAACTAATATAGTGGTAGAGCTCCAAGCTCTTTCTCTTCTTTCTCCTGCTCCACACTGCTTCTCCAGTTAAATTTACCTCCATTTCTGAATTCAGAGGCTGTGTTAAGACTTTTTTTCTTCCAACAGCATTTATTTTAAAGAGACAAGGTCTTGCTATGTTGCCCAGGCCAAATTCCTGGGCTCAAGTAATCCTCCTGCCTCAGCCTCCCAAAGTGCTGGGATTACAGGCACGAGTCACCATGCCTGGCCAAGCATTTTTAATGTTCAACATAATTTTTTATTTTCATTTATTTATTTATTTTGAGATGGAGTCTCGCTCTTGTTGTCCAGGCTGGAGTGCATTTGGCTTGATCTCAGCTCATTGCAACCTCTGTCTCCCGGGGTCAAGTGATTCTCCTGCCTCAGCCTCCCGAGTAGCTGAGATTACAGGCCCGCACCACCACTTTCGTGTAATTTTTATATTTTTAGTAGAGACAGGGTTTCACCATGTTGGCCAGTCTGGTCTTGAACTCCTTACCTCAGGTGATCCACCCACCTCGGCCTCCCAAAGTGCTAGGATTACCAGCGTGAGCCACGACAACCGACAATGTAATTTTTTAAAATCTCTTGGAAACAATTTCAACAGTCAGGAGAGTGTAAGGTGAAACATAAAAACCTTCTTCCTCCTGATCCTCTTGTCGTACTGCCCCTCCCCAGAAGGGACAACGTTTAGCATTCCATTTGGGGTCCCTCCAGGGGCTGCCCATGCATGGGGATGATACAGATCCTTTTTCTTAACCAGCTGATATCTTATTTTGCACACTAATAAGTAACTTGCTTCTTTTGCCTACCAAAAAGCCTCTGCTGTCTTCCTTTGGCCATCCAGGAGAAGGCTGTTCCAGGCAGTGCTCCTTAGCAGCACCTTAGGGGACAGTCTCTGAAGCTGTACTGCATGGGTTCAAATCTTGGCTCTACCACTTACTAGCTGCATGATTCTAGGCAATTGCTTAACCTCTCTCCTTCTAGCTGGCTCATCTGGGAAGTGGGTACCAATCTCACAACTTTCTATAAGGATTAAATGAGTTAATGTACACAAAACACTTAGAACAGTGCCTGGTGCAGAGAAAATGCTATATACCTTGGTTTTGTTAACAGGTGTGTGGTATTCCCAACTATGAATGAATCATCATTTATATCTACACAGAAATATACACTTCTTCCAGCTTTTCACTGGTGGTTATCACTTCAATTAACATCTTTGTGTGTGCCCCCTTGTGTATCAGTGTCTAGAGGATAAATTCATGGGGATTGAGTTGGTTGTGCCAGTTTTTCCTTTTTCTGTCGCCTCACACCCACACGAACACCAGGTTCCTATAAAATACTTGCAAATTGTAATCAGTAATGGTTTCAACATTGCTGCATATATTGTGGTCTAGTAGGCAGTGTTCTTCCTTTCTTTTGATAAATACTTGCACTATTTGTTCACAAATATATTTCATGGCTGTTTACAAATGGCAAAGTGACAACTATCTTAGAGTTTCCCTTTTCAGGATTGCTTTTCACAGCCATACAGTGGTTGTTCAAAGGCCATTATAAGAGCATCTGGGCTGCGCACAGTGGCTTATGCCTGTACTTCTAGCACTTTGGGAGGATGAGGTGGGCAGATCACTTGAGTCATGAGTTCGAGACCAACCTGGCCAACATGGTAAAACCCCGTCTCTACTAAAAATACAAAAATTAGCCAGGCCTGGTGGGGGGCACCTGTAATCTCAGCTACTTGGGAGGCAGGAGAATCGTTTGAGCCTGGGAGGCAGAGGTTGCAGTGAACCGAAATCACGCCGCTGCACTCCAGCCTGGGTAACAGAGCGAGACTCCATCTCAAAAACAAGTAAATAAGAGCATCTGGCCACATCTGGTACTAGAGACATGTGAGCTCAGAGGGCCCTGCTAGTAGACTTTCCTGGCTCAAAATATGTTGGGGTGGAAATTACCTGCACTCCCTTTAGACAAGAAAAGCTGATTCAGAACCTGTCATACTTGGTATTAAGCTAATGGAGTCCACTCTATTTTCAGACAAACCCCAGTGTCTGAACCCTTGGTTAATTTGCAGTGGAGTCATATGGACTCAGGGTGGCTTGCCAGGGGTCAGTCAATACGTCAGAAAAAAATGAGATTGGTGACGTGGAGAGTATTATTAGCATTCAAGTACTCAGTTCCAGCAGCAGGAGCATACAGCATGAACAACCAACTTGGCCATTAGTCATCTTGAAATCACCTGAACGGATGACTCTTGATAAGATAGGAAAAAAACAACCATTGTGCAACAGAGAAAATATGGTTTTTAGGAAGGTAGAGAGGAATTTAATTAGTGGTTGGGTTCACTTGTTTGGGGTTGTTTCTTGCTGTTCCCCTTCCTCTGTGCTAGAAAGAATGGAAAGAAGGAAGTGATAAGTGAATAATAAATTTAGAAAAATACAAAATATTCATAGAATTGTGAAATCCTCTTCTCAAAAATAAAAGATTTCAGAAGTCATCCAGCTTAGTCCCTTCTTGTGCAAGTGAGACAACCAGACTCTGAGAAGGAAAATGATCTGATCCCAGTCACCTGCGCAGGGAATCCAAGCAAGTCAATTATATTCATTCAGCCCCAAGTCTCTTGTGTGCTCTGGGCCCTATTCTGGGGACTAGAAACACAGGGAATAACAAAGCAAAGCCCCAGACAGGCTCCTCTTTAGGTTGGGCAGAGATCTGAGGTATGGAGAGAACAATGATGCAAGGCAAGGACTGGGAGAAGAGCAGGGAACAGAACAAGAAGCTTATGGGTGGTTAAGCAAAGACCAAAAATGAAGGCTTTAACTACTGCGGAGTCTGAAGCTCCCATAGCAAGATACGCAGGTAGGTTTGGTTCCATTTAATAGACCAGGAAAGTGGGAACCCTCTGGAAGCTGGAATATTCCCACCCAATTGTTGCAGAATGAAATTGTCATTTACCAAAGCCCAGTAGTTTGCCTCCCTGCCTCAGGCATTTTGGGGTTTCAAATAGCGACGAAGCTTTTTTTTTTAAGTGATGAAGACACTGCACTTCTGAAAATCACAGGGCAGCAAAAGGCTCAAGAAGCTAAACGATTAGAGTCCGTGGAGCTGTGATAAGCGCACGAACACTCCAACTCTGAGTCCTTTAAGATTTACACACACACACCCACCCCACACACACACCATCAAGCAGGGTGTGCTTAATTATACAAACACAAAAGAGTTGGACGAAGTAAAGAATAAAACAGGTGAGTTTTGGATTTTTATACACTTATCCGATGAAGCCTTACAGCAAAGTTGCAGCGATGAGATGTTTTAAGATAAAAGATTTCCATCCTTTGTGGAGAGAATATTACATCTGAGGCAGTCCCCAGGGCTGTCTGAATTAGAGATGCTCCTGAATAAGAATGAGAGCTCCATGTTCGTGCTGTCTCCCCGCAGCCTGCCCCCAGCACTTTAATTATAGAGTAGTGGGAAGATTGTCTCTCTGGTTCTCTGAAAATGACTTGCAAACAAGCCAAATCATCTTAACAGGTGAAGCCCCTAGAACTGGTTGCTGCCCTGTGGGGGTGGTGATCAGGCTTGCTGGAAGATTTTTCTGACTTGGAAATGAGCTGATTTGAAAGTCGTGTAAAATGCAACTGTGCCTGCTTATACATTGACTGAATCATCTGTGCTGACGAGAACATAATGACACAGTCACGACTTGCTGAGATGTGTGCCTCTGGCACTCTCCACAAAAGATGGAGCGGACCACTGGGAAAAGACTTCCTTTGAAGCATTTGAAATCCTCTATCCTCCCCCCCCCCACCCATTGTAGTCCCACCCTGTTCTCCAGTAGAAATGTTGTTGCTCCTCCAAATGCAGTCATCCTGTGTGCCAATTACTCCTGATATGGTTTCTATGTTCACATTTTCTCAGGATAAAAACGTGTCCGAGAAAAGCAGAGGTTTTTAATCCATGGCCCACGATCTGTTTAGCAGCAGCGGACCCCCTGAATGCCACATTCGTGCATCTGCAGTTTTCTGATTCTCAACAGAGCTCACAATTCCCAAATGCTTAAGAGTTCATGCTTTAAGTGACCTGAGAAGGTACCTGAGGGACCAGTGGCCTGTTATTTTGGGCAAAGGCCCAGGAGGGGTTAAGCAGCCAAGTTTAGTCGCACCCAAAAACGTTTGAATAGCCCCCAATCTACATCTGGCACCCCCAATGATACAAATGGAAAATAACTGAGCAAATGAGCCTACTAGTTAAACAACAGCACCCCCAGCATGTAGAACAGCACAAGCAATGCAAAGAGCAATTCCTTCGCAAGCAGTTAGGATGGATGGCGAGGGATGCTGGAGCCCCGGAAAAGTACTGGTTTCCAGCCAGCACTAGCAGTGATTTATCATGAGGTGACCAATTATGCCTAACTTCTACCAACCTCCCAGGGTATATCCAAGGCCTTTGTGCTGCATATTGGAGTCGGGAGAACTCTAGACCAGAAATCAGAACTCTGGAATTCAAGTCCTGGCTCTGCCTTTAACTAGCCCTGTGATTCTGGGCAAATCACTTCACTCCTTATGGCCTTTATTTGTTCTAATGTAAAACATTGCTTCCAAGCCTTAATGGATAAACCTTAGTTTTCTTATTCTGACATCTATCCACTCCTTTATTTTTTTTTCATGTTTCCATAAATGTTTCTTGAGTCACTAATATATGCCAGTAATTAGGTGCCCAAGACCCTGGTTACCATCTCCATGCTCATGCTGAATTTATAGATTCAAATTTTCTCCTTACCCTCTCCCAGACATTCTCTTTCCAGACAGGAGAGGTCTAATTAGGCTAACTCCTTGCATACAAAAAATTCCAAGGCCAGGTGAGGTGGCTCACGCCTGTAATCCTAACACTTTGGGAGGCCAATGTGGGAGGATCACTTGAGTGCAGGAGTTTGAGACCAGCCTGGGTAACATAGTGGGACACTGTCTCTACAAAGATAAAAAAAAAAAAAAAAAAATAGCTGGGCATGATGGTGCACGCCTGTAGTCCCAGCTACTTGGGAAGCTGAAGTAGGAGGATCACTTGAGCCTGGGAGGTCGAGGACACAGTGATCATACCACTGCCCTCCAGCCTAGGTGACAGACTGAGACCCTGTCTCAAAAAAAAAAAAAGAAAAGAAAAGAAAATTCCAGCCCCCATCACTACCCCTGCTCTCCCCGTGCTCTTGCTAGACATTGTCATACCTACCTGCCTCAATATACAAATGAAGAGGCCAAGATCCGGATAGGGGTAGAGACTTGTCCCAGGATGATCCAGTGGGTCACTTCTCACAACTCCTGGGTGCCCCCCAGAGAAGCTTTGTAGCATATAGAATTGTTGGGGAATCCATTTCTCTGATTTTAAATCTGTATAATGGACCTTAGAGAAACTTTCAGCGTGAAGAGGAATACCCAGTGACCCAGACCTCCTTCCTCAGTGACCACTGGCTAAGAGGAAATAAAATAGGGTAGCTCTGGTACTAGGAGATATCCTGGGAAGCCAGGCTGAATCATTCTGAGAGTGGGGATAGGAGTGGAAAGAAATTTGGACTTTGAAATGGATAGGTCTGGTACTGCAGAGATGGGGGAACAGGCCACCTGGGGCCCTGTGGCAAGGCAAATCGGGTCTGAAACTAAAGAACTAAGATCCAGCAAGATTCAATCTCAGAGCTGGTGCAAGCGGAGGCAATTGGTAAGGGAGAGTATGTCATTCTCAGTGAAGGAGCGCCCTCTAGTGTCCATAAGAGACCTTGGCACCACTAAAGAATTTGGAAAGACTAGGAAGCATACAATCTCAGTAACCAGATGAGACTCAACTTGCTACCTTTCCTTGATTGTAGCCAATTTTTCCTGCAACACATAGATACTTTCAAGTAATGAAATGCAATTAGTCATGAGGTAAATTTGTGGATTTCCAGGAATTATGAGCATAGGTCTGAGTCTGAAGCCTGAAGGAGCACAGACAGCACCCATGGGCCAAACCTATGCTCTGGAATATTCTTCATGGTGTGTAGGTGTCATGCACACGTGCGCATGTCCTTTTTCTTTACAAGGTAATTTTTAATATATTTTTTAGAAAATTGAGTTATACTTATTTCAAAAAGCTTGGAAAACATAAAAGTAAATTTCTGGCCTTGAAGAAGTAACAGAATCTGGAATTACTCGTCCACCATAAGCAACTAGAAGTTGGATACAACATATGAAAGAACTAATTTTAGGCACTAGACAAGAGGCAACACACGTGGCATCACAGATAAGGAAAGAAATGAGGTAAGCCCAAACCTTGGAGCAGGGAAGAGTGACTCAAGCAGAGCAAAGAAGTTTCCGTGAGTTGAAGAATTGGAGATTAAAGTTCAAGGAGGCTGAAGTAGCTAAAATGTGTGGGACAGAGTACTGGAAATGAGGCAACTGCGTGAGAAAGAATTCCAGAAATCTGACATGGGCTCTCCTTGGGTCTTTACTGAGTACTAGAATGAGCAAAGAACAACTGGGAAGTTTTAAAAGAACAATGCTCAGAACTCACACAAGACTAGCAGGCATTCAAACTCTGGCCCAGAGGAGTAAAGAATCCTCAATCCAGGTATTCAATGGAGACCCCAGAGGGATCACACATTAGTAATAAATCTGAGGTATCCCTGGAGAAAAGGCTACTCTGGACCTCCTCTAGCAAAACTTAAAAACAAAACTTAAATAGACAAAACAGAGTGACAAATAACTTGCTTCTCTGTCAAAACAAAGTCCCACAGTCTTTGAAGAAGATAAAATCCATTCAATGATGTAACATTGACAGTGGGGACAGAACTAGAGGGGCGTGCCCAAGATGGCCGAATAGGAACAGCTCCAGCCTCCAGCTCCCAGCGCGAGTGACACAGAAGATGGGTGATTTCTGCATTTTCAACTGAGGTACCTGGTTCATCTCACTGGGGCGTGTTGGACAGTTGGCGCTGGTCCACGGGTGCAGCCCAACCAGTGAGAGCTGAAGCAGGGCGAGGCATCGCCTCACCTGGGAAGTGCAAGGGGGAGGGGAATTCCTTTTCCTAGCCAAAGGAAATTGAGACACACAACACCTGGAAAATCGGGTAACTCCACCCTAATACTGCGCTTTACCAAGGGTCTTTGCAAATGGCACACCAGGAGATTATATCCCACACCTGGCCGGGAGGGTCCCACGCCCGCGGAGCCTCCCTCATTGCTAGCACAGCAGTCTGCGATCTAACTGCAAGGCAGCAGCGAGGCTGGGGGAGGGGCGCCCGCCATTGTTGAGGCTTAAGTAGGTAAACAAAGTCACCAGGAAGCTCAAATTGGGTGGAGCCCACCACAGCTCAAGGAGGCCGGCCTGCCTCTGTAGACTCCTCCTCTGGGGACAGGGCATAGCTAAACAAAAAGCAGCAGAAACCTCAGTAGAGGTAAATGCCCCTGTCTGACAGCTTTGAAGAGAGCAGTGGATCTCCCAGCACAGAGGTTGAGATCTGAGAACGAACAGACTGCCTGCTCTAGTGGGTCCCTGACCCCTGAGTAGCCTAACTGGGAGACATCCCCCACTAGGGGCAGTCTGACACCCCACACCTCACACGGTGGGGTACACCCCTGACAGGAAGCTTCCAAAGTAAGAATCAGACAGGTACACTCGCTGTTCAGCAATGTTCTATCTTCTGCAAACTCTGCTGCTGATACCCAGGCAAACAGGGTCTGGAGTGGACCTCAAGCAATCTCCAACAGACCTACAGCTGAGGGTCCTGACTGTCAGAAGGAAAACTAACAAACAGAAAGGACACCCACACCAAAACCCCATCAGTATGTCACCATCATCAAAGATTAAAGGTAGATAAAACCACAAAGATGGGGAAAAAGCAGTGCAGAAAACCTGGAAATTCAAAAAATCAGAGCGCATCTCCCCCTCCAAAGGAACACAGTTCATCGCCAGCAATGGAACAAAGCTGAATGGAGAATGACTTTGACAAGTTGAGAGAAGAAGTCTTCAGTCGATCAAACTTCTCAGAGCTACAGGAGGAACTAGGTAATCAGCGCAAAGAAACTAAAAACCTTGAAAAAGAATGGATGATGGATAACTAGAATAATCAATGCAGAGAAGACTTAAAAGAACTGATAGAGATGAAAACCATAACACGAGAACTATGTGACAAATGCACAAGCTTCAGTAACCGACTCCATCAACTGGAAGAAAGAGTATCAGCGATTGAAGATCAAATGAATGAAATGAAGCAAGAAGAGAAGTGTAGAGAAAAAAGAGTAAAAAGAAATGAACAAAGCCTCCAAGAAATATGGGATTATGTGAAAAGACCAAATCTATGTCTCATTGGTGTGCCTGAAAGTGATGGGGAAAATGGAACCAAGCTGGAAAACACTCTGCAGGATATCTCAGGAGAATTCCCCAACCTAGTAAGGCAGGCCAACATTCAAATTCAGGAAATACAGAGAACGCCACAAAGATACTCCTCCAGAAGAGCAACTCCAAGACACATAATTGTCAGATTCACAAAGTTGAAATGAAGAAAAAATGTTAAGGGCAGCCAGAGAGAAAGGTCGGGTTACCCACAAAGGGAAGCCCATCAGACTAACAGCAGATCTCTCGGCAGAAACTCTACAAGCCAGAAGAGAGTGGGGGCCAATATTCAACATTCTTAAAGAAAAGAATTTTCAACCCAGATTTTCATATCCAGCCAAACTAAGTTTCATAAGTGAAGGAGAAATAAAATCCTCTACAGACAAGCAAATGCTTAGAGATTTTATCACCACCAGGCCTGCCCTACAAGAGATCCCGAAGGAAGCACTAAACATGGAAAGGAACAACCACTACCAGCCATTGCAAAACCATGCCAAAATGTAAAGTCCATCGATGCTAGGAAGAAACTGCATCAAATAGAGAGCAAAATAACCAGCTATTATCATAATGACAGGATCAAGTTCACACACAGCAATATTAACCTTAAATGTTAATGGACTAAATGGTCCAATTAAAAGACACAGACTGGCAAATTGGAAAAAGAGTCAAGACCCATCAGTTTGCTGTATTCAGAAGACCCATCTCACATGCAGAGACACACATAAGCTCAAAATAAAGGGATGGAGGAAGATCTACCAAGCAAATGGAAAACAAAAAAAAAGGGGTTGCAATCCTAGTCTCTGATAAAACAGACTTTAAACCATTAAAGATCAAAAGCGACAAAGAAGGCCATTACATAATGGTAAAGGAATCAATTCATCAGGAAGAGCTAACTATCCTAAATATATATGCACCCAATACAGGAGGACCTAGATTCATAAAGCAAGTCCTTAGAGACTCACAAAGAGAGTTAGACTCACATATAGTAATAATGGGAGACTTTAACACCCCACTGTCAACATTAGACAGATTAAAGAGACAGAAAGTCAACAAGGATATCCAGGAATTGAACTCAACTCTGCACCAAGCGGACCTAATAGACATGTACAGAACTCTCCACCCCACATCAACAGAATATACATTCTGCTCAGCACCACATCACACTTACTCAAAAATTGGCCACATAGTTGGAAGTAAAGCACTCCTCAGCAAATGTACAAGAACAGAAATTATAACAAACTGTCTCTCAGACCACAGTGCAATCAAACTAGAACTCAGGACTAAGAAACTCAATCAAAACGCTCAACTACAGGGAAACTGAACAACCTGCTCCTGAATGACTACTGGGTACATAACGAAATGAAGGCAGAAATCAAGATGTTCTTTGAAACCAATGAGAACAAAGACACAACATACCAGAATCTCTGGGACACATTTAAAGCAGTGTGTAGAGGGAAATTTATAGCACTAAATGCCCACAAGAGACAGCAGGAAAGATCTAAAATTGACACCGTAACATCACAATTAAAAGAACTAGAGAAGCAAGAGCAAACACATTCAAAAGCTAGCAGAAGGCAAGAAATAACTAAGATCAGAGCAGAACTGAAGGAGATAGAGACAAAAAAAACCCTCAAAAAATCAATGAATCCAGAAGCTGTTTTTTGAAAAGATCAACAAAATTGATAGACCGCTATCAAGACTAATAAAGAAGAAAAGAGAGAAGAATCAAATAGATGCAATAAAAAATGATAAAGGGGATATCACCACCGACCCCACATAAATACAAACTACCATCAGAGAATACTATAAACACCTCTATACAAATAAACTAGAAAACCTAGAAGAAATGGATAATTTCCTGGACACATACATCCTCCAAGACTAAACCAGGAAGAAGTTGAATCCCTGAATAGACCAATAGCAGGCTCTGAAATTGAGGCAATAATTAATAGCCTACCAACCAAAAAAAGTCCAGGACCAGATGGATTCACAGCAGAATTCTACCAGAGGTACAAGGAGGAGTTGGTATCATTCCTTCTGAAACTATTCCAATCAATAGAAAAAGAGGAATCCTCCCTAACCTCATTTTACGAGGCCAACATCATCCTGATACCAAAGCCTGACAGAGATACAACAAAAAAAGAGAATTTTAGACCAATATCCCTGATGAACATCGATGCAAAAATCCTCAATAAAATACTGGCAAACCAAATCCAGCAGCACATCAAAAAGCTTATCACCATGATCAAGTGGGCTTCATCCCGGGATGCAAGGCTGGTTCAACAACGCAAATCAATAAATGTAATCCAGCATATAAACAGAACCAAAGACAAAAAACACATGATTATCTCAATAGATGCAGAAAAGGCCTTTGACAAAATTCAACAGCCTTGATGCTAAAAACTCTCATAAATTCGGTATTGATGGAAGTACCTCAAAATAATAAGAGCTATTTATGACAAACCCACAGCCAATATCATACTGAATGGGCAAAAACTGCAAGCATTCCCTCTGAAAACCAGCACAAGACAGGGATGCCCTCTCTCACCACTCATATTCAACATAGTGTTGGAAGTTCTGGCTAGGGCAATCAGGCAAGAGAAAGAAATAAAGGCTATTCAGTTAGCAAAAGAAGAAGTCAATTGTCCCTGTTTGCAGATGACATGATTGTATATTTAGAAAACCCCAGTGTCTCAGCCCAAAATCTCCTTAAGCTGATAAGCAACTTCAGCAAAGTCTCAGGATCCAAAATCAATGTGCAAAAATCACAAGCATTCTTATACACCAGTAACAGACAAAGAGAGAGCCAAATCATGATTGAACTCCCATTCACAATAGCTTCAAAGAGAATAAAATACTTAGGAATCCAACTTATAAGGGATGTAAAGGACCTCTTCAAGGAGAACTACAAACCACTGCTCAGTGAAATAAAAGAGGACACAAACAAATGGAAGAACATATCATGCTCATGGATAGGAAGAATCAATATTGTGAAAATGGCCATACTGCCCAAGGTAATTTATAGATTCAATGCCATTCCCATTAAGCTACCAATGACTTCCTTCACAGAATTGGAAAAAAATGGCTTTAAAGTTCATATGGAACCAAAAAAGAGCCCACATAGCCAAGACAATCCTAAGTCAAAAGAACAAAGCTGGAGGCATCACATTCCCTGACTTCAAACTATACTACAAGGCTACAGTAACCAAAACAGCATGGTACTGGTACCAAAACAGAGATAGAGACCAATGGAACAGAACAGAGCCCTCAGAAATAATACCACACATCTACAGCCATCTGATCTTTGACAACCTGACAAAAACAAAAAATGGGGAAAGGATTCCCTATTTAATAAATGGTGCTGGAAAATTGGCTAGCCATAAGTAGAAAGCTGAAACTGGATCCTTTCCTTACTCCTTATACGAAAATTAATTCAAGATGGATTAGAGACTTAACTGTTAGACCTAAAACCATAAAAAACCCTAGAAGAAAACCTAGATAATACCATTCAGGACATAGGCATGGGCAAGGACTTCATGTGAAAACACCAAAAGCAACGCAACAAAAGCAAAATTGACAAATGGGATCTAATTAAACTAAAGAGCTTCTGCACAGCAACAGAAACTACCATCAGAGTGAACAGGCAACCTATAGAATGGGAGCAAATTTTGCAAACTACTCATCTGACAAAGGGCTATTACCCGAACCTATAAAGAACTCAATCAAATTTACAAAAAAAAACAACCCCATCAAAAAGTGGGCAAAGGATATGAACAGATACTCTCAAAAGAAGACATGCATACAGCCAACAGACACATGAAAAAATGCTCATCATCACTCGCCATCAGAGAAATGCAAATCAAAACCACAATGAGATACCATCTCACACCAGTTAGAATGGCAATCATTAAAAATCAGGAAACAACAGGTACTGGAGAGGATGTGGAGAAATAGGAACACTTTTACACTGTTGGTGGGACTGTAAACTAGTTCAACCATTGTGGAAAACAGTATGGCGATTCCTCAAGGATCTAGAAGTAGAAATACCATTTGACCCAGCCATCCCATTACTGGGTATATACCCAGAGGATTATAAGTCATGCTGCTATAAAGACACATGCACACGTATGTTTATTGCAGCACTATTCACAATAGTAAAGACTTGGAATCAACCTAAATGTCCATCAGTGACAGACTGGATTAAGAAAATGTGGCACATATACACCATGGAATACTATGCAGCCATAAAAAAGGATGAGTTTCTGTCCTTTGTAGGGACATGGATGCAGCTGGAAACCATCATTCTCAGCAAACTAGCGCAAAAACAGAAAACCAAACACCGCATGTTCTCACTCATAGGTGGGAATTGAACAATGAGATCACTTGGACACAGAAGGGGAACATCACACACTGGGGCCTATTGTGGGGAGGGGGGAGGGGAGGGATAGCAATAGGAGTTATACCTAATGTAAATGACGAGTTAATGGGTGCAGCACACCAACATGGCACATGTATACATATGTAACAAACCTGCACGTTGTGCACATGTACCCTAGAACTTAAGTATAATTTTTTTTAAAAAGTGCTCAGTAAAAAAAAAAAAAAAAAAGGAAATAATAATGCAAAGACATTGGAAAGTTAAAGAGGTATGTGATAAAAATACAATATTAATTCAAATCAATATGTAATTTTAAGATGATGTGATTAAAAGTTAAAACAGAAAGCCTAAATTATGAGAAAGATAAAATAGTTCAAAGGAAAAAACAATTGTGTGTGTGTGCATATACATAAGCATATGTATATTACATACATTATCTTTTGGACTATATAGCTGAACAACAAACCAGACAATGGGAGTGGGATGAAGCAAAATGTCCGAGGTAATTTTGCTCTGTGCTTCAAGCTATGATCTCAAGTTACAATGACTGTCAAGGGGAAGGATAACTTTAAGCAACTACCCTACTTTGCCTCATGATTTCTCTATCTTTGACAAGGAAAAATAGAAAAACAAGGAAAGGACATTGGCTATTCTGAATGTAGACCCATGTATGGAGATTGTGTTTGTGGGTAGACACTGTAAGGGTAGAGAAAATGTGGGGTGGTAAATGGGGGTGGAAGGTGTTCTTTGTACATGTGAGGAATGAAAAGATCTGAAGAATATGAATGTGAGAGGAAATCAAGGAAGACAGAGAAGTGCAAATGAAAAATGACGCCATGCTCTGTGGACTGGATTTCATATAATATCTTTTTTAAGTGAAAATCAGTGTTGGAATTTTTTAAGTTTTATGATTTTTTTTTTGGTTGGGGGGGTGAAAACTCCATTGGACAGTAGTTCCTAAAATGTGATGCCAATCTGCAAACTTTTGGTTATCGTTTCAATGGCATTTCATTTTCCCACACAGATAAAATGCTTGAATAACGTTCCTGAAGGTACTACAGAAGGGCCTGGTGGGTTAGCATATGTGTTGTCCTTCTACACTCCCTTATACTGAACACAATGTCTTTGTTGTGGTAAGGGCTCAATAAAATTATCTGAAACTGGAAAAAAAAAAAGAAAGAAAGAAAGGAAGGAGGAAGGAAGGAAGGAAGGAAGGAAGGAAGGAAGGAAGGAAGGAAGAAAGAAAGAAGAAAGAAAGAAAGAAAGAAAGAAAGAAAGAAAGAAAGAAAGAAAGAAAGAAAGAAAGAAAGAAAGAAAGAAATTACAACTCAGCCATAAAAAGACAAACAACCCAATTAAAAATTGGGCAAAATTTCTGAATAGACAATTCTCCAAAGAAGATATACAAATGGCCAATAAATAAATGAAAACATGCTCCACATTACTAGTCCTTAGAGAAGTGCAAATGAAAGCCACAATGAGATACCTCTTCACACACACTGTGATGGCTCTAATTTTTTAAAATTTGGAAGATAAATGTTGGTGAGGATGTACAGAAATTGGAACTCTCATACGTTACTAGTGGGAATGCAAAATTGTGTAGCTGTTGTGAAAATGTTTGGCAGTTCCTTAGACACTTGAACATAGAGTGTTACCACAAGACTTAGCAATTTCATTCCTAGCTATATACCCAAGAGAAATGGAAAAAATATGTCCACACAAAAACTTTTATATGAATATTTATAGCATCATTATTCATAAGATCCCTCAAATGGAAACAATTCAGATGTCCACCAACTGATGAATGAATAAACAAAATGTGTTATATCCATACATTGAAATATATTCAGCCATAAAAGGGAATGATGGTCTGATATACGCTACAACATAGATGAACCTTTAAAACATTATGCTAAGTAAAAGAAGGAAGACACAAAAGGCCACCTATTGTATGGTTTGCATAAAAGTCCATTATATAAAGTGTTGAGAGTCAGCAAATCCACAGAGACAGGAAGAAGACTAGTGGTTGTCAGGGCTGGAGGGGTAGGAGGAATGAAAGGTTACTGCTAAACAGTATAGGGTTTCTTTCAAAAATAAACTAATGGGATTACATCAAACTGAAAATATTCTGCACAACAAAGAAAGCAATCAATAAAATGAAAAGGCAACTTATGGAATAGGAGAAAATATTTGCAAGTCATATAACTGATAAGGGGTAAATATCCAAAATACACAAGGAACACGTACAACTGAAGAGCAAAAAGCAAATAAACTGATTCAAAAATAGACAAAAGACTCGAATATACATTTCTCAAAAGAAGACATATAAATGGCCAACGGGTATTAAAAAGGTGCTCAACATTATTAATTGTCAAGGATTGGGAGGCCGAGGCGGGCGGATCACAAGGTCAGGAGATCGAGACCATCCTGGCTAACACGGTGAAACCCCGTCTCTACTAAAAAATACAAAAAACTAGCCGGGCGAGGTGGCGGGCGCCTGTAGTCCCAGCTACTCGGGAGGCTGAGGCAGGAGAATGGCGTGAACCCGGGAGGCGGAGCTTGCAGTGAGCTGAGATCCGGCCACTGCACTCCAGCTTGGGTGACAGAGCGAGACTCCATCTCAAAAAAAAAAAAAAAAAAAAAAAAAAATTGTCAAGGAATGCAAATCAAAGCTGCAATAAGATATCATCTCACATCTGTTAAAATGGCAGTTATTTTAAAACAAAACAAAAGATAACAAATGCTGGCAAGGATGTGAAGAAAAGGGAATCCTTGTACATGGTCAGTAGGAATGGAAATTGGTACAGCCATTACAGAAAACAATATAGAGGTTCCTCAAAAAACTGAAAAGAGAACTGCCCTATGATTGAGGAATCACAGCTCTGGGTATGTAGCCAAAAGAAAGGAAATCAATATCGAGGCACAGTGGCTCACATCTGTAATCCTTGTTACTTGAGAGGCCAAGGCAGGAGGATCTCTGGAGTCCAGGAGTTTGAAGCTGCAGTGAGCTATGATTGGACCTCTGCACTTTAGCTTGAGTGACAGACCAAGACCCCATCTCTAACTATAAAACAAAACAAAATACTGCAAACAAGAGCGTGAAAATCAATATGTTGTAGAGATATCGGTGCCCCTGTGTTCACTGCAGCATTATTCACAATAGCCAAGATATGGAAACAACTTAAATGTCTATGTATGAATGAACGGGTAAAAGAAGTGTAGTACATACATACAGTGGAATATTATTCAGCCTTAAAAAAAAGAAGGAAATCCTGCCATTTGTAACAACATGGATGAACCTGGAGGGCATTTTGTTAAGTAAAATAAGTCAGGCAGATAAAGACAAATGCTATATGATCTCACTTACATGTGGAATCTAAAACAGTCAAACTTTTACAAGCAGAGAGTAGGGGGAAGAGAGAAATAGGGAAGTGATGGTCAAAGGGTACAATGTTTTAGTTATGCAAGATAAATAAGTTCTGGAGGTCTACTATACTATGCTGTAAGAGACTAGATCTTATGAAGTGTTGTTACCACACACCCAAAAATAATAATAAAGAGGGCAGGAGGAAACATTGGGAAGTGATGGAAATATTTATGGCCTTGATAATGGTGATGGTTTCACATTTCACAGGTATGTACTTATCCCCAAACTCCTTGAGAGGTACACATTAAATTTGCACAACTTTTAATGCAATGTACCTCAATAAAGTGGTTGAAAAAAGAAAATATTCCAAAATTGATAGTGGTGATGGTTGCACAGCTGTGAATGTACTTTAGAAACCACTGGATTGTACCCTTTGGAAGAGTGAATTTTGTGGTGTGTGAATTATTTCTCACTAAAGCTGTTATTTTTTAAAATGCAGTCAGAGCTACAGCGAGATGCTATTTCAGATTCCTGAACCCATTAGAATGATTTTTTTCGATTTGCTTCCCTGGAATATTGGCATCATAGCAGTAACCTCCCTGAGCCCTGCTCATCCTCCTAGCCCTCACTACCCAGGTCTGTGAGTCAGGCTCCTTTCTCTGATGCTTTTGCCACCACTGTTTGCTAATTTTCCAAGAACCCTGCTTTCACCTGCTAAAAGGATCCCACTCTGCCCTGCCCTTCATGATATTAGGGTAATTTCTGCTATCTGCTTGCCTGATCCCTCTTGGATCACCCTAACCAATGGCAAAGGAAAGCCCATAGTTACTGGTTGTATGAATATTTCCAGATATTTACTCTATTGGTTTGGGAGTTTCTCATACTTCAATTTATTATCCTCTTATCAGCAGCTCCAGCTACAAGGGCCTTCATTATATACTAATTGCCAGTGCCAATGTCTTTACTTTTTATATTAAAAATCCGTTTATAAACACATTTCAGCAGCTCCACCACCTCACCATCATTGCTAATTTAATCTCCCTCCTCCTCTATTAGCACCGCAGGGGGCTAACCAGAGCAGGAGGCACTGGGGCTAATCAGATCACTAGTTTGTCTGAACATTATGCTCAATAGGAACTCAGTGGGATGTACTGGGTCAGGCTAAGGGCAGATGAAATCTTCCACCAGCTCTGAGGACCAACAGGGGAGGGACCTGGAATCAGAGACAATTAAAGGATGAACTCCAGCTTGAAGGGGCTGATGGTAAAGACTGGGTGACTGTTAGGTGGGGTGACTATAACTGAGGACTCTGTGAAGGCATGATTTGATGAGAAGAATTTCCTGGCTTATGCAACACTACTCATCATCTGACCTGTTCACTCACCACTTCTCAGAACTCCTAATGCAGTGAGCAGTGGTAGAAAATGTGTTGGCCAGCAAGTTAGGAGACCAGGGACTTGTTTGAACTCTATTCCTAAGTGTGATTCTTGGTAAACTCCATAACCTCTCTGGGTATCACATTCCTCAACTGGGGCCAATAATCCCTACCTTGCTGACACCTCAGAGTTGTAATAAGAGACAAATTTAAAAAAAAACACTTTAGTGAGTATGTATTTCTTGTTAAGCACTAATTTAAGGGAGTATTGTTCTTTGTACTTTGCATGCATTAACTCATTTAATTCCTCAATAGTCCTATAAGGTAGGTACTATCAGGGTCTCATTGTACTGATGGGGACATTGAGGCACAGAGAAGGCAAACAATTCTCTCAAGCTCACGTGTGTATGTGCTGTTTCACACACACATGAACAGCGCAGTGGTGTTCAGCCACTGCACTGTTCAACCACCCCTAGTCTATAAAATCAAACTCTAGTCTGGCTTTCTTAACCGGAGTCTTTCTCTACCTTCTCATTCTGAGCCCTGGCTTTCACCTGCGTATCTTGGGAACCCCTCACCTAAGAGTAGGAGAAGGGTAAGCATTTTCCTCATTCTATAGTGCTTTGCTCAGGCCACTATTCTGCCATCTGCATGTAAAACCCCCTAATTTTCAGCCACTCAGTCTATCTATTGGTTCCACCACTCTATTCCCCTTCTGGTTGCTGTCATCTAATGACCTCCTAGTCATGACGCCTCAGTCACTGGAGACTTAGTTTACTGTCTTCCTCCTACTCCAAAGCTGCACTATCCTCTTGGGTGACTTTGGTGTCCAAGATGAACCTAGCCATAACAGTACCAGGCATAGTTCAGTCAGGAAAGCAGAGCCACTATGGGGATTCTGGGAAATCCAACTTTGCAAAAGGGTGGGAGGAGCTGGGAAGTGAAGGTCTGAAAAAGAGCGTTGAAAGATCAGATCAAGAGTTACTAATGACTCCCCCTAAAGCACTGGTGTGGTGGACAAGTCAGGGCTTGCAGGAAAATCTGGAAAGTTAAGCACATTTAGCTGTTTAAGTCAATGACAAAGAGGAGTTGTGGGACAGTCTATGAGAAACTGTGGCCTCTATGTGGCTATCACTTCTGTGGACCCACAACCAAGGATCTAGTAATGAGCCTAAGGCCACTGTTGAGAAGACCTGAATTTGGAAGAGAGGAAAGCAAAGACTGGAGCCCTCTTCATACCCCTGCATCTGCGTGTCACCATATATGGCCATGAAGACTTTCAAGGAGTAATGGGCCCTGCTTCATGTGTCAGCCATCTCATTTCAGTAACCTTCCCTCCTTGCTCCTAATCTACCCCTTCCATAGTCATGACCCAAATGTACTCATCCTCTGAAATTCCTCATGTAGTCATCACATTTCCAATCACAGCCCCTTAACTTTACCTATCTCACCTCTTAAGTTGCTCTCATTGAGGTCACCAATCATCTCTTTGTCATTAATTCATTCAAAAAACATTTGTTTAACTCCC
The DNA here is from genome assembly GCF_009764315.1 of Trachypithecus francoisi. NCBI lineage: Eukaryota > Metazoa > Chordata > Mammalia > Primates > Cercopithecidae > Trachypithecus > Trachypithecus francoisi. The sequence goes on from NW_022680460.1 coordinate 525,053, forward strand.
ACTCTGTGCCAGACACTGTATTGGATGCTGGAATACAATGGTAAGGAAAGACCGATCACAAAGGCTTCTCAGCTGGGCACAGTGGCACACATCTAAAGTCCTAGCACTTTGGAAGGCCAAGGTAGGAAGATTGCTTGAAGCCAGGAGTTTGAGACCAGCCTAGGCAACATAGGGAGACCTTGTCTCTACAAAAAATTTAAAAGTTAGCCAGGTGTGGTGGTGCATGCCTGTAGCTCCAGCTACTTGAGAGACTGAGTGGGAGGATTGTTTGAGGCCAGAAGCTCAGGGCTACAGTGAGCTATGATCATGCCACTGCACTCCAACCTGGTGACAGAGAGAGACCCTGTCTGGAGAAAAATAAAAAGAACCTGTTATAGTAGACTTCTAGTCTGATGGGAAAGATAGATATCAGTTATATTATCCCATGAATAAATGGAGAATTGCAACTGAGAAAAGTGTTCGGAAGGAGAGATAAGTACATGGTGTTATTAAGGAGTAGGATGAGAGAATCTGTCTGAATCAGAGAGGTCAGGAAAGGCTTTCCTTAGAAAGTTATGGTTGCACTGAACGTCAAGAATGAGAAGGGCCGGGCTCATGCCTGTTATCCCAGCACTTTGAGAGGCCAAGGTGGGTTGATTACCTGACGTCAGGAGTTTGAGACTAGCTGGCCAAAATGGTGAAACCTCATCTCTACTAATAATACAAAAATTAGCTGGGTGTGGTGGCACATGCCTGTAATTCCAGCTACTCGGGAGGCTGAGGCAGGAGAATCGCTTGAACCCGGAGGTGAAGGTTGCAGTGAGCCGAGATTGCACCACTGCACTCCAGCCTGGGGGAAAAGAGCGAAACTCCATCTCAAAGAAAAAAAAAAAAGAAAAGAAAAGGAGAAGTTAACTAAGCAAAGATGAGAAGGAAAGCATTTCAAACAAAGGGAACAATGTCTGCAAAAGCCCTATATCAAGATCAAACAGAATTTATTGGTAAACTAGAAGAGGGCCAATACAGAAGTGCAAGGTGAGAAATATGGCTGGAGGTGTACACGGGAGCCACACCATGCCAGAGCTAGATGCCACACAAAAGATTTTTGTCTGATTCCTAAGAACTTTGGAAAGTCATAGAGAATTTTAAGCAGTGATTTGAAATCATCTGATTCACATTTTCAAAAGATCACTTTGGCTATAGCATGGGGAGTTCTTGGAGCATGCTACAGTGGAAAGGTAGAGGTCAATTAGGAGGCTACTGTTGTTGAGACCAGAGATAATGGTGGCTAGACTTGGGGTGGTTATAGTGGATACTGAGAGAAATTGGTGAACTTGAAATATACTATTTTGGAAGTAAAATTGTCAGAATTTGGTGATGAATTCGATATGGTGGAGAGGGAGACAGCAAGAATGACACTTGGATTTCTGGCTCTGCAATTGGATGAATGTGGTACCATTCATTGATATAGGGAACACTGAAGGAATATAAGGAGAAAGAGTAAGGGAGGAAGAGCAGGAGTTTGATTTTGAGTATGTTAAGTCTGAAGGGCTTTTGTGATGTCCAAGAGGATATATGTTCATCAAACCCTAAGTTTATGGGTCTGGAGCTCACAGGAGAGGTCTGGGCTGGAGGTATAGGCTTGAAAGTTGTCTATGAACAGGGATGACTGAAGCCATGGATGGCTGAGACTGAAAATTTAGAGTGAACGCTAGGAAGAGGAGAAGGTCTTAGGCTGTAATTTGAGAAACTCTTTGTTTAGAGGTTGACTAAAATAAGACCCTGCAAAGGAGCAGTTGGAGCAATAGAAGACAAACCAGAAGAGTGCTGTGGACTGGAAGTCAAGGACAGAGGGGGGTTTCAAAAAGAACGCATGTGAGTGAAGTAAGATAAGGATCAAAAGTGACGGAGGGATTTGGTAACACAGAGAGCCTTGGAACCTTAACAGACACTGTTTTCGTGACATGGTAGAAAAGGAAGTCAGATCAGAGTGAGCTGAGGAATGTGTGGGAAGTAAGAAAAAGGAGACGGCATGTGCAGACAAGATTGTTGGCAGTTTTGATTGGGAAAGAATGACTCATATACATACATATTGATGAAGCTTATAGAGAAAAGCACAGGGAAGATATGGGCTTGGACATGGAGACCTTAACCATGCTGGGATGAGGGAGTGTGGAGTGAGGCATCAGATTTCAAAAGAGTCGGCATAGAAGTGCACTATGAAAAAAGAGTTTTGGTTTGAGACAGGATGTGGTACCCAGTTGATTGTGTTTGAAATGACACATTTTTTTATTCATGTGTTCATCCAACAAATATTGCCTACTCTGTGCCAAGCTATTCTAGAACTAAGGATACCTCATAGAACAGAACAAGTAAAAGTCTCTCTTCTTATGGAGCTGGTGCTCTGGTTGGAGAAGACAAACGGTAAGTAAGTAAAAGGTAGAGTATGCCAGATGATGAGTGCTATGGAGAAACTGGAAAGGGAGCAGGAGCACAGTTTTAAATTGAGTGGGTCAAAGAAGGACTTTCTAAGAAGGTGACATTGAGCAAAGGCTGGCATACGACTAGACAAAGAGTGTTCAAGCCAGAGAGATCAGCAAATGAGATCACATGAGGCAACAGTGTCCAGCGTGTTAGAAGGAAACCAAGGAAGCTGGTACGACTAGAGTGCGGTGAGTAAGAGGCAAGTGAAGAGAGATATGTCACAAAGGAGACAATGAGCCATATCAGGTAGGCCATTGTAGGGACTTTGATTATGTCTTTGAAGGACTTTCCATAATCTGGCTTATGTTCTGAAAGGACCCTTCGGGTTGCTGGGCTAGAAATAGACGATGGAGTAAGAGATGCAAGGGTAGAGGTAAGGAGACCATTTAGCAGACTATTAGAGTAACCCAGGCTAGGATTGATGGTGGCTGGTACCAGGGTGGTGGTCATGGAGGTTGTGAGAAGTGGTCAGAATCTGGATATATTGTGAAATTATTAAAGTCAACAAAATGTGCTGGATTGGTCAATGGATTGACAAGTCAATAGATTGGCTGTATTAAGTGAGGAAAGAGGCAAAGACTTCAAGGTCTGGAGGCTTGATCAAATGGAAGAACAGAGTTGCCATTTACTAAACATATAGCAGTAGCATGTTTGGGAAAAATACCAAGAAAGTGTTTGGCGTGGATGTGTTCTTTTCTGTCTGCTACCAGACAATCCAGTGATGGAGTCAAAGAGGTAGCTGCAAGCAGAAGTCTAGAGTTCAGGGGAGACTTCTGGACTGAAGATGGGCATTCGGGACATAGCTAGCATTGGGTTGTATTTAAACTCATGAGATTGGGTGGGATCACATAGAACACAATAAGGGAAGAGCACAAAGACTGATTGCTGGAGTCTTCCAAAATTAAAAGGACAAGGTTTACACCCAGAAGAATTGGAAACAGGGATTCAAACATGTATTTGTATACCAATGCTCATTGCCGCATTATACACAGTAGCCAAAAGATAGAAACAACTCAAGTATCTATCAACAGATGAATGAATAAGGAAAATGTGGATATACACACATTATTCAGCCACAAAAGGTTGAGTAACAATCCATGCTGCAACATGGATACACATGAAAAACATGATGTTAAGTGAAATAAGCCAGTCACAAATGATCACATATTATTATATGATCCCATTCATATGAGGTCTTCAGAACTGGCAAATCAATAGACATAGAAAGTAGAATGGGAATTAATAAGCACTTTTATCAGAGAGGCGAGGAGATGGAGAGTTATTGCTTAAAGGGTGTAGGGTTTCCTTTTGGGATCATGAAAATGTTCTGGAGATGAACAGTGGTAATGATTGCACAACACTGGGATTGTAATTAATGTCACTGAACTTTATATTTAAAATATTTACAATGGCAAATTTTATGTTTTATATATTTTAACACAATAAAAAATGTAAAAAAAAAAAAAAGATGAAAAGTTACAGGCTGATGAGGAAGAGCCAACAAAGGATACTGAAGAGAAATAACCTGTAAAGTACCAGGAAAAACCAGGAGAGAGCAGTGTCCTGGAAGCCATTGAAGGGTGTTTCAAAGGAAAAAGGAATGAGCAACTGCATCAAGTGCTGCTCAAAACTCAAGTAAGATGAAGACTGACATTTCACCATTGATGATCCTCATCAAACCAGTTCATTCTAAAATGCGCTCATCTGCTTGTCATTTCAACGGAAACACAAGCCATCATTTGTTTTTACCCTGAGTTAGTAATCTGAGTCAATTCAATGTTTCCAAAGCCTTCTTCACTCTTTCACACCTCCACACTTTTGCAAGGGATTTGGAATTAGCCGTAGTGGAAATCTCAGCTCTACCACTGATGAACCATGTGACCATATAACTTTGGGTAAGCCACTTCTCTGAGTGAGTTCTTCTCCATGGTAAGTAGGCCCCTCTTTTGCACACTTGCTATGTGGATGGACCTCTCTGAGTGGTCAAAAACTGTGAAGATATTTGCATCTCATGTGAATGCTCAACCAAGGGGAAAAGCCCCTTATAAAACCACCAGATTTCATGAGAACTCACTAACACAAGAACAGCAGTTACCTCCACCCAGTCCTGCCCCTGACACATGGGAATTATTACAATTCAAGGTGAGATTTGTGTGGGGACACAGAGCCAAACCATATCAGTAGCCATAGACTCAATGACATTAACACTAGAATGTGACCGCCTTGGTCTGAGGCTTTGTTCTGTCATTTCTATCTATGATCCTGGGCAAGTTACTTGATTTCTGTAAGCCAAAATTCCCTCATCTATAAAATGAACATTGTAATAAATACCTAGCTCATGGTATTACGGGGATAACTAATAAATGTACAAAATATTTTGTGGTACTTACTCCATGTCAAGCCCTTTGCAGGTATTTGAATGTGTGATCCTCATGACAACTCTATGAAGTTGGGACATTCTATCAATTTGGACACCGAAATGTGGAATAAGTGGTTCACCCAAGGTCACCCAATCAGTCAGTGGCAGTGATCCAATTCAAATACAAGCAGTCTAACCATAGAGCCAGAACAGTTAGCCCAACTCTTGGCAGCCTCCACCTGAGAAGGTGTATGCAGCATGCTTAGCAATATGGCCAGTACATATAAAGTACAGTCAACGCTGTTTATTGGTATAGTAAGAGTCAAATGACACTGAATGAGTCTGACCTTCTGAGGGCAGAACAAAAGACTGAACACATATCTCAGGTGATTCTGGAGCACTCCAATGTGGCTAAGAAAATTTGGTAGGGGAATGGCGTGAGTGACTACTTGAGGCATCTGGGTTGATGGGATCACAGGTCCAAGGTCTCCGATTTGTGGCACAACCCTGGAGGAGTCCTGAGGTTAAGTTTTTTGACATTCTGGAAGAATAAGATATGGCATCAGCAATTAGTTTGTTTTGGAAGAAACATATATATTTCTTGCACATTAATATTTGTGAACTGAAATTCAGACCCATACTCATGAGAGTTGAGAACCTCTGGTCTAGCAAATAAAGGCAAACAGTAAGTGACAGCCACTGACACTATGAGGAGCAAGAAGGGGCAGTCATGGAGGTAGGAAAAGAACCAGAAAACCAAGAATGTATCTGAAAACAGGAACAAGAAGAAAGAAGTTCGATGTCGTAAAGAGGTCAGATTAGAAACAGACTGAAGCCAGGCACGGTGACTCAGGCCTGTAATCCCGAGCACTTTGGGAGGCTGCAGGCAGGAGAACACTTGAAGCCAGGAGTTCAAGACTACCTTGGACACCACAGGGAGACCACATCTCAAAAAAAAAATTTTTTTTAATAGTCAGGGATGGTGACACATGCTGTAGTCCTAGCTACTCGGGAAGCTTAAGGGAGGATCTCTTGAGCCCAGGAGTTCTAGGCTGCAGTGAGCTGTGATCATGCCACTGCACTCAAACCTGGGCCACAGAGCAAAACCCTGTCTCTAAAAAACAACAAGAAGATATAGACTGAAAAGTGACCACTGAGTTCAGCATTTAGAGGTAATCAAAGACTGTGGAGAGTAGTTTGGGAGGTCAGCATCAACGATTAGATGCAATGATTTGAAGGAATGGTGCATGCTGAAAAGGTACAGACAGGGTGTCAAGCTAGTATCTCTCTGGAGAGGCATGAGTGTAAAGGCAGGAACATTAATTAAGCAGTCCTGGCAGAGTTCCAAACTGAAGTGAACCAGAATGTCAACTCTGGAAGGCAAATGGCGCAGGAGGGTAAACCTCAGGGCACTAACTGCTGGGTGCAAAAGCAAGCCCACAAAGATGTTTTTCTCAGCTCCCTTTTCCCCCCGAGCCAAGAGTTCTTTTCCCCTCTGAGCCAAGAGTTCTAGGACGCCAAATGGTATGACTGGGCCCTGTGGTCCCTGAGACAGATCCAGGACCAAGGGAGAGAGCCTCAGGTGGGCTCCTTCAGGAGGCAAGAGCAGAATCCCCTTTACTTGGGAGCTGGACCTGGTACCTTCATACTCCCACCATGTGCTGCTCTGCTGCTCTGGAACCACTGATTTATGCCCTTTCCCTGGCATAAATCCCTGTGTCACTTGCACCCTCTATTTTTCTAATTGTTTTCCCATTTCTAAATGACTGGCATCCTCTATCATTACCTGACCCCCAGTTTGAAGCAGATGGCACAAAGTTAATAAGTGACAGGCAAAAAGCAAAGTTACTCAGCTCTTCCCCACACTTTGCATCCACACTTCCCCAAAAGAAAGGTCTTCAAACAGGAAAGACTAGAGTGATTCTCAATCAGTAGAGGTACGATCTACTGGGAGCCCAGAGAAGGAGATTTCCCCAGGTAGTATTTGGAAAGGGGCATGTAGATTTCATGAATGTCATAGTTACTGGTGTTGAGGAATGTGCTGCTGGCATTTAGAGGGTAGAGGCCAGACATGTTATAAGTCCTCCAAAGACCTTACAATGGGAAATTCTCCCACCCAAAATGCCAGTAGCATTTTATGGAGAAATACTAAAACAAGCTTAGTAGAAAAGGAGTTCTATTCCAGAAGACAGTGGATGGCTAGTTAGAGTCCTCAAGGCCCATGCAGCAGCAGGACCACCAGGGTAGGGGTGCACTGAAGGTGTTAGAAGACAGGGGTTAAAGTGGTACATGGTGGGGGCTGGTATGAATCGGGAGGACAGTGAGGCAGGAGGGGCTGATAAACCCATGAGAGAGGCAGAGGGCATAGCATAGACAAAGAGTGTGTGGCTCTGTGAGGACCAAAGGACTGATGTCAATGGGAAGTTGGAGAATGAGGTAGTAAGTAGGGCCTGGGGCACGAGTGCCTTTGTAGGTCATGGAAAGGAGTTTGCACTAGATCTGAGTGGCCATGAAACCTGTGAGGGAGGGAGAGATCACGAGGTCAAATTTGAACACAGTGAGTGGGTGTTGGTTATGGGACATGCATGTGGCAATGTCCCTGTAGCAGTGGAGTATATGGTTCTAGAGCTCATGAGAAAGGGCACAGCTAGAGGTAGAGGTATCAGTTCAGGTTGCACTCAGTGGCAATTCAAGTTCTGGGTGTGGACAAGCTTGGTGGTAAGGCAGTGTGGGCAGAAACAAGGAAGGAGTCCAGAACAGAGACCCACCTGAGGGACAGACAATCCTACAGTGGAGAGAGAGGTCATGGGAAAGCCAAGAGAGGGTGGTGTCCTGGAAGCCTGCAGAAGACAGCTTTCAGAAATTGAAGAGGAGCCATAGGCCAGAGCTCTCAAAATGTCTCAGAAGACAGAGGCTCTTTGAGTCTAGAGGCAGGGCCCAGCACCCAGCAATGTGCCTGGCACAGAAGAGGTGCTCCAGATTTGGGGAATGAGGGGATTCATACTCTGACATTCCTTATCAATAAACAGCACAGGCAGCAACCCCTCACATATTTGTTTGCCACAGGGCACCCCTAAGGTGTACTGGGCCCCTGTCTACATAGACTATTTGAGTCACCAAAATCAGCATGTCAGTACCAGCCTGATGACCTAATCTGTCTCGCTCCTATGAAAGAAATACCTTGCAGGCCAGCGGGAGCAATCTTTTTTCCCAAAAACACTCTCCGCAGAGGCCAGGCCAGGGCGCCCTGGGATGGTTCCCATAGGTGGGAGTCCTGGAGCTTTTCAGGATATCTAATTGCAGCGAGTCAGGTGGAAAATAGAGGACTGAAGAGAGCTCAGAGAAGGGAAACCAGTACCAGGTTTCATGCAGGTCCGTAGTCCTTATCCCCACCTCCCTCTCCTGACGCCCTCCAACCTACATTCCCCCCACCCGCCCCCGCCCCGCCCCGCCCCGCCCCGCCCCGCCCCGCCCCGCGTGAAATAAACTTCGAGACCGCAGCGCAATCTGCAGTGCTTAGGCTGACCACAGGGTGGCGGGAGCGTCCAGAGTACCCAGGGTGGCAGCCGCCCCTGCGCTGCCGCCCGCCGCCGCATTTGTATTCCGAGTGAGCCGCCGCGTACATTATTAAAGCCCGACCTAGGCGTGCTCTCCCGCGTCGGCGCCCTCTGCGGAGCTGGCTCAGCGCTGCAGGAGAAACTGGCTTCTGGCTAAGCCGCAGTCCCTCGTGTCCTGTCCCTCGTGTCCTGGCTGGAAGGCCTCAGAAGTCACCTGGCCCACTCCTTACTGAGGGATGGCACCCGGAGGGGACAGGGCCTTGCTCAAGGCCACGGCGGTGCAGCCAGGACCAGAAGCCCGGCCTCCTGAATACTGACCCTATACACAATTCTGGATGTCCCTGGAACTGCACGATAGACTTAAGGCTTGCAAAGGCCCTCCAATTAGCCCTTTCCCTGGAGTTTGCTGCCACTCTCACCCCCAGGCTCCCGAGGTACACTGCTTCCTGCCCCTCCAGAAAGCCTCCTGCCCAGGTGTACCTACAGACAAGCAGGGGTAAGAGGCTGCAATCTTCTCAAATTTCTGTTCAGAGCACGCCAGGAAGGAAAGATGAGCCTTCTCCATTCTCCTTCTGTGTGTCCTGAAGTCTTCCAGAGACTGCCATTAATAACAGGCAGCTTCTGAAGGCAGCTAGGCAGTCTAAGAGCAGTCAGCCTTTCCTCCCACCTGCCTTCCAGGCCAGGAATCCGACCCCTGCTCCCCAAACACGCCCCTACGTCCTTGGATCCATATTCCCCCACAGCTGTGAAGGATTTTTCATGTTTAGCCTCACTCTGGGAGCAGCAGCCTCTCCTTAGAGTCTACCTTTATAAGAACCTGAAGGACTAGATACCGCTCTCATGCTTCTGTCTCTCTGTCTCCTAGAGTGGAATATACATGGCCAGCTCCAGGGGAGTTGGAAGCCAGATTGAACCCCAGTAGCAAAAAGACATTGTCCACTTACAGCTTTAAAACCTACTCTGCAAAATTCCTGCCATTATCTTAGAGGCAGATTTCTCAATTCAGCAGTTCAACCCAGCGAATGGGACAAGTCATCATCATTTCTCACCTGAATTACTACATTAGCTAGCTTCCACACTTGCAGCTTTACAATCTATTCCCAGCATAGCAGCCAGAGTGATTCCATTAAAACACACGCGAGGTCCCACCCCTCCTCTGCTCAAAAGCCTCACAGGCTCCCATCTCCAACAGAGTCAAAGCCTAAGTCCTTGTCATGGCCTGCGAGGCCCAAAATGTCATCTGATGCTGTCACCTTTCTATCCACTCACCCTATTCTCCTCCCTTTGCTCTCTCCCAATCAGCCACACAGGCCTCTTTGCTGTTCTGCAAACCTGCAGGCGCTTGCCCGCTTCGGGGCTTTGCTCTGCCTATCTCCTCTGCTGGAATGCACCTCCCTTTGATGTCAGCTTCATTCTTCAAGGCTGCTCAAAAGACATTTTCTCATTGAGGACTTCCTTGACCATTCTATTTAATACTTGTAACATTCCCCACATCCTGCTCTTCTCTTCTTTTTTTCATAGCACCTGCTAACATATATACATACTATTTCCTTATTTATGACGCTATTAGTATTATATGTCTCTGTCTATCTGCTGTCCCATAAACCTCAGAGGGCAGGGATATTTGTTTGCGTCACTGGTGTATCTCAAGTGTCTAAACCAGCATCAAATGAGTGAATGAATGACCATCTGCTGATTGCATCAGCAGTCCTTAGAAGCCCTAAAAGGTTATATATACTTACAACTCCCTACCTTTGTGGCTCTGGGAGAGTCAGAACTGGTCGAGAGGAGCGTACCCTCAAGGGGCTCACAGCCAGGCCTGTGAATGCTTTTAATCAGAAATTGTCTCCAGTCCTTGCCACAAACAAATGTGAATTCATGGTGTAGAGAGGTTAATGTTGATCGGAGACTCTAAAAACAATTCAGGGGTCAGAAACATGTCTTTTAGCCAGAAGGTGCTCCTGGAAATTTGCCACCATTGCTAAAATTGTTTTACAGTGAAAATGGACTCTAAGGTCAAAAAAAAAAAAAAAAAATTAAAAGCACTTTGGAAATGCAACTCCAAATTCTTTAAAATGGCCTAAACTGAAAACATGATGATGGTCCCACTAGAAGGACCCACAACCAGTCTGACACATGATCCAATTATGTGTAGGAAACTGCACTCTAACGGGACAGCTTCATCGTGAATAATGTCCAAAGGACAGTTTCTAGAGCAATTGATCAACCCATATGCAATGCTTCATTGGGAGCAGATGTGTTCCTTGTTTTTCTCATTACGATGATTTACTGTCTTCTGAGCTTATTAAAGACAGAGACTTGAGCCCACTTTGGTGTGTCTGTCCTAGGGGGACGATGGAGGATGGATAGAGTGAGGGAGGGAGACAAGAAGGGAGAACCAACCAAAGAGCTGGGGAGATTTCCACTCTGCGCTGGTGGCATGGATTCAGCTGCTGGCACCCACAGCTGCCCTCATCCCAGAGGGCACCCAGTTGGCTGAACCTGGACTGACAGGTTGATCCACTTTGTGGAGTGCTTCCCACTGGCCCCCCTTCAACACATCCACACATCCACACACACACACACACACACACACACACAGGTGCCCATGTGCATGCATCCTTACTGCTACATGACTACCACCACATGAGCAGAGAAAGAGATGACATGGCTCTTGTCAGCTCCATTCAGGATATTGGGAATCTATTTCATCGAATTTAATATGTTTGTGTGGTTTTGAATTTTCTTGTTCCACTGTCATATGAATCTAGATTTTCTTCCCCAGAGCTTGGGCTGTTTCACACACATACACACACACACACACACACAAACTCACAGCAACACACATACGTACACAGACTCAAATACACATGCACACAGTCACACATATATACATTTACACATACTCACACATATACACCAACACACTCACATACACACACACAAATCACTCATAAACACTCACACCAAAAATCCCTCACACCAATAATCTCTGGACTTTGGAAGGCCGAGGTAGGAAGATCACTTGAGGCTAGCAGTTCAAGACCAGCCTGGTCAACATAGCAAAACCCTGACTCCACCAAAAAATATTTTTGTAATTAAAAATAAACAAAAACACACATATTACATGATCAAATACTGCAGCTACAAAAATTACTTTTGTGGCCTAATGTTTTGGATTCTTGTATTTGAACTTTAAAAATCATGTAGTTATTATTTGAAATCTACAGATCTTGTGTCTACATGATTAGCTAAGAGACAACATTTAAGACTGCTATAGTTATAAGCACTTTTCTCCAAAAACAGCTTGCTAGTGTTTATTCCAAATAAATGAAAGACCAAATCATAGTGGTCTCTGCCACTCTATTTTCTCTTCTTAACATTGTTTTTGAAGTAATAGAAATTTCTTAGTGTGTTTTATAGGAATTTTTGTGAAATGAATGTAACTTATATATCTGCTAAAAATCATCATGAGGTGAAATTGCAAAATCATTATCATTTTATCCTCCTCATTTGTTTGTATTTGAATATCAGGTGGTCCTTATGTTTATTTCTTTAAGTAGTGGTCCTTTACGAATATAAATAGTCAATATTTTCTTTACAGAAGAATAAAATCAATTTACACCTGTATAATGAGTCAAAATGACCACGGGGAATAGAAGTATTTAGCTGAATTATAAACTGATATTAACCACATCTACAGTAAAACCCACATGTTCACTCAACACTCATTGAGATACTTTCAGACTAGTCTGGTTTTAAAGGAGGAAATATTTAAATAATTTTAACGTTTTTAATTTTAATTGAAATTAAGCCAGGAGTTATCACCATCTTCAAGTTTATCAAACCCATGAAACACTGTCACAGACCCCTAAATAGGAAATGTTGGCTGAGGCTGTGACACTCATTTCACAGGCAAGGACATGTGTTTGAGACTTGGCTCTTCTACTACTATCCTATGGGACCCTGGGTAGAATGCTGCTTCTCTAGGCCTCTGTTTACTCAGAAGTAAAATAGGAAACAGTCCCCTAGGTATCTTACAATATTTTTTTATAATTTTAACCCAAATATATCAATACACTGATGGCACCTATACAGGCATGGATCTCAACAAGTGCTAAGCAGAATTTTAAAAATTGAATCACACCAAGGCATATAATCAAAAGGCTGAAAATCAATAATAAAGGATAAATCTGAAAAACAGCAGAAAAAAAGATACATTACATGAAAAGGAACAAAGAAAATTTCTACTGATTTCTCATCAGAAACAATGCAAAGCAGAAGAAAATAGAAAAATGACTTTGACTTGCCGAAATTAAAAAATAGTCAACCAAGTCAACCTAGGCCAGGCGCAGTGGCTCACACCTATAATCCCAGCACTGTGGGAGGCTGAGGGGGGCAGATCACTTGAGGTCAGGAGTTCAAGACCAGACTGCCCAACATGGTGAAACCCCATGTCTACTAAAAATACAAAAATTATCTGGGCGTGGTGGCACACGCCTGTAGTCTCAGTCACTCAGGAGGCTGAGGCAGGAGAATCACTTGAACCCAGGAGGTGGAAGTTGCAGTGAGCCGAGATCACGCCACTGCACTCCAGCCTGGGCGACAGAGTGAGACTCCATCTCAAAAAAAAAAGAAGAAAAAGAAAAGAAAAGAAAAAATAGTCAACCTAGAATTTTTTATCTAGGACAAAATCCTTCAAAAAATGAAGATAAAATAAGGCATTTTCAGATGAAAGAAAAAGCTGAGACAATTTGTCACCAACAAAACTTCACTGTAAGAAATGCTACAGGTAACTATTGAAGCAGAAGGAAAATGACACCAGTTGGAAACTTAGATCTGCACGAAGGAATGGTAAGCATCACAAACAGCAAAATGTGGGTAAATATAAAAGACATTTTGAGAGCAGGGTCTTGGGGTCTGTCGTTCACTGCTGTATTTCCATCCCTGGTACAGAACCTATTTGTTGAATGAAATATAGTGATCGATCCCACCTCAAATACCAGGCATGTGAGACGAAGGCACCCACCTTATTTCCAAAACAAAAATAATTTTATGGTGTTCTCTAATTATAGTGGTAATGTATGATTATGATAAATCTTCTGAAAATAGAGCATATTGTTCAGAAGGAAACTAAAAATCACACGTAATCTGATTATCCACAAAAAATCACTGTTAATATTTTGGTATATTCCTGTCCAGTCCCTCTCTCTCTCTCTCTCTCTCTCTCTCTCTCTCTCTGTGTGTGTGTGTGTATGTATGTGTGTGTGTGTGTGTGTGTAGATAGATAGATATGAATGTATATGTAAAGAGAGACAGATATATCGAAAATTGAATTCATAGTGTACAATAACCCTGCACTGAATATCCCTGTAACTAAATCTTTGCCCACATCCTAAATTATTCCCTGAGGATAAATTACTAGAAGCAGAATTGATGGGTCAAAGCAAATGAACAGTCCCACAGCTTAAGCTGTGAGCTGACAATTGCCTTCCAGAAAAACTAAACCATTTTGACTCTCCTGTGCTGAAAGACAGTGCCCACCATTTGTACTCTCGCAAATAGTGTGGTCATTCATACCCGTTGAAAAAGACTTGCCATTTGATACATAACACATATGGGGCTTAAAACCTAGGTGACAGGTTGATGGGTGCACCAAACCTCCATGGCACATGTATACCTGTGTAACAAACCTGCACGTTTTGCACATGTATCCCAGAACTTAAAATATGATAAATAAATAAATAAGACTCGCCATTTGATAGGCATTATTGCTTTCATTCACATTTCTCCATTAATTAGTGAGAATGAACTATTTTTATGCCTGTGGGCCATTTAGAGTTCATCATTCTGCTGCTCATTCTTATTCTGGGGCTCAGTTGAGCCAGACCCTTGCCCTCTGCTAGCTCTGGGTCTGCATCCTAGTTGCCTCCTGTACTCACTGACTTTGGGAAACGGGTTAACTTTGCAGAGGCACCATTATATTGACTGTGAATAGGGGATACCACTGCCCTCATAGGATTGGCATGATGATTAATAAAACAGCATGTATGAGGAACTTATCCCAGTATTTGATGCTCCGTCCCAATACAAGTACAAGAAGAAAAATTAAGTTGGGGCTATACACTCATAGGATAAAGGTCTTCATGTTCTGCCCTGAGTTTAATGAGTATGTCTCTAGGGTTTCACAATCAGCTATGATCTGGGCTATTCGTTTGGAATTGATTTTTTAAAATCAGGAAGTTCATCAAAATCCTTTACTAGGAGTGTTTGCTAGTTTATCAAGCAACTCTTTGGTGTCTATTAAAATATCATGTGCTCAGTCACCTTTGAACTATTGGCCAATGCGATTAATTATAACAGTGAATTTTCTAATGTTGAATCACCCTTGTTTTGGGGTATTCCTTCATTCATAAAACATTTATTATGCATCTGCTGTGTGCCAGGCACTGTTCTAGGCTCTGGGGATACAACAGCAAAAAAGATAAACCAAGTCTCTGCTCTCATGGAGCTCAAACATTAGTGGTGGAGAGAGGCAATAAACAGAAATAAACATAGAATGTCCATACAAAAGACAAGCATACATTTGGCATGTTTGAGGAATGGCCAGATGACTTTTATGACTGGGAAGCCTTTGGAGAGTTTTAAGTGAGGGAGTGACAATCTGATTATGTGTGAAAAAAAGTACTCTAGCTGTTGTGTAGGAAATAGGTTGGGGAAGGGCACAAGTGGAAGTAGGGATACCATTTAGGAATCTGTTGCACTCATCTCAGTGAGAGCTGATGGGGGACCTTGGCTTGGACCACAGAGCTAGCAGTGGACGTAGCCTATGGACATACAATCATATGTCACTTAGCAACCTGTATACATTCTGAGAAATGCACTGTTAGGCAATTTTGTCGTTGTACAAACTTCATAGAGTGCACTTACACACACATAGATGGGATACACACCTAGCCTACAACACATTTCGGCTGTATGGTGTAGCCTATTTCTCCGAGACCACACACCTGTACAGCATGTGGCTATACTGTATACTGTAGACAATTATAACACAAGGGTAATTATTTGTGTATCTAAACATAGCTAAACATAGAAAAGGCACAGTAAAAATGCCATATTGTAATCTATGGGACCACAGTCATATATGTGGTCCCTTGGTAACCAAAAACATTGTCATTATATAGCACATGACTGCATATGGATATATTTTGAAAGTAAAAGCCCACAAGATTCATTGACAGCTGGGCTATGAGGCATGAGAGAAACAGAGGAGTCACAGGTAGTAGAATGGAGTTGCCATAGAGTGAAATGAGGATTGCAGGAAGAGCAGGTTTTGAAAGGAAGATCAGGAATTTGGTTTGGGATGTGTTAAATTTGGGATGCCCATTAGCCATCCAGAAGGAGATGCTAAGTGGGCATTTGGATAGCTGCATATGGAATAATCCTTGTTAAATGTGTTTCATCATTCTTTTGATATTGTGCTGAATTCTATTTGCTAGCATTTTATTTAGCAATTTTTATTCTTTTCTTTTTGGCTATCATTCTCAGGCTTTCAAATCCAAATTATGCTAAATACTCTGATCTAAATAGTCCAAGTCAAAACCCAGGAATCTTCCATTTTTATCTTATTGTATCTTTTGCTTTTATTATTTTAAATTGGCATGTAATAATTCTGCATATTTATCGGGTACAGTGTGATATCTCTGTATATAATGTATGTATATAATGTATAATAAACCAGTCGGGGTAATTAGCATATCCATCACCCCAAACACTTATCATTTCTTTGTTTTGGGAACATTCAAAATCCATTCTTCTAGCTATTTGAAAATATCCAATGAGCTGTTGTTAATTATAGTCACCCTTGCTGGGCGCGGTGGCTCGCGCCTGTAATCCCAGCAATTTGGGAGGCCGAGGCAGGTGGATCACCTGAGGTAGGGAGTTCGAGAGCAGCCTGACCAACATGGTGAAACTCCGTCTCTACTAAAAATACAAATAATTAGCCAGGAGTGGTGGCACCTGCCTGTAATCCCAGCTACTCGGGAAGCTGAGGCAGGAGAATCGCTTGAACCTGGGAGGTGGAGGTTGCGGTGAGCCGAGATCACTCACTGCACTCCACCCTGGACGAGAAGAGTGAAACTCCGTTTCACTCCTCTGAGAGCTCCTCTGCCCAGTCACTCCACTGTCTGGGACGTGAGGAGCCCCTCTGCCCGGCCACCACCCTGTCTGGGAAGTGAGGAGCGCCTCTGCCCGGCCACCACCCTGTCTGGGAAGTGAGGAGCGCCTCTGCCGGGACGCTGTGCAACCCTCCAAGTGTGAAGTGACAGCCTTGTGTGTGATTTTTTCTGCCCTCCCCAAGTTTGCATTTTCGACACTAAAGTTCACTTTTTAATTTAAAAAAAAAAAATTGTAGTCACCCTATAGTGCTATTAAACACTAAAACTTCAGGAATCTTCATTTTAGAAGCACTCAATAGTCCGGGTGCGGTGGCTCACACTTTGTAATCCCAGCACTCTGGGAGGTTGAGGCACAACGATCACTTGAGCCTGGGATTTTGAGATCAGCCTGGGTAACATAGCAAGACCTTATCTCTACAAAATAAAAATAAAACATAAAAAAATTATCTGGGCATGGTGGCACATCCCTGTAGTCCCAGCTACTTGGGAGGTTGAGGTGGGAGGTTTGCCAGAGCCTGGGAGGCCAAGGTTGCAGTGAGCTGTGATCGTGTCACTGCACTCCAGCATGGCCGACAGAGCAAGATCCTGCCTCAAAATAAAAATAAAAATAAAAATAAAAATAAAAAGAAAAGAAAAGAAAAAAGAAAAAGAAAAGCACTCCATGGGATTCTGATGCAGGTAGTCCAAGGACCATTATTTGGAAAACACTGTGCTTTAATGCTTTCGATTTCTTTTAATATTATTCATCCATGGAACTCCCTATGTATCATTGTGTCAACTTTGATCATTTATGTTTTCCTATAAAGCCATGCATGATATCCCAGAGTTTCTAAATTTAGAATAGAATTTACAAAATATTATATATATATTTGTTGTTGTTTGAGATGGAGCCTTGCTCTGTCACCCAGGCTGGAGTACAGTGGTGCAATCTAGGCTCACTGCAAACTCCACCTCCCGGGTTCAAGAGATTCTCCTGCCTCACCCTCTGGAGTAGCTGAGATTACAGGCGCACGCCATCACGCCTGGCTAACTCTTATATTTTTAGTAGAGACGAGGCTTCACCATGTTGGCCAGGCTGGTCTTGGTCTCCTGACCTCATGATCCACCCGCCTCGGCCTCCCAAAGTGTTGAGATTACAGGCATGAGCCACTGTGCCCAGCCTGTATAATTTTTTTTAAACATCTGTATCTGACTAGAGGTATCATTTGGCATTGAGTCATGTGTACTTGTATGATCTTTCTTTTTTCCCAATATTATTTGCCCAAGTTTAGCCAATTTTATTTTATCTTTTCAAAGACCCAGCTCCTCAATTTATTTTTCTTTTTCATGTATATTTTACATTTTCTTTTCTTTTTTATTTTTTATTTTACCATAAGAACTACCCTGTTAAATTTATTTTTCAGCTGTCTTCTACTTCAGTGATTTGTTGTTTTGTCTTTAATAATTGCTTCTCTTTATCTTCTTCAGGGTTTTCACTGTTGTTGATATTATTGTTTCTCTCTAACTTCTTGAATCCAATGCACAATCTTTTGTTTTTATTATTTCTTTTGTACTCATGATCCAACTGGTCTCAATAATTTTCTCTGGTTTAGAGGGACACAATCTAAAAAGTGTTTCAGAACAGACGAGAAGCCTCCTCTACTTAATTTTCCCCCACTGAATATCACTGCGGAGTGGAACAGAAATCACGGGAGCTAATAGTGTTTTTTTCTTGTTAAAGCCAACTCGTAATAAAAAACAAAATTTTAAGGGAGGTGGTTCTTTGTCATCTAAGGTTGGGCTGGAGTGGGAGAGCCGATCAAACACAACACAAGCTATCACACCAAAAACAAAGAAACAAACAACAGACAATCACCAAATATATAGGGAGAATCAGAAGCAAAAAATGAAAACAAACAAAAAAATAAACCAGCAAAATCAATCTGAGAAATGAGTTCAAACCAGTGAAACAGAGTCAATCTAGCAAACAGGAAAGAACTTTCTAAAATCGAATTGGGGAATTAGATTGAGAGATATGAGATCTGAGGAGGATTTGAGAGAATATGCCAATATTCTCCTGCAGGCCACTGTGAAAAATAAAACAATATTAGACAACAATGAAGTCCTTAGAAATATGCAACAGGGGCCAGGCGCGGTGGCTCAAGCCTGTAATCCCAGCACTTTGGGAGGCCGAGATGGGCAGATCACGAGGTCAGGAGATCGAGACCATCCTGGCTAACATGGTGAAACCTCGTCTCTACTAAAAAACATACAAAAAAACTAGCCAGGCATGGTGGCGGACGCCTGTAGTCCCAGCTACTCGGGAGGCTGAGGCAGGAGAATGGCGTGAACCCGGGAGGTGGACTTTACAGTGAGCTGAGATCCGGCCACCGCACTCCAGCCTGGGCGACAGAGGGAGACTCAGTCTCAAAAAAAAAAAAAAAAAAAAAAAAGAAATATCCAACAGGATTGACCAAAACAAACTACAAATGAGATACTGACAAGCAAATTGGATGGTGCTGAAACTAAATTTATTAATTAGAAGGAATGATACAGAGAGCTGAGCATAATGACAAGGAAATTAGAATTGGGAGAAAAGAGTTAAAGATTTGTGTCTCCATGTGGAAAGAGCCCACTGAGTGCTGAGCAGGAAAAACAAAATATAACCTCACACATTAATTTCTTGGGGAAATTCGTGAATTCCAACAATGAAGAGAAAGTCCTACTTGTTTCCAAAAGGAAATCAAAATTATCCACGGGGAAAGATAATCAGATCAGAGTCAAGCTTTTCATTTATAATATTAAATGCCAGAAAACAACGAAGCAATGTCTGTATATTTCTAAGGGGAAATTATTGCATACTAAATTCTATATCCACTCAAACCAGTGTTGTGAATGAAAGGTGTAGCCATTTTCAGATGTTAAACAACCCAAAAAGTACCTGAGTTGGGTATCCACGGTTTACTGTCCATACATTCCCTCCCAGATCCACCCTTCACCCTTCTGTAACCTGCTGACCACCTCAAAAGGCTGACTTGCATGAACTTCGTTAGTGTTGCTTCCTTGATCTCTATTTCCCAGTTGGGTTTAGCCGATTAGATACCCCAGCGGGGAATTGGGGGAAGGACAAGGAATCAGGTCACGGTATTTATTCTCCTGACTCCATCCTTGCAAGGTCACCCCTGAGCTGACTGGTCCCTTGGCTGAATGAAAGTCACTGCCTCTCTCAACACAAGTGACTTTATAAACTCTATATACAACTGGGTCCTGGGACACACTACGTCTACTAATCCCTTCAGGCCTAGGAGTGGTAACAGGTCAGCTGTTACTAAGTCCCAGGTTTTTGCACTTTTTAAATTATCCTCTTTCTCTCTTGTCCCATATGTTTCCTGTTGAGACCCTGTCTAGTACAATCATTGGTATCAGAAATAGTCCCAGGAAACAAATTCTCCTAATGGGATTCTGGGTTTAGCTTTAACATGTTTTGGAGCAGTACAGGGAATAGTCTTCTTCCAAGATGAAGCAGTCCATGGTAATCCATGGCATTCAGTAGTATCATGATTACTCACATGATCACCATCCCAAAACTGGGATGAAGTACAAGTGGAGGGCAATGTGATAGGAGATAAAGTGACTATGGCACTCGGTTGGCATGGTAACAACAGTGATTGTAAAGATTGCGGTAGCACTTAGATCCATATTAAGGCTCTAGAAATCACGGGGAAAAAAACACTTTGAAACTATGAACATGCAATTGGGAACACAACTAGATTGGGAATGATGGTATGTGGGGGAGAAAAAGAACACAAGTAGAGCAGCAGGCTTCCATGGCATCTTAGAGCATTTCCTACCTCCTTAGGCAAGGGCAGATGTGACTGAAGGCCAAGCTCAAGGTCTCATTGTAATGGTTGCAGAATTGCATCACCAATTAAATGTTCAGCCTTTGAGTCTCTTAGGTTAAGATAAGGGCACCAATAGGAAGAGCTGGGACTCTGAAAAATGCAATGGACCTTGTGCATATCCTATGCCCCAAGGAGTCAGAAAAGGAGTAGATGCTCCATAATCTGCAATTCACAATATCAGCATACATTCGTGTCACTGGAGTAATCCCATTTGATCATATTAGTCTTTGATCTCGCAGTTTGCATGTGCAGGTGGCTAAGACATTGCCTTATTGGCCACTTCGTATCAGACTCAACATGAAGTCCTCCTGGGGTTTTACATCTACTGCACTGTATTCAGTTATGCAGTCCTTTCATTCCAAAACCTCCATCACATCTCACCAGCTCTCATATCCAGAAGCACAGTGTTTATTGTTAAATATTTTATTTTCTCTATTAAATGTACTTATTTAGTATAGTACAGCCCATAGAGCAGGTGCATTGCATGTATGTTCATTTTTCAAAACAATATCTTTTAATTCATTGCCTTTCTCCTCCAATTGATAGGCAAAGAGACTATGCTATGGTGCTTTATTTAAAATGAACATTTTAAAGGACATCGAGAAACCACATTAAAAGTATAGATGTTTCGTAAGGGGTGAGGGTACCCAAACAAAAATGATTCCATAATAAATATTTATCAAAGTCATTTTTTTTGAAGAGGGGGGCACAGAGTCTCGTTCTGTTGCCCAGGCTGGAGTGCAGTGGCAAGATCTCAGCTCACTGCAAGCTCCGCCTCCTGGGTTCAAGCAATTCTTGGGCCTTAGCCTCCCAAGTAGCTGGGATTACAGGTGTGCACCACCATGCCTGGCTAATTTTTGTATTTTTTGGAAGAGACGGGATTTCGCCATGTTGGCCAGGCTGGTCCCGAACACTTGACCTCAGGTGATCTGCTCGCCTTGGCCTCCCAAAGTACTGGGATTACAGGCGTGAGCCACCGCGCCTGGCCTGTCAAAGTCATTTTTATTGTGGTAAAATATATGTAACCTGAAATTCATGCCTTTAATCACTTTTAGGTGTTTAATTCAGTGACATAGTACATTCAAATTTTTGTGCAATCATCACCACAATTCATCTCCATAGCTTTTTCATCATCCCAAACTGAAAACCCTGTATTCATTAAACAATAACTTTCCATCTCTCCCTCCTCTTGGTCCCTGCCAACCATCATTATACTTTGTATCTCTGTGAATTTAACCATTCTAGGTACCTCATATAGGTGTAATCACATATCTGTCCTGTTGTATTTGGCATATTTCATTTATCATAATGTTGTCAAGATTCATCCACATTGTAGTGCATATCAAAATTCCATTCCTTTTTAAGGCTGAAAAAATTCCATTGTACATAATATATTACATTTTGTTCATTCATTCATCAACAGACACTAGGGTTTTTCTACTATTTGGCTATTGTGAATAAGGATACTTAGAACATTGCTGTACAAATAAAAAGAAGAAAAATGGAATGGAAACTTTTGAGAGGTCATGGAAAAACAACCCCTCTCTTCTGTCCCAGCATTAAAGCCTTTCAAGCTCACATATTGGGCAGTAAACTCACAAGCTGAGGCCTCTCCTAACCACCTCTCACTGCCTCCAGGCCCATAACAAGAGCTGAATTCCAATATAGACCAGAGGGAGAGGTACAGGGCCTGTTCAGGGAGGATATAGCTCATATTCCAAAAGAGTTACAAGAACCCAGCAAACACTAAATTCATTGCCATGAATGTATTCATCTAGTCTGTAATGTTTAATATGTTGGCTCAAGTTCCTAGGACTAGTGTTAAGGGTTTACAAGATTGGCTAATCGAACTCTTGACTTACCTAATGGCCCGTACATAATGAGGTTGAAATCTTGGAACTTCCTGAGTTATTATACGATGCAGGAGCCCAAAGACTCCAGTTGATGGTATGCTGGATGGATCTATTATGTGTATCCTAGGGGGTCAGAACACTACTGATTATGGAAAGTGATTTTAGAGAACACACGGTTACTTATAATATCTAATACTAAATAAATAAATAAGAACACATGAGACTCAGACAGTCTGACGGGTTTCAAAGGAGGAAGGGAGGGACACCCTCAGAACTTTCATGGATCAGAGGGAAAAATAAGAGGGGGAGATTCAGGATCCTGCAAAGTAAAAGAAAATTAAAAAATCAAAAAGTCGGCCAGTCGTGGTGGCTCACGCCTGTAATCCCAGCACTTTGGGAGGCCGAGGCGGGCGGATCACCTGAGATTAGTGGGCGGATCACCTGAGATCAGCGGGTGGATCACCTGAGATCAGCGAGCAGATCACCTGAGATCAGGAGTCTGAGACCAGCCTGACCAACATAGTGAAGCCCTGTCTCTTCTAAAAAAATACAAAAATTAGCTGAACGTGGTGGTGCACACCTGTAATCCCAGCTACTCGGGAGGCTGAGGCAGGAGAATCACTTGAGCCAGGGAGGCAGAGGTTGCAGTGAGCTGAGATCGCAACATTGTACTCCAGCCTGGGCAACAAGAGCAAAGCTCCATCTCAACCAAAGAAAAAAGAAAAAAAAAGTGACAAATCAGGACCCAAACATTCAGTCTGACATAGTACTATAACTACTAAATAAACGGAGGCAGTGGTTTTAAAATCCCCCTATGAAGAAAACAGTAGGCCCAGATGATTTTACAGGAATATTGTACCAGACTAACAAGGAACAAATCATTCTACTCTTATTCAAACTGTTGCAAGACACAGAAAAAGAGAAAATATTCTCCAAAAAACTCTTATGAAGCTGGTATAAACTTGTTGCCATAACCAAACAATGACATAATAAGAATAAAAATGTCAAGCCTATTTTATGACAAGAAAAAAATAAACAAAATACTACAAAAATGAAGTCTAGCAGTTTATAATGAAGACAATATACCTTAATCAATTTAAGTTTCAGGAATATGGGGGGGTTTTAATATTAGAAAATCTACCTAAATTGTTATTCAACATATTAATAGGTCAAAAAAGAAAAGCCTTATGATCATCTTAATAGATACAGAAAAAACATTGATATAATTCAGCACTCACTCACATTTTTTAAAAACCGTATTAGGTCGGCCACGGTGGTTCACGCCTATAATCCCAGTACTTTGGGAGGCCAAAGCAGGCGGATAACCTGAGGTCGGGAGTTCGACTCCAGCCTCGCCAACGTGGTGAAACCCTGTCTCTACTAAAAATACAAAATTAGCCGGGTATGGTGGTGGGCACCTGTAATCCCAGTTACTCAGGAGACTGAGGCAGGAGAATCGCTTGAACCCAAGAGGCAGAGGTAGGGGTGAGCTGAGATCGTGCCACTGCACACCAGCATGGGCAACAAGAGCGAGACTCCATCTCAAAGTAAATAAATAAATAAATGTCGTAATAAACTACAAACAAAAGGAAACTTTCTTAATGTAATAAAGGCACTTATAAAAATGTCTCAAGCAATATCGTTCCAAATATGGGAAAGTTAGAAGCATCTCCTTTAAATCAGAAGCAAGACAGTAATGCTGAATTTACCACATCTATTCAACATTGTACTTGATTGAGTTCCTAGCCAGGAAAACAAGACTCTTTTAAAAAAGAACTATAATGGAAAGGATAGGAAAAGAATAACAAAACTGTCATTATTTGCAGATGATATAATTGCCTACATAGAAAACCCCAGAGTACAGAAAATTGTGAGGGGAAAAAAAGAGTTTAGCAAAGTGACAGAATATAAAATTGTGACATAGAAAACAATTACATTTTCATACATTAGCAACAAACAATTAGAAAATGTTTTCTTAAATTAAAAAATATCATTTATAATAGAAATAAAGCCATAAAATACTGAGGAATAACTCTAACAAGAGATGTACACAATTTATATGCAGAAATTTATGAAACTTTATTTTGAAAAACATTATGAAAATCTAAATAACTTAATACATAGCCCATGTTCATGGCTAGAAATACACAATATTATAAGGATTTCAATTCTTCCAAAATTGATCTACAGATCCAATGACAATGCTAATCAAAATTCTACATCTTCCATGGAGCCTGACAACTGGCTCTAAAATGTATATGAAAGAGCAATTGCAAATAATGATAATAATAATGCATTCTGAATAAGAAGAATAAGAGCTGGGCAGAGTGGTTCACGCTTGTAATTCTAACACTTTGGGAGGCCAAGATGGGAGGATCAATTTAGCCCAGGAGTTTATCAGCCAGGGCAACATGGCAAGACCCTATTGCTACAAAAAATACAAAAAATTAGCCAGGCATGGTGGCATGTGCCTGTGGTCCCAGCTACTAGGGAGTTGATGTGGGAGGAAGTCAAGGCTGCAGTGACCAGTGATCATGCCACTGCACTCCAGCCTGGGTGACAGAACAAAATCTTGTCTTAAAAAAAAAAAAAAAAAAAGATAAAATGGGAGGACTTCTCTTATAAGGTATCAAATCTCACTATAACCAAATACTTGAGTAAATTTAACCAAGGAAGTGAAATATCTATATACTGAAAACTATAAAACATTGATGAAAGAAATTAAAGACGACACAAATAAATAGAAAGATATCTTGTATTCATGGACTGGCAGAATTAATATTGTTAAAATATCCATAGTGTCCAAAGTAATCTATAGATTCACTGCAATCCCTCTCAAAATTCCAATGTCACCTTCCACAGAAATAGAAAAAACTATTTTGAAATTAATATGGAGCAACAACAATGAAAAGAACTTGAATAGCCAAGGCAGTCTTAAGCAAAAAGAACAAAGCTGAAGGCATTACACAGCCTGACTTTAAAATATACTACAGGCCAGGTGCGGTGGCTCACGCCTGTAATCCTAACACTTTGGGAGACCGAGGCGGGTGGATCACTTGAGGTCGGGAGTTCAAGAACAGCCCGACCAACATGGAGAAACCCCATCTCTACTAAAAATACAAAATTAGCTGGTCGTGGTGGTGCACGCCTGTATTCCCAGCTACTGGGGAAGCTGAGACAGGAGACTCACTTGAACATGGGAGGCAGAGGTTGCAGTGAGCTGAGATTGCGCCATTGCACTACAGTCTGGGCAACAAGAACAAAACTCTGTCATAAATAAATAAATAAATAATATATATATATATATATATATACTACAAAGATATAGTAATCAAAACAGCATGGTACTGGCATAAAAACAGACACATAGACCAACTGAATAGTATAGAAAGCCCAGAACTAAACCCATATATCTACAATTAATTGCTTTATGCAAATGTACCAAGAACACACATTGGGGGAAGGACAGTCTCTTCAATAAATGGAGTTGGGGAAGCTGGATATCCACATGCAGAAGAATGAAAATGAACTCTTATTTTACCACTTGTATAAAATCAACGCAAAATGAATTAAAATTTAAACATAAGACTTTCAACTATGAAACTACTAGAAAAAAACATAGGGGGAATCTCCATGACATCAATCTAAGCAGAAATTTATTAGATGTGAACCTAAAAACAAAAGTAACTAAAGCAAAAATAGACAAATGGGATTGCATCAAACTAAAAAGCTTCTACACAGCAAATGAAACAATTTGAATAGAATGAAGAAACAACCCACAGATTGGGACAAAATATTTGCAAATCATACATCAAGGGGCTAATATCCAAAATATGCAAGGAACTCAAAGTACTCAATAACAAGAAATAACCCAATTTAAAAATGGGTAAAGGGCTTGAATAGAAATTACTCAAAAAAAGAAAAACCACACAAAATGGCCAACAGATATTTTGAAACAATGCTCAAAATCTCTAATCATCAAAGAAATGTAGATTAAAACTACAATGAAATATCCCCTCACACCTGTTAGATTGGCTGTGATCAAAAAGACAAAAATAACAAATGTTGGCAAGGGTGTAGAGAAAAGAGAACCCTCATACACTGTCAATGAGAATGTAAATTAGCACAGCCATTTTGGAAACAGTATGGAGTTTCCACACACACACACACACACACACACAAAGCTAAAAATAGAACGACCATATGATCCAGCAATCCCACTACTGGGAATTTATCCAAAAGAAATGAAATTGGTATGCTGAAGGGATGTCTGCACGCTCATGTTTGTTGCAGCATTATTCACAATAGCCAAGATATAGAATCAACCTATGCCCATCAGTGAATGAAAGGATAAAGAAAACGTGGCATGTATACACAATGGAATACTATTCAGCCTTAAGGAGAAAAGAAAGAGGGAAAAGTGTGGGTGGGGAAATGGGAGCTGTTGGTCAATGGGTACAAAGTTACAGTTAAGAAAAATATGCTCTGGTGTTCTATTGCACAGCAAAGTAACTACAGTCAATGATAATATAGTGTATATTTCAAAGTAGTCAAAAGAGAATTTTAAATGTTCTGACTACATGACATGATAAATATTTGAAGAAATGGATATGCTAGCTACTCTGACTTGATCATTTCACAATGTATACATGCATCAAATTATCACTGTGTACCCTTTAAATATAATTATTACTCATCAGTTAAAAGTATAATAAAACTTAAAAAACTAGAATGGAATTAGTGCATGGACAAATAGATGTAAATAATCCCATGGAACAGAAAAAAGAGGCCAGTAACTGATTTAGACACAAAGTTTGTGGGTATTTGCCATATGAGAGAGGAGGCATGATAGAACAGTAGAAGAAAAGAAATTATTCAGTTACTGGAGCTGAAAACAAAAAGATTATCCACATGAAAAGATTAAATTTGAGCACTACCTTACATTGTACACAATTAACTTCATATGGATTTAAAATTTGAATACCAAAGCTGGGTGCAGCTCGCAACTTTAATCCCAGCTACTTGGGAGGCTGAGGTGGGATGATCACTTGAGTCTAGGAGTCTGAGACCGGCCTGGGAAACAAAATTATGACAACCTATCGGTAAAAAAATAAAAATATATAAAATAAGAAAAAATTTTGAGGGGCTGGACACGGTGGCTCATGCCTGTAATCCCAGCACTTTGGGAGGCCAAGGTGGGTGGATCATGAAGTCAGGAGTTCAAGACCAGCCTGGTCAACATGGTAAAACCCCATCTCCATTAAAAATAGAAAAAAATTAGCTGGATATGGTGGCCGGAACCTGTAATCCTAGCTACTCAGGAGGCTGAGGCAGGAGAATTGCTTGAACCCGGGAGGCAGAGGGTGCAGTGAGCCAAGTTCACACCACTGCATTCCAGCCTGGGTGACAGAGTGAGACTCCGTCCCAGAAAAAGAAAAAAGAAAAACAATTTGAATATCAAAAATCTTTAAACTTTTCGATTGAACTGCAGATGAATATATTTTTCTCTTGGAGTGGGGAAGTATTTGGTATGCATCAAGATACCACTCAGCAGGAGCAGAGACATGGTGGCCTAGCAGGAGCTGGAACTATGGAAGATATATGGCCACTGCCAGAGATGCTATTCGAAGCAGAGAGACGGGGAGAAAATATCCTGGCTTTTCCCTCCTCTTGCTCTTTAATATCATGCCAGTTCATCTCATTGGTCAAACCTAACTGGCAGGTAATGAGCGTCTAAAGGATGCCAGCCCCTAGTGATTCATAGTAGAGTAGAAGGAGGACAGAGAGTGAATCTGAGAGCAAACAGGCAAATGATCAGCACAAATTTCTTAACTTAGTTAGAAAAGTGCTGACTATAAAAGAAAAGTTTACAACATAAAAAAGCAGAACTTTTATTCATCAAAAATCATCTTTAAAGAAAATGAGAAGATGGGCCAGGCATGGTGGCTCACACCTGTAATTCCAGCATACTGGGAGGCCGAGGTGAGTGGATCACCTGAGGTCAGGAGTTTGAGATCAGCCTGGCTAACATGGTGAAACCCCGTCTCTATTGAAAATACAAAAGTAGCCGGGCACGGTGGCATGTGCCTGTAATCCCAGCTACTTGGGAGGTTGAGGCAGGGGAATCACTTGAACCCAGGAAGGGGAGGTTGCAGTGAGCCAAGATTGCACCATTACACTATAGCCTGGGCAACAAGAGCGAAATTCCGTCTCAAGAAAAAAAAAAAAAATAGAGAGAGAGAGAAAGAAAGAAAAAGAAAATGAAAAGACAAGCCACAAAATAGAAGATATTTGGCAATGCATATGATTGACAAAGGATTAGTATATAAAAAAACTACAAATCAATCAATAATAAGAAGAAAACAAACAACTCAACAGGAAAATAGGCAGACGACACGAACAGACACTTTATAGAAGAGCTAGTGCATATTGCCAACACCCATATGAGCAGATGCTCAACCTCATTAGCAGTCAGGGAAATGAAAAATTAAAACTACAGTGAGATGCCATTTACACTCATTCAATTGGCAAAAAATTAAGAAGTCTGACAAGTGTTGGAGAGGATGAGCGACAACAGAATCTCATACTTTGCTGATGGAAGTGAAAATAAGTGCTACTACTCAGCCAAAACAAAACAATTGGCATAATATTGTGAAGCTGAATGTTTGTATGCCCTCTAATGCAGCAATTATATCTCTAGGCACAACAGGAGGCCTGTATGGGAATGTTCACAGCAGCACTGTTTGCAACGGCAGAAGCAAGAACAACCTAAATCACAATCAACCAGAGAATGGAAAAACAAATTATGGTATATGTTCAGCAGTGAAATGAGTGTACTACAATCTTAAACTATAACGTGAAAAAAATCTTTGTAACATGTTAAGTGAAAAAAAGCATGCCCATGAAGACTGCACATACAGTATGACCCTCTTTTTATAAAGTTCAAAGAGAAGTAAAAATTATAACCTATCGCACAGTGATATATATACTTATATAATAAAATTATATACATGAGTAAATACATGTATACATGTTTTTTGAAACAAGGTCTTGCTCTGTTGCCCCGGCTGGAGTGCAATGGTGTGATCTCGGCTCACTGAAGCCTCAACCTCTTGGACTCAAACAATCCTCCCACTTCAGCCTCCCATATAGCTGAGACTACAAGCCCACACCACCACGCCTGGCTATTTTTTTTTCAGACGGAGACTTGCTCTGTCGCCAGGCTGGAATGCAGTGGCGGGATCTCGGCTCACTACAACCTCTGCCTCCTGGGTTCAAGTAATTCTCCTGCCTCAGCCTCCCAAGTAGCCGGGATTACAGGCACAAACCACCATGCCCTGCTAATTTTTGTATTTTTAGTAAAGACGGGGTTTCACTATGTTGACCAGGTTGGTCTCAAACTCCTGACTTCGTGATCCGCCCACCTCGGCCTCCCAAAGTGCTGGGATTACAGGCGTGAACCACTATGCCAGTCTCTATCTAGATTTTAAATCACTTGATTTATAAATATAAATATGAAGGAAAGTGGTTATCTTGGAATTGTGGGAGAGAGAAGGATGGAGTATAAGCACAAATTCAGATGTCAGATACAGGTAATGTCTTAGTTTTCAAGTTGGATATGAGGATTATAGGTGTTCCTTATA
This sequence comes from Trachypithecus francoisi, assembly GCF_009764315.1. Classification (NCBI taxonomy): domain Eukaryota; kingdom Metazoa; phylum Chordata; class Mammalia; order Primates; family Cercopithecidae; genus Trachypithecus; species Trachypithecus francoisi. Next base: position 554,989 of record NW_022680460.1, read on the forward strand.
GCAATTGAGTAATTAAAGTGAACAAATAAAGGGCATGCAAAAACCAGTGGTGATAACACATTATACATCAACGGTTTTAACTTAATCCAATTCTTTGTAACAGAGGTCCTAAGGAAAATAAAAAGAATTAGTTAATGATTCTGGATAAGTACAGCAGATTGAACAGATGAGTTTGTTATTGTTTCCTCAGAAATCTCACTCAAATGACTATGCAGAGATTTTTTAAAATATTATAAGCTCACAGTGGCAAAAGAACAAAAGAAAAGAGCTCCAATGGTACTGTCTATTTTTGGAGGTTGGAAAGTGGAGAGAGGAATGGTAGCTAACTTAGCTAGCCAGAGGAAGCCATCAGAGGGGAGAAACAAGTTGATTTCCACAGAACCCAGAAAGCCTTCAGAACTGGAGATGTCAGGCATGAAGGAAGGCGAAGTAAAAGATGGGGCTGAAAATAAAAGAGTCAATTCAAAGTCTTTTAAGGAACAGTTCCCCACATCTATAACAGCCAGTCAGGTATTACACCTCCAGCAAGGAGAAAGGAGATTTATTCTCTGGCAAAAGGGGATACGCCAGGCACTGTGCAGAGGGATTAAGCAAATCTACCCACTAATCAGTGAAACTCCCCCTGCTTCAGTTCCCAGAACTCTGAATGCTAGGACTACCAGCTGACAAGCTTCTTCTAGTCTGTCCCACCAGATACACCCCATAGATTCCAGTGAAAGCAGAAAAACCATACCTCATGCAAACATTAATAGTCTCAGAGAGATATGGCAAGATATTACGGCAATTAAAGAAGAGGTTATGGAAAAAGAGAGAGGAAAAGAAAGAGTTGTTGGTAATTTCTAAAATAATGATCACTGAAATTTATACTTCAAGAAAAAGATTGAAAATAAAGTTGAGAAAATCTCCCAGAGACAGGGAGAGAAAATGAAAAGGGAAAGAAAATGTTTTTTAAACTGGAGCATCAATCTAAGAAGTTCAAAATTCAACTAATAAGAGTTCTAGGAGGGGAAAAAACAGACTAGAGGAGATAATTTTTAAACAATTTAATTAAATTTCTCAAAACTGAAAGACATGAGTCTTCATGAAGGATATGAGATTGAAAGAGGCTCACCAAGTGCACATCAAAATAAATGAGAAAAGACCCACAGGAAGACGCTGCATCATGAAAGTTTAGAACACTATGATAATGAGATCTTAGGAGCTTCAAGAAAGGAAAAGAAAAAGTAAGTCAAAAGATTGATAGTCAGGATGGTATCAGACTTAGTAACTGCAACAATGGAGACTAGAAGACACTAGAAGCATATCTTAAAATTTTTGAAAGAAAGTTGGTCAGGCACAGTGGCTCACGCTTGTAATCCCAGCACTTTGGGAGGCCGAGGTGGGCGGATCATGAGATCAGGAGTTCGAGACCAGCCTGGCCAACACAGTGAAACCCAGTCTCTACTAAAAATACAAAAATTAGCTAGGCGTGGTAGTGGGTGCTTGCAATCCCAGCTACTCGGGAGGCTGAGACAGGAGAATCTCTGGAACCCGGGAGGTGAAGGTTGCAGTGAGCCAAGATTGAGCCACTGCACTCCAGCCTGGGCAACAGAGCTAGACTCCGTCTAAAAAAAAAGAAAGGAAGAAAGAAAGTTATTTCCAACTTAGAATTCTATATCCAGAAATGTGTCAATCACATTGCATAGGAATAATAAAGCATATACAATGTCCTGATGCAAACGTATACAATCCCCTGAAATATGTAACTCTCATGCACCCTTTGTTCAGAAGCTACTGGAAGATGTCCTCCACCAAAATAAAGAATTAAGACATATACACCATGGAATACTATGCAGCCATAAAAAAGGATGAGTTCATGTCCTTTGCAGGGACATGGATGAAGCTGGAAACCATCATTCTCAGCAAACTATCACGAGGACAGAAAACCAAACACTACATGTTCTTACTCATAGGTGGGAATTCAACAATGAGAACACATGGACACAGGGCAGGGAACATCACACACTGGGGCTGTCCAGGGGGTGGGGGGCCGGGAAAGGGATAGCATTAGGAGAAACACCTAATGTAAATGACAAGTTGATGGGTGCAGCACACCAACATGGCACATGTATACCTATGTAACAAACCTGCACGTTGTGCACATGTACCCTAGGACTTAAAGTATAATTAAATAAATAATAAGAAAAAGAAATAAAGTTCTCCTTTCCAAACTTAAAAAAAAAAAAGAATTAAGACAAAAAGAACACAATATGGGATCTAGGAAAATAGGAAAGAAAGAGAGAGAAGGAAATGCCCAGTATGACTAGTGCAAACTGGAGCAGGAAAATGGAGAAGCTGTTAAAAGAAGGCATCCTCCAAGGGTAAAAAATAAGCAATCTAACTTAATGTGCTTGGCTACATTGGAAAAAAAATTACATCTCTGCCTAGAAGTGTAGAAGAAAAACTTCATCATAGGTGCAGAGAAAGCAAAAGCAAATGAATTAAATGAAGCAAATATTGACTCCAGGAAAAACCAAAAAGTTTATTGGGCAGTAAGTCTTCACTTAATGTCATTGATAGGTTCTTGGTAACTGTGACCTCAAGTGAAATGACATATAACAACACCAATTTTCCCACAGGCTAATTGATATAAACAAGAGTTAAGTTCCTATGCCATATTTCTGGTCACAAAAACATCACCAAACTTCTAAATAAAGACTCAAAACACTTCTAATATTAAACATTGAAATAAATGTGAGCTATTCACTTATTTGAGAAAAATTAATTAAAACAAATGGAATAATTATTTACTCAATAATTCCGGTTCAGGGTCGTGGATGGCTGGAGCCTATCCTGGCAGCATAGGACACAAGGTAGGAACTGACCCTGGACAGGACGCCACCCCTTTGCAGGGGGCACTCACACCCACACCCACACTCACTCAGACTGGGACAATTTAGAATTGCCAATGACCCTAACTAGCACATTTGGGGATGTTAAAGGTAACCAGAGTACCTGGAGAAAATCCACGAAGACATAGGGAGAACATGCCAACCCCACACAGATTGTGACCTCAGTCGGGGACCAATATTTTGCTCTTTAACATTATAAGGAAACATCATTGAATGAAAGGATGTTATTCAATGACCTGCTGTAATATGAAAGAAAAGATCATTGTAGTTCACTGTGTGGCTCACCTGTGAATAGTATCTACATAGTCATAATAATTTAAACACTGAATATTTATTTCGCCAAAGATCAGGATAGAACTATATTTGGTGCAAGAGGAAGAGGGATTATGGGGCAGCAGCATCATGAGAGAGATAACTTCTCGTTTTATATAGTAGGATCTTAATAAATGCTATCTAAAACAGCACAGGAATATTCTTTTAAACATATGGGGTTGATATCTGTAGAAACAGCTATGGTTTGAACTTTACTATCTCTGGAGAGCAATGCTCAGGAATGCGGAGGAGAGTGAGATCTGCTGTTTTTCAGTGTCAGTCCACTTATATTGAAAGTGCTATGATTTTAATTGCATGCATATATCACTTTGATTAAAAATACATTTTTATAAAATGGAGTCTCGGTGTGGTGGCTCACACCTGTAATCCCAACACTTTGGGAGGCCAGGGCAGGAGGATTGCTTGAGGCTAGGAGTTCAAGACCAGCCTGGGCAACATAGTGAGACTCCATTCCTATGAAAGAAATGAAAAGTAGTCAGGCATGGTGGTGCACACGTGTAGTCCCAGCTGCTGGGGAGGCTGAGGCAGGAGGATCTACTTTAGCTCAGGAGGTCGAGGCTACAGTGAGACACAATGGCAGCACTGCACTCCAGCCTGGGTGACAGAGTGAGAAACTGTCCCTAAAAAGATAGAAATTGCTGGATGTGGTGGCTCATACCTATAATCCTAGCACTTTGGGAGGCCAAGGCGGGTGGATCAGTTGAGGTCAGGAGTTCGAGACCAGCCTAGCTAACATGGGGAAACTCTGTCTCTACTAAAAATTCAAAAATTAGCCAGGGATGGTGGCATGTGCCTGTAATCCCACCTACTCCAGAGGCTGAGGCAGGAGAATTGCTTGAACCGGGAGGCAGAGGTTGCAGTGAGCCAAGATCACAACATTGCACTCCAGCCTGGGGGACAAGAGTGAAACTCCATCTCCAAAAAATTAAAAAATAAAAATAAAAAACAAAAAATGGAAAGTTTTCCTCAACTTTCCCACCCTCCAGAGGTCACCACTGTGAGATGTTGGGTATCTATATGCTTCCAGATGTTTTACTCCATCTATACACAATAATCAACTAACTCTAGATGGATCAAATGCTTAAATATCAAAAACAAAACTTTAAAACTTTTAGTAGAAAATAGCTTTCTGACATTGGGGGTAGGGAAGACTTTATTAAACAACACTCAAAATGCACTAAGAAAAGATTGATAAATCAAGAAATTTTGTTCCTCAAAAGACACCATAGTAAAAATGAAAAGATAAGTTCCAGACTGGGAAAAGATTTTTGCCACACATACAAACAACAAAATACAGAAGGCAAAGAACCAGAAATCGTTAAGAAATAGATAAGCATTGCAATGAAGATAGACAAAGGATGTGAACAGGCGTTTCACAGGAAAAAAACACATATCATCAACATACAATATCTACTTTATTGTTGATCAGGGAAATGCAAATCAAGAAAACATTAGATATTATTTTATATCAATTCAAACTGACAAAAATTAAGAAGTCTGATAATACCAAGTGTAGGAGAAGATGCAGTTCAATAAGAACTCTTATGTATTTTGATAGGAATACAAATTGGTACATCACTTTGAAAATTAGTTCAGCATCATTTTGTAAAGCTTAACATTTCACATAGCCTTTGACAACAAATCCCACTTCTCAATGATTGTGTGCATATGTACCTTTGCATCAGAAGACATATACAAGAATATTCATAGCAACACCATTCATAATACCAAAAATCTGGAACTATGATCTAAATGTCCATAGACAGGAGCAGGAATATATATATCACAGTTGCTTTTACTCAATGGATTGTTACTATACAGCTATTTTTAAATTAGCTATAGCCACACACAACAATATGGATGAATCTTAGCAATATATATTAAGTGAAAAAGTGCCATAAATTGTATACAGCGTAACATTTTTATTAAGTTAAAAACAACTAAAACTAAACAATATACTTCTTGGGAACACGCACAGATAAAACTATATTTTTACTTTTTATAAAATAAAATTATAGAGATGAGCTCTCACGATGTTACCCAGGCTGATCTCGAACTCCTGGCCTCAAGAAATCTTCCCACTTCAGCCTCCCAAAGTGCTGGGATTACAGGTGTGAGCCACCACACCTGGCCTATAATTTTTTTTAAATAAGGGAATGTTAAACACGAGTTTTGAATGGTCATTATCTCTGGCAGAAGATGCTGTATTTTTTTTTGTACAAATTGCATAACGTCTAATTCCTATAATAAACCTTTTATTCTACATCACTTATAGTGGTTCTGCTTCTCTGATAGAACCATGTATTTACAGGCATAAACCACAAATGGTGATTAATCAATTTTGGCACTGAAGTTCCAAAATATGCACATGCTCAACACACACACACACACACACACACACACACACATTTTCCTTTCTTGACAAAAATGGAATCACATTACACATGTTGTTTTAGCAGCATATTTTTAAACTCAATGTATTGTAAACAAGACATCACAAGAAAAAATCATAGACCAATATCTCATATAAATGCAAATGCAAAAATTCTCAACAAAATGCTAGTAAACTGAATCCAGCAATATATATAAAGAATTATAGACTGTGACCAAGATGTATTTATCCCAGGAATGCAAAGTCAGGTTAACATCTGAAAATTCACATAATGTTATAGACTAAATCAATAGAATAAAGGATATAAACCACACAATCATCTCAATAGGTACAGAAAAAGCATTTAACAAAATCCAACACCCTTTCGTGATAAAATACTCAACAATTTAGAAATAGAAGGAAACATCCTTACCCTAATAAAAGGTGTCTATGAAAAATCCACAGCTGACAACACCCTTAATGGTGAAAGACTGAAAGGAAAGCTTTCCTCCTAAGACCCACTTCTATTCAACATTGTACTAGAAGTTCTTGACAGGGCAGTCCGCTATAAAACTCTCAGAGTTAGTAAACAAGTTCAACAAGGTTGCAGGATACCTCATGAAAGCTTCCTGGCTGTTCTGACAGGTGGGTGTTGCAAATCAGGAACTTGAAATTCAGAGATGTTATCCAATTTGTTCTAATACACATATTTTTTAAAAACCACAGCTTGGATTTAGACCCCTCTTTCTGACTCCACAGCCCATGCTGTTTCTACCACACCATTAAGCCCAAGTGGTAGACTTAGTATCTATTGAGTGAGGGGGTCCAACTTCCATTGTCTAAATATGGATACTGGGAGCAGACTGAACAAGACTACAGACTCTAGTATTGTAAATAGCATCTGGCTAGGTGTGGTGTTTCACCCCTGTCATCCCAGCACATTGGGAATCTGAGGCAAGAGGCTTGCTTGAGGTCAGGAATTCGAGTCCAGCCTGGGCAACATACTGAGACCCAGTCTCTACAAAAAAAATTTAAAAATTTAGCCAGGCGTGGTAGTGCACACCTGTAGTCCCAGCTACTTGGGAGGCTGAGGTGGGAGGATCACTTGAACCCAGGAATTGGAGGATGCAGTGAGCCATGATTGCACTACTGCACACCAGCCTGGGCAACAGAGAAAGACACTGTCTCAAAAAAACCACCACCAACAACAAAAAGAATAACATCTCTCTATCACCACCCACAGGTTGGTTTTTATCTATTGATGACAATGGGAGATTTTGTTTTATAAGTGGGTGCGGAAAGAGCTGCTGACTGGGAAGAGAGAGGAAGCATCTTAAACTGGTCCTGAGCCTCTGAGCCAGAGAGGTGATGGTAGAAGCTGGTGGAAGAGTTTTCTTAAGAGAGTTTATGAGCCCATGAGCATAAGCTGAGCTGCTTCAGGCTCCAAGGAATAAAGGGTGCCTCTGAGTCAGGGAGAAGGCCACAGTCCCTACCCGTGTACAGAATCCTTTACATTCTGGCACTCCAAGGATTAGTGGCTTTGGGAGCACCAGGAAAAGGCACTTTTTGCATGGGCGGTGACATTTTCATGATGGGCATCACTAGGAACAGTGGCATCAAGACCTTCCCAGGGGCCCTGTGGGAAGTAGATGGCCCCATGTGGGAAGCAGAACCACAAAGAGAAAGCATAAATCAGATGCCACTGGGTGGGGCTGGTTTGTGGCACATGTGAGGGAGACTCCTTGGGGATCTTCCAGAAATATTGGTGGGGGGGACATTTAGAACAGGCGCAGCTGGGGACTGGAGCCTGTATCGTTGATAACAATGAGACTTTTTCGTTTGTACCACAAGCTGCTGAGGCTCACATACATGGAAAGGAAGTAGTTGCTTATGTTAGTTGCTCCCCAGAAGACAGTGATATCAGGACATATGAAGCCTCCTCCATGATTCCAAAAAATAGCCAGGGAATGTTTGAAGGGGCTATGTTTCTGCAAAGGCCTGGGGCATAAACTGTCATGGAAATCTCAGCATAAGTGGCAATGTGGTTCCATCCTGTCTGCCTAGTGAAGCTAGGAAATATTTGGGTTTCGGAAAGTAAACTAGAAAACTCCAAGTATGCTGTGTGACCATGAGGTAATAATACAAATATAATGTTAACTAATGCAAATCTGATCCTGCCTCTCCCCTGCATAAAACCCTTCAGGGACTCCCCTTAGCTAAATTCTATGTAAGGTCCTGTTCATCCACCACTCTGTGCCCTCTCTGAAGGGAGAGTAGTAGTACCTTCTCCAGGTCAACCACACTGGACTCCTTTTAGCGCCAGGACACTCCATGCTCTCCTTTGCCTCCAGGCCTTTGCACATGCTGTTCTCACTTCCTAGAATCCTCACCCCACACCCATCCCTGTTATCTGACTAATTCCTATTTCCCTTTCTCCTCTCAGATTAAATGTCATTGCCTGAGAGGTCTCTCCTTGACCCTGACTCCAAGACTAACTTAGGTCCCAAGTGCAAATGCTTCCTGGTCTTCCCTTTTCGCAGCACTTGTCCCACAGGTAATTCTTTATCAATCACCTCTTTTCCCTGCTGGAGTTTTACAATCTGTCCCAGTGAGGATAACATCAGTTCTGATTAACCCTGGATCTCTGGTGCCAAGCACAGTGCTCAGCACAAAGCAGATGCACAATACGCATGTGTCAAATGAACAGATGAATGAACGTACTCATTGGTTAGGTATTCACTCTGTGCCAGAAACTGTGCTAATTACTCCACATGGATTTATGTCCTCCTTTTATCCCTGATTAAAGTGAAAACCAATGAAGTTATATAACTGTCCCAGGTCACACAGCAGCTGAGTGGCAGAGCCAGGACTCAACACAGGTCCATGTAACTGCATAGCCCCTCCCCTTAACTAGTTAACCAGCATACTGAATCATATATGGCAAAGAAATTCCTATCCCTTTCTAATCCTGTTCAATTGGGAGATGCTCTTGAGATGTGGACTTAGACTTAGCAGAGAAGAACAAGGTCCTAAATTTGCATATTCCAGACTAGTTTACCAGAATATTATAAATGAAATGGTGCTTTTTTTGACCAATTTCCATGATTTCCTGTCTCTAAATCTCCAGGAAGCTCATGAAAAAGGATGCCTAGAAGCAAGGAGACCAATCAGGAATCCATGGCAGTAATGAAAGGTGATAATGGCTTGGACCAGAGTAGTTGGCAGTAGAGGTAGGGAGAAGTCACAACAGACACCAGACAACCAACGCTGCTGATGGATTGGATGTAGAATATAAGATAGAGAGAGGAGTCAGCATGACTTCAACTTTCTCGGCCCAAACAGCTGGAAGAACATGGAGTTGCCATTAACTGAAATGAAAAAAATGGCAAGTGGAGCATATTGGGGAAGATGGGAGTTTCACTGTATATCAGTTAAGTTTGAGGTTCTGTTAAACATCCAATTGGAGATAATCAAGTAGGCCACTGGATATGGTGTCTGGAATTCAGGGGACAGATCTGAGCTAGAGTCTTTCTTAAACGTCACCCCCCTGCACAGTCTCTTCCCTCAGCACCTACTGAGAATTCTAGCTCTGTATATTCCCTGCTTTGTGTAGCACTTATCACCATCCAATACACTCTCTACTGTACATGTTTGTTTTGTTTATTGCTTGTTTCCTTCATCCCACTAGAGTGTCAGATGCAGGAAGGCAGGGATTTTTGTCTGGTACAATGCTTGTGCTATGATTGGATATTTTTCCCCTCCACATCTCACATTAAAATGTGATCCCCAGTGTTGCAAGTGGGGCCTAGTGGGAGGTGTTTGGATCATGGAGGTGAATCCTTTATGCCCAGCTTGGCGCCATCCTCGTGATAATGAATGTATTCTCACTCTTAGTTCCCACAAGATCTGGCTGTTAAAAAGAGTCTCGTACCTTTCTCCATCTCCTCCTCCTCCTTCTCCCTCCCTCCCCCTCCCCCTCCTCCTCTTCCTCCTCTTCCTCTTTCTCTTTCTCTTTTTCTTTCTTTCTTTCTCTCTTTCTCTTTCTCTTCTTCTTCTTCCTCTTCTTCTTCCTCTTCTTTTCTTTCTTTCTCTCTTTCTTTTGCCCACACATGTGCAGCTTCCTTCCTCTCACTTTGTGATGCTTGTTCCCTTTCTCCTCCCACCATGAGTGGAAACTTCCTGAAGCCCTTACCAGAAGCAGATGCTGGTGCCATGCTTCTTGTACAGCCTACAGAACTGTGAGCCAAATAAACCTCTCTTCTTTATCAATTACCCAGCCTCAGGTATCCCTTTATAGCAATGCAAATGGACTAAGGCAGCCTGGCACTTGATAGGCCCTTAATAAATATTTGTTGACTGAGTGGATGAATGGATTTAATAAAACAAGAGCTCAAAGAGAACTCAACAACAACAACAACAAAAATTCAGAAGTCTATTGTGAATAAATTTTCTCAAACTAAAGCAAGATTTAAATCAGCAAATTGTAAAAGCCACATACTATGATAAAAATGAATATAGAATCATTAACTGGAGATGTGTCCTGGTTAAATTATTTAACCTGAAGTATAAAAAAGAGTTCTTCAGATATGCAAACAGAAGCAGCAAATTGTCAAAGGAATAAAAACCAGACTTTTATTGTATGTTTTCCATAGAAACTATCAGTGACAGAAGACAGTGGACTAGTGTCCACAAAGTTCTGAGGGAAAGTATGACCCCAAAATATTACACCACCCAGTCAACTTATTATTCAAGGATAATTGCTATTCACAAACAGGAAAGACTCAGGGGATTAACCATTCATTGCTTCTTCTAAAAAAAATTATATATATATATACTACCCAATAAGAAAAATCCTGCCAACCAAGGGATATACCAGAACTCAGAAATAGCTGTGAGCATTGAAGCCATTAAAATATAACAACACTAAGACTAACTATAGAACCTTCACTAAATGACTCGCTGGCAATTACATCATTGCAAAATATAAGGCCAATATAACCAACGAAAATTGGGAGGTGGGAGAACAAGAAAATAAACGTCTTCTTCCACTGTGAGTATTCCATTGACAGTCTCTACATAGATTTACCAAAAAAAAGGAAAGGAAAGGAAAGGGAAAGGTGGGGGAGGGGAGGTAAAAAGTTGGGGGGGAGAAGAGAAAAGAAAATAATTTCTCCAATTGTGTAATGTTCTTTATGCTGTTTGTTTGTTTGTTTGTTTTTTGTTTGTTTGTTTTGAGACAGAGTCTCGTTCTGTCACCCAGGCTGGAGTGCAATGGCACTATCTTGGCTCACTGCAAGCTCAGCCTCCCGGGTTCAAGCGATTCTCCTGCCTCAGCTTCCTGAGTAGCTGGGATTACAGGCATGCACCACCATGCCCAGCTATTTTTTGTATTTTTAGTAGAGATGGGGTTTCTTCATGTTGGTCGGGCTGGTCTGGAACTCCCAACCTCAGATGATCTGCCTGTCTCGGCCTCCCAAAGTGCTGGGATTACAGGCTTTATGATTTTTTTTAACCCCAGGGCCTTACAAAACTAGTAGACCTTACGGGGAAGAAACATTTACATCAAGTTCAGTAGTTCCTTTTAGTATATTTTAATTCAAGTGTGAATGTCTTCTTTTGAGAAGTGTCTGTTCATATCCTTTGCCCACTTTTTGATGGGGTTGTTTGGGTTTTTTGTTTTTTTTTTTTTTTTTTCAAGTAAAGCCAGATCTGACACTTTTTGTTAAAAAAATTAGCATGACTGATATTATCCCCTTGTTAGAAAAGTATTTATTGATAGCTTGATGCTTTCTACCTTTACATGTATATAAAGAGATGGTTGGTGTCTTAGTCTGTTTTGTGCTACTACAGCAGAATATCTGAGACTGAGTAATTTGTAAAAACCGTAAATTTATTTCTCACAGTTCTGGAAGCTGGGAAGCCCAAAATCAAGGTGCTGGCATTTGGTGTCTAGTGAGGGCCTTCTTGCTATGGCCTCATGTGGTAGAGGGCAGAAGGGCAAAAAGGGATGAACTCCCTTTGTCTAAGTTCTTTCATAGAGGCACTTAACTCCATTCATGACAGAGCCCTCATTGACTCAATCACCTCCCAAAGGCCCCACTTCCCAATACTGCTGCACTGAGGATTGAGTTTCAACATAAATTTTGGAGGGGACACAAACATTCAAACCATAGCAACTGGGCTGTTGTTCACCAGATGTTAACTGTATTTGTTTCTTTTCTGGGTGATAAAATCGTCGGTGATTTATTTGTTTCTTCATTGTAATTCTTAAATTGCTTCAATTTTTATAATACACATTATCTGCTTTATAAAAACAAAGTCATTATTCTTCTTAAAAATTAAGAATAGGCCGGGCGCGGTGGCTCAAGCCTGTAATCCCAGCACTTTGGGAGGCCGAGACGGGTGGATCACGAGGTCAGGAGATCGAGACCATCCTGGCTAACACAGTGAAACCCCGTCTCTACTAAAAAATACAAAAAACTAGCCGGGCGAGGTGGCGGGCGCCTGTAGTCCCAGCTACTCGGGAGGCTGAGGCAGGAGAATGGCGTAAACCCGGGAGGCGGAGCTTGCAGTGGGCTGAGATCCGGCCACTGCACTCCAGCCTGGGCGATAGAGCGAGACTCCGTCTCAAAAAAAAAAAAAAAAAAATTAAGAATAAAAAAAATTCTCCCTTGTGTGCCAGCCAACACATGGAAAGCTATTTATCCTGCATTGTTTATAATAGGGAAAAATGAAAACAACGTAAATGTTCATGTTGGAGAAATAAACAAACCTTGTAGTATTGAAGTAGAATTATGTGTATCCAACTGGAAAGATTTCCAGGACAGACAGGTGAATAAGGAAGGCTGTTGAATGATGTTTATACTAAGATGCCATTTGTGTGTGTGCACATAGGTTATTGCAGAAGAAAAGGTCAGGAGAGCGATGCACCAACTGGATAACTAAGACTCCTCCAAAAGCAGCTAGGGATATGGCCAAGCCCGAGGGGGTGGCTTTATTTGTAAAGGATTAAATTTTTATAAGCAGGATTTCTTTGTGTATTAATTTCACATTTAAAATCCATTTATTTTTAAGACAAAGTGTTCAGCTTTGCCTGAACACTTTGATAGTGTGAGGCTCATAGAAGGGTCAGCTTTGATAGTAGAAGAAACATGCTTGACTCTAGATCCAGCAGCATGCCAGGAGAATTCACAGCTGTCCCTCCTCAAGATGGGATGTAGTAGAGGAGATTGCACCTAGAGGAGGGAGGCATTTCCAATTAAAGCTGCACGACGATGAAGAAAGTATTCTGGAAAGAGGAAAGAGATCGAGAAGGTACTAACATTTGTTTGCAGTGGAGTTCTAAAAGTCTTTGGGAAGAGCTTGAGGGTGGGAGTAGTTGAGAGGAATCGGGGTTAGACTGCTTATAGCAGTAAAGGGATGTGGATTTGGGTTGGGGAAGGGGCTTGTCTTTCCTAAAGTGTCTAAGGATGACCCTGATGAGAGATCTAACTGGAATAACTGGCTGTAGTCCCCCTGCTGCCTAATAGCCCCAAATTTGCAATGCACTAGCAAGGAATCTATTCTCAGCAAGGGCTGCCAGGAAGTTTGTGGAAGGATGGCAATAACTTTGCTTACCTGGTGAAAGGAGTGGCAACAAGGTGGCTGGGTTGGTGGTAAAGGCCTTTTATTTGTGTATTAATGGACAATATATTTCTAAAAACTAAAAATAGTAAACACATATAGCAGTTTCTATATGCCAGACACCATTTTGAAATGTTTTACACATATACTGTGTCCCCACTACAACTCTAGGAAGTAGGTCAAGCCCCACTATGCAGTTGTGGACACTAGGGCACAACGATGGCAAATGAGTGAGTCATAGCAAAGCAAGGATGTAAACTCAAGCAGCCTGGCTCTAGTATATGAGCTCTTAACCATTAATAAAATGCCTTATTTTAACAATTGAGATGCATAATTCTTTCATCCGTGAAACTAGGATGCATCTCACAATTAATGATGTTTCACTGTTTAGTTGGTAACATTTTTACTTTCTTAGGGGTATCCAAAATAATGGTGCTTCTTAAATTCAGTGATACATGGTTTTGAATGGTTGTATTATCCATCCCGAAATCATGTTGCTCTAGGACTTCCCACGCATTGGTGCTTGGGGAAGATGTTTAGCACCAGTAAGACTCAAGTTGGGGCTCAGTGGGGTGGTAGCTGCCTGATCAGGACCTGGTGGTCCACCCCCCAAGTTACACTAGAGCATATTTCAGCAGCAGATTCCACAGGCCACTCAGTGACCAGGTAGGACAAAGGACTTGGCTACAGTGACCAGCAAGGACCTGAAGGGTAGCACAGGGACCGCATGGGAATCTGGGGCCCCTTCTCTCTGAGAATACAAGAGCATCTCCCCAGGCCCAGATGCCATTTTGGATGACAGAAGAGTTTGGGAAAGAAAGCCTAAAGTCTTCTGTCGTTGGCCAGGTTTGGTGGCTTATTCCTATAATCCCAGCACTTTGGAAGGCCAAGACAGAAGGATCCCTTAAGCCTAGGAGTTTGAGACTAGCCTGGGCAACACAGTGGGATGTCATCTCTGCAAAAAACTAAAAAATTAGCTGGGTGCAGTGGTGCATGACTGTTGTCCCAGCTACTCAGGAGGCTGAGGTGGAAGGATCACTTAAGTCTGAGAGGTTGAGGCTTCAGTGAAACCTGATTGTGCCACTGCATTACAGCCTGGGTGACAGAGCAAGACCCTATCACAGAAAAAAAAAAAAAAAAAAAAGACTGAGGACTTAGCTAAACTAAAGTGCCTGAAAGAAAATAGCTTATACTGAAAAAGGGTTAGTTTCCTTTGATTAACAATTCCATGTTTTTCTCTTCTATATCAATGGGAATGGAAGCTTCAAAACAAGATGAAATTATGGGAAGTTAGGAAGGCAGAACATTTTCACATATAGTGAGTGTAAATTTTCAAACTATATTGATTGTTTATTCATTTATGTCTTGCATCATTACAAAAATGAGGTAAGGCAACTGTATTAGTCCATTCTTGCATTGCTATCAAGAACTACCTGGGACTGGGTAATTTATAAAGAAAAGAGATTTAATTGGCTTATGCTTCCACAGGCTGTACAGGAAGCATGGCTAGGGAGGCCTCAGGAAACTTAAAATCATGGCAGAATGTGAAGGGGAATCAAGCATGTTCTCCATGGCTAGAACAGGAGGAAGAGACATAAGGGGGAGGTGCTACACACTTTTAAACAACCAGATCTCATGAGAACTCACTATCACAGGAACAGCAAGGGGGAAATTCACCTCTGTGACCCAATAACCTCCCACCAGGCTCCTCCTCCAACACTGGGGAGTACAATTCAACATGAGATTTGAGCAAAGACACAAATCCAAACTATATCGGCACCCCAAATGGTGTTATGGCTAAAGAACTTAGAGAGATGGGGACTCAGAAAACCAAGCAAGCCCACAGTGACATCCTGGGTCTCTCGAGGCTCCAGTGACTCTCCTGCCATAAGGCATTTGGCAGCTCTTCATCCCTTTGTCTCCTTGTGCCCCTCTCCTTCTCACTTGTTGCTAGCAAGTTGCACTTACTGGGGCCAATTCCATGCCCCAGCACATTGTTCTGCCACCCCAAGCACAACACTGACAGTGCTCAGCTCTGCCAGGAAGCCTACCATATACCTTTATGCCCATAGAATCTGAACCAAATCCCTGGGTGACAGGTTTCAGGAGCTCTATGCCCTCAGCCCCAAACCTGGTAGGCTGAGTGGAAGCCCCAGCCCCAGAGGAGTTGCCCAGAAGCAGGTTCTGGAGCACTGCCAAGTAAGATAGAAAATTGAAAAATCAGTGACCTTTTCAAGAGGAGCTTAGGTTCTGGATGGCAGATGGCAGCATGTTTCAAACCTGAGAGTGGGCAATGGCAGAACTGGCAGCAGAATGGGACTGAGTTGGTGGTAGGAGCTGACTGTTGGGGTGTAACAGGTTAAAAACTAATACCACCCCCACTTCTATGTTCAGAATCAATTGACAAACTTCAGGAATTTCCTGAACCCCAGGAATGTGCCTGCCTCTTTTAAGTTCAAATTGGTACAGACTCAAATCTCTTTGTCATTTCCCCTTAACATGTCACACAGAACTTCCTGAACACTTAGAGAGTACAAAACCTGACAGAAATGACAAGGAGCACTTATTCTAGGGAAGGCCTTCTGGTTCCCAGGAAGAGGTTCTTTTCAGTTTCCCCAAGTAAGGGGAGGAGAGACTAGATGAATTAGACATGTGGGGTTTGGCCAGCTCATACCCCTTCTTCCTTCTTCTGACAACACCTTGTTTCTCCATTAAGGAACTACTCCTCTCAATCTATGTGGCCCTGAGGGGAGTGGTCAATCAAATCCCAGACTGGCTAATAGGGATAGTCCATGCCCCCAGCCAGAGTAATTGGTCTGGGGTAAACACATGACTGAAGCTGGGTCAATGAGAGTCTTTCTAGAGAAGTGCATCCTTGGAGATCTCTCTCTGATAGCACCACAATCAATAACATTAACTTAAAGGTAATTAATAATTAACTTGAATAATTGTTAATTAACTTTAAATTGTTACTAGATGTCTACAAAAGAAATAATTTATCTACAGAATAAAGTAGAAATGTGACAAGAAAATAGACCCAAGAAAAGAAAGGAGAGGCAAAGCTCTGGCAATATGAGCCCCTAAAGTCAACTCAACCAGGGGACTTCTCAGTCTAATGAGCTGATAAATGTTTTTTTTTTTTTTTTTTGTGCTTAAGTTAGTTTGAGTTGGATTTCCATTATTTATCTAAATTGTTATGACTACTGCAATGCACATAAATGAGAACCAAGGACTCTATGGATCTTCACTGGGACTACCAATGTGGGTCAGCTGCTCTGCATCTGTTGCCCAAAGATTTTGTGACAAACTGGCTTCTTCACCCTCTACTCTCCACTTCTCATCTACTTAATGGCTTTTTGAGTGTCATGGTTCATGCTTCCTGATAGCTTCAGTCTCCTCAGAACTTGCCACTGATACATTACATCTCATGGCTCCTCTGACCTCTCTTGACTTCAGGGCCTTTCAGTTTGTGCCTGCACTGCTTGCTACCTCATCCTTCAGACGTTTTCCAGCTCAAGTTCCCTAGGGGAACTGATGAGTCAGGCTCATGTTTTCATTCTGGGCCACAGCAGAGAACGCTATATAGCCCACTGCAAGCTCCTTTGAGGGCATCCAAACATTTCATTTTTTGAGCAATTTAAAATAGTATTGTATTTTTTATTTTCAGTTGCCACATGTTCATTGCTAGTATATTAAAATCAATTTACTTTTGTATTTTGATCTTGTGTCCTAAGACATTGTTGAATTCACCTCCCAGTTCTGAGAATTGTGGCTTTTTAAGTTGATTCTCTGAGATTGTCTACATAAACAATCATGCCATCTGCAAATAGGAACAGTTATTTTATATGGCCAAAACTGATCAAGCTGAAAAGATAAGTAGACAAAATCACAACTATAGTTGGAGGCATCAATACCCGTCTGTCAGTAATTGATAAATCCAATAGGTAGAAAATCAGCAAGAGTATAGATGACCTGAAGAGTACTCTCAATCAACTTGGTATAACCGATAGTTATAAAATACTCTGTCCAACAACCATAGAACACACATTCTTCTCAAGCTCACATGGTAAATTTACCAAGATAGAACACATTTCTGGGCTGTAAAACTCACCTTAGAATTTTAAAAGAGTAGAAATCATATAAGTGTGTTCATATACCACAATGGAATTAACTGGAAATCAAAAAAAGAAAACTACAAACTTGCCAATTGTTTTTTAGATTAAACAACATACTTATAAATAACACATGGGTCAAAGTCTCAGAGAAATTTTTAAATATTTTGAACTAAATGAAAACATATCAAATTCTAAGGGATGCAGTGAAAGCAGTGCTTAGACATAAATTTATAGCATTAAAAGTATTTATTAGAAAAAAAGAGATTTTCTTGGAGGGCGGCAATCCAAGATGGCCAAATAGGAACAGCTCCAGTCTACAGCTCCCAGCATGAGCAACACAGAAGATGGGTGATTTCTGTATTACCAACCGAGGTACTGGGTTCTTCTCACTGGGACTTGTTGAAAAGTGGGTGGAGTCCGTGGAGTGTGAGCCAAAGCAGATTGGGGCATCACCTCACCCAGTAAGCACAAGGGGTTGGGGAATTCCCTTTACTAGCCAAGGGAAGCCGTGACAGATGGTACCTGGAAAATTGGGACACTCCCACCCTAATACTGCACTTTTCCAATGGTCTTAGCAAATGGTACACCAGGAGATTATATCGTGTGCCTGGCTCAGAGGGTCCCACACCCATGGAGCCTCACCCACTGCTGCCACAGCAGTCCGAGATCGAACTGCAAGGCAGCAGCGAGGCTGGGGGAGGGGCGTCTGCCATTGCTGAGGCTTGAGTAGGTAAACAAAGCGGCCAGGAAACTCAAACTGAGTGGAGCCCACCACAGTTCAACAAGGCCTGCCTGCCTCTGTAGATTCCACCTCTGGGGGCAGGGCATAACTGAACAAAAGGCAGCAGAAACTTCTGCAGATTTAAACATCCCTGTCTGACAGCTTTGAAGAAAGTAGTGGTTCTTCCAGCACGGAGTTTGAGATTTGAGCATGGACAGACTGCCTCCTCCAGTGGGTCCCTGACCCCCATGTAGCCTAACTGGGAGACACCTGCCAGTAGGGGCTGACTGACACCTCATACAGCTGGGTGCCCCTTTGAGACAAAGCTTCTGGAGGAAGGATCAGGTAGCAATATTGGCTGTTTTGCAATATTTGCTGTTCTGCAACCTCTGCTGGTGATACCCAGGCAAACAGAGTCTGGAGTGGACCTCCAGCAAACTCCAACAGACCTGAAGCTGAGGGACCTGACTGTTAGAAGGAAAACTAACAAACAGAAAGGAATAGCATCAACATCAACAAAAAGGGCATCCACACCAAGGCCCCATCTGTAGGTCACCATCATCAAAGACCAAAGGTAGATAAAAACCACAAAGATGGGGAGAAACCAGAGCAGAAAAGCCCAAAATTCTAAAAATCAGAGCACCTCTTCTCTGCCAAAGGATCACAGGTCCTTGCCAGCAATGAAACAAAGCTGGACGGAGAATGACTTTGACGAGTTGACAGAAGTAGGCTTCAGAAGATCGGTAATAGCAAACTTTTTCAAGCTAAAAGCAGGATGTTCAAACACATCGCAAAGAAGCTAAAAACCTTGAAAAAAGATTAGACGAATGGCTAACTAGAATAACAACACAGAGAAGACCTTAAATGACCTGTTAGAGCTGAAAATCATGGCACAAGAACTATGTGACACATGCACAAGCTTCAGTAGCTGATTCGATCAAGTGGAAGAAAGGGTATCAGTGATTGAAGATCAAATGAATGAAGTGAAGCAAGAAGAGAAGTTTAGACAAACCAGAGTAAAAAGAAATGAACAAAGCTTCCAAGAAATATGGGACTGTGTGAAAAGCCTAAATCTACATCTGATTGGTGTACCTGAAAGTGACGGGGAAAATGGAACCAAGTTGGAAAACACTCTTCAGGATATTATCCAGGAGAAATTCCCCAACCTAGCAAGGCAGACCAACATTCAAATTCAGGAAATACAGAGAACACCACAAAGATACTCCTCAAGAAGAGCAACCCCAAGACACATAATTGTCAGATTCACCAAGGTTGAAATGAAGGAAAAAATGTTAAGGGCAGCCAGAGAGAAAGGTCAGGTTACACACAAAGGGAAGCCCACCAGATTAACAGCAGATCTCTCAGCAGAAACTCTACAAGCCAGAAGAGGGTAGGGGCCCATGTTCAACAATCTTAAAGAAAAGAATTTTCAACCCAGAATTTCATATCCAGCCAAACTAAGCTTCATAAATGAAAGAGAAATAAAATCATTTACAGACAAGCAAATGCTGAGAGATTTTGTCACCACCAGGCCTGCCTTATAAGAGCTCCTGAAGGAAGCACTAAACATGGAAAGGAACAACCAGTACCAGCCACTGCAAAAACATGCCAAACTGTAAAGACCATCGATGCTAGGAAGAAACTGCACCAACTAACCAGCAAAATAACCAGCTAACATCATAATGACAGGATCAAATTCATACATAACCATATAACCTTAAACGTAAATGAGCTAAATGCTCCAATTAAAAGATACAGACAGGCAAATTGGATAAAGAGTCACGACCCATCAGTTTGCTGTATTCAGGAGACCCATCACACATGCAGAGACACACATAGGCTCAAAATAAGGGAGGGGGGAAGATCTACCAAGCTAATGGAAAACAAAAAAGTAGGGGTTCCAATCCTAGTCGCTAATAAAACAGACTGTAAACTAACAAAGATCAAAAGAGACAAAGAAGGCCATTACATAATGGTAAAGGAGTCAATTCAACAAGAAAAGCTAACTATCCTAAATATATATGCACTCAATACAGGAGCACCCAGATTCATAAAGCAAGTCCTTAGACACTTACAAAGACTTAGGCTCCCACACAATAATAATGGGAGACTTTAACACCCCATTGTCAATATTAGACAGATCAATGAGACAGAAGGTTAACAAGGATATCCAGGACTTGAACTCAACTCTGCACCAAGTGGACCTAATAGACATCTACAGAACTCTTCACCCCAAATCAACAGAATATACCTTCTGCTCAGCACCACATTGTACTTATTCCAAAATTGACCACATAGTTGGAAGTAAAACACTATTCAGCAAATGTAAAAGAACAGAAATTATAAAAATCTGTCTCTCAGACCACAGTGCAATCAAATTAGAACTCAGAATTAAGAAACTCACTCAAAATTGCACAACTACATGGAAACTGAACAGCCTGCTCCTGAATGACTACTGGGCACATAACAAAATGAAGGCAGAAATAAAGATGTTCTTTGAAACCAATGAGAACAAAGATACAACATACCAGAATCTCTGGGACACATTTAAAGCAGTGTGTAGAGGGAAATTTATAGCACTAAATGCCCACGAGAGAAAGCAGGAAAGACCTAAAATCAACACCCTAACATCACAATTAAAAGAACTAGAGAAGCACACATTCAAAAGCTAGCAGAAGACAAGAAATAACCGAGATCAGAGCAGAACTGAAGGAGACAGAGACACAAAAAACCCTTCAAAAAATCAATAAATCCAGGAGCTGGCTTTTTGAAAAGATCAACAAAATTGATAGACTGCTAGCAAGACTAATAAAGAAGAAAAGAGAGAAGAATCAAATAGATGCAATAAAAAATGATAAAGGGGATATCACCACTAATCTCACAGAAATACAAACTACCTTCAGAGAATACTATAAATACCTCTATGCAAATAAACTAGAAAATCTGGAAGAAATGGATAAATTCCTGGACGTATACACCCCCCAAGACTAAACCAGGAAGAAGTTGAATCCCTGAATAGACCAATAACAGGCTCTGACATTGAGGCAATAATTAATAGCCTACCAATCCAAAAAAGTCCAGGACCAGATGGATTTACAGCCGAATTCTACCAGAGGTACAAAGAGGAGCTGGTACCAGTCCTTCTGAAATTATTCCAACCAATAGAAAAAGAGAGAATCTTCCCTAACTCATTTTATGAGGCAGGCATTGTCCTGATACCACAGCCTGGAAGAGACACAACCAAAAAAAGTGAATTTTAGACCAATATCCCTGATGAACAATGATGCAAAAGTCCTCAATAAAATACTGGCAAACCAAAACCAGCAGCACATCAAAAAACTTATCCACCATGTTCAAGTGGGCTTCATCCCTGGGATGCAAGACTGGTTCAACATATGCAAATCGATAAACATAATCCGTTATATAAACAGAACCAAGACAAAAACCACATGATTATCTCTATCAAGCAGAAAAGGCCTTCGACAAAATTCAGCAGCCCTTCATGCTAAAAACTCTCAATACACTAGGTATTGATGGGACGTACCTCAAAATAATAAGAGCTATTTATGACAAACCCACAGCCAATATCATACTGAATGGGCAAAAACTGGAAGCATTCCCTTTGAAAACTGGCACAAGACAGGGATGCTCTCTCTCACCACTCCTATTCAACATAGTGTTGGAAGTTCTGGCCAGGGCAATCAGGCAGGAGAAAGAAATAAAGGGTATTCAATTCGGAAAAGAGAAAGTCAAATTGTCCCTGTTTGCAGATGACATGATTGTATATTTAGAAAACCCCATCATCTCAGCCCAAAATCTCCTTAAGCTGATAAGCAACTTCAGCAAAGTCTCAGATACAAAAACAATGTGCAAAAATCACAAGCATTCCTATACACCAATAACAGACAAATAGAGAGACAAATTATGAGTGAACTCCCATTCACAATTGCTTCAAAGAGAATAAAATACCTAGGAATCCAACTTACAAGGGATGTGAAGGACCTCTTCAAGGAGAACTACAAACCACTGCTCAACAAAATAAAAGGGGACACAAACAAAAGGAAGAACATTCCATGCTAGGAAGAATCAGTATGGTGAAAATGGCCATACTGCCCAAGGTAATTTATAGATTCAATGCCATCCCCATCAAGCTACCAATGACTTCCTTCACAGAATTGGAAAAACACTACTTTAAAGTTCATGTGGAACCAAAAAAGAGTCTGCATTGCCAAGACAATCCTAAGTAAAAAGAACAAAGCTGGAGGCATCACGCTACCTGACTTCAAACTATACTACAAGGCTACAGTAACCAAAACAGCATGGTACTGGTACCAAAACAGAGACATAGACCAAAGGAACAGAACAGAGCCCTCAGAAATAATACCACACATCTACAACCATCTGATCTTTGACAAACCTGACAAAAACAAGAAATGGGGGAAGGATTCCATATTTAATAAATGGTGCTGGGAAAACTGGCTAGCCATATGTAGAAAGCTGAAACAGGATCCCTTCCTTACACCTTATACAAAACTTAATTCAAGATGGATTAAAGACTTAAATGTTAGACCTAAAACCATAAAAACTCCAGAAGAAAACCTAGACAATACCATTCAGGACATAGGCATGGGCAAGGACTTCATGAGTAAAACATCAAAAGCAATGGCAACAAAGGCCAAAATTGACAAATGGGATCTAATTAACTAAAGAGCTTCTGCACAGCAAAAGAAACTACCATCAGAGTGAACAGGCAACCTACTGAATGGGAGAAAAATTTTGCAATCTACCCATCCGACAAAGGGCTAATATCCAGAATCTACAAAGAACTTAAACAAATTTATAAGAAAAGATCAAACAACCCCATCAAAAAGTGGGCAAAGGATATGAACAGACACTTCTCAAAATAAGACATTTATGCAGCCAGCAGACACATGAAAAAATACTCATCATCACTGGTCATCAGAGAAATGCAAATCAAAACCACAATGAGATACCATCTCACACCAGTTAGAATGGCAATCATTAAAAAGTCAGGAAACAACAGATGCTGGAGAGGATGTGGAGAAATAGGAATGCTTTTACACTGTTGGTGGGAGTTTAAACTAGTTCAACCATTGTGGAAGACAGTGTGGCGATTCCTCAGGGATCTAGAACTAGAAATACCGTTTGACCCAGCCATCCAATTACTGGGTATATACCCAAAGGATTAGAAATCATGCTGCTATAAAGACACATGCACACGTATGTTTATTGTGGCGCTATTCACAATAGCAAAGACTTGGAATCAACCCAAATGTTCATCAATGATAGACTCAATTAAGAAAATGTGGCATATATACACCATGGAATACTATGCAGCCACAAAAACAGATGAGTTCACATCCTTTGTAGGGACATGGATGAAGCTGGAAACTATCATTCTGAGCAAACTATTGCAAGGACAGAAAACCAAACACTGCATGTTCTCACTCATAGGTGGGAATTGAACAATGAGATCACTTGGACACAGGGCGGGGAACATCACACACTGGGTCCTATTGTGGGGAGGGGGAGGTGGGAGGGATAGCATTAGGAGATATACCTAATGTAAATGACGAGTTAATGGGTGCAGCACACCAACATGGCACATGTATACATGTGTAACAAACCTGCACATTGTGCGCATGTGCCCTAGAACTTAAAGTATAATAAACAAAAAAAAGAAAAAAGAAATACCTAAAATAAACAATTTAAGCTTCCATGGTAGGAAACTAGAAAAAGAACAACAATTTAAGCCTAAAGCAAGCAGGAGTAAAGAAAGTAAAAACTGGGGCAGAAGTCAATGAAACTGAAAACAGGACAACAATAGAGAATATAAATAAAACCAGAAGCTTTTTTAAAAATATTGATCATTAAAATTGATAAACCTCTAGTCAGGCTAACCAAGAAAAAAGACAGAAGACATATCTTTCTCACATCAGAAATGAAAGAAAAGCCATCACTACTGATCCCATGAACTAGAGCATAATAAAGGAATATTAAGAACAGTTAAATGCCCACAAATTTGGTAACTTAGATGAAATGGACCAATTATCTGAAAGATACAAACTAAGAAGCTCACACAAGGAGAAATAGATAATATGAAGAGTCCTATTAACTATTAAAGAAATTGATTCAATAATTATAAATCTCTCAAAACGGAAAGCATAAGGCACAAATGCTTTAACTTGTAAATTCTTTTTTTTTTCTTTTTCTCCAAGAAGGAGTCTTGCTCTGTCGCCCAGGCTGGGGTGCAGTGGCACAATCTCGGCTCACTGCCACCTCCATCTACTGGGTTCAAGTCATTCTTCCACCCCAGTCTCCCCAGTAGATGGGACTACAGGCATGCGCCACCACGCTCGCCTAATTTTTATATTTTTAATAGAGACGAGGGTTCGCCATGTTGGTGAGGCTAGTCTTGAACTCCTGACCTCAGGTGATCTGCCCACCTCGACCTCCCAAAGTGCTGGGATTACAGGCGTGAGCCACCACACCTGGCCTTAACTTGTAAATTCTATCAAACATTTAAGGAAGAAATAATACCAATACTCTATAATCTCTTCTAGAAATTAGAAGCAGAAGGAACACTTCCTGACTCATTCTACAAGGCCAGCATTACTCCAGTAACAAAACAAGATAAAGACATTACAAGAAAGGAAAACTATAGGTCAATATATTTCATGAACATAGATGCAAAAATGTTCAACAAAATATTAGCAAATAGAATCTAATAATGTATTAAAAGAATTATATACCACAACAAAGTGGGATTTATTCTAGGTATGCAAAGCTGGTTCAACATTCAAAACCAATTCACGTTATCCACTATGTTAACAAGATAAAGGAAAAAAATCGTATAATCAAATAAAATGATGCAGAAAAAGCATTTGACAAAATCCAATATCCAGTTAGGATTTTTTTTTTTAACTCTTCAGTAAACTAGGAATAGAGGGTCTGTTTGTATTTTCTGTTTTTTTCTTTTAGGTTTTTGAGTCAAATCTTGTCTTCTTGTATCCCTAGCTATTTTTATTAAGTACCAAATATGGTTTACTTAAAAATTAAGGCTGGGCACGGTGGCTCACGCCTGTAATCCCAGCACTTTGGGAGGCCGAGGCAGGCGGATCACGAGGTCAGGAGATCGAGACCATCCTGGCTAACATGGTGAAACCCCATCTCCACTAAAGATACAAAAAATCAGCCGGGCGTGGTGGTGGGCGCCTGTAGTCCCAGCTACTCAGGAGGCTGAGGCAGGAGAATGGTGTGAACCCGGGAGGCGGAGCTTGCAGGAGCTGAGATTGCCCACTGCACTCCAACCTGGGCAACAGAGTGAGACTCCATCTCAAAAAATAATAATAAAATAAAATAAATTATATCATGTATGGTGAAGTTGTGGTTAATTATATACTCCACCATAGTTTTGTTTCTGGCAGACAACTTGGCTAGGATCATATTAACTTAATTCAATTGAGATGAGGCTGAGATGATTTTAAACTGGTCTCAACTCAAAACTAGGGGATGAGAGCGTGTTACCAGGCCCCCTTTTTGGTAGACACTGAACTATAATTTGTTGCCCCAGTCCCATGGATCTGCGTAACTTCTTATTCTTTTAGCTGTGGCTTTCAGAATTAACAATTGCCAAATGCCAAGCTCAGCTCTCTGGGCTTCCTTTCTCTTTCAGATCTTCGCCCTGTAATGTCCTTTTGCCTCGGTAGCCCTCTGATGCTCTCAGGCAGATTATCTTAATATTTTTCTAGATTTTCTAGTTTTTCTCAACTGGAGAATTGGACTGAAACAAACTAACCTGCTGTTGCTGAAAGCAAAATTCTATTTCCACATTTTAGAATGTGTTGACGTTTTCTTTGTAGCCCAATATTCGTTCAAGTTTTCTGAATGTGCAAGGGTACTTACAAGCTGTATTTGATAATTACACACTATATAGCATGATATATACTGATAAGATATTGTAATAGAGTGTATTACTGCTGTCATTATTTTCTGTTGTCCATGTAAAAAGACTGCACAACCCCTGCCCACTGTCATGTGACTGCAGTATTACCATATAGATGGATTATACTTCTTCATCTCATTAGCGTCAGATTTCGCCATGTGAGTTACTTTGGCCAGTGGAACATGAAGAGAAGTGATTTAAGCCACAAGTGAGCAGAAGCCTTGAGAGCCATCACTGGCTCTGCCACTGCTCATTTCCTCTGCCACAACACTGACATGTCCTGGAGAGAGGCTCCTCCTTCAGTTTGGATCCCCAAATGAAGAAAACAGATGGAGTGGAGCCAAAGCCTATCCCAACCAACATGTAATGTGATTAGTAAATAAACCTTTGCTGTTGTAAGCCACTGGACTTGGAAGTTGTTTCTTACCACAGCATAACCTAGTAAAAGATGATGAATAGAAATAACCTTTATCGTATTTTTTAGATCTTCTATATATTTGCTTATCTTTTGGCCACTTATTCTGCTATGTGCTGATACATTTCTCTACTACAGATATGTTTCTATTTCTCTTTGCATTTTATGTGCCTTTTCTACCTAAATTTTGATGCTCTCTTATTGGTTTAGAATTTTTCTGGACTGTTAGATCCTTGAGGATTGTATCCCTTCCATTGTCTCTTGATTCAGTCTTGTCTGATAATAAGTTTGTTATCTCTGCTCTCTTTTACTTTTATGTTGCTTTTGCCTGAGATGAAGTACTCTTGCTTACCAGGACTGAGTCATGCAATATCACCCCTATGGCTGAAGGGAGTGGAAATTATTAACCCCTGTGAACCACATGGAATGGGCAGGAATACTATACAATGATTACGATACTACTAATAATATCTATTGAGTGCTTAGTAGTTCCAAGCACTTAATGTATTAACTCCCTTATTTCTCATGGTTACCCTATAAAGTAGGCACTAGTGCAGTAATCACCACTTATCTCTGGTTTTGCTTTCAGCAGTTTCAGTTACCCACGGTCAACCACAGTCTGAAAGTGTGGAGATATTTTGAAAGAGAGGGAGAGAGAACATTCACATAACTTTTATTGTTATAATTGTTCTATTTGATTATTAGTTATGTTTAATCTCTTGCTGTGCCTAATTTATAAATTAAACTTTATCATCAGTATGTATATGTAGGAAAAAACGTGGTGTATACAGGGTTCAGTACGATCTGCAGTTTCTGGTGTATCCACCGGAGGTCTTAGAACAGATCCTTCATGGATAACAAGAGGCTACTGTACTAGCCTCACTTTAAGGATGGAGAAACCAAAGCATGATGAAGTTAAGTAACTTGTCCAAG
Source organism: Trachypithecus francoisi (assembly GCF_009764315.1). Taxonomy (NCBI): domain Eukaryota; kingdom Metazoa; phylum Chordata; class Mammalia; order Primates; family Cercopithecidae; genus Trachypithecus; species Trachypithecus francoisi. The sequence goes on from NW_022680460.1 coordinate 582,357, forward strand.
GTCAGACATCCAGTAGATGATAGATTGAAGAGAGGTGATTCCCCAAAGGAGTGGGTGTTGAGCCAATAACAAAGCGTATGTCCACTCGTTAGTTAAACTGTGTTCATGCTAATTCAGCAGTAGCTATGAAGAAGAGACTCCCTGATTCTGATGTCTAGCAAGGTGAATTCTCAGAGCTTTGCTATGGAACTGGGAGAATTTATTAAGATTGGCCTCCAGCCAGAAGTCATATACCCTTCAAGACCAGCCAAACTCCCTTGGTTCCTGAGAAACTTGTAATGAATAATTTGATTTTTCAAATGTCCTGAATGGGAAGGGAAAACCCTAACCAACAAGATCTAGTATTCCCATAGAGAGCTGTGTAGCAATCTCCTCCACAGAGAGATGGATCTGCTGGCTTACAGTCTAACTGTGGGTCAGTTGAGAGTTTAGGGAGAGTGAGTCACTGGCCCATCTCACTCCCATTCAGACCCTGAAACATCAGGGTGAACTGAGGAGAGCAAGATTTTGGTCCTGCAAACCTGAGGGGAAATATCATGGCTTTTGATGTACTGTCTCCTCTCCCTAATAACGGATAATCTTACTAGTAGTATCATATTATTACCAGTATCCCTGCCCATTCTATCTGGTTCAGAGGGTTAATGATCCCCACTCCTCTTGAGCCCCAGAAGTGGCAACACATGACTATGGCTTCTCATCTTCAGAGGCTTAGGCGTCTTACTCATGTTTGTTGCTGTTATCATTGCCATCTTCTCCTCTTCCTCCTCCTCCTCCTCCTCCTCTTTTCCTTGTTGAGAGAGGAAGAGAGGGGAGACAGGCACCACTCTCATGAAGGCAGCCAGTGATAGAGGCAGGCTATCCCAGACACCACCACCTATCACAAAGCCCACTCACCCTCAGGTTTCTGTGTGCCAATCTGCATAGCTGTCCCTGGCACCTATAGGGTGTGGCCTTCAAATAGCTCTCAGTTACTCAGGGAAGTAATCCAGGCCCCTGATGTGTCACTCATGCATGCTTTTCTCTTTTCCCCCAAAATGTATTAGGCACGTGGACCACCAATTACATGCCAAGCTCCCTTGACCTTAATCCTCTGGTCAAGTGTTTGGAATTATGATAACAGAGGGCACTGTCTGCTTGGTTTCTCCAACATTCTCATCAGGTCCTCAAAAGTGCCAGTGCAGTTCCCAGACACCAAATGGGCCCTTAGGAAGACAGCATTCTTCATTCCTTCCAGTTAACAGATGGGGACATAGAAGCTCAGTGAGATTAAGCGACTCATTCAAGCCACATAGTTAAGTAGGAGGAGAAAGGTCTTGGGTTTTCTGAATGCAAAGCTAGTGCTCTTGGCCCTACACCAAGCTAACCTCCAATGAGGGGATTTGCATCTCTCTGAGTGATATCAAGCCGTAGTGATTGGTGCTGAGGGGAGAGCATGAGCCTGCAAGTTGGGAGGCCTGGTGTATGAGTTTGCTAGGCTGCCATTAAAAAAGTACCATAGGCTAAGTGGTTTAAACAACAGACATTTACTTTCTCACCATTCTGAGAAATAGCACTATTTCTCCAACTGCTGGTAATGCTGATTCTCAAGTGTCAGCTTGTTCTGGTGTCAGCTTTTGCAGGAATTTTTCACAGCTGAAAAGAGTAGCCTAGCTCCAGGTCACATACCCTTCAAGGGACAGCTCCATCCAGTGACTGGTGGATGTGGGGAGAGGAGGGGGTTATAATGGCCTGGCCGCCTCTCCACAGCTCTGAATGACTCTGAAGAGCCATTCCTGCCCCAAAGTTCCCCTTGGGGTTGGGCAAATCCTTGTTGTGGCTTCACTGCAGCTCAACTGCTCCTTCTGCCCACTCTGCTTCCTGTCCTTCCCTTGTCCAGGCATTGATCCCGAAAGCACACACAACTCCGCCACAGTATCTGTTTCCCAGAAAACCCAACTAAGAACCGTAACAATAATGATGATAAGGCATGATAGCACTGCAAGAGGAACGCTGCAATGGAGGAGATCATCATGTGATCTCATTCCCTACAGCTCTACTTTCACTCACACCATTGCAGGCCCACAGATCTTTGTACTGTTCCTCATAAAGACTGCTCTCCTCAGGGCCCTTGCACATGCTCTTCCCTTGCCTAAAACACACATCTCCCAGACAGCTACACAGCACACTCTCTCACCTCCTTCAAGTCCAAAATTATAACACCACTTTCACCATCTGGCACTGCTGGCTTTCTCCATGCTTGACTTTTATCCATAGCATTTACCGCCTTCTAATGTACTATAGACTCTACTTTTTTATCTTGTTTATATGGTCAGTATCCCCCAACTAGAACATCAGCTCCATGAGGGATGGGAATTTTGTGTGTTTTTGTCCTTATTATCTGCCTATTTACAAAGCACCTTCATCAGTGCCTGACATTGTGTAGTAGATCCACAATAAGTACTTACTGAATGAATTGATAGTTGGATGAATGAACTGTGTAATTAATAAGGAAACGGGGGTGCTCAAAGACTTCCTGGAGGAGGTGCCATTTAAGCTGAATGTGAAAGCGAAATGTGACCACTGGAGTTATTCTGAAGAGCCTCCAAGAATCAACACACAGGGGTTTGACTTGTGAATTTTCCATTTTCCACTTTGGGGTAGTTTAAGGTTACAGGCTTTTTCATTTAATTTATTTTACAGTCCCATAAAAATCAAAGAGAAACAAACATTTTTTTTTTATTTTATAAGTGTGAGAACTTTGGGAATGTGATTGGAGGCAGAGGGGCCCAGAGCCTGCTTCCTTGGTCCATACATGTACGTAAAAATAATTCACTGAGCAGTTTTACAGTTAACAAAATTTTTACTTTTATTTATTTATTTGTTTATTTTGTGGCAGCCCTTTCAAAGCAAACAAGCCCTTGGTAAAACTGAAGCATAGAGTCCTCTCCAAGTTGCTCATATATGAAAAAGCTTTGGGAAATTCAGTGAATGTATTTGCAATAAAACCTTTGCAGTGGCCGGGGAGATAGGATTGTATATTCTGGTTGAGGCAAGTGTCTGCTGAACAGAATTACTGTGAATTCCCAGACCTTGATAACTCAATCCAGAGAACTGAAATATACCAGCACAGAGAACACCAATACTCCACCAAAGAGAACATCTTCTTTTGATCACTCAGAAGGTATTTGCATATTTTGCAAGCCTCACTGTCACCTTGATGGCCCCTGAGTGTCAGTGATTGTGCGACTTTGAGAAATGTAGGTGTAACTAACCTCTAGTTGGGAATATGTTCAGCAGCCTTTGTAATGAACTCATTAAATGAATGTCAGTTTCTGAAGAATTTGTTTCCCATGTGCCTTCTAATGCGGTGGTTCTCAAGGGGTCAGGTGGTTGAAGGAAGTGCTCTTAAGGTGGAGAGTGTCTCAGAATTATCTGGGGGCCTTTATCAAGGTAAATACCTCCACTCACCACAGCCAGAGATTCAGACCCTCCCACAGTTTATCACAAAGCAGGTACATTTATATCTGCATTGCCAATGATAGTGGTGCTCAGATACAAGCTCTGGGCTCCAATCCTTACCCTCCATCGACTGAGAGTCAAACACAGGACAATGACCAGTGGGGAAGATCAGCCTGCCTGCCTTCTACATAGTAGTAGCATGACTTTGGACAATGGACCTAATTGAGCCTTGGTTTCTTTTTCTGAAACCTAGAGCTAATAATCCTAGCACTGACTGCATACACTACTATCTGGCCAAGAGAGACTTTCAGTACTTTGTGTTTCTCCACCAAGTCATTACATTCTTACGGACAACCAGATACATTTCCTTTTATATAGTGCCATCTCTAGTCAACCTCAAACATGTCACACCTGTGTTGGCACCATCTTCATGGCCACAGAACTTGCCATCGGTGGAGAATGAGTATTACTAGAAGTAGCAAAAAATACTCCAAAAGGCCTGCTGCCCTTCTCAGATTAAGATTGTCCTTGGTATTTTCCAATGTGTTTCCATATATTTATTGAGTTCTACCCTGATCTTCAAATAATTCTCTGTTTTATGTGTCTGACTTTCTAGGAATGGCCATCTTGAACTAGAATTCAGTTTCAGTTTTCCAACATGCTTCTTGCCTTCCTACCTTGTTTTTCAGTGCCAGGAAATAAACAAATCTTTAGAAACTCAACTCAAACAAATACATTCATTTATTTAATCATTCATTTGTTCATTCAGCAAATATGTACTAAAGGCTTACTATGTGCGAAGAATTGTGCTAGGCTGTGGGATACAATGACGGATAAAGCAGGCATAGTTTCTGCCCTCATGATGTTTATAGTTTAAAGGGAGAACAAAAATTGACAAAGAAATACTTATTCAAAAACTGTGCCAAGTGTCATGAGGGAAATAAATGGGGTACCCTGACAGAGGATGGAGGGAAGGGGACATCTACTGAGAGAGGGTAATAAGAGACATCTCTCAAAGGAAGAGACATTTTAGCCAACTACAATGGATGAGAAGCCAGACATGAGAGAGTAGGGGAAGGATATTCCAGGCAGAGCGAAGAGTATGTGCAAAGGCCCTGAGGCAGGAAAGTGTGACTGCAGTACGTGCAAGTGAAGGAAAGTGGCAGGAAATTAGGCAGGGGGTGGTCAGCAGTCAGATCCTATAGGACCTTGTGGGTCATGGAAAGGAGGTTTGTTTTTTTCCTAATACAAGGAGATATCATTGCATGATTTTAAGCTGACATGAGCTGAAGTTACATTTTCGAAAGGTTCACTCTGGCTGCTATATAGAGAATGACTATAAATGGCAGGATTGGAGCCAGGACACCAGAAATAAGCTACTGCCATAGCAAGGGTGACAGATGATGGTGACTTAGACTAGGGCAGCAGCCATAGGGAAGGAGAGAAGTGGACCAATTCAAGACATATATTTTAGAGGGAGTTTTGGAATGACTGTCCAAGAGTTAGTGAGCAGTGTCCTGTCCCAGAGCTGGGATCAGGGATGGCAGGGAGTGGAGTCCTTGGCTCCTGTCTTAGTCAATTTTGTGCTGATGTAACAGAACACACAAGACTGGGTAATTTATAAAGAACAGAAATTTATTTCTCATAGTTCTGGAGGCTGCGAAGACTAAGATAAAGGCACCTGCATGTGATGAGGGCTTTCTTGCTGCATTCTCACATGGCAGAAGGCAGAAAAGGGCAAGAGGGGATGATTCTCCCTCCTCTTGAGCCCCAGGAGTGGTACTACATGACTTTTTCTCTTCACCTACAGAGGCTTAGACAGCTTGCTCAAATGTGCCATTGTCATCGTCTTACTCCTCCCATTCCTCCTCTTCTTTCTCCTTCTCCTCTTCTTTCTCTTCTTTTCCTTTTCCTTCTCCTCCTCCTCTTCCTCCTTTCTCTCTCCTTTGCTGGGGTGGACATGCACCACTCTCATGAAGGCAGCTGGTGATAGAGGCAGGCTATCCCAGACCCTGCTGCCTAGCAAAAGGCCCATTCACCCTCAGAGTTCTCTGTGCCAATCTAGCATAGCTGTCCCTGACACTTGCAGAGTTTGGCCCTCTCATAGCTGCCAGTTGCTCAGGGCAGTAATCCAGGCCCCTGATGTGTCACTCATGTGTCTTTCTTTTTTCACTACAAATGTATTAGGCATGGTGAGCATGGCACTTCCCTCAGCCTGGGCCCTGAGTCAGGGTGATAGAGAGCTGAATACTTCAGATGACTTGCAATGGATACATAAATAAAGTGAGAAATAAGCCTTATTGAGTTAGCACTGAGATTTGAGGGTTGCTTGTTACTGCAGCATTACCTCCAGAATTCCAGCTCCAGATCTAGGAGCCACTACTTCTCCATAATTGAGCACCTCTTCACAGAGACCTGCCCTCCACTAGACTTTTGCCCCACAGAGCTGTCCTTGGGGTTACCCTGGAGCTACTTTCCCCCAAATAATGACTTTGACCTTTTCAACAAGTTGTACCAGGCCCATGTGAAAGCCTAGAGCAGAGTCAGCCTGAAGGCTGGAGTCAGGAGCAAGCTGGGCAGTAAAATGAAGAAAAAGCATGATTGTTAATGGGTTTTGATTGTTGTCCACCCCCATTCATATGAAATCCTGATCCCCCGTACCTCAGAATTTGACGGGCTGTTTTGGAAATAGGGTTGTTTTAATCAGTTAAGATGAGGTCATTAGGTGGCCTCTAATCCAACATGACTGATACATCCTTATAAACAATGGAATTGGGGCTAGGTGCAGTGGCTCATGCTTGCAATCCCAGCACTTTGGGAGGTCAAGGCAGGAGGATCTCTTGAGCTCAGGAGTCTGAGACCAGCCTGGGCAACATGGCAAAATCCTATCTCTACAAAACATACAAAAATTAGCCAAGTGTGGTGGCACATGCATGTAATCCCAGCTACTCAGGAGACAGGTGGAAGGATCTCTTGAGCCCAGAAGGCAGAGTTGCAGTGAGCCAAGATTGTGCCTCTGCACTCCAGACTGGACAATAGTGTAAGATTGTCTCAAAAAAAAAAAAAAAAAAAAGAAGAAGAAGGAAATTTGGACACAGAGACACATACAGGGAGAGCCACTATGTGAAGATGAAGGCACAGGATTAAAGATTACGTGATGATTCTACAAACCAGGAATGCCAAAGATTGTCAGCAAACCCCCAGAAGCTAGGGGAGAGGCCTGAAACAGATTCTCCTCACAGCTCTCAGAAAGAACCCCAACCCTGCCCACACCTTGGTCTTGGACTTGCAGCCTCCATAACTGTGAGGAAATTAATTTCTGCTGTTCAAGCCATTTAGTTTGCAGTGCTTTGCTACAGCAGCCTTAGAAACCTAATTCAATGAGAAATAGTAGCGAAATTCGCAGCGGTGTTCATAGGCAAAAACTTTGTCGCCCTTCATGCAGTTTTCAGAGTGTTTCCAAGTTCCCATGGCAGCTGGGGATGTGGGCAGGCTAAGTGGGTCCCCAGACTAGGCAGAGATCATCGAGCATAGGCTGGAATCAGCGGACCTTGAGAGTTTGAACAAAAGACATCCCAGCTGGAACCACTATAGACCAAAGTTACAAGAGCCACCACTGGCTGTTGGACTTTGAGAACACCCTAGACTTTGGCATGATCCTGGATGAAGCCCCGATAGTGACTGAAATTGAATTTTCTGCCAGCCTGGGATTGTGAGTTGAATATAAATTGATTTAAAGAATTATTTTAATGAGACCTTCCTGGTAGCCCAAAATTTGTGGACTGAGATGCAGAAATTCTACATTAGCTGCCATTTATTCAGTGTATACTTAGGTCTCCCATGGCCCCTAAACGTGGCCTCCAATGCCAAGCATGGCTAAGCCTCTGCCTTCCCTGCAGCCTCATTGCTTACTACTATCTTTCTCTTCCCTAAACATACCAGGCTAGTTCCCATCTAGGGGCCTCTTCACCTGCTGTATTTACGTTTAACACTCACATTAGTCATCCACTCGCTGCCTCCCTCTGGTTATTTACAGTTCAATTCATTGTGTACTACTGTATTTCCCTTCCCTAAACATACCAAGTTAGTTCCCATCTCTGGACCTCTTCACCTGCTGCTGCATTTATGTTGAACACTCGAATTAGTCATCCACTCTCTGCCTCCCTCTGATCATTCCCTCTGAACATTCAGAGTTCAATTCAAATGTCACCTTCCTAGAAGGGCTCTCTGACTTCCCATTCTAAAATAGCGACTTCCTCCTCATTCTATCACATTACTCTGCCTCATTTCCTTAGTATCCATTACTCACTTTGACATCATCTAGTACATCTGTTTATTTACTTGTTTATTTTCCTCCCACATTACCCACTGCAGGACAGGAACTCCATCTGTCATATTGACTGCCATGCCCCAGCCCTGAAAAGTGCCTGGCCCATAGTAGGCTTCTAGTTAATAGTGCTAATTGAATAAGTTAACATCTTCTCATTCATTGTCAACCGTGAGCACCAAGCACAGTGCCTGATACCTACACACTCAAATAATAACTGTTGAAAGTGTAAAGAATGCCTAGAGTGGAGCCACATAGGGGAGAAACAGCCAGTGCCTCCTACTAGAACTGAGGAGTACAGGGTCTCTGCCACTCCATCCCCACATTAGTCCACCACATTGATAGACATATGCCCCTCTACCACCATATCAGCAGGACAGAGCAACTGCTGACAAGCAAGTCTCCATTGTCATGCGCCTTGGCACCCCTGAGATGACAATGGGTTTCTCAGACTGTTGTCTGATTCTTGCACATAGGCCCAGGATAGAGCACTACATAGCAACAGCAATTTTCAGGTGTCATTTCAAGAGCTATCAGTGATTGAGTCATGTTGGGGCAAGGAGAACACCCACTTCCTCTTCCTCAGAGAGAAGTTGCCTTATATGATAGACAAGTTTGTAGTTTTTTTTCACTAATATTATTCTTAAATTGACAAATCCTAATGGTATACATTTATTCAAAGTGATGTTTTGACATATGTATGCAAGGTGGAATGATTAAATCAATTGCACAGCAGGGTGGCTATAGCCCATGATAGTGCATTGTATGCCTCAAAATAACTAAGAGAGTAAATTTCAAATGTTTCACCATAAACAATAATAAGTAAGTGAGGTGGTGGGTAAATTTGAAAGGAGAAACCAGGCATAGATAGGCCAGCTCCTTCTTCTTCCATTTCCCACTTTCTCCCCACTGCCCTTGGCCAGACAGGAAGCCTACAGGTAAGGGAGGAGGTAAGAAGATTCTATTTGTGCCTTTCTTCTTGTTTTAGGTCTCTACTGCTTGCAGGCTCCAGTGAGGAAGAGAAATGCTGTGAGTTGAGCTCCCTGAAATCCAAGAAGTAAAACCAGAAAGGAAGTTGAAATTATAGGTGGGAAGGAAGGCAGTCCTAGAAGGTTGAGCAGTGCCCAGCAGATATGTTGTACTGAAGGGAGCCAGGAAAGCACCATGGCAGGTAGGTGGTGAGGGAGAGCATTGAGGATGGAATCAAATGTTTATACTGAGAAGTGAGGGATGCTGGACCCCTCAACAAACATGGAGCATGTTGCAGGATTCTCCTTCACAGAAGCCATCAGCAGCCATAGTCTGAACAGCATCTGAGGCACACAGCAAGTTGGGCATATATATACGAGGTATCCAGTGGCTCAGAAGAGCTAAATGCCAGGTGGAATCAGGGATACCAGGGATCTGCCTCAAGTCAGTGTAGATTGAAGAGCTGTTTGCCTGGGAATTACTACTCAAGAAAATGTGTCTTTCTAATACTGATCTGCATATTTATAAGTCAGGTGCAGTCTCCTTTCGATTTGGTGTTGACTGGCTGCCGGTGAACTAAGTCTGAGGGCACTCCATGCACAGGTCCACTGCAGGGGCTTAGGCTGCAAACTCATGTTGGCCAATCCAGGGGCCACAAGCCCCTTGTGTTCATAAAGCATTTAAAACTGGGTTAGTCCAAGTTGAGATGTAGAAAAAAAAACATTGGATTTCAAAGACTAAAAATAACTTCATATTGATTATGTCTTGAAATGATTACATGTTGTAAATAATGAGTTAAATAAAATATATTGCTAAAATTAAATCCACTCTTTTTCAGTTTTTGTTTTTTTGTTTTACTTTTAAACCTAGCTAATAAGAAATTTAAAATTACACAGGTGGCTCACATTATATTTCTACTGGACAGTGCTGGTCTAGACAGTGCTGGACAGTGATCATAGCCTGTGATCTCTCCCCAGCAGAGATGTTTGGGTCCTGTATTAGTTTGCCTGGAGTGCCACAACAAAAATACCAAAGACTAGGCAGCTGAAACAGCAGAAATGTATTGTCCAACAGTTCTGGAGGCTACAAATTCAAGATCAAGGTGTTGGCAGGGTGAGTTCCTTCTGAGAGCTGAGCTGTGAGGGAGAATCTGTTCCAGGCCTCTCTTCTACCCTCTGGCAGCCTTAAGTGTTTCTTGGCACGGAGATGGTGTTCATTCTCCCTGTGTCTCCACATCGTCTTTCCTCTCTGCTTGTTTGTCCCTCTGTCCATATGTCCCCATAACATTCTTGGGACCTATTTGTAGCCACAATGGAGCTCACCTAGGGAGAAAGGGATGGTGTTTGACAGAGATAATTTTACTGAGACAAAGTATAAACACAACGATACCAATAGATTCTCAGTAGGATACTTTTTTCCTTTTTTTTTTTTTTTTTTGGAGTCTCGCTCTGTCGTCCAAGCTGAAGTGTAGTGGTGAAATCTTGGCCACAATCTCGGCTCACTGCAACCTCCGCCTCCCTAATTCAAGTGATTCTCCCACCTCAGCCTCCCAAGTAGTAGCTGAGATTACAGGCATGTGTTACCACACCTGGCTAATTTTTGCATTTTCAGTAGAGATGGGGTTTCACCATAATGGCCAGGCTGGTCTTGAACTCCTGACCTCAGATAATCCGCCAACCTCAGTCTCCCAAAGTGCTGAGATTACAGGCGTGAGCACTGTGCCCAGCCATCAGTAGGATATGTTTTAGTAGCATGACTGTACTAGGCTGAAGCTTCATAATGTGTGGAACCAAAGTCTCTCTCAGCCAGAGGGATTGAGTCCCTCTGAGCTGGGTTCAGCTAGCTCATCCAGTGAAAAATCTTAAGTAAATAGAGCCTTGAGTAAAGACTTTTTGCAACCAGCTGTGTGGAGTGGTGAGTACTAAATGCTGCCAGCCTGATTGTATTCATTGACATCTGGGACATGATCCCAAAATTTGGTCTAAGCCCATTTCCCCAATGGCATTCCCTACTGCAGCACTTTCCAAACTTTTTTTTTTTTTTAGCCATAAAGCCCTTTCTTTAAACAAAATGTTACATGGTGGCAGAAGATGAACTCAGAGCCTGTCCCATTGGAATTGAGTGAGGGTAGTGTGAAGGCCTAAAGCACCTCACACTGACTTTCGGGGGCTCCTAGGAACACAAGCTTAAGACTATGCCACTCCTTCCCAGCTGTATTTGCTGACCTGTCTATCAAGTCTGCAGGCCTACCTCTTTTTTGTCTTTAAACTAACTAAACAAATAAATGTTTCAAAATAGTAACAAAATAAAAATTTAAGTAATTTTTTAATGTAGAAAACTTGGTGAGATAGAAGGTATAAGAATGAAATGAAAAATCATCCATAATCCTGGAATCCAGAAATAACCACTATTAGGGCCAGGCACGGTGGCTCACGCCTGTCATCCCAGCACTTTGGGAGGCTGAGGTGGGTGGATCACAAGGTCAAGTGGTCAAGATCATCCTGGCCAACATGGTGAAACCTCATCTCTACTAAGAATACAAAAATTAGCTGGGTGTGGTGGTGCGTGCCTGTAGTCTCAGCTACTTGGGAGGCTGAGGCAGGAGAATCACTTGAATCCAGGAAGTGGAGGTTGCAGTGAGGCAATATCGCACCACTGCACTCCAGCCTGGTGACAGAGCAAGACAAAAGAAATAGCCACTAATAATATTTTTCTGAATATCCTCTAGTCTTTTTACCAAACAAGTACAGAAAGAGGTAGAGACACACAGATACAGGTACAGATGAGACACAGATACAGGTGGAGATATAGGAAAAGACACAGACGAGGCACAGAAACGTAGATACAGATAGAGATGCAAGTAGAAACACAGATACAGATGCAGATACAGATAAAGATAAGATACAGGTATAGAGACAGATGTAAGTAGAGACACAAATACACAAACAAATAGAGATAGAAGTCTAGTCACAGTAATGGATGCAGACAGAGATACAAGTAGAGACACATATACAGATAAATATAGAGAAACAGATACAGATACAGAGAGAGGCACAGATACAAACAGAAACACAGATACAGGCACAGAAAGAGATACAAGTAGATACACAGATACAAATGAGATAGAGGTAGAGAAAGCAATACAGATAGAGATAGAGATACATGTTGAAAACAAAAATAATAAGAGACAGATACAGACACAGATACAGACATAGATACAGGTGCAGGTGCACAGATAAAGATATATGTAGAGCCATAGATACAGATACAGGTGCAGACAGAGGTACAGGAAGAGTCACAGATACAGAAACAGGTAGAGACAAATGCACAGATACAGACATAGACACAGGTAGAGAGGCACAGATAGAGATAGAAACACAGATATAGAAACAGGTAGAGACGCAGATATAAATATAGATAGGCACGGATACAGGCACAGATAGAGATATAGGATGAGACATAGATACAGATACAGAAAGAGGCCTAAATACAGATAGACACAGATAGCGATATAGACACGTGTAGAGCCACAGAGATACAGATAGAGACACAGATACAGGAAGAGAGAGATACAGGTAGAGACATAAATGCAGAAACAGGTACAGGTAGAGACACGGATACAGATAAAAATACTAGTACAGGTAGAGACAAAGATACAAATACACATATAGGAACAAATCAGATATAGATACAGATGGTGACACAGATACGGGTACAGAAAGATATACATATTAAGACACAGATACAGGTGCAGATACAGATGCAGGTAGAGATACAGATACACATAGAGACACAGGTACTGCTATAGACACAGTTAGACACAGACACAGATACTGGTAAAAACATGAATACAGATAGACACAGACACAGACATAGACACAGGTGGAGCCAAAGATAGAGATACAGAGACGCAGACATAGGAGCAGAGAGATACAGGTATAGACACTAATGCAGGCACAGATACAGGTAGAGACACAGATAGAGACATAGGTACAAGAAGACATACATACAAATATACATACAGGAATAGATCAGATTAGATACAGATGGAGACATAGATGCAGGTACAGACAGACATATATATGGAGACATAGATACAGGTAGAGACACAGGTATAGATTGAGGTAGAAGCACAAGTGGAGATACAGGGAGAAATATACAGGTAGTCTACACTATGACCATTCCACCCTGAATATACCTGATCTCTTCTGATCTCAGAAACTGAGCAGGGTTGGACCTGGCTAGTACTTGGATGGGAGAAATACACATACAGATACAGATGAAGACACAGATACAGAAACAGATAGGGGTATAAGTAGAGACACAAATGCCAATTCAGATACAGGTAAAGACACACCAGATAGAGATAAAGATAAAGATAGAGACACAGACACAGATATAAATACAATAGAGGCACAGATACTGATACAGATAGAGACAGAAGTAAAGATAGAAACAGAGACACAGATACATATGCAGGGAGAGACACAGTCCAGATGCAATGGAGACAGGTACAACACAGATACAGATAAAGTTAGATACACTGATACAGATAGAAATACAGATTTGGGTACAGAACTTACATGTAGAGATATACATACAAGTAGAGACACAGATACAGACACAGACACAAAGAGAAACACAGATATAGATATCGGTAGAGACACAGACACATATACAGATACAGATATAACTGGAGACACAAATACAAATACACCTACAGGAAGAGATATTGATAGAGGTAGACAGATACAGATAAACTTACATGTACACACAAAGATCCAGAAAGAGATAGAGACAGAGATAAAGGTAGCAATGCAGATTCTGATATAGAGTCACAAATAAAGGTACAGAGAGAGAGACAGGTAAAGGTAGTAACACTAATACAGGAAATTATACAGACACAGTACAGAAAAGATACAAGTGGAGACACAGATGCTGATACACATACAGGCACAGATACAAACACAGAGAGAGGCATAGATGTAGGCATAGATAGAGACAGAAACACAGATTCAGAAACAGATACAGACAAATGGAGAGACAGATACAATAGAGATAAAGGTAGAGATACAGATACAGGTATAGACAGAGATACAAATAGAGACACAGATACAGATATAGATAGGGACACAGATATAGATGTAGATAGGGACACAGATACAGACAGACATATAAAACTGATACAGACACAGATACAAGGACAGATATAGGTAAAAACATGGATGTAGATATAGAGACACAAATATAGGTACAGACAGAGATATGGATAGAGACGCAGACACAGATATACACACAGGTACAGAAGAGATACAGGTAGAGGTACAGATGCAAGTTGAGACACAGATACAGATGCAGATAACTGTGAAGACACAGATACATGTAAAGATGCAGATACAGGTACAGATAGAAACACAAATACAGGTACAGACAGAAATGAAGAGAGAGACATATACATACAGGAAGAGACCAAATATAGGTAGAAATGCAGATGCATGTATAAGTAGAGACATAGATATAGATAAAGACACACATATGTGTACAGATACAAATATAGGTTAAGGACACAGATACAGATACATATACAGACACAGATACAGGTGTAGACACAGATACAGGTACAAACAGAGATATAGACACAGATACAGGAACAGACACAGGTAGAAACACAGATACAGATAAACACAGAGAAACAAACACAAGTAGAGGTACAAATACAGGATTAAGTAAAGACACAGATACATGTACAGACAAACATAAGGAAGAGACACAGACAGATGCATAAAGATACAGATACAGATAGATTTAGAGACACATACAGATAGACGTATAGATACATATACAGATATTTATTCAAGGAGAGACAAAAATACAGATACAGATGCGGGTACAGGTAGAGGTAGAGATTCGTAATCAGATATACATAGACAGACATCAAATACAAATAAGACATAGATACAGATATAGATACAGTAGAGACACAAATATAAGTATAATTGCCTTAGTAGTAGTAGCAGAAAAAAAGAGAAAAAATTTAAAAACAAATACAGGTACTAGTATATAATCATACATAGTTAAAAGTAAAGACACAGATATAGATACAAATAGACTCACAGATACAAATGGAAACGGATACAGATACAAATACAGGTAGAGACATAGACACAGACTTAGATACAGGAAGAGACACAGATACAGATAAAGGTAGAGACAGATATAGCCAGAGACACAGATCTATATCTACAGAGAGACACAGATACAGGTATAGGCAGAGAAACAGAGGCACAGATACACGTACTGATAGAGACAGATACACATATGCGTGCAGGTAACTACAAGGTAGAGACAGATACAGATACAAATACATAAACAAGTGCAGATAGAGCTAGAGGTAGAGACACAGGTAGAAATCTACAGAGAGACACAGAAGCGGGTACAGATACAGATACCGGTAGAGACACAGACCAGATACAGAGAGAGACACAAATATAGATACATGCAGAAACACAGATAGAGATGCGGATGGAGACACCAATCAGATACACGTAGAGACAGAAAAACACACATATGGAGAAAGAGAACATCTAGAGACACAGATACAGATAGAGACACAGATGTAGATGCACATAGAGACACCAATGCAGATGTAGACACAGATACAGATCCAGGTAAATACATAGATACAGATACAGATGCCAGCAGAGACATAGACCAGATAGAGACACACACAGAGACACACATACAGGTATAGACAGATAAAGAGATACAGAAGACATAGGTACAGGTATACTTTTTCCTCAATATTGTCTTCCGATCCAAAACTAGGTTTAGTGGCACATGGAAAACACCAAGTATTAAGAAGAACTCTCTGGAACCATTAAAGAGATCCTGGTGACTGCCCAATCTGTAGGCTGTAACGTTAATGGCCACCACCCTCATGACATCATAGATGACATCAACAGTGGTACTGTGGAATGCCCAGCCAGTTAAGCACAAAGGAAAATATTTCAATATTTCAATAAAGGATCGTTTGAGACACACACACACACACACACACACACACACAAATAATTGACAGTCTCATCAACAGCTTTCTTTTTTTTTTTGAGGCGGAGTCTCGCTCTGTCGCCCGGACTGGAGTGCAGTGGCCGGATCTCAGCTCACTGCAAGCTCCGCCTCCCGGGTTTACGCCATTCTCCTGCCTCAGCCTCCCGAGTAGCTGGGACTACAGGCACCCGCCACCTCGCCCGGCTAGTTTTTGTATTTTTAGTAGAGATGGGGTTTCACCATGTTAGCCAGGATGGTCTCGATCTCCTGACCTCGTGATCCGCCCATCTCGGCCTCCCAAAGTGCTGGGATTACAGGCTTGAGCCACCGCGCCTGGTCATCAACAGCTTTCAAAGATGGCTTTTAGAATTTACTGTTAGCTTCTGCTAAATCACTTGCTTCTGGTAATGGGAATTGTAAAACTAATTGGCTTTCCCATTTTGGTTTGGCAGCCTGGAAATTCAGAGCCAACAATAATCCTTACTCTTAACTGTAGCCCTGATATTCTTCATATTCATACAGTTCTTTACCTGGTCTTGATTTTCCACTGCTGTTTCTATTTTCTTTAGGCCTGATTCTCTTTTCCTCTTTTATTAAATTGTGTTTTATTGTAAGCTGCCTCAAATCCATTGTGGAATGAGACCAGGTGTCAATCAATGAAATAAAGGCAGCTGTATACTCTAGGGGTTTCATCAGACAGACCAGGATTCAAACTCTAGCTCTGCCACTTCCTAGTATGTTACTTTGGGCATTCATGTTCCCTTGGTAGGCCTCAGTAGGCATCAGTAAAATGGGGATAATAATACCACATTCACAAGGTTGTTTGAATAATTCAATAAAATACCATATCATATATACATCAACACACCAAGCCCCATTCCTGAAATATAGCATGCAGTCAATAAAGATTTATATTCCTTTAAAGGAGGTATTTCATTTAGAAAAAACCGGTTGCCATGAGCTGCATACTTGAGTGAAAGAAAGAAGATTCCGGGGGAGAGGGCAAAGGTTGAGGCTGATTTGTGATTCCAAGTGTATTAGATAGGGTACTCCGTAGAAATAAAATAGAATATGCATACATACAAATACATATCTATATGTATGTATATATATGTATACACATACAGTCATGCATCACTTAGCAACAGAGATACGTGCTGAGAAATGCATCATTAGGCGATTTTGTTGTTGCAAAACATCCTAGGGTGCACTTACACAAGCCTAAATGATATAGCTTACCACACGCCTAGGGTGTACGGTATAGCCCATTGCTCCTAGGCTACAGACCTGTACAGCATGTTACTGTACTGAGTACTATAGGCAACTATAACACAATGGTGAGTACTTGTGTACCTAAACATATCTAAACATAGAAAAAGTATAGTTAGAAAAACAGTATTAAAATCTTAAGGAACCACTATTCTATATGCAGTCTATCATTGACCAAAACATCATTATGTGGTACATGACTGTACATATACATACACATAAATATATACATATATGTATATATATTGTATTGATTATATTTCTATAATAAATCTCATTTTATATATGTATATGTGTATGTATATATAATGAGATTTATTATACAAAATTGACTCACAGGATTATGAAGGCAGAGAAGTTCTAACATCTGCCATATGCATGCTGGAGACCCAGAAAGCCAGTGGTATAAATTCTCATCCAACTCCAAAGGCCTGAGAACCAGGAACACCAATGGTGTAAGTCTCAGTCCCAGGGCAGGAAAAAATCAATGTCTTAGCTCAACCAGTCAGGCAGAGAAGAAATTCCTCCTCCTTCTGCCTTTTAGTTCTATTCAGGTCCTCAACAGATTGGATGATGTTCACCCGCATCTGCATTACCCAGTCCACCAATTCAATGAGCCCAGCCACACCTGGCTAATTAAAAAAAAAAAAAAATTGTCAATGCCAACAATGCAGTCAGTGTATAAAAAGCAAAGCCAGCTGGGTGCAGTGGCTCACGCCTGTAATCCCAGCACTTTGGGAGGCTGACGCAGGTGGATCTCCTGAGGTCAGGAGTTCAAGAGCAGTCTGATCAACATGGAGAAATCCCATCTCTACTAAAAATACAAAAATTAGCCAGGTGTGGTGGCGCATGCCTGTAATCCCAGCTACTTGGGAGGCTGAGGCAAGAGAATTGCTTGAACCCGTGAGGCAGAGGTTGCGGTGAGTCAAGATCGCACCACTGCACTCCAGCCTGGGCAACAAGAGTAAAACCCCATCTCAAAAAAAAAAAAAATTGTAGAGACAGGTCTTGCTGTGAGGAATAGGCTGGTCTTGAACTTCTGGGTTCAAGTGATCCTCCTGCCTCGGCCTCCCACAGTGATGGGATTACTGTTATGGGCCACCTCTCCTGGCCTTCTTTTTTTCTTAATACTACAAGAAGAAATACATATTTGGCCAGGCGCCGAGGCTCACACCTGTAATCCCAGCATTTTGGGAGGCTGAGGCAGGTGGATCACAAAGTCAGGAGATTGAGACCATCCTGGCCAACATGGTGAAACCCCGTCTCTACTAAAAATACAAAAATTAGCCAGGTGTAGTGGTGGGTGTCTGTAAGCCCAGTTACTTGGGAGGCTGAGGCATGAGAATAGCTTGAACCCGGGAGGCGGATGTTGCAGTGAGCCGAGATCACACCACTGCACTCCAGCCTGGGCAACAGAGCGAGACTCTGTCTCAAAAAAAAAAGAAGAAATACATATTTGATGTGCAAGATTTAGAGAATGCAGATGAAGAACAACAACAACAACAAAAGTGCCTATCACCAACCAAACAGAGCCACAGTTAACATTTTCAATATATCAATATGTACTAATTAAATCACAGGACATGCTGCTTTGGGAAGTCAAAAATGATTGAATATGGCTCATGCTAATCACACATTTAGATATAAATATAAATACATATATATTGAAATCTAAAATGGGATTATTTATACATATTTATTTATAACATTTTGTTACTTGAAATGTATATGAACATAATTCCTTGTTAATATGTATAGAATCTACATCAGCATTTTTGGTGGCATCTTAGTATTTCAATGTATAGCTATCCAATAATTTATTTAACCAATTGTCTATTTTTGATCACTTACTGTTTCAGGTACCTATTTGTGCTAACAAACCACTTCACACCCCAATGCCTTAAAAGAATAATGATATATTCTGCCATGATTTTGCAGGTTGACTGGCTGTCCTGCTGGGCTTTGCTGGGTTCACTCACACAGCTGCTGACATCCCACAGCTGCTGACATCCTACAGCTTGAGTGGGGCTCCAGGGCCCCAGATATTCTCACTCACATGTCTGCCAGTCAGTGCGGGCTGCTAGCTAGGGCTCCTCAGTGCTCTACATGCCTCAGTGTCAGGGGTCTGCAAGACTACCCTCAGGCTTGATGATTCACTAGAAAGACTCACAGGACTCAGAAAAGCTGTTATATTCATGGTTAGGGTTTATCATAGTGAAAGGATACTGATCAAAATCAGCAAATGAAAAAGGCCCATGGGACAAAGTCCAAGAGAAACCAACTGTCACAAGCTTCCAGGTATCTCCTCACAGTGGAATCTCATGGAGACATGCTTAATTCTCCCAGCAGCAATGTGTGAGAACACATGAAAAGTATTACCAAACAGGAAAGCTTACTTGAACCTTAGTGTCCAGGGTTTTTGTTGGGGATTGGTCATATAGGCATGCAATGCCCATGTTACAGACCTCAGTTACTCAGACTCCAGCCTTCCAGAGGTCAAACTGATACAGCACAGCCCAAAGCATCAGGCACATACAAACACTCTCAGGCAGAAGATTTATATCAAGCAGGCTATTCCAAAGTCTTAGAGGTGTCTTCCCTAGAGCCAAAGGCCAGTCCTTTCTTTGGAGTATGCAGGTTTTGTGCAACTCAAGCCTGATAAATTAACCCTTTACTGAACACTTCTCATCTTCCAGTACTAGGTCTCTTCACAGCATAATCGTCTGGAGATTCCAAGAGGGTAAAAATTGAGACTGCAAGGTTTCTTAAGGCCTAATCTTGGAAGTCACACAGTATCACTTCGGATACATTCCATTGGCCAAAGCAAGTCACAAGGCCAATCCAGAGTCAAAGAGGAAGGAGCAGCAGTGTTACATTGCAAAAATAAGACCAACACGGGGTGGTATAATTCACTGGGGACATTATTGTAACAATCTACCGCATATGTAATTTTTAGAATTATTTACTGCTATAAGCAAGGCCATGATAATCATTCTTCTTTGTTTTTCCAGTTTATAATGCATTTGCCTTCTTTTTTTGTCTTTTTTTCTTATTTATTTATTTTTGAGACAGGAGCTCACTTTTAGCCCAGGCTGCAGTGCAGTGGCATGCCCACAGCTCACTGCAGCATCAACCTCCCGGACTCAGGTGATCCTCCCATGTCAGCCTCCTGGGTAGCTGGGACTACAAGCGTGCACCATCGTGCCCAGCTAGTTTTTTGTATTTTTTGTAGAGACAGGGTTTCACCATGTTGCCCAGGCTGATCTCAAACTCCTGAGCTCAAGCAATTCCCCCACCTCGACCTCCCAAAGTACTGGGATTACAGGTATGAGCCACAGTGCCTGGCCTGATTTTCTTTTTTAATGTATTATGAAGTATTCCATATACACGAAAAGTATTAAATCAGTATAAAAAGCAAGTAGGTGTACCAGGTTTAAAGATGTGTAGTCTTATAACTGTGTAGACTTTTACTTTGCAATTATAAGTTTTACATATATAGGATATAGAGCAAATGTATTTATTCTCTACAGAAGTGTCCATTTCTGCCACTTAAATATATTTAATATGTAATTTGTATATTTCTACATTCCACAGTAAGGAAATATAAAATGGAAAACCTGTAAATGTTTTACTTGAATAAGTAATCAGAAGATAAATTAGAAATAAAATTTTTAATATTAATATAAATGTATTTTGAATTGGTGCATATTTTTGAATTGGTGTATATTATATATATAATATATATATATGTATTTTTTTTTTTTTTTTTTTTTTTAGAGGGAGTCTCGCTCTGTCATCCAGGCTGGAGTGCAGTGGCATGATCTCGGCTCACTGCAACCTCTGCCACCTGGATCCACATGATCCTCCTGCCTCAGGCTCCCAAGTAGCTGGGATTATAGACACATGCCACCACACCTGCTTGATTTTTTGTATTTTTAGCAGCGATGGGGTTTCACCACGTTAGCCAGGCTGGTCTGGAACTCCTGACCACAGGTGATTCACCTGCCTCTGCCTCCCAAAGTTCTGGGATTACAGGCGTGAGCCACTGTGCCCGGCCTGAATTGGTATATTTTTGAAAGCATTATAGAAGATTGCTTTTAATAAAAATTACCATCTGAATTTTTAAAATTTTTAAAAGAACAATATGATAGTATGCCCTTATATTTTTGCACATATGAGTGGCTTTCTTAAGGTACACTCCAAGAGTACAGTATATACACTTTTTTCTTTTCTTTTCTTTTCTTTTTTTTTTTTTCTTTTGAGACAGTCTCACTCTGTCACTCAAGCTGGAGTGCAGTGGTGCAACCTGGGCTCACTGCAACCTCCACCTCCCAGGTTCAAGCGATTGTCCTACTTCAGCCTCCCAAGTAGCTGGGATTACAGGCGTGTGCCACCACACCCAGCTAAATTTTGTATTTTTAGTAGAGATGAGGTTTTGCCACATTGACCAGGCTGGTCTCAAACTCCTGATCTCAGGTGATCCACCTGCCTCGGCCCCCCAAAGAACTGGGATTACAGGCGTGAGCCACCATGCCCAGCCATATATACACTTTTTGAACATTTTTAAACTGCTCTCCAAACACACTATCATAATTTAATGTTGTGCATCCTTCTCAACATTGAGTATCATCATTCTTCTTAACTTTTGCTGCCTTGATAAGTGAAAATATCTTTTCATTTTAATTTTTATTTCTTTGAATATTAGGTTAAGTTTTTTCATGTATTTAATAATCATCTGTATTCCTTATTTTTGTTAACTTTCTTTAATATAAGTTTTTCCCAATTTTATTTCTGCACTTGATCTTTTCCTATTGCTTTTTTTTGTTTGTTTGAGTTTTTTTGTTTGTTTGTTTTTTGTTTTTTGTTTTTGAGATGGAGTTTCACTCTTGTTGCCCAGGTTGGGGTGCAATGGCGCAATCTTGGCTCACTGCAACCTCTGCCTCCCAAGTTCAAGCGATTCTCCTGCCTCAGCCTCCCGAGTAGCTGGAATTACAGGCATGTGCCACCATGCCCAGCTAATTTTGTATTTTTAGTAGAGACAGGGTTTCTCCATGTTGGCCAGGCTGGTCTCAAACTCCCGACCTCAGGTGATCCGTCCATCTCGGCCTCCCAAGGTGCTGGGATTACAGACATGAGCCACCACGCCCATCTCCTATTGCTTTTAACAGTTCTTTTTATATCAGGATATTACCTGGTTATCTGCCCATTCAGAACTTTAAAACTACTTTTTCCGTGTAGGATGATGAAAAGAAAAAAGGGGAAAAAAGAACTTTAAAAATACAGTGAGATGCATGATCTGGTACTATCTTCACAAGGCTCCCATGAGAAAGGTATGAAGAGGGTTATTCTTAACTCCATTTTATAAATGTGGAAACTGAGGCTTAGAAAAATATGTGCCAAGAATCGCTTAAACCTGGGAGGCAGAGGTTGCAGTGAGCTGAGATCACGCCACTGCACTCCAACATGGGCAGCAGAGCGAGATTTTGTTAAAAAAAAAAAGAGGAAAGAAAAAAGAAAGAAAGAAAGAAGAAAGAGAGAGGAAGAGAAAGAAAGAAAGAGAGAGAGAAAGAAGAAAGAAAGAAAGAAAGAAAGAAAGCAAGAAAGCAAGCAAGCAAGCAAGCAAGAAAGAAAGAAAGAAAGAAAGAAGAAAGGCAAAGAAAGAAAGAAATAGTGATAGAGTGAGGTTGCGGAGAAGTTGAGGGCAGAACCCAGGCTTCCGATTCCTAGCCCAGAGTGCTTTCTCAACACCACTACACCACTGGGACTAAAGGAGTTGGTTTCCCAAGAACTTCTTGCACCACTGACATTCTAGAAGCAGGGGTGACCTTTTGGGACAATGACTTGCAGCTTTTAGCCCCAACAGGCCCAGTCCTCTAAGTAGAATATGAACAACATCACTGGGAGGGGGCCAGCAGATACTGGCTTTCCCCTCCTGCTGGCCATAGTGAGAGATTGACTTCGAGGAAACAAATGGACTGGCTGAAGGTTAAAGCTTGTAAAACTGAAAAAGAAAAGACCTGTCATTTCTTCCCTCCCCCTAGCAACTCTATTGAGTCTAAGCATGCTTTGCAGCTGGCTTGCAGAGGTCAAAGGGTTTGGAGGAGATATCCATTTATCTTTATCTTTCTCAAGTGACTGTGGTTAACCTGTCACCAGGGCAGAAGACCTTGCCTGCGCTCCTCAATCAGGACACCTACAACGTGGGAGTGGGGCGGGGGGTGAGTATCAAATCCAGCTTTCAGCGGCTGCAGGCTGTTTGCCCATCAACACCCCACCAGTGTGTGGGGGAGCGTGGTTCTGGCCTCCTTCTTGCCTGAGCAAACAGCCAGCAAACATTTGCCCTTCCCCATCAAGACAGCCTTTGCCACATGCTTCCTTGCATGAGAAGAGTATAAAGGGAAGAATGTTCTTCTGTTTTCTCCATTGTGTGGACAGCAGGACAAGCTCTGCCCTGCCTTCAACTCCACCACTAACATTCTGTGAGACTTCAGGAAGTTCCTGGCCTTCTCCGAACCTCAGTTTTCACCTCTGAATGATAAAGGTTTGGACTGGATACTCTCACAGGACCCTGTCAGTCCTGATATTCTGGGATTCTCTCTCTGTTTGCTAACCTGAGTATCTAAGTATCAGATTTGGGTAAAGCCAAGATCCCCTCTGTAGAAAAGTCATGGGCATCAAGAAGGCCTCAGATGGAACAAACAGAGGACAAACACTGTGAGGCAATGCCAGAGGACCCAGCAAGATTTCAGGAATTTGGTAGCAGCGAAGAAACTGACCCAGACAAACCAATAGGCCTAGGGTAGGGATAAAGCAGGTTCCCAAGGGGCCTCGTGGCTGGAATCAAGAACTAGGGCTGAGTTTCATGCTTATCTGCTGAGAGGATCCTGCCTTCCAGGGAGGTGGCAGAGGTGTATTAGAAGGAAAAAGGAGTATTGGACTGTATAATGTGGAACAAGTCACTTACCCTCTCTGAGCCTTGATATCCTTATCAGTAAAATGGAGTCAACAGTCCTGGCCAACAAGTGCATAAAAAGATGCTCAGGGGGCCAGGCATGGGGACTTAAGCCTATAATCCCAGCACTTTGGGAGGCTAAGGCAGGAGGATCACTTGAGCCCAGAATTTGAGACCAACCTAGGCAATAGAGTGAGATCCTATCTACACACACACACACACACACACACAGAGAGAGAGAGAGAGAGAGAGAATTACAAGGATCACTTTTTTAAAATTTTTTATTTAAAAAAAATTGTAAAAAGTGATTCTCCTGCCTCAGCTTCCTGAATGGTGACATGCACCTGTAGTCCAAGCTACTCAAGAGGCCACAGCAGGATGATCACTTGAGCCCAGGATGTTGAGGCTACAGTGCACTCCAGTCTGGGCAACAGAGTGAGACCCTGTCTCAAAAAAAAAAACAAAACAAAACAAAAAAAACACTCATCATTAGTCATTAGGAACATGCAAATTAAAGCCACAATGAGATATCAAGTAACACCCAGTAGGATTTAAAAAATAACAAGTGTTGGCAAGAATGTGGAGAAATTGTAACCATCATACATTGCTGACGGGGAATATAAAATGATGCAGCCTTTCTGGAAAACAGTTTGGTGGTTCTTCAATAAGTTAAATACAGAATTACCATATGACCCAGCAATTGTAACCTTAGGTATATACCCAAGACAACTGAAAACATTTGTCTACACAAAAACTTGTACACAAATGCTCATAGCAGCACTATTCATAATAGCCCTGATATGGTTTGGCTCTGTGTCCCCATCCAAATCTCGCTTTGAGTTGTAATAATCCTCACGTGTCAAGGGTGGAACCAGGTGGAGGTTAAGTGAATGATGGGAGTGGTCTCCCCCATGCTGTTCTCACGATAGTGAGTCTCATGAGATCTGATGGTTTTATAAGCATCTGGCATTTCCCCTGCTTGCACTCATTGTCTCTCATGTGGCCCTATTGTAAGTTTCCTGAGGCACCCCCAGCCATGCAGAACTGTGAGCCAATAAAACCTCTTTTCTTTATAAATTACCCAGCCTCGCGTATTTCTTCATAGCAGCATAAGAATGGTGCAATACAGTAAATTCGTACCAGAAGTGGAGTGCTGCTATAAAAATACCCAAAAATGTGGAAGTGACTTTGGAACTGGGTAACAGGCAGAGATTGAAACAGTTTGGAGGGCTCAGAAGACAAGAAAATGTGGGAAAGTTTGGAACTTCCTAGAGACTTGTTGAATGGCTTTGACCAAAATGCTGATAGTGATAAGGACAATGAAGTCCAAGCTGAGGTGTCTCAGATGGAGATGAGAAACTTATTGAGAACTGGAGTAAAGGTTACTCTTACTATGCTTTTGCAAAGAGACTGGCAGGTTTTTGCCCCTGACCTAGAGTTCTGTGAAACTTTGAACTTGAGAGAGATGGTATAGGTTATCTAGCAGAAGAAATTTCTAAGCAGCAAAACATTCAAGAGGTGAAAGCACAAAAGTTTGAAAAATTTGCAGCCTGACAACACAGAAGAAAAGGGAAACCCATTTTCTGGAAAGAAATTCAAGCTGGTTGCAGAAATTTGCATAAGTAACAAGGAGCCACATGCTAATCACCAAGACAGTGGGGAAAATGTCTCCAGGGCATATCAGAGACCTTTGCAGCAGCCCCTACTATCACGGGCCTGGAGGCCTAGGATGGAAAAATGATTTCCTGGGCTGGGCCCAGGGGCCCCCTGCTGTTTACAGCCTTGAGACTTGGTGCCCTGCACTCCAGCTGCTCCAGCCTTGGCTAAAAGGAGTCAAGGTACAGCTCAGGCCGTTGCTTCAGAGGGTGAAAGTCCAAAGCCTTGGAAGTCTCCATGTGGTGTTGGTCCTGCAGGTGTGCAGGAAACAAGAATTGAGGTTTGGGAACTTCTGCCTAGATTTCACAGCACATATGGAAATGCCTGGATGTCCAGGCAGAAGTCTGCTGCAGGGGCAGAGCCCTTATGGAGAACCTCTGCTTGGGCAGTGTGGAAGGGAAATGTGGGGTTGGAGCACCCACACAGAGTCCCCACTGGGGCACTGCCAGTGGAGCTGTGAGAAGAGGGCCACCATCCTTTAGACCCCAGAATGGTAGAACCACCAACAACTTGCACTGTGTGCCTGGAAAAGCCATAGACACTCAATGTCAGACGTGAATGCAGGAGGGGGGCACTGCACCCTGCAAAGCCACAGGGGTGGTGCTGCCCTAGGAGGTGAGAGCCCTTCTCTTGCCTCAGCATGACCTGGATATGAGACATAGAGTCAAAGGAGACCATTTGGAACTTGACTGCTCTTTTGGATTTTGGACTTGCATGGAGCCAGTAGCCCCTTTGTTTTCGCCAATTTCCCCCACTTGGAGTGAGTGTATTTACCTAACACATGTACTCCATTGTATCTAGGAAGTAACTAACTTGCTTTTGATTTTACAGGCTCCCAGGTGGAAGGGACTTGCCTTGTCTTGGATGAGACTTTGGACTTGGACTTTTGGGTTAATGCTGGAATGAGTTAAGACTTTGCGGGACTGTTAGAAGGGCATGATTGTATTTTGAAATGTGAGGACATGAGATTTGGGAGGGGCCAGGCTCAGAATGATATGGTTTGGCTCTGTATCCCCACTCAAATCTTGCTTTGAATTGTAATAATCCTTGTGTGTCAACGGTGGAACTAGGTGGAGGTAATTGAATGATGGGGGCAGTTTTCCCCATGCTGTTTTCATGATAGTGAGTGAACCTCACAAAATATGATAGTTTTATAAGCATCTGGCATTTCCCCTGCTTGTACTCATTCTCTCTCCTGCGGCCCTGTGAAGAGGTGCCGTCCACCATGACTGTAAGTTTCCTGAGGCCTCCCCAGCCATGCAGAACTGTGAGTCAATTAAAACTCTTTTATTTATAAAGTACTCTGTCTTGGGTATTTATTCATAGCAGCATGAGAATGGACAAGCCCCAAAGTGGAAATAGCCCAAATGTCCATCAACTGATGAACAGAAACAGATTGTGGTAAATCCACAATCAAAAAAAAAAAAAAAATGAAGTACAGATACATGCTATAACATGGATGAACCTTGAAAATATGATAGTATGTGAAAGAAGCCAGACAGAAAAGACCACATGCTGTATGATACCATTTACATGAAATATCCAGAATAGGCAGATCCATAGAGAAAGAAGCCAATTTGTGGTTGCTAGGAGCTGTGGTAAATGGGGGTTTAAGTGAGTGACAGCTAAATGACAACTAAAGGGTACAGGGTTTTCTTTTTTTCTTAAAATGGAGTCTCTCGGCCGGGCGCGGTGGCTCACGCCTGTAATCCCAGCACTTTGGGAGGCCGAGGCGGGCGGATCACGAGGTCAGGAGATCGAGACCATCCTGGCTAACACAGTGAAACCCGGTCTCTACTAAAAAAAATATACAAAAAATTAGCCGGGCGTGGTGGCGGGCGCCTGTAGTCCCAGCTACTGGGGAGGCTGAGGCAGGAGAATGGCGTGAACCCGGGAGGCGGAGCTTGTAGTGAGCCGAGCTGGCGCCATTGCACTCCAGTCTGGGTGACATAGCGAGACTCCATCTCAAAAAAAAAAAAAAAATTAAAAAAAAAAATTAAAAAAAAAAAAAATGGAGTCTCTCTCTGTCACCCAGGCTGGAGTGCAGTGGTGCGATCTCGGCTCACTGCAACCTCCGCCTTCCGAGTTCAAGTGATTCTCCTGCCTCAGCCTCCTGAGTAGCTGGGATTACAGGCCTGCACCGTCATGCCCTGCTAATTTTTTTGGTATTTTTAGTAGAGACGGGGTTTCACTATGTCAGCCAGTCTGGTCTTGAACTCCTGACCTTGAGTGATCCACCTGCCTCGGCCTCCCAAAGTGCTGAGATTACAGGTGTTAGCCACTGCACCTGGCCAGGGTTTCTTTTTGAGATGATGAAAATGTTCCAAAATTTACTACAATGATGATTGCACAACTCTTCATACACCAAAAACTATTCAGCTGTAAACTTTAAATGGGTGAATTGAATGATATGGAAATTATATCTCAATAAAGATGTTTACTAAGACAAAAGAGTCCTTGCCAAGTCATTCTTACAGGATTGGTCAAGGACTCAATGAAAGCAAAATATTTTTTCCTTGTCCAGACCAAACCATAGTTTTTTAGTTTGTTTTTTTATTGTGAAATATAACACTTGTACAGAAAAGCGAATAAAGCTGAAATGTACAATTTAACAATTTATGTTAAAGCAAATGCCACCCTATTCAAGAAATAAAAAATTGGAAGCATCCAGAAGCCTTTCCAAATGCCTTCTTGTATTAGTTTTCTCGTACTTCCATAACAAAGTATTACAGGCTGGCGGGCTTCAACAACAAAAATGCATCATCTCCCAATTCTGGAGACTTTAAGTCCAAGATTAAGGTGTGGGCAGGGTTGGTTCCTCCTGGGGCCTCTCTCCTCGGTTTGTAGATGGTGTCTTCTCCATGTGTCTTCTCATGGTCTTCTCTCTTAGTGTGTGTGTCCTAATCTCCTTTTCTTTCATAAGGACATCAGTCATGTTGGAAAAAGGTCCACCCTAATGACCTCATTTCAATTTAATCAATTGTGTAAAGGCTCTCTCTCCAAATACATTCATAGTCTGAGGTACTGGGGATTAGGACTTCAACATATAAATTTGGGGGGGATATGACACAGCTCGTAACACCTCCCACGGTAATAATATCCCTCATCCCCTACCAGGAGTGAACACTACTGTGACTTTTAGAGTAACCACTACTTGCCTTTCTTTATAGTTGAGCCATCTCTGTGTGCATCTCTGAACAACAGAGTTTAATTTTACCTTTTTATGAACTTTGCATAAACATAATCATCTGGCTTCTTTCACTTAACATGATGCCTGTGAGATTCATCCATGTTGCTGTGGGTATCTGAAGTTATTCATTTCCACTGTATGAACACACCACAAGTTACTTAGTTATTCTCTTGTTGATGGACATCTGGATTCTTTCCACTTTGGGCCCAAAACAAACAGTGCTGCTGTGAAGATGTCTCCTGGACATCACGTGCCTACCCCACTGTAAGGTGCACACTTAACTTGCTAAGTAATGCTAGGCTGTGTTTCAAAGTAGTCATACCAATGTAGATTCCCACGAATTTACGAAGAGCAGCCTGCAAGCTCTCTTTGCTCCTTGTCTTCATCAATGCTTAGAAATGTCAAACTTGTTAATTTTGGTCCTTCTGATGGGTAGCTGATGGTATCTCATTGTGATTAAGTTTTGTATTTGTCATTACTAATGAGATTGGACACATTTTCATATGCTTATTGGCCATTAGGTATCCTCTTTTGTAAAGTAATTGTTCAAAACTTTTGCCCATTTTTCTACAGGGTTGTCTTTTTCTTATTAATTCTTAGGCACTCTTTATATATTCTGGATGCAAGCCCTTTGCAGTTATACGTTACAAATTCTCCCACTCGAGGTTGCCTATCACTCTCTTAATGATGTCTTTTAATGAACAGAAGTTCTTAATGTTGATGTAGTATAATTTAGCAGTTTTCCATGGTTAGTGCTTGTTTGTGTGTCTTGATTACAAAGTCTTTCCCTACCTTATTTTAGGAAGATCTCATCCCAATATTACCTTCTGAAAGGGTGCTTGATTTACCTTTAGTCTTGCCTTAGTCTATAAGCCACCTGCAATTTGTTTTTGTGTGTGGTGCCAGGCAGGGCTTTAATTTTATTTTTTTTATATGACTCTTTAATTGTCCTAGCACTGTTAAAGATTTGAGTACAGTGACACATTTGTCACATGTCAAGTATCCATGCATGCTCTTGGTGGACTCTGGACTGTGACTGTTTGTCCTAACCCCTGGAGGCAGCCACAAGTGAAGCTCAGCCCCTCAGCTGCTTCTTCTCGGGTCAGCAAACCCCAAACAACCCAGGGCAAAGGCGTTTCCACTGCCAGGCTCACCTCCCAGGATTCCCTTTTTCTCTCAGATCTTGGTTCGTTATATTTTTGTAACTATCTAGTTAGCTCACTGATGTTTTTAAGGTGATTTCCCCCCAGTTTTTTTAAAAACGGGAGGGTTGGTCCAGATTATCTAGTCTACCATTATCAGAAATTAAAGTATGGAACATGTACATCCTTTTCAATAAAATACATAACACATTTATTAAAGGATAACATACATATAATAATGTATTAGTCCATTCTTAAAGTGCTATAAAATATCTGAGACTGGGTAATTTATAAAGAAAGGTGGTTTAATTGACTCTCAGTTCTGCATGGTTGAGGAGACCTCAGGAAACTTACAATCATGACAAAAGGGGAAGCAAGGCACCTATTACATGGTGGCAGGAGAGAGCAAGGGGGCAGGGGAAGTGCCACACTTTTAAACCATCAGATCAGTTAGAACTGACTCGCTATCGTGAGAACAGCATGGGAGGAACCGCTCCCATGATCCAAACATCTCCCACCAGGTCCCTCCCTTGATAGGTGCGGATTACAATTTGAGATGAGATTTGGGTAGGAACACAGAGCCAAAACCATATCAAGCAAGGCACATAAAGTTTACTAATCTTAACTGTACACCTAGATGTATTTTATATATGCATACACCCACGTATCCTCTGTTCAGATAAAGTCAAAAAATGTTTCAAGCACATCAAAAGATTTCCTCATTCTTTTCCCAGCCAGGACACCACTCCCAGGAATAGCCATTACTGCTATCAATATTTTTTTGTCTGTTTTGAGCTTCATATAAATGGAATCATATCATATGTACTCTTTTTCTAACTTTTATTTAATTTTTTGAGATAGGGTCTCACTCTGTCTCCTAAGCTGGAGTGCAGTGGTGTGATCATGGTTCATTGCAGCCTCAACCTCCCAGGCTCAAATGATCCTCCTGCCTCAGCCTCCCAAGTAGCTGGGACAACAGGTGCATGCCACAGTGTTCAGCAAGTTTTTTTTTTTTCTTTTTTGTAGAGACAGGGTCACGCTATGTTGCCCACACTGGTCTCGAACTCCTCAGCTCAAGTGATCCTCCCACCTTGGCCTCCAAAATTGCTGGAATTACATGTGTGAGCCACCATACCTGGGCCAGTATGTACTCTTTTTTATTTTTTGAGACAGTGTCTCACTTTGTTGTCCAGGCTGGAGTGCATTGGAACGGTCATGGCTCACTACAGCCTCGACATCCCAGGCTCAGTTGATCCTCCCACCTCAGCCTCCTGAGTAGCTTAGACTACAGGCCCATTCCACCACACCTGGCCAATTTTTTTTTTTTTTTTTTTTTTGAGGTGGGTTTCACCACATCCTCAAGCTGGTCTCAAACTCCTGGCCTCAAGCAATCCATCCTCCTCAGCCTCCCAAAGTGCTGGGTTTACAGGTCTGAGACACCACGCCCAGCCATGTACTCTTTGTGTCTAGCTTTTTCCATTCAACATTGTGTCTGCAAGATTCACCCATGTTATTGCATATACCTGTATCACATATTCTTTCAATGTTGCACTGTTTTCCACTGTATCAATATATCACAATTTATTTACACTTTCTATTGTTGATTAGCATTTGTATTGTTTGTAGTTTGGGGCTATTACAAATGTGCCCATTATGACCGTCTTGTTCATGTCTTATGAGTATGTACCCAATTTCTGTTGGATATAAACACCTAGGAATGCAATTGCTGCATTATAGGAAATGTAAATGTTGAGTTTTAATAACACTACCAAGCAGTTTTTCAAAATGAATCTACAATTTTATACTCTCACCAGCAGTGTATGAGAGAGAGCTCCACTTGCTCTACATCCTCACCAACACGTGGTGTTGTCTGTCTTTTTTATTTTAGCCATTCTGGTGGGTGTCTAGTGATATCTACTGGAGTTTTAAAATGCATTTTCCTATCAGCTAATGAACATCTTTTCACATGCTTATTGGCCACCTTGGTTTTTTTTAATAGTAGACCTTTAATTTCCTTTCTAATCTGCTAATAATTATTTCTGTCCTCAAGTTTTCTAGTTTTTCTTGGGTCCATATAAGTATTTTATATTTTACCAAGAAATCATACTTCATCTTCTATATTTTAAAATTCATTGCCAAAGAGTTTATAACCGTTTTATCGAGCTATAATACACATACTACAAAATTCACCCATTTTAAGTGCATAATTTGATGGTTGTTAGTATACAGAGTTGTGCAACTATCACCACTATCCGATTTTAGGACATTTTAGTCACCTCCCCAAGAAAAACCTGTACTCTTTAGCAGTCACTTTCCATTTTCTCCCCAACTTCAGCACCTTTCAGCTTTAGGCAACTCAAATGCCCGTCAGAAAATAAATAATCTATGGTATATATGCACAATGGAATATTATACAGCAGTCAAAATGAATGAACTAAATCAATTCCTACAACATGAATAAATCTTTGATGTAATTTTTTGTGAAAAAAATAAACTTTAAAAGGTTGCATATATATATATACACACATATATATATACCACACACACACACACATTGGAATATTATTATTCAGTCTTAAAAATAGTGGAAATCCTGTCATTTGCAACAACATGGATGAATCTGGAGGACATTATGCTAAATGAAATAAGGGAGGTACAAAAAAAGACAAATAGCACATGATATCACTTATATGTGAAGTCTAATAAAGTTGATCTCATAGAAGCAGAGAGCAGAAGGGTGGTTTCCAGTGGTGGGAGGAATGGGAAGGGAGGGAGGGAATGGAGGTAATCAAAGGGTACAAAGTTTCAGATAGACAGGGGAAATGGATTTTGAGATCTATTGTATCACAGGGTGACTATAGTCAATAACAGGGCATTTTACACTTTAAAATAACTAAGATAGTAAATTTCAAATGTCTCATCATAAAAAATAATAGGTGACCAGGTGTGGTAGCTCACACCTGTAATCCCAGTACTTTGGGAGTCCAAGGTGGGAGGATGGCTTAAAACCAGGAGTTTGAGGCTACAGTGAGCTATGATTGCAGCACTGTACTCCAGCCTGGATACAGAGTCTCGCTCTGACACCCAGCCTGGAATGCAGCGGCGTGATCTTGGCTCATTGCAACCTCCGCCTCCTGGGTTCAAGCAATTCTCATGCCTCAGCCTCCCAAGAAGCTGGGATTACAGGCACATGCCACCATGCCTGCCTAATTTTTATATTTTTAGTAGAAACAGAGTTTCCCCATGTTGGCCAGGCTGATCTTGAACTCCTGGCCTCAAGCAATCCACCCACCTTGGCCTCCCAAAGTATGGGATTGCAAGAGTGGACCACTGCATCTAGCCAGACCCTGTCTCTTAAAAAACAAAAGATAGGCCAGGCACAGTGGCTCACGCCTGTAATCCCAGCACTTTGGGAGGCCAGGGGGGCGGATCATGAGGTCAGAGTTCGAGACCAGCCTGGCCAATATGGTGAAACCCCATCTCTACTAAACATACAAAAATCAGCTGGGCATGGTGGTATACACCTGTAGTCCCAGCTACTAGGGAGGCTGAGGCAGAAGAATTGCTTAAACCCGGGAGGCCGAGGTTGCAGTGAGCCGAGATTGCACTACTGGACTCCAGCCTGGGTGACAGAGCGAGACTCTATCTCAAAAAAAAATAATAAAATAGAATAAAAAATAAAAAAGATAAATAAGCGAAGTGATGGAGATGATGTGTACATTAATTGACTTGATTTAATCATGCCACATTGTAAACTATATCAAAATATAATATTGTATCTTATAAATGTATACAATTATGACTTGCCAGTCAAAAATAATCTTAATAATACATTTAATTTTTTAAAAATTCAAAGATTGCATATAGAATGGTACCTTTTAATAAAGTTAATGCAACAAAAATTGTAAAATGTAGTATTTTGGAAAGTATGCAAATGTGTATATATAATACATTTGATAATATCTATGAAAAGAAAGCAAAAGAATAATAAAGAATTTAGGATGAGGCTTCCCTTGAGTAGAGGCAAACAGGAGGATAGACTGGTGGGGGAATATCATGTAGGTTATTGTCAAGACCATAGCTTTCCATTTGGTGTGGTAGGGTCATGAGTGCCAATTGCATTACTAAAAATACACACATACATAAAGTTGTTCATTTATAGCCTAATGTTGAATGTTTCATGAACCAAAAATTATAAGTAATTCAATTCTGTGTGCTTGAGACTCAATAAAACATAAAATAAAATAGGGAGGATTAAATAAGGTTAGGTATGTAAAGCACTTACAACCAGGTGTGGCATATAATTAGTGTTCAAAAAAATGTTTGCTATTATAAATTTACCTTCTAAAAGCACTTACAAATGCACAAAGATATATGAACAAGGATGTTCCCTGAAGAATGTTTAATACGTATTTTTAAAATCTGATACAATCACTGGGCACGGTGGCTCATGCCTGTAATCCCAGCATTTTGGGAGGCCGAGGTAAGTGGATCAGAAGGTCAGGAATTCGAGACCAGCATGGCCAACATGGTAAAATCCCCTCTCTACTAAAAATACAAAAACTAGCCAGGTGTGGTGGTGCGCGCCTGTAGTCCCAGCTACTTGGGAAGCTGAGACAGGAGAATCACTTAAACCCAGGAGGCAGAGGTTGCAGTGAGCTGAGATCACATCGCTGCACTGCAGCCTGGGCGACAGAGCAAGACTCCATCTGAAAAACAAAAACAAAGAAATCGATACAACCTAAATAAAAGCATGGAGAATTATTTCTAGGCCTTGAAACATAAGCAAGGAACTCCTATTATTTACCTGGCTGAATTTCAGAATTGCTATGGATCAATGACTCTTTTGTGCCTCCTGTTTTCCCTTCATTTTGAACGGGAATGTCTATAGTGGTTATCCCAACCTATATGACCATTGTATATTGGGAAATAGACAGAAATAACTTGTCTGTAGATGGAGAAGGACTGTACTCCAAGTGCTGTAATTAAGGAACTATAGCCAAGAAGCTTCATCCACACCTGGACTTGGTTAGATAATGACATTCTGGACTTGCAGCCAATGCTGTAATGGGATGAGAGTTCTAGAGATCTTTGGAGAACTGAATGTATTTTGCTTGTGGAAGGAATGTGAATCATTGCAGGCCAGGTGGCAGCTTCTGACATGGCTTCCAATGACCCCACCTTCTGATGTTTATGCCTTTGTGCAGTATTCTCTCCTTGAATGAGGACTGAACCCAGTAACTTGCTTCTAATGAATAGAATACGGCAAAGATGATCAGATTTCACTTCTGAGATTCGGTTCCAAAGAGACTGTGACTTCCATCTTGCTCAAACACACTCTCTAGATCTTCTCACTTGATCCTTCTGGCTGAATCAAACTGCCATGTTGTGAGATGCCCTACAGAGGGGCCCGAGTGACAAGGAACTGAGGACAGCATCCAATTAACAGCAAGAAACTGAACACTGTATCTGTACATCTACCTCCTGAATCTAAAATGAAAAATAAAATAATCAACAGTGAAAAAATAACAATAAAGAGAAAGAAACTGGGCCAGGCATGGTGGCTCACCCCTATAATTCCAGCATTTGGGGAGGCCAAAGTAAGAGGATTGTTTGAGCCCAGGAGCTCAAGATCAGCCTGGGCAACATGGCGAGACCCTGTCTCTACAAAAATAAAAAATAAATTAGCCAGTTGTGGTGACCTGGTCCTGTGGTCCCAGCTCCTCGGGAGACTGAGGCAGGAGGATCTCTTGAGCCCGGAGGTTGAGGCTGCAGCGAGCCGTGATTGCACCACTGCACTCCAGGCTGAACAACAGAGAGAGACCCTATTGCAAAAAAAAAAAAAAAGAGGCTGAGCATGGTGCCTCACGCCTGTTATCCCAGCGCTGTGGGAGGCCAGGACTGGCAGATCACCTGAGGTCAGGAGTTCGAGACCAGCCTGGACGACATGGTGAAACCCCGTCTCTACTAAAAATACAAAAATTAGCTGGGCAAGGTGGTGCACGCCTGTAATCCCAGTTACTTGGAGGCTGAGGCAGGAGAATCACTTGAACTGGGGAGGTAGAGGTTGCAGTGAGCCAAGATCACGCCATTGCACTCCAGCCTGGGTGATAGAGTGAGACTCTGTCTCAAAAGAAAAAAAAAAAAAAGAAAAGAAAAGGAAAAGAAAGAAAGGAAGAAAGAAGAAAGACAAAGAAAGAAAAGAAAGTAAGAAGGTCGGGCACAGTGGCTCATGCCTGCAATCCGTGCACTTTGGGAGGCTGAGGTGGGCAGATCATGAGGTCAGGAGATCGAGACTATCCTGGCTAACACGGTGAAACCCTGTCTCTAATAAAAATACAAAAGAAAAAAAAAATTAGCCTGGCGTGGTGGTGGGCACCTGTAGTTCCAGCTACTCGGAGGCTGAGGCAGGAGAATGGCATGAACCCGGGAGGCGGAGCTTGCAGTGAGCTGAGATCACACCACTGCACTCCAGTCTGGGTGACAGTGCGAGATTCTGTCTCAAAGAAAATAAAAGAAAAAGCAAGCAAGAGAGACGAAGGAAGGGAAAGGAAGGGAAGGGAAGGGAAGGGAAGGGAAGGGAAGGGAAGGGAAGGGAAGGGAGGGGAGGGGAGGGGAGGGGGGAAGGGAGGGGAGGGGGGAAGGGAGGGGAGGGGAGGGGAGGGGAGGAGAAGGGAAGGGAAGGGAAGTGAGGAAGGAAGGAAGAGAGAGAAAGAAAGAAAGAGAGAGAGAGAAAGAGAGAGAGAGAAAGAAAGAAAGAAAGAAAGAAAGAAAGAAAGAAAGAAAGAAAGAAAGAGAAAGAAAGAAAGAAAGAAACTGAATGCTGCCTAGAATCATGTGAGTGAGCTTGAAGCAATCCTCCTCCAGTCAAGCTTTGAGATGACAGCAACCCTGGCCAATACCTTGATTACAGTCTTGTGAAGACCTCAAACCAAAGGATACAGTTAAGCAGTGGATTTCTGACACACACACAGCTGTAAGATAATAAATATTATTTTAAGTCACTAAAATGTGGAGTAATTTGTCACACAGCAATAAATAACTAATATAGCTCCCAAGAAAGGAGACTACTTGGACTTTCCCAGTACACACTGTGTTTCTCCTATGTCTTTGTGTGTGCTCTTCCCATTGTTCTTCATTTGGCTAACCCTTCTACCTTTAACAAATAGCTCAGGCATCTCCTCCTCCAGGAAGACTTCCCTAATGGGGCACTGCATAACTTGTTCCACTTCCTTACTATCTAGTTACTATCTAGGAGCCTTGGCTGACTTTTTGTTTGTTTGTTTGTTTGTTTGTTTGAGACAGAGTTTCGCTCTTGTTGCCCAGGCTGGAGTGCAATGACACAATCTCAGCTCACTGCAACTTCCGCCTCCCAGGTTCAAGTGATTTTCCTGCCTCAGCCTCCCGAGTAGCTGGGATTACAGGTGCCTGCCACCATGCCTGGCTAATTTTTGTATTTTTTGTAGAGACGGGGTTTCACCATGTTGGCCAGGCTAATCTCGAACTCCTGACCTCGTGATCCGCCCACCTCAGTCTCCCAAACTGCTGGGATTACAGGCGTGAGCCACTGCACCCAGCCTTGGCTGACTTCTATCAGCACAATTATCACACTGTGTTTTAATTGTGTATTTCACTGCAGCAGTCTATGAATTCCTTGAGGGCCAGGATCATGACACAATGCCACGATTTCCATATCCTTAGCTTCCAGTGGGAGGCTTGGCACGTAGTATGTACTCTATAGACATCGTTCACAGGCTTTGGAGTCAATGGGTATCAGTTTGAATCCTAGCTCTACTCCCAGCTATCTGTGTAACCTTAGACAAGTCACTTAACCTCTCTAGAACACAGACGTTCTCTTTCCTGGAATTGGGAGTTTGGGGTACGAGCAGCATGAGGAAGGGGAATCCATATTCTTGCTCTTCCTGCTTTATAGGCACTGCGCTACTTGATGTTTATTCTACAATCCTGTGGGGCCTCTTAGTCTTAGGATGATCTTCAATATCTAAATTGAGGTAGACGCTTTGTGGATTATGCTCCTCAATTAGCTTTTTTATTTAATAAATTAAATATATGCAGAAGAGAGTTATTGACACAGAAATTAAAAGCAGCTACAGCAAAAGAGGATTAAAAAAAAATCATGGCTAGCCCAGTATTTTTAAGTGACATATTTCAGCCTTCTGCTAATGTTTCATCACTGAAATATCAGCCCTTTTTCATGTAAACTAGTGAGGGTTTGGAGAGAGGACAAAAGCATCATATGTTCTACACATCTTGCAATGGGAACTGTCAAATTTTGTATTCAACATTGCCACAGTATCGCCGCTGACATGCTTCCAAAAGACTTTTCAAACAAAAACTCACCACAGGCCTGGAACAAAATACGCAGCCTAGAAAAATGTGCATCTCATATTTCCTATGTGGATTGACAAAACCAACTGGGGCCCGGGGCCAATAACAGAAAGGTTATTTGAGCTTTTCCACAAATGCTCCCAGTTTAGAAACAAAAGTGTGAGTGTGGAAGGGGGAATCCCCCTTCTAGCCCAAGGGATTTAATTTCCCTACAGGGAAATTTCTAGCTCTGACACCCTCATAAGATTGTACCATAGCAGACAGATCATACCAGGATGTAGAAGCAGGAGATTTCCCTAGAGGGAACCTCGTGGGAAATAGCCTGAAAATGCACATTCAAATCAAGTCTTAAGAGGGAAAGGGAGATCTGCTTAGACTGACAGCACAAATGGTCTGTGATTCCAAGTTACAAACCTTTCCCTCTGGAGAAGTGTGAACCTGGACCCGCTACTCTTTCTGAACACTGCGCAGCCTGGAGATGATCCTCTCTCAAACCTTCTCCTCTTGGCTCTTTTTTCTTTTTCCGTTTTTTTGTTTGGTTTTGTTTTGTTTTGTTTAAGAGTCTCACTCTGTCACCCAGGCTCGAGCACAGTGGTGCGATCATAGCTCACTGCAGTCTTGATCTCCCGGGCTCAAGTCATTCTCTCACCCCAGTCTCCCAAGTAGCTGGGACCACAGGCGCATGCCACCATGCCCAACTATTTTTGTTTGTTTGTTTTTTGTATTTTTTGTAGAGCTGGGGTCTTGCTATGTTGCCCAGGCTGTTCTCAAACTCCTGTGCTCAAGCAATCCTCCCCCCTCGGCCTTCCAAAGTGCTGGGATTACAGGTGTGAGCCACAGTGCCCTTCCAGGGCTTTATCTTTTGAAAGACTCTCCAGGTGAGAAAATGAGACTTTTTTTTTTTTTTTTTTGAGACAGAGTTTTGCTCTTGTTGCTCAGGCTGGAGTGCAATGGCTCCATCTCGGCTCACCACAACATCCGCCTCCCAGGTTCAAGCAATTCCTCTGCCTCAACCTGCAGAGTAGCTGGGACTACAGGCATGCACCACCACGCCCAGCTAATTTTGTATTTTTACTAGAGATGGGGGTTTCTCTATGTTGGTCAGGCTGGTCTTGAACTCCCAACCTCAGGTAATCCACCCACCTCGGCCTCCCAAAGTGCTGGGATTACAGGTGTTAGCCACCGTGCCTGGCCTGGACTCATTTTTAACTTCTCCTTCTTCCTAATCCCCCACATCCAATCCCCCACCAAGTTCTAGCAATCCTTATTTCCTAAATGCTCTCTTGCCTTTTTTTTCTTTCTGCAGTGTGAATAACTTTTTAAAAATTTTATTATTATTGTATATATTTAAGGTACACAACATGATGTTCTGATACACATATACTTAGTTAAATGATCACCTACACTTAAGCCAATTAACGTATCCATCATCTCACATAGTTAACTTTTTTCCCTGGTAAGAACACCTAAAATCTACTCTCTTGACAAAATCCAGTAAATAATACAATATTATTAACTATAGTCCTATACTGTATGTTAGCTGCTCTCTAGACATATTCATCCTACACAATGCAACCTATCACCTCACACCTGTTAGGATAGCTATTATCAAAAAGACAAAGATAACAAGCATTGGTAAGAGCGTGGAGAAACGGGAACCTTTGCAACCTCAATGAGATATCACCTCGAAATTTTTAGGATCGCTATTTTCAAAAAAAACAAGAAACAAGTACTGGCAAGGGATGGAAAACGGCATGGCGCTTCCTCAAAAAATTAAAAATAAAGCTATCACATAACCCAGCAATCCCACTTCTAGGCATATACCCAAGGGAAATAAGTCAGTACCTGGTAGGGATGCCTGCACTCCCATGTTCATTGCAGCAGTATTCACGATAACCAAGACATGGAATCAGCCTAAGTGTACCTTGATCAATGAACGGATAAAGAAAATATGCTGGGTGCGGTGGCTCATGCCTGTAATCCCAGCACTTTGGGTGACAGAGAGAGACTCCATCTCAAAAAAAAAAAAAAAAATGTGGTAAATATACACAATGGAATATTATCCAGTCTTTAAAAAAAGAAAATTCTGTCCTTTGCAACAATATGAATGAAATTAGAGGACATTATGTTAAGTGAAATAAGCTGGGCACAGAAAGGCAAATACCGCATGATCCCACTTATATATGGAGTATTTTTTTTAAATACATAGAAGCAGATAATAGAATGGTGGCTACCAGAAGCCGGGGGTGGGAGGTGGGTAAGTTGCTATTACGTGGGATGAATAAGCCTCGTATCTCTTGAATCTGTCTACTTTTCTATATCCTCAACGTTGCCATTCTTACACGAGCCCCAGCATCTCTCATCTAGACTCCCACAAATACCCCAATCCCATCTCCCTGAATGGCAGAAACAATGCTATGTGTTCACAAATCCATTTCATTCTCTCCCTAAGCACACAGAATGACCACATCTCCAAACTGCTCTTGCAATTCAGTTGGGGACCATGGGATGTGGGCAAGAGTGATATAATGACATTTCTGGGGCTGGCCCTAAAACCCATTCTACAGTGGCGTGAAGGACATGGGTTGAAAATGGTGGCACAACAAAATGGAAGGAGCTGGGATCCCTAAATCACAATGTAAAAGGCTGCCTGCCAAATTTCCTATTGGACTGTAACATCAGTGAGAAGTAAACCTTTTATTGCTTTAAGTCACTTAGAATGAGGATTGTCCTTTGCAGCAGTGGGCTTATCCTGACAGCCTGCTTCCACTCTTGCCCCTCCCCATGTCTTCTAATCAATTATCCTCATAGCTACCAGAGTAATTAACTACAATACATAACTGATGACATCACTATCCACCACTCCTCACATCCCCCCATATGACAATTCTTAAATAAATG
The DNA here is from genome assembly GCF_009764315.1 of Trachypithecus francoisi. NCBI lineage: Eukaryota > Metazoa > Chordata > Mammalia > Primates > Cercopithecidae > Trachypithecus > Trachypithecus francoisi. Next base: position 623,597 of record NW_022680460.1, read on the forward strand.
CTTTCCGTTGATCATAGGAAAGTTCAAAATTCTTAAGATGGCCTATAATGCCCTGCATGGTCTACAACTGCTGAACTTTCTTTCCCCTGATCTGTCCCTATTTATTCACTCATTTAATCACCTATTCAATAAATATTTCTTGAGCACCAACTGTCAGTAGCTATACTAGTTCTGGGAATAGACTAGGGAAAGGGGAAAACAGGGAAATCATTTGGGAAGCTGTTATAGTCATCTGGACAAAAGACAGTAAGGACCTGAGCTACAGTATGTCTCCAGTTGTGACATCCTGGTAAGATGGCACCATAACAGATGTCACTAGGGCATGCATCTAAGCCAGAGATTCCCACGGAGGATAAAAGCCTGAAAATGCAAGTTCTAGTCTATCCCTAAGAAAGCATAAGACGGGGCAAAAAAAAAAAAAAGAAGAACAAGAAGTAATGAAAAAGAAAATAATAAGTAAATAAGAAAGCATGGGAGCCTGGCCAGGCGCAATGGCTCACACCTGTAATCCCAGCAGTTTGGGAGGCCAAGGCGGGCAGATCACCTGAGGTCAGGAGTTTCAGACCAGCCTGGCCAACATGGTGAAACCCCGTCTCTACTAAAAATACAAAAATTAGCCGGGCATGGTGGCGGGTGCCTGTAATCCCAGCTACTCAGGAGGCTGAGGCAGGAGAATAGCTTGAACCCGGGAGGCAGAGGCTGCAGTGAGCCGAGATCACACCACTGCACTCCAGCCTCGTGACAGAACAAGACTCCATCTCATAAAAAGAAAGAGAGAGGGGGGGGGGGAGGAAGGAAGGAAGGAAGGAAGGAAGGAAGGAAGGAAGGAAGGAAGGAAGGAAGGAAGGAAGGAAGGAAGGAAGGAAAGAAAAGATAGCATGGGAGAATTTACAGATGAGAGATTCACCTACACTGACAGCATGAATGAGAGGGGTAGATGCATGATATTTTAGGAAACACAATTGGCAGGATTTGGGAACTGACTATGAAGGATGAGAAAAGGAAGAGCCAGGCTGGGGTGAAGAAAACATTTGGAAAAAGATGAAGATGATGAGCTTAGGTTTAAACATGTGGTGTTAGAGGTGCCAATGGGCCATCCAGGTGGTATGTCAAAGAGGCAATTGGATCTCTTTGGGTCTGGAGTTCAAAGAAGAGGCCTGGCCTGGCAACGTACAGGTAATGTCCTCACTGATCACAACTCCTAAAGTCTCGGTCATCTTGAAACAAAACCAGGCCATCAACCCCAGCACTTCGGGAGGCCAAGACAGGAGGACCATTTGAGCCTAGGAGTTCATGACCAGCCTAGGCAACAGAGTAAGACCCCATCTCTACAAAAAAGTAAAAAAATTAGCCAGGCATGATGGTTCATGCGTGTAATCCTAGCTACTCAGGAGGCTGAGGTGGGAGGATCTCCTGAGCCCAGGAGGCTGAGGCTGCAGTAACCTGTGATTATGCCATGTACTCCAGCCTAAGTGACAGCAAGATCCTTTCTCAGAAACAAACACAAAAACAAGAACAAGCAAACAAGCCACCGTGCTTCTGCTCCTCACCCCGTACCGTGCTTCCCCTCCCTCTCTCTCTCTCTTCCATCCCCTTCATGATCATACCTCCTAAAAGTGGTGTCTCCACTCTAGATCTACTCTCCCCATCCCCTCACACTAGAGTCAGGTCTCCATCTCCATAATTTTTTTTTTTTTACAAGGCAACACATAATTCACATTCCATAAAATTCACCCATTTAAAGTGTACAATTATTAGGCCAGACTCGGTGACTCATGCCTGTAACCTCAGCACTCTGGGAGGCCAAGGCAGGTGGATCACTTGAGGTCAGGAGTTTGAGACCAGCCTGGCCAATATGGTAAAACACCATCACTACTAAAACTACAAAACTTAGCTGGTCATGGTGGCGGTGCCTGTAATCCCAGCCACATGGGAGGCTGAGGCAGCAGAATCACTTGAACTCGGCAGGCAGAGGTTGCAGTGAGCCAAGATCAAACCACTGCACTCCTGACTAGGAGAGAGAGTGAGACTCTGTCTCAAATAAATAAATAAACAAATAAATAAATAAATGAGACTGGGTGTGGTGGCTCATGCCTGTAATCCTAGCACTTTGGGAGGCAGAGGTGGGCGGATCACTTGAGGTCAGGAGTTCGAGACCAGCCTGGCCAACATGGTGAAACCCTGTCTCTACTAAAAATACAAAAACTAGCCAGGCAATATGGTACATGCCTGTAGTCCCAGCTACTTGGAAGGCTGAGGCAGGAAAAGAGCTTGAACTCGGGAGGTGGGGGTTGCAGTGAGCCAAGATCATGCCACTGAACTCCAGCCTGGGTGACAGAGCAAGACCCCACATCAAAAAAAAAAAAAAAATTAATTTAATTTAAAAATGTAAAATTTTTAGAAACTTCAGAGTTGTAAACCATTACCACTATTATGGAACATTTTATTATCTACCAAAAAACTCTGTACCTATTAGCAGTCACTCTCCATTTCCCCCCAATTCACTTTCCATTTCCCCCAATAACTCCAAGCCCTAGGTAACCACTAATCTGTTTTTGTTTTTGTTTTGTTTTGTTTTTTTTTTGTTTTTTTTGAGGCAGAGTCTCGCTTTGTCACCAGGCTGGAGTGCAGTGGCTCAGTCTTGGCTCACTGCACCTCCGCCTCCCAGGTTCAAGCAATTCTCCTGCCTCAGCCTCCCGAGTAGCTGGGACTACAGGCGCACACCACCACATCTAGCTAATTTTTGTATTTTTAGTAGAGACGGGGTTTCACTGCCCACCTCTGCCTCCCAAAGTGCTGGGATTACAGGTGTGAGCCACTGCGCCTGGCCTATTTTCTTTCTGTATAGATGTACCTATTATGGACATTTCATATAAATGGAATCATGCAATATGTAATTTTTTGTGACTGGCTTCTTTAGCATAATTATTTCAAAGTTCATCTATGCTGTAGCATGTATCAATACTTCATTCCTTTTTATGGCTGAACAATATTTCTTCATATGGATATACCACATTTTATCCACTCATCATTTGATGGACATTTGGGTTGTTTCCACTTTTTGGCTATTAAGAATTATGTACATGAGCCAGGCGCAGTGGCTCACGCCTGTAATCCCAACACTTTGGGAGGCTGAGGTGGGCAGATCACGAGGTCAGGAGATTGAGACCATCCTGGCTAACATGGTGAAACCCCGTCTCTACTAAAAATACAAAAAAATTAGCCTGGCATGGTGGCAGGCGCCTGTAGTCCCAGCTACCCAGGAGGCTGAGGCAGGAGAATGGTGTGAACCCGGGAGGCAGAGGTTGCAGTGAGCTGAGATCGCGCCACTGCACTCCAGCCTGGGCGACAGAGCGAGACTCTGTCAAAAAAAAAAGAAAAAAAAAATTATGTACATGAGCCAGGCGCAGTGGCTCACGCCTGTAATCCCAGCACTTTGGGAGGCCAAGGCAGGTGGATCACCTGAGGTCAGGAGTTCAAGACCAGCCTAATCAACATGGTGAAACCCTGTCTCTACTAAAAAAATACAAAAATTAGCCAGGTGTGGCAGCACGCGTCTGTAATTCCAGCAACTCAGGAGGCTGAGGCAGAAGAATCGCTTGAACCTGGAAGGCGGAGGTTGCGGTGAGCCAAGATCACGCCATTGCATTCCAGCCTGGGTGACAGAGTGAGACTCCGTCTCAAGTAATAATAATAATAATAATAATAATAATGTACATGAATATTCATGTACAAGTATTTGTTCGAATACCTGCTTTCAGTTATTTTGGGTGTATACCTAGGAGTGGAACTGATGAGTCACATGGTAATTCTATGTTTAACTTATTGAGAAATCTCCAAGCTGTTTCCATAGCGACTGCACCATTTTACATTCCCACCTCCAATGTACCAGGACTGTAATTTCTCTACATCCTCACCAATACTAGTTATTTTCCTTTTTTATCTTTTTTTTTTTTTTTTTTGGCAAGCAGATAAGGCTTGTTTTATTTAATGGCTGATCTATGTAATCACGGAGGCCAGTATGTACAGACAAAAGGGGAGCTTTTATTTCTTGGTGTCTTCCTCCTTGGACAAAGTCTCGATGATCTCCTCCTTCTTGGCCTGGAGGCGCTCTTCACTGCTCTTCCGTGCTTCCTTGGTCTTAGGCCTGTGGGCCTCAGCCTGGTCAGCCAGGAGCTTCTTGCGGGCCTTGTCTGCCTTCAGCTTGTGGCTGTGTTCCATGAGAATCCGCTTGTTTGTGAACACATTCCCCTGCACCTTCAGGTACAGGCTGTGATACATGTAGTGATCAATCTTCTTAGATTCACGGTATCTTCTGAGCAGCCAGCCCAGAATCCTCATTCTCTTCATCCACATGACCTTCTCTGGCATTCGGGCATTGGCTGTACCCTTTTGCTTATCTATGCTTATATGCCTGCCCTTCCAAGGGCAGGTGTTTTTCTGGTGTTTTTCTGCCAAGGTGTTTTTCTGGCATCAAGCCCGGGAATGGACTGTCACAGGCTTGGGGATGATCAGCCCATCTTTGATCAGTTTCCGGATCTGCTAATGGAAGTTGGCATTGGCGATTTCATTGGTCTTACTGGGGTCCAACCAGACCTTCTTCTTGCCACAGCGGTGGACACTACAGGTAGCCTCTTCTGAAGCCTGAGCATACTTATGGCTGTAGTCGCAGCAGCGAAAGGAAAGAGCTCCCTTTTTTATCATTATTATAACCATCCTAGTGGGTGTTCAGCGGTATCTTATTATAGTCTTGATTTAAATTTCTTGATGACTAATGATGCTGAGGATCTTTTCATGTGTTTATTGGCCATTTATACATCTTTTTTTGAGAAATATCTGTTAAGATATTTTGCTCATTTTTTAAAGTGGGTTGTCTTTTTATTGCTGAGTTGTAATCGTTCCTTATATATTTTGAATATTAGATCGCTATAGGATATATGATGTGCAAATATTTTCCCCCATTCTGTAAAGGTTGTCTTTTCACTTTCCTGGTGGTACTGTTTGAAGCACAAAAGTTTTTGTTTTAATTTTAATGAAGTTCAACTTATCTATTGTTTTCTTTAGTTGCATGTGCTTCTGGTGTCCTAAGAAACCATTGCCAAATCCACGGTCATGAAATTCACTCTTATGTTTCCTACTAAGAATGTTATAGTTGTAGCTCTTACATTTGGATCTTTAATCTATTTTGAATTGATTTTTGAATGCACTGTGACGGAAGGGTCAAAATTCATTCCTTTGCACATGGATATCCAGTTGTCCCAACATCATTTGTTGAAAATTATTTCCCCCATTGAATGTTATTTTTATCTCTATTGAAAAATCAGTTGGCCACAAATGTCTGGGTTCATTTCTGGACTCACAGTTGTATTGGCCTATATGTCTGCCCTTATGCTGGTACTACACCGTCTTGATTACTGTAGCCTTGTTGTAAGTTTTGGTTTTGGTTTTTTGAGACAGAGTCTCACTCACTCTGTTGCCCAGGCTGGAGTGCAGTGGCCATAGTCTTGGCTCACCACAACCTCCGCCTCCTGGGTTCAAGCGATTCTCCTGCCTCAGCCTCTGGCCAGAGTAGCTGGAACTACAGGCACGCACCACCATGCCTGGAATTTTTTTTTTTTTAGTAGAGATGGGGTTTCATCATGTTGGCCGGGCTGGTCTCAAACACTTGACCCTAAGTGAGCCACCTGCCTTGGCCTCCCAAAGTGCTGGGATTACAGGCGTGAGCCACCGCACCTGGCTTTGTTGCAAGTTTTCAAATCAGGCCAGGTGTAGTGGCTCACAGGTGTGCTGTAATCCCTACACTTTGGGAGGTCGAGGCAGGAGGATCAATTGAGTTCAGAAGTTTGTGACCAGCCTGGACAACATAGTGAGACCCTGTCTCTAAAAATAAATAAATAAATAAATTAGCCAGGTGCAGTGGTGCACACTTGTAGTCCCAGTTACCTGGGAGGATGAGGTGAAGGATCCCTTGAGCCTGGGTGGTTGAGGCTGCAATGAGCTATGATTGTGCCACTGCACAACAGCCTGGGCAACAGAGCAAGACTCTGTCTCAAAAAAAAAAAAAAATTTTAATAAAGTAGTTTTGAAATCAAGAAATGTGAATCCTCCAACTGTTTTCAAGATTGATCTGGGTATCTCCTGCATCTCTTGAATTTCTATATGACATTTAGAATCAGCCTGATTTCTACTAGAGGAAGCCAGCTGGGATTCTGACAGGATTGCGTTAGATCAATTTCAGTATTGCCATCTCAACAATATTAACCCTTCCCATTCATGAACGTGGAATGTCTATTTCCTTAAGTCTTTAATATTTTGTACTTTTCCCTATGTAAGTTTTTCACTTATATTGTTCATCCCTAAGTATTTTATTCTTTTTGACGTTATTGTAGATATTTAAGAGAATTGTTTTCTTAGTTTCATATTGTTTGTGACTGGTATATAGCACTACTAGTTTTTGTATGTTAATCTTGTATACCACAGCTGATGAATTCATTTTTTAGCAGTTTTATTTGGAGATTCTTTACGGTTTCTGTATACAAGATCATGTCATCTACATATAGACATAGTTTTGTCTTCTGAATTTCAGTCTGGATGCTTTCTCTTTTTCTCTTGCCTAATTGCCCTGGCTAGAACTTCTAATACAATGATGAATAACCCATGGGTTTTCCTAAACGTCCTATATCAGGTTGAGGAAGTTCCCTTCTACAGTGTTTGTCAAGGTTTTTGTGTTTATTGAGATGATCTTTTTCCCTTCTATTGATATGGTATCCCAGCTTCTTTTGAAAGCTGAAATTGTAGGATGCCCCACATATAAAACAGCAGGGGAGGCTGCTCTGGTTGAAGCAGTAAGGGAAGCTTGGGGCTACCAAGCTGGCTCAATGGCCTTTCCTTCCCAGGTAGCCTTGGGCTCCACAGAAAACTGAGCTGGGAGCCAAGAACAGCAAGCAGTCCCTGTGGCTTTCATCCAGAACTCCTTGTTGGGCATGGCTGAGTCAGCCAACTAAGCTCAGACCCTTGCCTCGAGGAGCCCTGGTGGTCAGGGCTGGCTGATTACAAGTACTCAACCACTTTATCAAGTAGCTCGTCAGCATCCTGCAAATTGCCTATTTATCCTGGTCCAGGGCTTCAGAGCCAACTCCTCATGTCTCCGGCCAGGAGGTTGATCTTGGGGCTCTGGAGTCCTTAACACTTGCGTCATTTTGATGGTATTCATTCCACTAAATGTTAGCAGTTCAGATCTATGGTTACCACAAAGTTTGTACTTCTAAAACCTTGATAATCAACCAAAAAGTACAGAGGTTCAGTATCTCAAACAGATTGCAGACAGCCCACTGATTACTTTTTTGGGAAGAGTGATTAAGAAACTTTATTACAGAAAATGAATGCATCCAACGTCCCCAAATACATTTGTGACAAGAACAGACACACAGACACAGACAATGGTCACTACATCACAGCCTTGTTCTTTCCGAAGGATAAAACGTCATTCAAGAATGGGGTGAGGTGGTTAGAGGAGTAGGTACTATCCTTTTAAATGGAGAAAAAAAAAAAAAAAGGAACAGCTTGGCACCTTAAGAACACATATAGTGGGCCCAGAAATCAAGCTAAGCCTAAGCCTTAGGTAACATCATGCACTTACCGCATCTCAGAGAAACTAGGGCATATTCCATCAGAGGAGCAATCTTGTGACAGTGTGAAAACGTTGAGTAGTGATCTTGCTGCATCAGCTAATGGACCAAGTGGCCTCAACTTGACGGCCTCTTTAAAACTCAATGTTTGCCTCATCAAAGATCGTTTGGCTAAACTGCTTCCCCACTTCTGCTTAGCTACTTTGGAAGCACAAAAGTTACCCCTTTCCACCCTTTGCCCTTCCCTGCTTGGTGCATCTAGACATGAGGAAGACAGGCGCCACTTCACAAGTCACTCCCTTTTCACTAAGGTTGTTTCTCTTCCATATTTGACGAGGCTGGCAACAGCTCCCGAATCTTGGCCTAGCACACCACGAATTGGGAAGCGAAAGCTTTAGCTTAGAATGCCAAGTGACAAGGACATGGCTGAAGCAGGAGGGGCAATTCTGGAACAAGTGCTTCTGGGCAAACCTCACAACCGAGTTTTTTAAATTAGTGGTCATTTTCCAGAACTAGAGCACACATTCAGACAAACAGTTCTGATGGGAGAGGGAATGGCTATGAATACATAGAGATCAGGCTGTGACCATGACCATAACTTGTACTCATCCAGGACCCGACAGGGTGGAGAGGACACCGCCTCCAGACATGCAAGTTTCTGAACAGTGAATTTTAAGAAAAAGCTGCTTTCTCTTAAAATTAATACCACAAAAACACTCCTGCGTGTCTCACAGCCTCAAACATACACACCCAAATATTAATGCTGGGCAATTGCAACAGTCACCCACAACACAGTACTGTATCTTTCATTGCTACAGACAGTAATGATGTATATACATATCAGCCTTCAAAACGGTAGTGTCACCACTTGCTACTGTGGCCATCTCCCCGCACCCCAACCTGGATAAAATGTTACACTACCCACTAATATATCTACTGACACACAAACCAAGCTTCTTCCAGTTTAACATTGAACATCAATCTACATTTCCAGTGAATGAGCTAAACTTTATGAGTAGGCCATTCAACTTTTCATGATACATTTAGTGCTTAGAAATGTTTCATTCCATTAGCCTGCCTCATAGCTCAGGTGGCCCAAGATGGAGCCTGTGATCTTCCCTGGGGTGTTTGGTGTTTTGAAGGAGTAAAGTAGGAGCAAAAAATGGATACTGTCCCCTACCCCCCACCCCATCCCACATACCCTCACTGGCATCCAGGAGACCAGCAGCAGGCTCAAGATCCCAAATGTTGGCACCACAAATAATGTGGTATGTGCCAGGAGCACGGGAGGGGGGAATAGGGTGAACGAGAAAAAAAATCAGCCTGAATTTTTGACACCCACCACTCTGAAATTGCTGTTTAGCAATACATTTGGCCCCACAAAATAGGGGGTGGAGGTGGGCAA